>NC_136763.1:23796485-24511113 GCF_936440315.1 Barbus barbus | reverse complement strand
GAGGGACGGAGGGCCAGGTTCATGTGCAAATGGAGGGACTGGGAACTGAGGCAGAGCGGGGAGCCAGGGTACCAGAGCAGAGCCCCCCAGGGCGGAGCAGTAGACCCCCAGAGCCAAACAGCTGACCACCACGGCGGAGCAGACAGAGCCGGAACCCACCAGTGTGGAGTAGACAGGGCAGAGGATCTCCACAGTAGAGCAGACTGGTCAGGGAACCATGGCAGGATCAGGGATCTGGGGAGAACAGAAACAGACACCACAGGGAGAGCAGAGACTGACTGAGCCCCCCTGGGCGGAGCAGGAGACACCCAGAGCCAGACAGCTGACCACCACGGTGGAGCAGACAGAGCCGGACCTCACCAGTGTGGAGTAGACAGGGCAGAGGATCTCCACAGAAGAGCAGACTGATCAGGAAACCATGGCAGGATCAGAGATCTGGGGAGAACAGAGACAGACACCACAGGGAGAGCATCCATGGTCTCAAGAGTCGTGGCAGGGCAGGACAAGGATTCATAGACGCCTTAATAGCCGTGACTGGGCAGGACAAGGATTCACAGACGGCCTCCATAGCCGTGACTGGGCAGGACAGGGATTCGCAGACGGCCTCCATAGCCGTGACTGGGCAGGACAAGGATTCGCAGACGGCCTCCATAGCCGTGACTGGGCAGGACAAGGATTCGTAGATGGCCTCCATAGGCGTGACTGGGCAGGACAAGGATTGATGGGAGGATACCACTGACACCTCTGAAGGTTGGCCGTGACAGATTCGTGACAATTTTGCTGGATGCACCCTCTTGTGGCCTCAGGAGTGAAGCCAAAAGCTTTTTCCCCCTAACAGAAATTATACCTTTTAAATTAAAATATAATTCAAATTTTGATCATATTTTAGTACAAAATTTAAATAGTTTTTCAGCCAATTTTGCAGCCCTATTGACTACTATTGCTACTTGCTGAGTGCTACAGTTCAGAATCCTAAATGCATCTTACCTGACAAATGGACCACTTACAGACACAAGCGTACTGTCGGTCATATAGCCAAGGTTATGTTTTAAAGAGATCGTGAATTGAGAAACCAAAATTCCCTTGATCTTTTGACATGTAGTACAAGGACATGTCATTGTACTATAAAAACATCCTGCAAGTTTCAGAACTCAAAACTTTCTCATCTAAAAACAGCTTATATTGAAGCCAATATGCCAAAACGACATAATAATGTGGCTAAACACCACCTCCGCAGAAGATCAATGCCTGCTTCCACATTACTGCTTGTTTAGCCCCGCCCACCAATTCTACATCACAGCCTGTTTAGCCCCACCCGCCGGTTTACGTATATAGTGTAAATAAAGAGAGAGGTGATTGCAGGTCTATGCAGAAACCAACAAGATACTGTGCAGCACTAAGCTGTCTTTGCATTGCCTTCCTTCTGATACTAACGTTAGCAAGGAGTGGATGAACTTATTTTTAATTAAGTTCCAGACCGCGTCAGTAAGTACTTGGTCCTTTGTTCACTTCTTTTTACAGCGGATTCATTTACAAACAAGGCACAATTTGACATGGGATTTTCAGAAAGATTGAAACTAAAAGACATGCTGTGCTGACAATATTGGACCTGACAGTAATGTCACAGCACACAAGTGTGAGTAACAGTTTTTATTACATAATCGCTATTGCTTTGTCTGTTATTAAAGATCGTTTAATATGTACTGAGAATTTATGTGTCCATCTGTGAAGGATGTAGGCTCAAACATACATGACTGTTAGCCAATCATAGCAGTTTACTTCTGCGTCTACAACCCGCCACACCTATTCAAACAGAGCGTTCCAATGAGAAGGGTCAAAACAGGACAGAAAATAGCCTATTACCTCTAAATTATGATGATTTTGATGTAAAAAATTATTTTAAGTGGATATTAGAAGACCTCAGAGAACAGTACAAAATAATAAAAAGCAGTTCATGATCCCTTTAAATGCAGAATAATGTTCATTCTTTATTTTATTTTACTTTATTTTAGTACAGAGCCCCACTCATGACATGCAGACAAAAATCTATTTATTTTAGCCACCAATTAAGAATTCTAAGGGCCCAAGCCACTAAGGCTCAGGGGCCTATTGTTTTCTTCAGGATTATTATTATTTTTATTTTATTTTAACTATCCGGGCAATTTTTGGGGCCTTAACGTGCTCAAAAACTCTTGAAAATTGGCACGAACATTGGACCCAGGCGTGGCACAGGAGCTCTACAGCGCCCCCTGGAACACAGTCAAAAAGCTTGATGTATAGCTCACACATACTTACACGTATTCATATGAAACTCGGTACACATATAGAACTCATTGAGCTGAATAACTTTCGCACCTGCATGTCTTAGGCTCCGCCCAACAGGAAGTCGGCTATTTAGGGCTGTTTAAAAAGCGCATGCTCTGGAATTTGATATACTCCTCTGAGGATTTCCAAACGATTGCCACCAAACTCGGTGAACATGATCTCAAGACATTGGGGACGCTAAATTGCGAAGATATTTTTGATATCTCGAACCGTTTGCCCGGGGTGAGGCGATGAAGTTATGGCGAAAAATGAGACCCAGGAAATGCCTAATAACATCCACATACATTGTCTGATGTTGATCAAACTTCAGTGGTTTGTTCGTTGTATGATGCCGATCGGATAGATGTGACTTTTATGACTGAAAGTTATAGCGCCACTAACTGGCAGCAGGAAGTGTCATTTTTCAAATGCTTTGAATTCAGCATCTTATTTTTACTCGATTTGCTTCAAACTTCACCAGAATAATGTCAAAACACGGCCGATGTAAAACTGTGAAGGGAATATTGATATCTAAAATACTGTTGCCATGGCAACGTGTCAAACGTGAAAATTCTTTTCTGGTGATTTTGAGGCAGATAACATTTTTAGAATGTCTTGAAACTCAACACACATATCGGTATTAATGATAGATAGACACTACCAAAAGCTCATAAATGGGCGTGGAGGAGGCACTCTATAGCGCCACCTTTTGTCAAAAGTGGGGGGGTAGTTTTAGCTACAGACAACAAACAGGAAGTCGGCTATTTTTATTTTAATGTGTTTTTTTTTTTGCCAAATCATGCTGTAAATAAATTCATACTCCTCCAAGCAGAAACAAGTAATTCACACCACACTTTTTTCAACATGATGCCAAGATACTGAAGATGCTAAATTGCGAACGGATTTAGGATATCTTGAATGGTGTTTTAATGGCAATTTATTAAAGTTAAAGTAAAAAAGAGAGCACAATTATTTTTTTATCTTTTAAGAGCAGCTTCCAAACACTTCATAAAAAATTACATACACAGAACAAGTCATTCTGATGAAATGTGATTAATTTCATGAATTTACAATACACTATGGAAAGCAGAAAATATAAAAACTGTCAGACAGTTGATGTCACTTTGCTTCTGTGAGTGGGGTGGGTGACTGTGTGAGTTCAGTGTGAGTTGAGGGGGTTGGTGAGAGAGAGAGAGGGTCTGTTTAAACTTTTGATGCTTTAATAGTGGTTTAAAAGTAACAGTTAAACACTTCAGCTGACAGATGCAGACTAAGCTGTAATGCAGGAAAAAATATTTCACGAATGCTTAGAGAAATAAAAACGTTGTTAAATGCTTATAAATCATTAAAGGTTTTGATAACACTTTATAATAAGGTCTCATTTGTTAACATTAGGAAATGCATTACCTAACATGAAAAATATATTTTTACAGCATGTTAATTCTTCATTGATTGTATGAACTATAAACTAACAATGAACAAAACATTTTTTTTACAGCATTTATTAATCTTTTTAATGTTAAAAAAAATAGTCATGTTCAAAAGATACAACTTTAAATTTTAATAATGTATTAATACATTTTGGACTTAATATTAATTAACATTAATAAATGGTATATAATTATTGTTGATGTTAACTAACAACAGTTAAATAATATAGTTTTTTAACATTGGTTAATTCACAAATAACATTAAGTATGAACCATATATTTTTACTTTATTGATTTGTGTTAGTAAAAATTATTCATGTTAGTTCATGGAAAAATAAATATTTCAAAAATGCTTAAATCATTAAAAGCTTTGGGAACTATAATAATGTCTCATTTGTTAACATTAGTAAATGCATTAACTAACATGAACTACCAATGAAAAATGTATTTTCACAGCATTTACTAATGTTTGTTGATGTTAGTTAATCAAAATGTTTGTTAATTCACAGTGCATTAACTAATGTTAACAGATAAAACTTTAAATCTTAATAATGTTTCAGTTTTGAATATTAACTAACATGAACTACCAATGAAAAATGTATTTTCACAGCATTTACTAATGTTTGTTGATGTTAGTTAAACAAAATGTTCATTAATTCACAGTGCATTAATTAATGTTAACAGATGAAACTTTAAATCTTAATAATGTTTCAGTTTTGAATATTAACTAACACTAATAAATACGGTAACACTTTCTATGAAGCCCGTTTTTATAATACATTATAAGGGTATTCTTAAGGCATTATAATGAATGCATAATGCATTATAAAAACCTTATAATGTGTTATAAAATCTTATGAATAATCATAACAACAATTATAATACATTATAGGGTAACACTTTATAATAACTGCACGCTATGAATCATTAGGTAAACATTAGTAAATAAGTTAGTTCATCCTTTATAAAGCATTGTCCCAACATTAATAGTCATTAGTAAGCAGTTTTTAAATACAGCTATAAATGGCTTGTTCTTTATTTATTAGGTATATCTATTACAAAGAACAGAACAGAAATATTTTTTCAAGATGCAAAAAATGAAACTGTACAACTGTACACTTGAATTTTTATTTATTTACTTTTTTTCAATGAAATTTCAGAGGTTTATTTTTTATCAAGTGTAAAGTTGTTTAATTTTTTGAATGAGCCTTTAAATCTCTTTTGTAAATGCTTTAAGGTATAAATAATCCTCGTTTTAGATGAGCTCACAGAAATAGATGGCTGGCAACTGCTAAAAGTTTTATAACTATTACAGCAGGAATATGTGTTAATAAAGCATTTTCTAACACACTGAGCAATTATTATGATGTGTGTAAATAAGGTTTATAAATGTACATTTAAATAGTTTATTAATAATTTG
This sequence comes from Barbus barbus, assembly GCF_936440315.1. Taxonomy (NCBI): domain Eukaryota; kingdom Metazoa; phylum Chordata; class Actinopteri; order Cypriniformes; family Cyprinidae; genus Barbus; species Barbus barbus. Next base: position 24,505,959 of record NC_136763.1, on the reverse strand, counting down.
TCTTATGATCCACTGAAAACTCCTAAATAACTGGTTTGTAAATAACATAATTTAGAAATGTTAAATTGATCATTAATAAAGTATGAAAATAAAATTATTAAATATTATATATATGCTCAAGAACAAAACATTTATAGCTGCATTTATAAAATGCTTACTAATGCCTATTAATGCTGGAACAATGCTTTATATAAGATGGATTGACTATTTACTAATGCTTAACTAATTATTCATAGTGTGCAGTTATTATAAAGTGTTACCCATTCTAGTACTTGCGTATCTGTGGTTATAACTTTTAAAAGTATGATTATTTATAACATATAATGAACACCATATTAAATCTACTTCATTTATAATGGGCTATATCATAGCTTAACATTGTTTATTTAAGATCTGCACAGTACCTTATGACATCTCTTGAGTGCATGAATGTTTATATAAAACTAATTGTATCAGTAGACTTAGGTAGGGTCGGTAGAATGTTCACATACTTGCAAAGTATCCTATACTCAGTTTGTCTGTTGAGGAACCATCAAAATAAAGTGTTAGCATACAGTATATTCAGCAGACACACTACTAATACTCTCATGACTGCTAGTTGACTTGTAGTTGCAGAGTTACTTATCAACAGCTGTCTAAAGGGTGCCATCAAAATAATCAAACTGATATTACAATAGAAATGGTTCAAAGCAAATGTGTCATATTACACATTCATCTGATCAGATATCTGATCTTATGGCTGTTTGAGAAAAAAAAAAAATATATATATATATATATATTATTGTTATTATTATTATTACTTAAGTGGTCTTTGTCTGCTTTAAGTAAAGTAACATAAGTGATGTGGCAAGATATGAGACTTATAATACATTATAACTATGAGAAAACTTGTAACTTAAACAGATGGATCTTGTTCATTGTGTGTTATAAATAATCATACTCTTAAAAGCTATAACCACAAATAAGTATTATAATACGTTAAAACTGTTCTTATGAATATTCTTGAGATGATATAACATATTATAAAGTTATATATAATGCATTATGCATTCATTATAATGCCTTAAGAATACCTTTATTATGTATTATAAATACGGGCTTCATAGAAAGTGTTATCATAAATACTATATACTTATTGTTCATGTTAATTAATATAGTTAAAAACTGAAACCTTATTGTAAAGTGTTACAAAGTTATAAAGTTATATATGTTGTTCTGTGTGTGTGTTTCACAGAGTTGATGGTTGGGATTAACCCTTTAATTGCCGTATCCCTTAAAACCAAACTGCCAGAGGGTTACTGTAATGTGTGTGCTTGCTGGGCACCATTTTCCTGATGCCACCGGGGTGGCGTATGCACTGACGGCTTGGGCCCGTCATCGCTGCTTGCAGCTATATTTTAATTTGTTCCCTTCTTTTATTAATTTGTAGCCATGATATGCTAATATTTTCTCTCATTTTGATTTAATTAAATTAAACTAATTTCTACAACATGGCCACGATTTAATAAAATGAGGGACCGAATTCTTAATTCATGGCTATAAAGAGTGAACAAATAAGCAGTGCAAATATTTTTATTTTTTTTAGTTTTGTGAACGGTCAATTGTCAAAATAATCAGTAGATTACTTGATTACCAAAATAATAATTAGTTACTGCCCTAGATTAGTTAAAATATTTAAAAATACAACTGCATTGTTTTACTTTTTGTAATTATAAGACAAATATTTTGTCAATGAAAATTTCTTAAAAATAAATGTCTTCTAATGAACCAAGTGTTGTATTTTGTCTCATCTCGTGAGCTAAGTGTATTGTCACACCCCTAGTGTCTACAAGCATGATATAGCTCATAACTTTCCAAGTGTATGATATAGCTTTCATTCTTCAGGTCAACTATATAATCATGAAAAAAAATCTGCTTTAATAAGTAAAACAATAACTTTGCCATAGTATCCTTTCAAATGTTAAAGTTGCCACAGCAGTATGTCATTCATTCATTCATCCACTCTACGTGAGACACAAAGTTTGCTGCTCCTTCTCACTACTGTTTCCTGAGTTTTAGAGGGCAATTACTCTGAGTCGCCCCCTGTCATTTCAAATAATAGTACAACGGCAAGCATGACAAGTATAAACACCTCGTCCATTTGGGGAGGTGTGTGGCAGTCAGTGGAGGCTCGCACTGCAGAGCCAGGCGAAAGTATAAATCTCGCTTAAGCTTTACTCTTAAAATTGCATAATCCAACTTTCTCTCACTGAGAAAGAAGCTTTTCAGCATTTGTGGCTTAGCGTTCTCTTCATTTCCCATTTCGGTAATTTCATGCTCAAAAATGACTGGCTCTGCAAAAAAACTCCAAAACATGAAAATCTGACTTCTGCATTGCAAATAACATGGCTTAGCGTTCTCTTCATTTCCCATTTCGGTAATTTCATGATCAAAAATGACTGGCTCTGCAAAAAAACTCCAAAACATGAAAATCTGACTTCTGCATTGCAAATAACATTACATGTCATTAGAAAGAAACATTCTTCATGTACCTAAGCTTTACTCTTAAAATTGCATGAACCAATTTTCTCTCACTGAGAAAGCTTTTCAGCATTTATGGTTTAGCTTTCTGTTCATTTGCTGTTTCTGTAATTTCATGCTCAAACATGACTTGCTCTGCAAAAAAACTACAAAACATGAAAATCTGACTTCTGCATTGCAAATAACATTACATGTCATTAGAAAGGAACATCACGTACTTAAGCTTTAAAATTGCATGAACCAATTTTCTCTCACTGAGAAAGAAGCTTTACAACATCTGTGGCCTTGCTTTCTCTTCATTTGCTTAGTTTCATGAAACACAGCATTAATGTTCTTAGAAGCACTAAACAAGTGATTCTGTGCATTTAAACTGTAAATTGGAGCAAAAATGCTCCAAAACATGAAATCTGTCTCCTGCATTTCAAATAACATTTCATGCGAAATAAATATCTTTCATGTACTTAGGCTTTACTCTTAAAATTGCATAAACCACTTTCTATCACTGAAAAAGAAGCTTTTCAGCATCTGTGGCATTGCTGTCTATTCATTTGCTTAGTTGCACTAAACACAGCATTAGTTTTCTTAGAAACTCTAAAGAAGTGTTTCTATGCTTTCAAGCTCTAACATGACTTGCCCTGTAAAAAATCTCCAAAACATGAAAATCTCTCTTCTGCACTGCAAATAACATTACATATCATGAGAAAGAAACATCTTTCAGGTACTTGAGCTGTACTTGAGCTCTTTCCAAACATGAAAATATGACTTCTGTATTGCAAATAACATTACATGTCATTAGAAAGAAACATTATTCATGTACTTAAGCTTTACTCTTAAAATTGCATGAACCAATTTTCTCTCACTGAGAAAGAAGCTTTTCAGCATCTATGGCCTTGCTTTCTCTTCATTTGTTGTTTCTGTAATTTCATGCTCAAACATGACTTGCTCAGCAAAAAATCTCCAAAACACGAAAATATGACTTCTGCATTGCAAATAACATTACATGTCATTAGAAAGGAACATCATGTACTTAAGCTTTACTCTTAAAATTGCCTGAACCAATTTTCTCTCACTGTGAAAGAAGCTTTTCAGCATCTGTGGCCTGGCTGTCTCTTCATTTGCTTAGTTGCACTAAACACAGCATTAGAGTTCTTAGAAGCTGTAAACAAGTGATTTTGTGCATTTAAGCTCTAATATGTCTTGCTCTGAAAACAATCTCCAAAACATGAAAATCTGGCTTCTGCATTGCAAATAACATTACATGTCATTAGAAAAAACATTCTTCATGTACTTAAGCTAAACTCTTAAAATTGCATGAACCAACTTTCTCTCACTGAGAAAGAAGCTTTTCAGCATCTGTGGATTTGCTTTTTCTTCATTTGGTTAGTTTCATGAAACACAGCATTAGTGTTCTTAGAAGCTCTAAACAAGGGATTCTGTGCATTTAAGCTGTAACATGACTTGCTCTGCATAAATGCTCCAAAACATGAAAATATGTCTCCTGCATTGCAAATAACATTTCATGCAAAAGAAACATCTTTCATGTACTTAAGCTTTACTCTTAAAATTTCATGAACCATCTTTCTCTCTGAGAAAGAAGCTTTTCAGCGTCTGTGGACTCGCTGTCTATTCATTTGTTTAGTTGCACTAAACACAGAATTAGTGTTCCTTAGACGCTCCAAACAAGTGATTGTGTGCTTTGAAGCTCTAATATGACTTGCTCTGCAAAAAATCTCTAAAACATGAAAATCTGACTACTGCATTGCAAATAACATTACATGTCATTAGAAAGAAACATTCTTCATGCACCTAAGCTTTACTCTTAAAATTGCAAGAACCAATTTTCTATCACTGAGAAAGAAGCTTTTCAGCATCTATGGCATTGCTTTCTCTTCATTTGCTGTTTCTGTAATTTCAGGCTCAAACATGACTTGCTCTGCAAAAAATCTCCAAAACATGAAAATCTGACTTCTGCATTGCAAATAACATGTCATTAGAAAGGAACATCATGTACTTTAGCTTTAAAATTGCATGAACCCATTTTCTCTCACTGAGAAAGAAGCTTTACAGCATCTTTGGCCTTACTTTCTCTTCATTTGCTTAATTTCATGAAACACAGCATTAATGTTCTTAGAAGCACTAAACAAGTGATTCTGTCCATTTAAACTGTAAAATGACTTGCTCAGCAAAAAATCTCCAAAACATGAAAATATGACTTCTGCATTGCAAATAACATTACATTTCATGAGAAAGAACCATCTTTCAGGTACTTGATGTTTATTCTTAAAATTTCATAAACCACTTTCTCTCACTGAGAAAGAAGCTTTTCAGCATCTGTGGCCTTGCAGTCTCTTCATTTTCTTAGTCGCACTAAACACAGCAATAGTGTTCTTAGAAACTCTAAACAAAGTGATTAAGTGCTTTGAAGCTCTAACATGACTTGCCCTGTAAAAAATCTCCAAAACGTGAAAATCTGTTTTCTGCAATGCAAATAACATTACATATCATGAGAAAGAAACATCTTTCAGGTACTTGAGCTGTACTTGAGCTCTTTCCAAACATGAAAATATGACTTCTGTATTGCAAATAACATTACATGTCATTAGAAAGAAACATTATTCATGTACTTAAGCTTTACTCTTAAAATTGCATGAACCAATTTTCTCTCACTGAGAAAGAAGCTTTTCAGCATCTATGGCCTTGCTTTCTCTTCATTTGTTGTTTCTGTAATTTCATGCTCAAACAAGACTTGCTCAGCAAAAAATCTCCAAAACACGAAAATATGACTTCTGCATTGCAAATAACATTACATGTCATTAGAAAGGAACATCATGTACTTAAGCTTTACTCTTAAAATTGCCTGAACCAATTTTCTCTCACTGTGAAAGAAGCTTTTCAGCATCTGTGGCCTGGCTGTCTCTTCATTTGCTTAGTTGCACTAAACACAGCATTAGAGTTCTTAGAAGCTGTAAACAAGTGATTTTGTGCATTTAAGCTCTAATATGTCTTGCTCTGAAAACAATCTCCAAAACACGAAAATCTGGCTTCTGCATTGCAAATAACATTACATGTCATTAGAAAAAACATTCTTCATGTACTTAAGCTAAACTCTTAAAATTGCATGAACCAACTTTCTCTCACTGAGAAAGAAGCTTTTCAGCATCTGTGGATTTGCTTTTTCTTCATTTGGTTAGTTTCATGAAACACAGCATTAGTGTTCTTAGAAGCTCTAAACAAGGGATTCTGTGCATTTAAGCTGTAACATGACTTGCTCTGCATAAATGCTCCAAAACATGAAAATATGTCTCCTGCATTGCAAATAACATTTCATGCAAAAGAAACATCTTTCATGTACTTAAGCTTTACTCTTAAAATTTCATGAACCATCTTTCTCTCTGAGAAAGAAGCTTTTCAGCGTCTGTGGACTCGCTGTCTATTCATTTGTTTAGTTGTACTAAACACAGAATTAGTGTTCCTTAGACGCTCCAAACAAGTGATTGTGTGCTTTGAAGCTCTAATATGACTTGCTCTGCAAAAAATCTCTAAAACATGAAAATCTGACTACTGCATTGCAAATAACATTACATGTCATTAGAAAGAAACATTCTTCATGCACCTAAGCTTTACTCTTAAAATTGCATGAACCAATTTTCTATCACTGAGAAAGAAGCTTTTCAGCATCTATGGCTTTGCTTTCTCTTCATTTGCTGTTTCTGTAATTTCAGGCTCAAACATGACTTGCTCTGCAAAAAATCTCCAAAACATGAAAATCTGACTTCTGCATTGCAAATAACATGTCATTAGAAAGGAACATCATGTACTTTAGCTTTAAAATTGCATGAACCCATTTTCTCTCACTGAGAAAGAAGCTTTACAGCATCTTTGGCCTTACTTTCTCTTCATTTGCTTAATTTCATGAAACACAGCATTAATGTTCTTAGAAGCACTAAACAAGTGATTCTGTCCATTTAAACTGTAAAATGACTTGCTCAGCAAAAAATCTCCAAAACATGAAAATATGACTTCTGCATTGCAAATAACATTACATTTCATGAGAAAGAACCATCTTTCAGGTACTTGATGTTTATTCTTAAAATTTCATAAACCACTTTCTCTCACTGAGAAAGAAGCTTTTCAGCATCTGTGGCCTTGCAGTCTCTTCATTTTCTTAGTCGCACTAAACACAGCAATAGTGTTCTTAGAAACTCTAAACAAAGTGATTAAGTGCTTTGAAGCTCTAACATGACTTGCCCTGTAAAAAATCTCTAAAACATGAAAATCTGACTACTGCATTGCAAATAACATTACATGTCATTAGAAAGAAACATTCTTCATGCACCTAAGCTTTACTCTTAAAATTGCATGAACCAATTTTCTATCACTGAGAAAGAAGCTTTTCAGCATCTATGGCTTTGCTTTCTCTTCATTTGCTGTTTCTGTAATTTCAGGCTCAAACATGACTTGCTCTGCAAAAAATCTCCAAAACATGAAAATCTGACTTCTGCATTGCAAATAACATGTCATTAGAAAGGAACATCATGTACTTTAGCTTTAAAATTGCATGAACCCATTTTCTCTCACTGAGAAAGAAGCTTTACAGCATCTTTGGCCTTACTTTCTCTTCATTTGCTTAATTTCATGAAACACAGCATTAATGTTCTTAGAAGCACTAAACAAGTGATTCTGTCCATTTAAACTGTAAAATGACTTGCTCAGCAAAAAATCTCCAAAACATGAAAATATGACTTCTGCATTGCAAATAACATTACATTTCATGAGAAAGAACCATCTTTCAGGTACTTGATGTTTATTCTTAAAATTTCATAAACCACTTTCTCTCACTGAGAAAGAAGCTTTTCAGCATCTGTGGCCTTGCAGTCTCTTCATTTTCTTAGTCGCACTAAACACAGCAATAGTGTTCTTAGAAACTCTAAACAAAGTGATTAAGTGCTTTGAAGCTCTAACATGACTTGCCCTGTAAAAAATCTCCAAAACGTGAAAATCTGTTTTCTGCAATGCAAATAACATTACATATCATGAGAAAGAAACATCTTTCAGGTACTTGAGCTGTACTTGAGCTCTTTCCAAACATGAAAATATGACTTCTGTATTGCAAATAACATTACATGTCATTAGAAAGAAACATTATTCATGTACTTAAGCTTTACTCTTAAAATTGCATGAACCAATTTTCTCTCACTGAGAAAGAAGCTTTTCAGCATCTATGGCCTTGCTTTCTCTTCATTTGTTGTTTCTGTAATTTCATGCTCAAACAAGACTTGCTCAGCAAAAAATCTCCAAAACACGAAAATATGACTTCTGCATTGCAAATAACATTACATGTCATTAGAAAGGAACATCATGTACTTAAGCTTTACTCTTAAAATTGCCTGAACCAATTTTCTCTCACTGTGAAAGAAGCTTTTCAGCATCTGTGGCCTGGCTGTCTCTTCATTTGCTTAGTTGCACTAAACACAGCATTAGAGTTCTTAGAAGCTGTAAACAAGTGATTTTTTGCATTTAAGCTCTAATATGTCTTGCTCTGAAAACAATCTCCAAAACATGAAAATCTGGCTTCTGCATTGCAAATAACATTACATGTCATTAGAAAAAACATTCTTCATGTACTTAAGCTAAACTCTTAAAATTGCATGAACCAACTTTCTCTCACTGAGAAAGAAGCTTTTCAGCATCTGTGGATTTGGTTTTTCTTCATTTGGTTAGTTTCATGAAACACAGCATTAGTGTTCTTATAAGCTCTAAACAAGGGATTCTGTGCATTTAAGCTGTAACATGACTTGCTCTGCATAAATGCTCCAAAACATGAAAATATGTCTCCTGCATTGCAAATAACATTTCATGCAAAAGAAACATCTTTCATGTACTTAAGCTTTACTCTTAAAATTTCATGAACCATCTTTCTCTCTGAGAAAGAAGCTTTTCAGCGTCTGTGGACTCGCTGTCTATTCATTTGTTTAGTTGTACTAAACACAGAATTAGTGTTCCTTAGACGCTCCAAACAAGTGATTGTGTGCTTTGAAGCTCTAATATGACTTGCTCTGCAAAAAATCTCTAAAACATGAAAATCTGACTACTGCATTGCAAATAACATTACATGTCATTAGAAAGAAACATTCTTCATGCACCTAAGCTTTACTCTTAAAATTGCATGAACCAATTTTCTATCACTGAGAAAGAAGCTTTTCAGCATCTATGGCATTGCTTTCTCTTCATTTGCTGTTTCTGTAATTTCAGGCTCAAACATGACTTGCTCTGCAAAAAATCTCCAAAACATGAAAATCTGACTTCTGCATTGCAAATAACATGTCATTAGAAAGGAACATCATGTACTTTAGCTTTAAAATTGCATGAACCCATTTTCTCTCACTGAGAAAGAAGCTTTACAACATCTTTGGCCTTACTTTCTCTTCATTTGCTTAATTTCATGAAACACAGCAATAGTGTTCTTAGAAACTCTAAACAAAGTGATTATGTGCTTTGAAGCTCTAACATGACTTGCCCTGTAAAAAATCTCCAAAACGTGAAAATCTGTTTTCTGCAATGCAAATAACATTACATATCATGAGAAAGAAACATCTTTGAGGTACTTGAGCTGTACTTGAGCTCTTTCCAAACATGAAAATATGACTTCTGTATTGCAAATAACATTACATGTCATTAGAAAGAAACATTATTCATGTACTTAAGCTTTACTCTTAAAATTGCATGAACCAATTTTCTCTCACTGAGAAAGAAGCTTTTCAGCATCTATGGCCTTGCTTTCTCTTCATTTGTTGTTTCTGTAATTTCATGCTCAAACAAGACTTGCTCAGCAAAAAATCTCCAAAACACGAAAATATGACTTCTGCATTGCAAATAACATTACATATCATTAGAAAGGAACATCATGTACTTAAGCTTTACTCTTAAAATTGCCTGAACCAATTTTCTCTCACTGTGAAAGAAGCTTTTCAGCATCTGTGGCCTGGCTGTCTCTTCATTTGCTTAGTTGCACTAAACACAGCATTAGAGTTCTTAGAAGCTGTAAACAAGTGATTTTGTGCATTTAAGCTCTAATATGTCTTGCTCTGAAAACAATCTCCAAAACATGAAAATCTGGCTTCTGCATTGCAAATAACATTACATGTCATTAGAAAAAACATTCTTCATGTACTTAAGCTAAACTCTTAAAATTGCATGAACCAACTTTCTCTCACTGAGAAAGAAGCTTTTCAGCATCTGTGGATTTGCTTTTTCTTCATTTGGTTAGTTTCATGAAACACAGCATTAGTGTTCTTAGAAGCTCTAAACAAGGGATTCTGTGCATTTAAGCTGTAACATGACTTGCTCTGCATAAATGCTCCAAAACATGAAAATATGTCTCCTGCATTGCAAATAACATTTCATGCAAAAGAAACATCTTTCATGTACTTAAGCTTTACTCTTAAAATTTCATGAACCATCTTTCTCTCTGAGAAAGAAGCTTTTCAGCGTCTGTGGACTCGCTGTCTATTCATTTGTTTAGTTGCACTAAACACAGAATTAGTGTTCCTTAGACGCTCCAAACAAGTGATTGTGTGCTTTGAAGCTCTAATATGACTTGCTCTGCAAAAAATCTCTAAAACATGAAAATCTGACTACTGCATTGCAAATAACATTACATGTCATTAGAAAGAAACATTCTTCATGCACCTAAGCTTTACTCTTAAAATTGCATGAACCAATTTTCTATCACTGAGAAAGAAGCTTTTCAGCATCTATGGCATTGCTTTCTCTTCATTTGCTGTTTCTGTAATTTCAGGCTCAAACATGACTTGCTCTGCAAAAAATCTCCAAAACATGAAAATCTGACTTCTGCATTGCAAATAACATGTCATTAGAAAGGAACATCATGTACTTTAGCTTTAAAATTGCATGAACCCATTTTCTCTCACTGAGAAAGAAGCTTTACAGCATCTTTGGCCTTACTTTCTCTTCATTTGCTTAATTTCATGAAACACAGCATTAATGTTCTTAGAAGCACTAAACAAGTGATTCTTTCCATTTAAACTGTAAAATGACTTGCTCAGCAAAAAATCTCCAAAACATGAAAATATGACTTCTGCATTGCAAATAACATTACATTTCATGAGAAAGAACCATCTTTCAGGTACTTGATGTTTATTCTTAAAATTTCATAAACCACTTTCTCTCACTGAGAAAGAAGCTTTTCAGCATCTGTGGCCTTGCAGTCTCTTCATTTTCTTAGTCGCACTAAACACAGCAATAGTGTTCTTAGAAACTCTAAACAAAGTGATTAAGTGCTTTGAAGCTCTAACATGACTTGCCCTGTAAAAAATCTCCAAAACGTGAAAATCTGTTTTCTGCAATGCAAATAACATTACATATCATGAGAAAGAAACATCTTTCAGGTACTTGAGCTGTACTTGAGCTCTTTCCAAACATGAAAATATGACTTCTGTATTGCAAATAACATTACATGTCATTAGAAAGAAACATTATTCATGTACTTAAGCTTTACTCTTAAAATTGCATGAACCAATTTTCTCTCACTGAGAAAGAAGCTTTTCAGCATCTATGGCCTTGCTTTCTCTTCATTTGTTGTTTCTGTAATTTCATGCTCAAACAAGACTTGCTCAGCAAAAAATCTCCAAAACACGAAAATATGACTTCTGCATTGCAAATAACATTACATGTCATTAGAAAGGAACATCATGTACTTAAGCTTTACTCTTAAAATTGCCTGAACCAATTTTCTCTCACTGTGAAAGAAGCTTTTCAGCATCTGTGGCCTGGCTGTCTCTTCATTTGCTTAGTTGCACTAAACACAGCATTAGAGTTCTTAGAAGCTGTAAACAAGTGATTTTGTGCATTTAAGCTCTAATATGTCTTGCTCTGAAAACAATCTCCAAAACATGAAAATCTGGCTTCTGCATTGCAAATAACATTACATGTCATTAGAAAAAACATTCTTCATGTACTTAAGCTAAACTCTTAAAATTGCATGAACCAACTTTCTCTCACTGAGAAAGAAGCTTTTCAGCATCTGTGGATTTGCTTTTTCTTCATTTGGTTAGTTTCATGAAACACAGCATTAGTGTTCTTAGAAGCTCTAAACAAGGGATTCTGTGCATTTAAGCTGTAACATGACTTGCTCTGCATAAATGCTCCAAAACATGAAAATATGTCTCCTGCATTGCAAATAACATTTCATGCAAAAGAAACATCTTTCATGTACTTAAGCTTTACTCTTAAAATTTCATGAACCATCTTTCTCTCTGAGAAAGAAGCTTTTCAGCGTCTGTGGACTCGCTGTCTATTCATTTGTTTAGTTGTACTAAACACAGAATTAGTGTTCCTTAGACGCTCCAAACAAGTGATTGTGTGCTTTGAAGCTCTAATATGACTTGCTCTGCAAAAAATCTCTAAAACATGAAAATCTGACTACTGCATTGCAAATAACATTACATGTCATTAGAAAGAAACATTCTTCATGCACCTAAGCTTTACTCTTAAAATTGCATGAACCAATTTTCTATCACTGAGAAAGAAGCTTTTCAGCATCTATGGCTTTGCTTTCTCTTCATTTGCTGTTTCTGTAATTTCAGGCTCAAACATGACTTGCTCTGCAAAAAATCTCCAAAACATGAAAATCTGACTTCTGCATTGCAAATAACATGTCATTAGAAAGGAGCATCATGTACTTTAGCTTTAAAATTGCATGAACCCATTTTCTCTCACTGAGAAAGAAGCTTTACAGCATCTTTGGCCTTACTTTCTCTTCATTTGCTTAATTTCATGAAACACAGCATTAATGTTCTTAGAAGCACTAAACAAGTGATTCTGTCCATTTAAACTGTAAAATGACTTGCTCAGCAAAAAATCTCCAAAACATGAAAATATGACTTCTGCATTGCAAATAACATTACATTTCATGAGAAAGAACCATCTTTCAGGTACTTGATGTTTATTCTTAAAATTTCATAAACCACTTTCTCTCACTGAGAAAGAAGCTTTTCAGCATCTGTGGCCTTGCAGTCTCTTCATTTTCTTAGTCGCACTAAACACAGCAATAGTGTTCTTAGAAACTCTAAACAAAGTGATTAAGTGCTTTGAAGCTCTAACATGACTTGCCCTGTAAAAAATCTCTAAAACATGAAAATCTGACTACTGCATTGCAAATAACATTACATGTCATTAGAAAGAAACATTCTTCATGCACCTAAGCTTTACTCTTAAAATTGCATGAACCAATTTTCTATCACTGAGAAAGAAGCTTTTCAGCATCTATGGCTTTGCTTTCTCTTCATTTGCTGTTTCTGTAATTTCAGGCTCAAACATGACTTGCTCTGCAAAAAATCTCCAAAACATGAAAATCTGACTTCTGCATTGCAAATAACATGTCATTAGAAAGGAACATCATGTACTTTAGCTTTAAAATTGCATGAACCCATTTTCTCTCACTGAGAAAGAAGCTTTACAGCATCTTTGGCCTTACTTTCTCTTCATTTGCTTAATTTCATGAAACACAGCATTAATGTTCTTAGAAGCACTAAACAAGTGATTCTGTCCATTTAAACTGTAAAATGACTTGCTCAGCAAAAAATCTCCAAAACATGAAAATATGACTTCTGCATTGCAAATAACATTACATTTCATGAGAAAGAACCATCTTTCAGGTACTTGATGTTTATTCTTAAAATTTCATAAACCACTTTCTCTCACTGAGAAAGAAGCTTTTCAGCATCTGTGGCCTTGCAGTCTCTTCATTTTCTTAGTCGCACTAAACACAGCAATAGTGTTCTTAGAAACTCTAAACAAAGTGATTATGTGCTTTGAAGCTCTAACATGACTTGCCCTGTAAAAAATCTCCAAAACGTGAAAATCTGTTTTCTGCAATGCAAATAACATTACATATCATGAGAAAGAAACATCTTTGAGGTACTTGAGCTGTACTTGAGCTCTTTCCAAACATGAAAATATGACTTCTGTATTGCAAATAACATTACATGTCATTAGAAAGAAACATTATTCATGTACTTAAGCTTTACTCTTAAAATTGCATGAACCAATTTTCTCTCACTGAGAAAGAAGCTTTTCAGCATCTATGGCCTTGCTTTCTCTTCATTTGTTGTTTCTGTAATTTCATGCTCAAACAAGACTTGCTCAGCAAAAAATCTCCAAAACACGAAAATATGACTTCTGCATTGCAAATAACATTACATATCATTAGAAAGGAACATCATGTACTTAAGCTTTACTCTTAAAATTGCCTGAACCAATTTTCTCTCACTGTGAAAGAAGCTTTTCAGCATCTGTGGCCTGGCTGTCTCTTCATTTGCTTAGTTGCACTAAACACAGCATTAGAGTTCTTAGAAGCTGTAAACAAGTGATTTTGTGCATTTAAGCTCTAATATGTCTTGCTCTGAAAACAATCTCCAAAACATGAAAATCTGGCTTCTGCATTGCAAATAACATTACATGTCATTAGAAAAAACATTCTTCATGTACTTAAGCTAAACTCTTAAAATTGCATGAACCAACTTTCTCTCACTGAGAAAGAAGCTTTTCAGCATCTGTGGATTTGCTTTATCTTCATTTGGTTAGTTTCATGAAACACAGCATTAGTGTTCTTAGAAGCTCTAAACAAGGGATTCTGTGCATTTAAGCTGTAACATGACTTGCTCTGCATAAATGCTCCAAAACATGAAAATATGTCTCCTGCATTGCAAATAACATTTCATGCAAAAGAAACATCTTTCATGTACTTAAGCTTTACTCTTAAAATTTCATGAACCATCTTTCTCTCTGAGAAAGAAGCTTTTCAGCGTCTGTGGACTCGCTGTCTATTCATTTGTTTAGTTGCACTAAACACAGAATTAGTGTTCCTTAGACGCTCCAAACAAGTGATTGTGTGCTTTGAAGCTCTAATATGACTTGCTCTGCAAAAAATCTCTAAAACATGAAAATCTGACTACTGCATTGCAAATAACATTACATGTCATTAGAAAGAAACATTCTTCATGCACCTAAGCTTTACTCTTAAAATTGCATGAACCAATTTTCTATCACTGAGAAAGAAGCTTTTCAGCATCTATGGCATTGCTTTCTCTTCATTTGCTGTTTCTGTAATTTCAGGCTCAAACATGACTTGCTCTGCAAAAAATCTCCAAAACATGAAAATCTGACTTCTGCATTGCAAATAACATGTCATTAGAAAGGAACATCATGTACTTTAGCTTTAAAATTGCATGAACCCATTTTCTCTCACTGAGAAAGAAGCTTTACAGCATCTTTGGCCTTACTTTCTCTTCATTTGCTTAATTTCATGAAACACAGCATTAATGTTCTTAGAAGCACTAAACAAGTGATTCTGTCCATTTAAACTGTAAAATGACTTGCTCAGCAAAAAATCTCCAAAACATGAAAATGTGACTTCTGCATTGCAAATAACATTACATTTCATGAGAAAGAACCATCTTTCAGGTACTTGATTTTTATTCTTAAAATTTCATAAACCACTTTCTCTCACTGAGAAAGAAGCTTTTCAGCATCTGTGGATTTGCTTTTTCTTCATTTGGTTAGTTTCATGAAACACAGCATTAGCGTTCTTAGAAGCTCTAAACAAGGGATTCTGTGCATTTAAGATGTAACATGACTTGCTCTGCATAAATGCTCCAAAACATGAAAATATGTCTCCTGCATTGCAAATAACATTTCATGCAAAAGAAACATCTTTCATGTACTTAAGCTTTACTCTTAAAATTTCATGAACCATCTTTCTCTCTGAGAAAGAAGCTTTTCAGCGTCTGTGGACTCGCTGTCTATTCATTTGTTTAGTTGCACTAAACACAGAATTAGTGTTCCTTAGACGCTCCAAACAAGTGATTGTGTGCTTTGAAGCTCTAATATGTCTTGCTCCGAAAACAATCTCCAAAACATGAAAATCTGGCTTCTGCATTGCAAATAACATTACATGTCATTAGAAAAAACATTCTTCATGTACTTAAGCTAAACTCTTAAAATTGCATGAACCAACTTTCTCTCACTGAGAAAGAAGCTTTTCAGCATCTGTGGATTTGCTTTTTCTTCATTTGGTTAGTTTCATGAAACACAGCATTAGTGTTCTTAGAAGCTCTAAACAAGGGATTCTGTGCATTTAAGCTGTAACATGACTTGCTCTGCATAAATGCTCCAAAACATGAAAATATGTCTCCTGCATTGCAAATAACATTTCATGCAAAAGAAACATCTTTCATGTACTTAAGCTTTACTCTTAAAATTTCATGAACCATCTTTCTCTCTGAGAAAGAAGCTTTTCAGCGTCTGTGGACTCGCTGTCTATTCATTTGTTTAGTTGCACTAAACACAGAATTAGTGTTCCTTAGACGCTCCAAACAAGTGATTGTGTGCTTTGAAGCTCTAATATGACTTGCTCTGCAAAAAATCTCTAAAGCATGAAAATCTGACTACTGCATTGCAAATAACATTACATGTCATTAGAAAGAAACATTCTTCATGCACCTAAGCTTTACTCTTAAAATTGCATGAACCCATTTTCTATCACTGAGAAAGAAGCTTTTCAGCATCTATGGCATTGCTTTCTCTTCATTTGCTGTTTCTGTAATTTCAGGCTCAAACATGACTTGCTCTGCAAAAAATCTCCAAAACATGAAAATCTGACTTCTGCATTGCAAATAACATGTCATTAGAAAGGAACATCATGTACTTAAGCTTTACTCTTAAAATTGCCTGAACCAATTTTCTCTCACTGTGAAAGAAGCTTTTCAGCATCTGTGGCCTGGCTGTCTCTTCATTTGCTTAGTTGCACTAAACACAGCATTAGAGTTCTTAGAAGCTGTAAACAAGTGATTTTGTGCATTTAAGCTCTAATATGTCTTGCTCTGAAAACAATCTCCAAAACATGAAAATCTGGCTTCTGCTTTGCAAATAACATTACATGTCATTAGAAAAAACATTCTTCATGTACTTAAGCTAAACTCTTAAAATTGCATGAACCAACTTTCTCTCACTGAGAAAGAAGCTTTTCAGCATCTGTGGATTTGATTTTTCTTCATTTGGTTAGTTTCATGAAACACAGCATTAGTGTTCTTAGAAGCTCTAAACAAGGGATTCTGTGCATTTAAGCTGTAACATGACTTGCTCTGCATAAATGCTCCAAAACATGAAAATATGTCTCCTGCATTGCAAATAACATTTCATGCAAAAGAAACATCTTTCATGTACTTAAGCTTTACTCTTAAAATTTCATGAACCATCTTTCTCTCTGAGAAAGAAGCTTTTCAGCGTCTGTGGACTCGCTGTCTATTCATTTGTTTAGTTGTACTAAACACAGAATTAGTGTTCCTTAGACGCTCCAAACAAGTGATTGTGTGCTTTGAAGCTCTAATATGACTTGCTCTGCAAAAAATCTCTAAAACATGAAAATCTGACTACTGCATTGCAAATAACATTACATGTCATTAGAAAGAAACATTCTTCATGCACCTAAGCTTTACTCTTAAAATTGCAAGAACCAATTTTCTATCACTGAGAAAGAAGCTTTTCAGCATCTATGGTATTGCTTTCTCTTCATTTGCTGTTTCTGTAATTTCAGGCTCAAACATGACTTGCTCTGCAAAAAATCTCCAAAACATGAAAATCTGACTTCTGCATTGCAAATAACATGTCATTAGAAAGGAACATCATGTACTTTAGCTTTAAAATTGCATGAACCCATTTTCTCTCACTGAGAAAGAAGCTTTACAGCATCTTTGGCCTTACTTTCTCTTCATTTGCTTAATTTCATGAAACACAGCATTAATGTTCTTAGAAGCACTAAACAAGTGATTCTGTCCATTTAAACTGTAAAATGACTTGCTCAGCAAAAAATCTCCAAAACATGAAAATATGACTTCTGCATTGCAAATAACATTACATTTCATGAGAAAGAACCATCTTTCAGGTACTTGATGTTTATTCTTAAAATTTCATAAACCACTTTCTCTCACTGAGAAAGAAGCTTTTCAGCATCTGTGGCCTTGCAGTCTCTTCATTTTCTTAGTCGCACTAAACACAGCAATAGTGTTCTTAGAAACTCTAAACAAAGTGATTAAGTGCTTTGAAGCTCTAACATGACTTGCCCTGTAAAAAATCTCCAAAACGTGAAAATCTGTTTTCTGCAATGCAAATAACATTACATATCATGAGAAAGAAACATCTTTCAGGTACTTGAGCTGTACTTGAGCTCTTTCCAAACATGAAAATATGACTTCTGTATTGCAAATAACATTACATGTCATTAGAAAGAAACATTATTCATGTACTTAAGCTTTACTCTTAAAATTGCATGAACCAATTTTCTCTCACTGAGAAAGAAGCTTTTCAGCATCTATGGCCTTGCTTTCTCTTCATTTGTTGTTTCTGTAATTTCATGCTCAAACAAGACTTGCTCAGCAAAAAATCTCCAAAACACGAAAATATGACTTCTGCATTGCAAATAACATTACATGTCATTAGAAAGGAACATCATGTACTTAAGCTTTACTCTTAAAATTGCCTGAACCAATTTTCTCTCACTGTGAAAGAAGCTTTTCAGCATCTGTGGCCTGGCTGTCTCTTCATTTGCTTAGTTGCACTAAACACAGCATTAGAGTTCTTAGAAGCTGTAAACAAGTGATTTTGTGCATTTAAGCTCTAATATGTCTTGCTCTGAAAACAATCTCCAAAACACGAAAATATGACTTCTGCATTGCAAATAACATTACATGTCATTAGAAAAAACATTCTTCATGTACTTAAGCTAAACTCTTAAAATTGCATGAACCAACTTTCTCTCACTGAGAAAGAAGCTTTTCAGCATCTGTGGATTTGCTTTTTCTTCATTTGGTTAGTTTCATGAAACACAGCATTAGTGTTCTTAGAAGCTCTAAACAAGGGATTCTGTGCATTTAAGCTGTAACATGACTTGCTCTGCATAAATGCTCCAAAACATGAAAATATGTCTCCTGCATTGCAAATAACATTTCATGCAAAAGAAACATCTTTCATGTACTTAAGCTTTACTCTTAAAATTTCATGAACCATCTTTCTCTCTGAGAAAGAAGCTTTTCAGCGTCTGTGGACTCGCTGTCTATTCATTTGTTTAGTTGTACTAAACACAGAATTAGTGTTCCTTAGACGCTCCAAACAAGTGATTGTGTGCTTTGAAGCTCTAATATGACTTGCTCTGCAAAAAATCTCTAAAACATGAAAATCTGACTACTGCATTGCAAATAACATTACATGTCATTAGAAAGAAACATTCTTCATGCACCTAAGCTTTACTCTTAAAATTGCATGAACCAATTTTCTATCACTGAGAAAGAAGCTTTTCAGCATCTATGGCTTTGCTTTCTCTTCATTTGCTGTTTCTGTAATTTCAGGCTCAAACATGACTTGCTCTGCAAAAAATCTCCAAAACATGAAAATCTGACTTCTGCATTGCAAATAACATGTCATTAGAAAGGAACATCATGTACTTTAGCTTTAAAATTGCATGAACCCATTTTCTCTCACTGAGAAAGAAGCTTTACAGCATCTTTGGCCTTACTTTCTCTTCATTTGCTTAATTTCATGAAACACAGCATTAATGTTCTTAGAAGCACTAAACAAGTGATTCTGTCCATTTAAACTGTAAAATGACTTGCTCAGCAAAAAATCTCCAAAACATGAAAATATGACTTCTGCATTGCAAATAACATTACATTTCATGAGAAAGAACCATCTTTCAGGTACTTGATGTTTATTCTTAAAATTTCATAAACCACTTTCTCTCACTGAGAAAGAAGCTTTTCAGCATCTGTGGCCTTGCAGTCTCTTCATTTTCTTAGTCGCACTAAACACAGCAATAGTGTTCTTAGAAACTCTAAACAAAGTGATTAAGTGCTTTGAAGCTCTAACATGACTTGCCCTGTAAAAAATCTCTAAAACATGAAAATCTGACTACTGCATTGCAAATAACATTACATGTCATTAGAAAGAAACATTCTTCATGCACCTAAGCTTTACTCTTAAAATTGCATGAACCAATTTTCTATCACTGAGAAAGAAGCTTTTCAGCATCTATGGCTTTGCTTTCTCTTCATTTGCTGTTTCTGTAATTTCAGGCTCAAACATGACTTGCTCTGCAAAAAATCTCCAAAACATGAAAATCTGACTTCTGCATTGCAAATAACATGTCATTAGAAAGGAACATCATGTACTTTAGCTTTAAAATTGCATGAACCCATTTTCTCTCACTGAGAAAGAAGCTTTACAGCATCTTTGGCCTTACTTTCTCTTCATTTGCTTAATTTAATGAAACACAGCATTAATGTTCTTAGAAGCACTAAACAAGTGATTCTGTCCATTTAAACTGTAAAATGACTTGCTCAGCAAAAAATCTCCAAAACATGAAAATATGACTTCTGCATTGCAAATAACATTACATTTCATGAGAAAGAACCATCTTTCAGGTACTTGATGTTTATTCTTAAAATTTCATAAACCACTTTCTCTCACTGAGAAAGAAGCTTTTCAGCATCTGTGGCCTTGCAGTCTCTTCATTTTCTTAGTCGCACTAAACACAGCAATAGTGTTCTTAGAAACTCTAAACAAAGTGATTATGTGCTTTGAAGCTCTAACATGACTTGCCCTGTAAAAAATCTCCAAAACGTGAAAATCTGTTTTCTGCAATGCAAATAACATTACATATCATGAGAAAGAAACATCTTTGAGGTACTTGAGCTGTACTTGAGCTCTTTCCAAACATGAAAATATGACTTCTGTATTGCAAATAACATTACATGTCATTAGAAAGAAACATTATTCATGTACTTAAGCTTTACTCTTAAAATTGCATGAACCAATTTTCTCTCACTGAGAAAGAAGCTTTTCAGCATCTATGGCCTTGCTTTCTCTTCATTTGTTGTTTCTGTAATTTCATGCTCAAACAAGACTTGCTCAGCAAAAAATCTCCAAAACACGAAAATATGACTTCTGCATTGCAAATAACATTACATATCATTAGAAAGGAACATCATGTACTTAAGCTTTACTCTTAAAATTGCCTGAACCAATTTTCTCTCACTGTGAAAGAAGCTTTTCAGCATCTGTGGCCTGGCTGTCTCTTCATTTGCTTAGTTGCACTAAACACAGCATTAGAGTTCTTAGAAGCTGTAAACAAGTGATTTTGTGCATTTAAGCTCTAATATGTCTTGCTCTGAAAACAATCTCCAAAACATGAAAATCTGGCTTCTGCATTGCAAATAACATTACATGTCATTAGAAAAAACATTCTTCATGTACTTAAGCTAAACTCTTAAAATTGCATGAACCAACTTTCTCTCACTGAGAAAGAAGCTTTTCAGCATCTGTGGATTTGCTTTTTCTTCATTTGGTTAGTTTCATGAAACACAGCATTAGTGTTCTTAGAAGCTCTAAACAAGGGATTCTGTGCATTTAAGCTGTAACATGACTTGCTCTGCATAAATGCTCCAAAACATGAAAATATGTCTCCTGCATTGCAAATAACATTTCATGCAAAAGAAACATCTTTCATGTACTTAAGCTTTACTCTTAAAATTTCATGAACCATCTTTCTCTCTGAGAAAGAAGCTTTTCAGCGTCTGTGGACTCGCTGTCTATTCATTTGTTTAGTTGCACTAAACACAGAATTAGTGTTCCTTAGACGCTCCAAACAAGTGATTGTGTGCTTTGAAGCTCTAATATGACTTGCTCTGCAAAAAATCTCTAAAACATGAAAATCTGACTACTGCATTGCAAATAACATTACATGTCATTAGAAAGAAACATTCTTCATGCACCTAAGCTTTACTCTTAAAATTGCATGAACCAATTTTCTATCACTGAGAAAGAAGCTTTTCAGCATCTATGGCATTGCTTTCTCTTCATTTGCTGTTTCTGTAATTTCAGGCTCAAACATGACTTGCTCTGCAAAAAATCTCCAAAACATGAAAATCTGACTTCTGCATTGCAAATAACATGTCATTAGAAAGGAACATCATGTACTTTAGCTTTAAAATTGCATGAACCCATTTTCTCTCACTGAGAAAGAAGCTTTACAGCATCTTTGGCCTTACTTTCTCTTCATTTGCTTAATTTCATGAAACACAGCATTAATGTTCTTAGAAGCACTAAACAAGTGATTCTGTCCATTTAAACTGTAAAATGACTTGCTCAGCAAAAAATCTCCAAAACATGAAAATATGACTTCTGCATTGCAAATAACATTACATTTCATGAGAAAGAACCATCTTTCAGGTACTTGATGTTTATTCTTAAAATTTCATAAACCACTTTCTCTCACTGAGAAAGAAGCTTTTCAGCATCTGTGGCCTTGCAGTCTCTTCATTTTCTTAGTCGCACTAAACACAGCAATAGTGTTCTTAGAAACTCTAAACAAAGTGATTAAGTGCTTTGAAGCTCTAACATGACTTGCCCTGTAAAAAATCTCCAAAACGTGAAAATCTGTTTTCTGCAATGCAAATAACATTACATATCATGAGAAAGAAACATCTTTCAGGTACTTGAGCTGTACTTGAGCTCTTTCCAAACATGAAAATATGACTTCTGTATTGCAAATAACATTACATGTCATTAGAAAGAAACATTATTCATGTACTTAAGCTTTACTCTTAAAATTGCATGAACCAATTTTCTCTCACTGAGAAAGAAGCTTTTCAGCATCTATGGCCTTGCTTTCTCTTCATTTGTTGTTTCTGTAATTTCATGCTCAAACAAGACTTGCTCAGCAAAAAATCTCCAAAACACGAAAATATGACTTCTGCATTGCAAATAACATTACATGTCATTAGAAAGGAACATCATGTACTTAAGCTTTACTCTTAAAATTGCCTGAACCAATTTTCTCTCACTGTGAAAGAAGCTTTTCAGCATCTGTGGCCTGGCTGTCTCTTCATTTGCTTAGTTGCACTAAACACAGCATTAGAGTTCTTAGAAGCTGTAAACAAGTGATTTTGTGCATTTAAGCTCTAATATGTCTTGCTCTGAAAACAATCTCCAAAACATGAAAATCTGGCTTCTGCATTGCAAATAACATTACATGTCATTAGAAAAAACATTCTTCATGTACTTAAGCTAAACTCTTAAAATTGCATGAACCAACTTTCTCTCACTGAGAAAGAAGCTTTTCAGCATCTGTGGATTTGCTTTTTCTTCATTTGGTTAGTTTCATGAAACACAGCATTAGTGTTCTTAGAAGCTCTAAACAAGGGATTCTGTGCATTTAAGCTGTAACATGACTTGCTCTGCATAAATGCTCCAAAACATGAAAATATGTCTCCTGCATTGCAAATAACATTTCATGCAAAAGAAACATCTTTCATGTACTTAAGCTTTACTCTTAAAATTTCATGAACCATCTTTCTCTCTGAGAAAGAAGCTTTTCAGCGTCTGTGGACTCGCTGTCTATTCATTTGTTTAGTTGTACTAAACACAGAATTAGTGTTCCTTAGACGCTCCAAACAAGTGATTGTGTGCTTTGAAGCTCTAATATGACTTGCTCTGCAAAAAATCTCTAAAACATGAAAATCTGACTACTGCATTGCAAATAACATTACATGTCATTAGAAAGAAACATTCTTCATGCACCTAAGCTTTACTCTTAAAATTGCAAGAACCAATTTTCTATCACTGAGAAAGAAGCTTTTCAGCATCTATGGCATTGCTTTCTCTTCATTTGCTGTTTCTGTAATTTCAGGCTCAAACATGACTTGCTCTGCAAAAAATCTCCAAAACATGAAAATCTGACTTCTGCATTGCAAATAACATGTCATTAGAAAGGAACATCATGTACTTTAGCTTTAAAATTGCATGAACCCATTTTCTCTCACTGAGAAAGAAGCTTTACAGCATCTTTGGCCTTACTTTCTCTTCATTTGCTTAATTTCATGAAACACAGCATTAATGTTCTTAGAAGCACTAAACAAGTGATTCTGTCCATTTAAACTGTAAAATGACTTGCTCAGCAAAAAATCTCCAAAACATGAAAATATGACTTCTGCATTGCAAATAACATTACATTTCATGAGAAAGAACCATCTTTCAGGTACTTGATGTTTATTCTTAAAATTTCATAAACCACTTTCTCTCACTGAGAAAGAAGCTTTTCAGCATCTGTGGCCTTGCAGTCTCTTCATTTTCTTAGTCGCACTAAACACAGCAATAGTGTTCTTAGAAACTCTAAACAAAGTGATTAAGTGCTTTGAAGCTCTAACATGACTTGCCCTGTAAAAAATCTCCAAAACGTGAAAATCTGTTTTCTGCAATGCAAATAACATTACATATCATGAGAAAGAAACATCTTTCAGGTACTTGAGCTGTACTTGAGCTCTTTCCAAACATGAAAATATGACTTCTGTATTGCAAATAACATTACATGTCATTAGAAAGAAACATTATTCATGTACTTAAGCTTTACTCTTAAAATTGCATGAACCAATTTTCTCTCACTGAGAAAGAAGCTTTTCAGCATCTATGGCCTTGCTTTCTCTTCATTTGTTGTTTCTGTAATTTCATGCTCAAACAAGACTTGCTCAGCAAAAAATCTCCAAAACACGAAAATATGACTTCTGCATTGCAAATAACATTACATGTCATTAGAAAGGAACATCATGTACTTAAGCTTTACTCTTAAAATTGCCTGAACCAATTTTCTCTCACTGTGAAAGAAGCTTTTCAGCATCTGTGGCCTGGCTGTCTCTTCATTTGCTTAGTTGCACTAAACACAGCATTAGAGTTCTTAGAAGCTGTAAACAAGTGATTTTGTGCATTTAAGCTCTAATATGTCTTGCTCTGAAAACAATCTCCAAAACACGAAAATATGACTTCTGCATTGCAAATAACATTACATGTCATTAGAAAAAACATTCTTCATGTACTTAAGCTAAACTCTTAAAATTGCATGAACCAACTTTCTCTCACTGAGAAAGAAGCTTTTCAGCATCTGTGGATTTGCTTTTTCTTCATTTGGTTAGTTTCATGAAACACAGCATTAGTGTTCTTAGAAGCTCTAAACAAGGGATTCTGTGCATTTAAGCTGTAACATGACTTGCTCTGCATAAATGCTCCAAAACATGAAAATATGTCTCCTGCATTGCAAATAACATTTCATGCAAAAGAAACATCTTTCATGTACTTAAGCTTTACTCTTAAAATTTCATGAACCATCTTTCTCTCTGAGAAAGAAGCTTTTCAGCGTCTGTGGACTCGCTGTCTATTCATTTGTTTAGTTGTACTAAACACAGAATTAGTGTTCCTTAGACGCTCCAAACAAGTGATTGTGTGCTTTGAAGCTCTAATATGACTTGCTCTGCAAAAAATCTCTAAAACATGAAAATCTGACTACTGCATTGCAAATAACATTACATGTCATTAGAAAGAAACATTCTTCATGCACCTAAGCTTTACTCTTAAAATTGCATGAACCAATTTTCTATCACTGAGAAAGAAGCTTTTCAGCATCTATGGCTTTGCTTTCTCTTCATTTGCTGTTTCTGTAATTTCAGGCTCAAACATGACTTGCTCTGCAAAAAATCTCCAAAACATGAAAATCTGACTTCTGCATTGCAAATAACATGTCATTAGAAAGGAACATCATGTACTTTAGCTTTAAAATTGCATGAACCCATTTTCTCTCACTGAGAAAGAAGCTTTACAGCATCTTTGGCCTTACTTTCTCTTCATTTGCTTAATTTCATGAAACACAGCATTAATGTTCTTAGAAGCACTAAACAAGTGATTCTGTCCATTTAAACTGTAAAATGACTTGCTCAGCAAAAAATCTCCAAAACATGAAAATATGACTTCTGCATTGCAAATAACATTACATTTCATGAGAAAGAACCATCTTTCAGGTACTTGATGTTTATTCTTAAAATTTCATAAACCACTTTCTCTCACTGAGAAAGAAGCTTTTCAGCATCTGTGGCCTTGCAGTCTCTTCATTTTCTTAGTCGCACTAAACACAGCAATAGTGTTCTTAGAAACTCTAAACAAAGTGATTAAGTGCTTTGAAGCTCTAACATGACTTGCCCTGTAAAAAATCTCTAAAACATGAAAATCTGACTACTGCATTGCAAATAACATTACATGTCATTAGAAAGAAACATTCTTCATGCACCTAAGCTTTACTCTTAAAATTGCATGAACCAATTTTCTATCACTGAGAAAGAAGCTTTTCAGCATCTATGGCTTTGCTTTCTCTTCATTTGCTGTTTCTGTAATTTCAGGCTCAAACATGACTTGCTCTGCAAAAAATCTCCAAAACATGAAAATCTGACTTCTGCATTGCAAATAACATGTCATTAGAAAGGAACATCATGTACTTTAGCTTTAAAATTGCATGAACCCATTTTCTCTCACTGAGAAAGAAGCTTTACAGCATCTTTGGCCTTACTTTCTCTTCATTTGCTTAATTTCATGAAACACAGCATTAATGTTCTTAGAAGCACTAAACAAGTGATTCTGTCCATTTAAACTGTAAAATGACTTGCTCAGCAAAAAATCTCCAAAACATGAAAATATGACTTCTGCATTGCAAATAACATTACATTTCATGAGAAAGAACCATCTTTCAGGTACTTGATGTTTATTCTTAAAATTTCATAAACCACTTTCTCTCACTGAGAAAGAAGCTTTTCAGCATCTGTGGCCTTGCAGTCTCTTCATTTTCTTAGTCGCACTAAACACAGCAATAGTGTTCTTAGAAACTCTAAACAAAGTGATTAAGTGCTTTGAAGCTCTAACATGACTTGCCCTGTAAAAAATCTCCAAAACGTGAAAATCTGTTTTCTGCAATGCAAATAACATTACATATCATGAGAAAGAAACATCTTTCAGGTACTTGAGCTGTACTTGAGCTCTTTCCAAACATGAAAATATGACTTCTGTATTGCAAATAACATTACATGTCATTAGAAAGAAACATTATTCATGTACTTAAGCTTTACTCTTAAAATTGCATGAACCAATTTTCTCTCACTGAGAAAGAAGCTTTTCAGCATCTATGGCCTTGCTTTCT
The DNA here is from genome assembly GCF_936440315.1 of Barbus barbus. NCBI lineage: Eukaryota > Metazoa > Chordata > Actinopteri > Cypriniformes > Cyprinidae > Barbus > Barbus barbus. The sequence goes on along the minus strand of NC_136763.1, from coordinate 24,479,360 downwards.
CTTCATTTGTTGTTTCTGTAATTTCATGCTCAAACAAGACTTGCTCAGCAAAAAATCTCCAAAACACGAAAATATGACTTCTGCATTGCAAATAACATTACATGTCATTAGAAAGGAACATCATGTACTTAAGCTTTACTCTTAAAATTGCCTGAACCAATTTTCTCTCACTGTGAAAGAAGCTTTTCAGCATCTGTGGCCTGGCTGTCTCTTCATTTGCTTAGTGCTGGCTGTCTCTTCATTTGCTTAGTGCTGGCTGTCTCTTCATTTGCTTAGTTGCACTAAACACAGCATTAGAGTTCTTAGAAGCTGTAAACAAGTGATTTTGTGCATTTAAGCTCTAATATGTCTTGCTCTGAAAACAATCTCCAAAACATGAAAATCTGGCTTCTGCATTGCAAATAATATTACATGTCATTAGAAAAAACATTCTTCATGTACTTAAGCTAAACTCTTAAAATTGCATGAACCAACTTTCTCTCACTGAGAAAGAAGCTTTTCAGCATCAGTGGATTTGATTTTTCTTCATTTGGTTAGTTTCATGAAACACAGCATTAGCGTTCTTAGAAGCTCTAAACAAGGGATTCTGTGCATTTAAGCTGTAACATTAGCTTTACTTTACTTAACATGACTTCCTCTGCATAAATGCTCCAAAACATGAAAATATGTCTCCTGCATTGCAAATAACATTTCATGCAAAAGAAACATCTTTCATGTACTTAAGCTTTACTCTTAAAATTTCATGAACCATCTTTCTCTCTGAGAAAGAAGCTTTTCAGCGTCTGTGGACTCGCTGTCTATTCATTTGTTTAGTTGCACTAAACAGAATTAGTGTTCCTTAGACGCTCCAAACAAGTGATTGTGTGCTTTGAAGCTCTAATATGTCTTGCTCCGAAAACAATCTCCAAAACATGAAAATCTGGCTTCTGCATTGCAAATAACATTACATGTCATTAGAAAAAACATTCTTCATGTACTTAAGCTAAACTCTTAAAATTGCATGAACCAATCTTCTATCACTGAGAAAGAAGCTTTTCAGCATCTATGGCATTGCTTTCTCTTCATTTGCTGTTTCTGTAATTTCAGGCTCAAACATGACTTGCTCTGCAAAAAATCTCCAAAACATGAAAATCTGACTTCTGCATTGCAAATAACATGTCATTAGAAAGGAACATCATGTACTTTAGCTTTAAAATTGCATGAACCCATTTTCTCTCACTGAGAAAGAAGCTTTACAGCATCTTTGGCCTTACTTTCTCTTCATTTGCTTAATTTCATGAAACACAGCATTAATGTTCTTAGAAGCACTAAACAAGTGATTCTGTCCATTTAAACTGTAAAATGACTTGCTCAGCAAAAAATCTCCAAAACATGAAAATGTGACTTCTGCATTGCAAATAACATTACATTTCATGAGAAAGAACCATCTTTCAGGTACTTGATTTTTATTCTTAAAATTTCATAAACCACTTTCTCTCACTTAGAAAGAAGCTTTTCAGCATCTGTGGATTTGCTTTTTCTTCATTTGGTTAGTTTCATGAAACACAGCATTAGCGTTCTTAGAAGCTCTAAACAAGGGATTCTGTGCATTTAAGCTGTAACATGACTTGCTCTGCATAAATGCTCCAAAACATGAAAATATGTCTCCTGCATTGCAAATAACATTTCATGCAAAAGAAACATCTTTCATGTACTTAAGCTTTACTCTTAAAATTTCATGAACCATCTTTCTCTCTGAGAAAGAAGCTTTTCAGCGTCTGTGGACTCGCTGTCTATTCATTTGTTTAGTTGCACTAAACACAGAATTAGTGTTCCTTAGACGCTCCAAACAAGTGATTGTGTGCTTTGAAGCTCTAATATGTCTTGCTCCGAAAACAATCTCCAAAACATGAAAATCTGGCTTCTGCATTGCAAATAACATTACATGTCATTAGAAAAAACATTCTTCATGTACTTAAGCTAAACTCTTAAAATTGCATGAACCAACTTTCTCTCACTGAGAAAGAAGCTTTTCAGCATCTGTGGATTTGCTTTTTCTTCATTTTGTTAGTTTCATGAAACACAGCATTAGTGTTCTTAGAAGCTCTAAACAAGGGATTCTGTGCATTTAAGCTGTAACATGACTTGCTCTGCATAAATGCTCCAAAACATGAAAATATGTCTCCTGCATTGCAAATAACATTTCATGCAAAAGAAACATCTTTCATGTACTTAAGCTTTACTCTTAAAATTTCATGAACCATCTTTCTCTCTGAGAAAGAAGCTTTTCAGCGTCTGTGGACTCGCTGTCTATTCATTTGTTTAGTTGCACTAAACACAGAATTAGTGTTCCTTAGACGCTCCAAACAAGTGATTGTGTGCTTTGAAGCTCTAATATGACTTGCTCTGCAAAAAATCTCTAAAACATGAAAATCTGACTACTGCATTGCAAATAACATTACATGTCATTAGAAAGAAACATTCTTCATGCACCTAAGCTTTACTCTTAAAATTGCATGAACCAATTTTCTATCACTGAGAAAGAAGCTTTTCAGCATCTATGGCATTGCTTTCTCTTCATTTGCTGTTTCTGTAATTTCAGGCTCAAACATGACTTGCTCTGCAAAAAATCTCCAAAACATGAAAATCTGACTTCTGCATTGCAAATAACATGTCATTAGAAAGGAACATCATGTACTTTAGCTTTAAAATTGCATGAACCCATTTTCTCTCACTGAGAAAGAAGCTTTACAGCATCTTTGGCCTTGCAGTCTCTTCATTTTCTTAGTCGCACTAAACACAGCAATTAGTGTTCTTAGAAACTCTAAACAAAGTGATTATGTGCTTTGAAGCTCTAACATGACTTGCCCTGTAAAAAATCTCCATAACGTGAAAATCTGTTTTCTGCAATGCAAATAACATTACATATCATGAGAAAGAAACATCTTTCAGGTACTTGAGCTGTACTTGAGCTCTTTCCAAACATGAAAATATGACTTCTGTATTGCAAATAACATTACATGTCATTAGAAAGAAACATTATTCATGTACTTAAGCTTTACTCTTAAAATTGCATGAACCAATTTTCGCTCACTGAGAAAGAAGCTTTTCAGCATCTATGGCCTTGCTTTCTCTTCATTTGTTGTTTCTGTAATTTCATGCTCAAACAAGACTTGCTCAGCAAAAAATCTCCAAAACACGAAAATATGACTTCTGCATTGCAAATAACATTACATGTCATTAGAAAGGAACATCATGTACTTAAGCTTTACTCTTAAAATTGCCTGAACCAATTTTCTCTCACTGTGAAAGAAGCTTTTCAGCATCTGTGGCCTGGCTGTCTCTTCATTTGCTTAGTTGCACTAAACACAGCATTAGAGTTCTTAGAAGCTGTAAACAAGTTATTTTGTGCATTTAAGCTCTAATATGTCTTGCTCTGAAAACAATCTCCAAAACATGAAAATCTGGCTTCTGCATTGCAAATAACATTACATGTCATTAGAAAAAACATTCTTCATGTACTTAAGCTAAACTCTTAAAATTGCATGAACCAACTTTCTCTCACTGAGAAAGAAGCTTTTCAGCATCTGTGGATTTGCTTTTACTTCATTTGGTTAGTTTCATGAAACACAGCATTAGCACAGCATTAGCTTCATAAGCTCTAAACAAGGGATTCTGTGCATTTAAGCTGTAACATGACTTGCTCTGCATAAATGCTCCAAAACATGAAAATATGTCTCCTGCATTGCAAATAACATTTCATGCAAAAGAAACATCTTTCATGTACTTAAGCTTTACTCTTAAAATTTCATGAACCATCTTTCTCTCTGAGAAAGAAGCTTTTCAGCGTCAGTGGATTTGATTTTTCTTCATTTGGTTAGTTTCATGAAACACAGCATTAGCGTTCTTAGAAGCTCTAAACAAGGGATTCTGTGCATTTAAGCTGTAACATTAGCTTTACTTTACTTAACATGACTTGCTCTGCATAAATGCTCCAAAACATGAAAATATGTCTCCTGCATTGCAAATAACATTTCATGCAAAAGAAACATCTTTCATGTACTTAAGCTTTACTCTTAAAATTTCATGAACCATCTTTCTCTCTGAGAAAGAAGCTTTTCAGCGTCTGTGGACTCGCTGTCTATTCATTTGTTTAGTTGCACTAAACAGAATTAGTGTTCCTTAGACGCTCCAAACAAGTGATTGTGTGCTTTGAAGCTCTAATATGTCTTGCTCCGAAAACAATCTCCAAAACATGAAAATCTGGCTTCTGCATTGCAAATAACATTACATGTCATTAGAAAAAACATTCTTCATGTACTTAAGCTAAACTCTTAAAATTGCATGAACCAATCTTCTATCACTGAGAAAGAAGCTTTTCAGCATCTATGGCATTGCTTTCTCTTCATTTGCTGTTTCTGTAATTTCAGGCTCAAACATGACTTGCTCTGCAAAAAATCTCCAAAACATGAAAATCTGACTTCTGCATTGCAAATAACATGTCATTAGAAAGGAACATCATGTACTGTAGCTTTAAAATTGCATGAACCCATTTTCTCTCACTGAGAAAGAAGCTTTACAGCATCTTTGGCCTTACTTTCTCTTCATTTGCTTAATTTCATGAAACACAGCATTAATGTTCTTAGAAGCACTAAACAAGTGATTCTGTCCATTTAAACTGTAAAATGACTTGCTCAGCAAAAAATCTCCAAAACATGAAAATGTGACTTCTGCATTGCAAATAACATTACATTTCATGAGAAAGAACCATCTTTCAGGTACTTGATTTTTATTCTTAAAATTTCATAAACCACTTTCTCTCACTTAGAAAGAAGCTTTTCAGCATCTGTGGATTTGCTTTTTCTTCATTTGGTTAGTTTCATGAAACACAGCATTAGCGTTCTTAGAAGCTCTAAACAAGGGATTCTGTGCATTTAAGCTGTAACATGACTTGCTCTGCATAAATGCTCCAAAACATGAAAATATGTCTCCTGCATTGCAAATAACATTTCATGCAAAAGAAACATCTTTCATGTACTTAAGCTTTACTCTTAAAATTTCATGAACCATCTTTCTCTCTGAGAAAGAAGCTTTTCAGCGTCTGTGGACTCGCTGTCTATTCATTTGTTTAGTTGCACTAAACACAGAATTAGTGTTCCTTAGACGCTCCAAACAAGTGATTGTGTGCTTTGAAGCTCTAATATGTCTTGCTCCGAAAACAATCTCCAAAACATGAAAATCTGGCTTCTGCATTGCAAATAACATTACATGTCATTAGAAAAAACATTCTTCATGTACTTAAGCTAAACTCTTAAAATTGCATGAACCAACTTTCTCTCACTGAGAAAGAAGCTTTTCAGCATCTGTGGATTTGCTTTTTCTTCATTTTGTTAGTTTCATGAAACACAGCATTAGTGTTCTTAGAAGCTCTAAACAAGGGATTCTGTGCATTTAAGCTGTAACATGACTTGCTCTGCATAAATGCTCCAAAACATGAAAATATGTCTCCTGCATTGCAAATAACATTTCATGCAAAAGAAACATCTTTCATGTACTTAAGCTTTACTCTTAAAATTTCATGAACCATCTTTCTCTCTGAGAAAGAAGCTTTTCAGCGTCTGTGGACTCGCTGTCTATTCATTTGTTTAGTTGCACTAAACACAGAATTAGTGTTCCTTAGACGCTCCAAACAAGTGATTGTGTGCTTTGAAGCTCTAATATGACTTGCTCTGCAAAAAATCTCTAAAACATGAAAATCTGACTACTGCATTGCAAATAACATTACATGTCATTAGAAAGAAACATTCTTCATGCACCTAAGCTTTACTCTTAAAATTGCATGAACCAATTTTCTATCACTGAGAAAGAAGCTTTTCAGCATCTATGGCATTGCTTTCTCTTCATTTGCTGTTTCTGTAATTTCAGGCTCAAACATGACTTGCTCTGCAAAAAATCTCCAAAACATGAAAATCTGACTTCTGCATTGCAAATAACATGTCATTAGAAAGGAACATCATGTACTTTAGCTTTAAAATTGCATGAACCCATTTTCTCTCACTGAGAAAGAAGCTTTACAGCATCTTTGGCCTTACTTTCTCTTCATTTGCTTAATTTCATGAAACACAGCATTAATGTTCTTAGAAGCACTAAACAAGTGATTCTGTCCATTTAAACTGTAAAATGACTTGCTCAGCAAAAAATCTCCAAAACATGAAAATCTGACTACTGCATTGCAAATAACATTACATTTCATGAGAAAGAACCATCTTTCAGGTACTTGATTTTTATTCTTAAAATTTCATAAACCACTTTCTCTCACTGAGAAAGAAGCTTTTCAGCATCTGTGGATTTGCTTTTACTTCATTTGGTTAGTTTCATGAAACACAGCATTAGCGTTCTTAGAAGCTCTAAACAAGGGATTCTGTGCATTTAAGCTGTAACATGACTTGCTCTGCATAAATGCTCCAAAACATGAAAATATGTCTCCTGCATTGCAAATAACATTTCATGCAAAAGAAACATCTTTCATGTGCTTTACTCTTAAAATTTCATGAACCATCTTTCTCTCTGAGAAAGAAGCTTTTCAGCGTCTGTGGACTCGCTGTCTATTCATTTGTTTAGTTGCACTAAACACAGAATTAGTGTTCCTTAGACGCTCCAAACAAGTGATTGTGTGCTTTGAAGCTCTAATATGTCTTGCTCCGAAAACAATCTCCAAAACATGAAAATCTGGCTTCTGCATTGCAAATAACATTACATGTCATTAGAAAAAACATTCTTCATGTACTTAAGCTAAACTCTTAAAATTGCATGAACCAACTTTCTCTCACTGAGAAAGAAGCTTTTCAGCATCTGTGGATTTGCTTTTTCTTCATTTGGTTAGTTTCATGAAACACAGCATTAGTGTTCTTAGAAGCTCTAAACAAGGGATTCTGTGCATTTAAGCTGTAACATGACTTGCTCTGCATAAATGCTCCAAAACATGAAAATATGTCTCCTGCATTGCAAATAACATTTCATGCAAAAGAAACATCTTTCATGTACTTAAGCTTTACTCTTAAAATTTCATGAACCATCTTTCTCTCTGAGAAAGAAGCTTTTCAGCGTCTGTGGACTCGCTGTCTATTCATTTGTTTAGTTGCACTAAACACAGAATTAGTGTTCCTTAGACGCTCCAAACAAGTGATTGTGTGCTTTGAAGCTCTAATATGACTTGCTCTGCAAAAAATCTCTAAAACATGAAAATCTGACTACTGCATTGCAAATAACATTACATGTCATTAGAAAGAAACATTCTTCATGCACCTAAGCTTTACTCTTAAAATTGCATGAACCAATTTTCTATCACTGAGAAAGAAGCTTTTCAGCATCTATGGCATTGCTTTCTCTTCATTTGCTGTTTCTGTAATTTCAGGCTCAAACATGACTTGCTCTGCAAAAAATCTCCAAAACATGAAAATCTGACTTCTGCATTGCAAATAACATGTCATTAGAAAGGAACATCATGTACTTTAGCTTTAAAATTGCATGAACCCATTTTCTCTCACTGAGAAAGAAGCTTTACAGCATCTTTGGCCTTGCAGTCTCTTCATTTTCTTAGTCGCACTAAACACAGCAATTAGTGTTCTTAGAAACTCTAAACAAAGTGATTATGTGCTTTGAAGCTCTAACATGACTTGCCCTGTAAAAAATCTCCATAACGTGAAAATCTGTTTTCTGCAATGCAAATAACATTACATATCATGAGAAAGAAACATCTTTCAGGTACTTGAGCTGTACTTGAGCTCTTTCCAAACATGAAAATATGACTTCTGTATTGCAAATAACATTACATGTCATTAGAAAGAAACATTATTCATGTACTTAAGCTTTACTCTTAAAATTGCATGAACCAATTTTCGCTCACTGAGAAAGAAGCTTTTCAGCATCTATGGCCTTGCTTTCTCTTCATTTGTTGTTTCTGTAATTTCATGCTCAAACAAGACTTGCTCAGCAAAAAATCTCCAAAACACGAAAATATGACTTCTGCATTGCAAATAACATTACATGTCATTAGAAAGGAACATCATGTACTTAAGCTTTACTCTTAAAATTGCCTGAACCAATTTTCTCTCACTGTGAAAGAAGCTTTTCAGCATCTGTGGCCTGGCTGTCTCTTCATTTGCTTAGTTGCACTAAACACAGCATTAGAGTTCTTAGAAGCTGTAAACAAGTGATTTTGTGCATTTAAGCTCTAATATGTCTTGCTCTGAAAACAATCTCCAAAACATGAAAATCTGGCTTCTGCATTGCAAATAACATTACATGTCATTAGAAAAAACATTCTTCATGTACTTAAGCTAAACTCTTAAAATTGCATGAACCAACTTTCTCTCACTGAGAAAGAAGCTTTTCAGCATCTGTGGATTTGCTTTTACTTCATTTGGTTAGTTTCATGAAACACAGCATTAGCGTTCTTAGAAGCTCTAAACAAGGGATTCTGTGCATTTAAGCTGTAACATGACTTGCTCTGCATAAATGCTCCAAAACATGAAAATATGTCTCCTGCATTGCAAATAACATTTCATGCAAAAGAAACATCTTTCATGTACTTAAGCTTTACTCTTAAAATTTCATGAACCATCTTTCTCTCTGAGAAAGAAGCTTTTCAGCGTCTGTGGACTCGCTGTCTATTCATTTGTTTAGTTGTACTAAACACAGAATTAGTGTTCCTTAGACGCTCCAAACAAGTGATTGTGTGCTTTGAAGCTCTAATATGACTTGCTCTGCAAAAAATCTCTAAAACATGAAAATCTGACTACTGCATTGCAAATAACATTACATGTCATTAGAAAGAAACATTCTTCATGCACCTAAGCTTTACTCTTAAAATTGCATGAACCAATTTTCTATCACTGAGAAAGAAGCTTTTCAGCATCTATGGCATTGCTTTCTCTTCATTTGCTGTTTCTGTAATTTCAGGCTCAAACATGACTTGCTCTGCAAAAAATCTCCAAAACATGAAAATCTGACTTCTGCATTGCAAATAACATGTCATTAGAAAGGAACATCATGTACTTTAGCTTTAAAATTGCATGAACCCATTTTCTCTCACTGAGAAAGAAGCTTTACAGCATCTTTGGCCTTACTTTCTCTTCATTTGCTTAATTTCATGAAACACAGCAATAGTGTTCTTAGAAACTCTAAACAAAGTGATTATGTGCTTTGAAGCTCTAACATGACTTGCCCTGTAAAAAATCTCCAAAACGTGAAAATCTGTTTTCTGCAATGCAAATAACATTACATATCATGAGAAAGAAACATCTTTCAGGTACTTGAGCTGTACTTGAGCTCTTTCCAAACATGAAAATATGACTTCTGTATTGCAAATAACATTACATGTCATTAGAAAGAAACATTCTTCATGCACCTAAGCTTTACTCTTAAAATTGCATGAACCAATTTTCTATCACTGAGAAAGAAGCTTTTCAGCATCTATGGCATTGCTTTCTCTTCATTTGCTGTTTCTGTAATTTCAGGCTCAAACATGACTTGCTCTGCAAAAAATCTCCAAAACATGAAAATCTGACTTCTGCATTGCAAATAACGTCATTAGAAAGGAACATCATGTACTTAAGCTTTACTCTTAAAATTGCCTGAACCAATTTTCTCTCACTGTGAAAGAAGCTTTTCAGCATCTGTGGCCTGGCTGTCTCTTCATTTGCTTAGTTGCACTAAACACAGCATTAGAGTTCTTAGAAGCTGTAAACAAGTGATTTTGTGCATTTAAGCTCTAATATGTCTTGCTCTGAAAACAATCTCCAAAACATGAAAATCTGGCTTCTGCATTGCAAATAATATTACATGTCATTAGAAAAAACATTCTTCATGTACTTAAGCTAAACTCTTAAAATTGCATGAACCAACTTTCTCTCACTGAGAAAGAAGCTTTTCAGCATCAGTGGATTTGATTTTTCTTCATTTGGTTAGTTTCATGAAACACAGCATTAGCGTTCTTAGAAGCTCTAAACAAGGGATTCTGTGCATTTAAGCTGTAACATTAGCTTTACTTTACTTAACATGACTTGCTCTGCATAAATGCTCCAAAACATGAAAATATGTCTCCTGCATTGCAAATAACATTTCATGCAAAAGAAACATCTTTCATGTACTTAAGCTTTACTCTTAAAATTTCATGAACCATCTTTCTCTCTGAGAAAGAAGCTTTTCAGCGTCTGTGGACTCGCTGTCTATTCATTTGTTTAGTTGCACTAAACAGAATTAGTGTTCCTTAGACGCTCCAAACAAGTGATTGTGTGCTTTGAAGCTCTAATATGTCTTGCTCCGAAAACAATCTCCAAAACATGAAAATCTGGCTTCTGCATTGCAAATAACATTACATGTCATTAGAAAAAACATTCTTCATGTACTTAAGCTAAACTCTTAAAATTGCATGAACCAATCTTCTATCACTGAGAAAGAAGCTTTTCAGCATCTATGGCATTGCTTTCTCTTCATTTGCTGTTTCTGTAATTTCAGGCTCAAACATGACTTGCTCTGCAAAAAATCTCCAAAACATGAAAATCTGACTTCTGCATTGCAAATAACATGTCATTAGAAAGGAACATCATGTACTTTAGCTTTAAAATTGCATGAACCCATTTTCTCTCACTGAGAAAGAAGCTTTACAGCATCTTTGGCCTTACTTTCTCTTCATTTGCTTAATTTCATGAAACACAGCATTAATGTTCTTAGAAGCACTAAACAAGTGATTCTGTCCATTTAAACTGTAAAATGACTTGCTCAGCAAAAAATCTCCAAAACATGAAAATGTGACTTCTGCATTGCAAATAACATTACATTTCATGAGAAAGAACCATCTTTCAGGTACTTGATTTTTATTCTTAAAATTTCATAAACCACTTTCTCTCACTTAGAAAGAAGCTTTTCAGCATCTGTGGATTTGCTTTTTCTTCATTTGGTTAGTTTCATGAAACACAGCATTAGCGTTCTTAGAAGCTCTAAACAAGGGATTCTGTGCATTTAAGCTGTAACATGACTTGCTCTGCATAAATGCTCCAAAACATGAAAATATGTCTCCTGCATTGCAAATAACATTTCATGCAAAAGAAACATCTTTCATGTACTTAAGCTTTACTCTTAAAATTTCATGAACCATCTTTCTCTCTGAGAAAGAAGCTTTTCAGCGTCTGTGGACTCGCTGTCTATTCATTTGTTTAGTTGCACTAAACACAGAATTAGTGTTCCTTAGACGCTCCAAACAAGTGATTGTGTGCTTTGAAGCTCTAATATGTCTTGCTCCGAAAACAATCTCCAAAACATGAAAATCTGGCTTCTGCATTGCAAATAACATTACATGTCATTAGAAAAAACATTCTTCATGTACTTAAGCTAAACTCTTAAAATTGCATGAACCAACTTTCTCTCACTGAGAAAGAAGCTTTTCAGCATCTGTGGATTTGCTTTTTCTTCATTTGGTTAGTTTCATGAAACACAGCATTAGTGTTCTTAGAAGCTCTAAACAAGGGATTCTGTGCATTTAAGCTGTAACATGACTTGCTCTGCATAAATGCTCCAAAACATGAAAATATGTCTCCTGCATTGCAAATAACATTTCATGCAAAAGAAACATCTTTCATGTACTTAAGCTTTACTCTTAAAATTTCATGAACCATCTTTCTCTCTGAGAAAGAAGCTTTTCAGCGTCTGTGGACTCGCTGTCTATTCATTTGTTTAGTTGCACTAAACACAGAATTAGTGTTCCTTAGACGCTCCAAACAAGTGATTGTGTGCTTTGAAGCTCTAATATGACTTGCTCTGCAAAAAATCTCTAAAACATGAAAATCTGACTACTGCATTGCAAATAACATTACATGTCATTAGAAAGAAACATTCTTCATGCACCTAAGCTTTACTCTTAAAATTGCATGAACCAATTTTCTATCACTGAGAAAGAAGCTTTTCAGCATCTATGGCATTGCTTTCTCTTCATTTGCTGTTTCTGTAATTTCAGGCTCAAACATGACTTGCTCTGCAAAAAATCTCCAATACATGAAAATCTGACTTCTGCATTGCAAATAACATGTCATTAGAAAGGAACATCATGTACTTTAGCTTTAAAATTGCATGAACCCATTTTCTCTCACTGAGAAAGAAGCTTTACAGCATCTTTGGCCTTACTTTCTCTTCATTTGCTTAATTTCATGAAACACAGCATTAATGTTCTTAGAAGCACTAAACAAGTGATTCTGTCCATTTAAACTGTAAAATGACTTGCTCAGCAAAAAATCTCCAAAACATGAAAATCTGACTACTGCATTGCAAATAACATTACATTTCATGAGAAAGAACCATCTTTCAGGTACTTGATTTTTATTCTTAAAATTTCATAAACCACTTTCTCTCACTGAGAAAGAAGCTTTTCAGCATCTGTGGATTTGCTTTTACTTCATTTGGTTAGTTTCATGAAACACAGCATTAGCGTTCTTAGAAGCTCTAAACAAGGGATTCTGTGCATTTAAGCTGTAACATGACTTGCTCTGCATAAATGCTCCAAAACATGAAAATATGTCTCCTGCATTGCAAATAACATTTCATGCAAAAGAAACATCTTTCATGTGCTTTACTCTTAAAATTTCATGAACCATCTTTCTCTCTGAGAAAGAAGCTTTTCAGCGTCTGTGGACTCGCTGTCTATTCATTTGTTTAGTTGCACTAAACACAGAATTAGTGTTCCTTAGACGCTCCAAACAAGTGATTGTGTGCTTTGAAGCTCTAATATGTCTTGCTCCGAAAACAATCTCCAAAACATGAAAATCTGGCTTCTGCATTGCAAATAACATTACATGTCATTAGAAAAAACATTCTTCATGTACTTAAGCTAAACTCTTAAAATTGCATGAACCAACTTTCTCTCACTGAGAAAGAAGCTTTTCAGCATCTGTGGATTTGCTTTTTCTTCATTTGGTTAGTTTCATGAAACACAGCATTAGTGTTCTTAGAAGCTCTAAACAAGGGATTCTGTGCATTTAAGCTGTAACATGACTTGCTCTGCATAAATGCTCCAAAACATGAAAATATGTCTCCTGCATTGCAAATAACATTTCATGCAAAAGAAACATCTTTCATGTACTTAAGCTTTACTCTTAAAATTTCATGAACTATCTTTCTCTCTGAGAAAGAAGCTTTTCAGCGTCTGTGGACTCGCTGTCTATTCATTTGTTTAGTTGCACTAAACACAGAATTAGTGTTCCTTAGACGCTCCAAACAAGTGATTGTGTGCTTTGAAGCTCTAATATGACTTGCTCTGCAAAAAATCTCTAAAACATGAAAATCTGACTACTGCATTGCAAATAACATTACATGTCATTAGAAAGAAACATTCTTCATGCACCTAAGCTTTACTCTTAAAATTGCATGAACCAATTTTCTATCACTGAGAAAGAAGCTTTTCAGCATCTATGGCATTGCTTTCTCTTCATTTGCTGTTTCTGTAATTTCAGGCTCAAACATGACTTGCTCTGCAAAAAATCTCCAAAACATGAAAATCTGACTTCTGCATTGCAAATAACATGTCATTAGAAAGGAACATCATGTACTTTAGCTTTAAAATTGCATGAACCCATTTTCTCTCACTGAGAAAGAAGCTTTACAGCATCTTTGGCCTTGCAGTCTCTTCATTTTCTTAGTCGCACTAAACACAGCAATTAGTGTTCTTAGAAACTCTAAACAAAGTGATTATGTGCTTTGAAGCTCTAACATGACTTGCCCTGTAAAAAATCTCCATAACGTGAAAATCTGTTTTCTGCAATGCAAATAACATTACATATCATGAGAAAGAAACATCTTTCAGGTACTTGAGCTGTACTTGAGCTCTTTCCAAACATGAAAATATGACTTCTGTATTGCAAATAACATTACATGTCATTAGAAAGAAACATTATTCATGTACTTAAGCTTTACTCTTAAAATTGCATGAACCAATTTTCGCTCACTGAGAAAGAAGCTTTTCAGCATCTATGGCCTTGCTTTCTCTTCATTTGTTGTTTCTGTAATTTCATGCTCAAACAAGACTTGCTCAGCAAAAAATCTCCAAAACACGAAAATATGACTTCTGCATTGCAAATAACATTACATGTCATTAGAAAGGAACATCATGTACTTAAGCTTTACTCTTAAAATTGCCTGAACCAATTTTCTCTCACTGTGAAAGAAGCTTTTCAGCATCTGTGGCCTGGCTGTCTCTTCATTTGCTTAGTTGCACTAAACACAGCATTAGAGTTCTTAGAAGCTGTAAACAAGTGATTTTGTGCATTTAAGCTCTAATATGTCTTGCTCTGAAAACAATCTCCAAAACATGAAAATCTGGCTTCTGCATTGCAAATAACATTACATGTCATTAGAAAAAACATTCTTCATGTACTTAAGCTAAACTCTTAAAATTGCATGAACCAACTTTCTCTCACTGAGAAAGAAGCTTTTCAGCATCTGTGGATTTGCTTTTACTTCATTTGGTTAGTTTCATGAAACACAGCATTAGCGTTCTTAGAAGCTCTAAACAAGGGAGTCTGTGCATTTAAGCTGTAACATGACTTGCTCTGCATAAATGCTCCAAAACATGAAAATATGTCTCCTGCATTGCAAATAACATTTCATGCAAAAGAAACATCTTTCATGTACTTAAGCTTTACTCTTAAAATTTCATGAACCATCTTTCTCTCTGAGAAAGAAGCTTTTCAGCGTCTGTGGACTCGCTGTCTATTCATTTGTTTAGTTGTACTAAACACAGAATTAGTGTTCCTTAGACGCTCCAAACAAGTGATTGTGTGCTTTGAAGCTCTAATATGACTTGCTCTGCAAAAAATCTCTAAAACATGAAAATCTGACTACTGCATTGCAAATAACATTACATGTCATTAGAAAAAAACATTCTTCATGCACCTAAGCTTTACTCTTAAAATTGCATGAACCAATTTTCTATCACTGAGAAAGAAGCTTTTCAGCATCTATGGCATTGCTTTCTCTTCATTTGCTGTTTCTGTAATTTCAGGCTCAAACATGACTTGCTCTGCAAAAAATCTCCAAAACATGAAAATCTGACTTCTGCATTGCAAATAACGTCATTAGAAAGGAACATCATGTACTTAAGCTTTACTCTTAAAATTGCCTGAACCAATTTTCTCTCACTGTGAAAGAAGCTTTTCAGCATCTGTGGCCTGGCTGTCTCTTCATTTGCTTAGTTGCACTAAACACAGCATTAGAGTTCTTAGAAGCTGTAAACAAGTGATTTTGTGCATTTAAGCTCTAATATGTCTTGCTCTGAAAACAATCTCCAAAACATGAAAATCTGGCTTCTGCATTGCAAATAATATTACATGTCATTAGAAAAAACATTCTTCATGTACTTAAGCTAAACTCTTAAAATTGCATGAACCAACTTTCTCTCACTGAGAAAGAAGCTTTTCAGCATCAGTGGATTTGATTTTTCTTCATTTGGTTAGTTTCATGAAACACAGCATTAGTGTTCTTAGAAGCTCTAAACAAGGGATTCTGTGCATTTAAGATGTAACATGACTTGCTCTGCATAAATGCTCCAAAACATGAAAATATGTCTCCTGCATTGCAAATAACATTTCATGCAAAAGAAACATCTTTCATGTACTTAAGCTTTACTCTTAAAATTTCATGAACCATCTTTCTCTCTGAGAAAGAAGCTTTTCAGCGTCTGTGGACTCGCTGTCTATTCATTTGTTTAGTTGCACTAAACAGAATTAGTGTTCCTTAGACGCTCCAAACAAGTGATTGTGTGCTTTGAAGCTCTAATATGTCTTGCTCCGAAAACAATCTCCAAAACATGAAAATCTGGCTTCTGCATTGCAAATAACATTACATGTCATTAGAAAAAACATTCTTCATGTACTTAAGCTAAACTCTTAAAATTGCATGAACCAATCTTCTATCACTGAGAAAGAAGCTTTTCAGCATCTATGGCATTGCTTTCTCTTCATTTGCTGTTTCTGTAATTTCAGGCTCAAACATGACTTGCTCTGCAAAAAATCTCCAAAACATGAAAATCTGACTTCTGCATTGCAAATAACATGTCATTAGAAAGGAACATCATGTACTTTAGCTTTAAAATTGCATGAACCCATTTTCTCTCACTGAGAAAGAAGCTTTACAGCATCTTTGGCCTTACTTTCTCTTCATTTGCTTAATTTCATGAAACACAGCATTAATGTTCTTAGAAGCACTAAACAAGTGATTCTGTCCATTTAAACTGTAAAATGACTTGCTCAGCAAAAAATCTCCAAAACATGAAAATGTGACTTCTGCATTGCAAATAACATTACATTTCATGAGAAAGAACCATCTTTCAGGTACTTGATTTTTATTCTTAAAATTTCATAAACCACTTTCTCTCACTTAGAAAGAAGCTTTTCAGCATCTGTGGATTTGCTTTTTCTTCATTTGGTTAGTTTCATGAAACACAGCATTAGCGTTCTTAGAAGCTCTAAACAAGGGATTCTGTGCATTTAAGCTGTAACATGACTTGCTCTGCATAAATGCTCCAAAACATGAAAATATGTCTCCTGCATTGCAAATAACATTTCATGCAAAAGAAACATCTTTCATGTACTTAAGCTTTACTCTTAAAATTTCATGAACCATCTTTCTCTCTGAGAAAGAAGCTTTTCAGCGTCTGTGGACTCGCTGTCTATTCATTTGTTTAGTTGCACTAAACACAGAATTAGTGTTCCTTAGACGCTCCAAACAAGTGATTGTGTGCTTTGAAGCTCTAATATGTCTTGCTCCGAAAACAATCTCCAAAACATGAAAATCTGGCTTCTGCATTGCAAATAACATTACATGTCATTAGAAAAAACATTCTTCATGTACTTAAGCTAAACTCTTAAAATTGCATGAACCAACTTTCTCTCACTGAGAAAGAAGCTTTTCAGCATCTGTGGATTTGCTTTTTCTTCATTTGGTTAGTTTCATGAAACACAGCATTAGTGTTCTTAGAAGCTCTAAACAAGGGATTCTGTGCATTTAAGCTGTAACATGACTTGCTCTGCATAAATGCTCCAAAACATGAAAATATGTCTCCTGCATTGCAAATAACATTTCATGCAAAAGAAACATCTTTCATGTACTTAAGCTTTACTCTTAAAATTTCATGAACCATCTTTCTCTCTGAGAAAGAAGCTTTTCAGCGTCTGTGGACTCGCTGTCTATTCATTTGTTTAGTTGCACAGAATTAGTGTTCCTTAGACGCTCCAAACAAGTGATTGTGTGCTTTGAAGCTCTAATATGACTTGCTCTGCAAAAAATCTCTAAAACATGAAAATCTGACTACTGCATTGCAAATAACATTACATGTCATTAGAAAGAAACATTCTTCATGCACCTAAGCTTTACTCTTAAAATTGCATGAACCAATTTTCTATCACTGAGAAAGAAGCTTTTCAGCATCTATGGCATTGCTTTCTCTTCATTTGCTGTTTCTGTAATTTCAGGCTCAAACATGACTTGCTCTGCAAAAAATCTCCAAAACATGAAAATCTGACTTCTGCATTGCAAATAACATGTCATTAGAAAGGAACATCATGTACTTTAGCTTTAAAATTGCATGAACCCATTTTCTCTCACTGAGAAAGAAGCTTTACAGCATCTTTGGCCTTACTTTCTCTTCATTTGCTTAATTTCATGAAACACAGCATTAATGTTCTTAGAAGCACTAAACAAGCGATTCTGTCCATTTAAACTGTAAAATGACTTGCTCAGCAAAAAATCTCCAAAACATGAAAATGTGACTTCTGCATTGCAAATAACATTACATTTCATGAGAAAGAACCATCTTTCAGGTACTTGATTTTTATTCTTAAAATTTCATAAACCACTTTCTCTCACTGAGAAAGAAGCTTTTCAGCATCTGTGGATTTGCTTTTACTTCATTTGGTTAGTTTCATGAAACACAGCATTAGCGTTCTTAGAAGCTCTAAACAAGGGATTCTGTGCATTTAAGCTGTAACATGACTTGCTCTGCATAAATGCTCCAAAACATGAAAATATGTCTCCTGCATTGCAAATAACATTTCATGCAAAAGAAACATCTTTCATGTGCTTTACTCTTAAAATTTCATGAACCATCTTTCTCTCTGAGAAAGAAGCTTTTCAGCGTCTGTGGACTCGCTGTCTATTCATTTGTTTAGTTGCACTAAACACAGAATTAGTGTTCCTTAGACGCTCCAAACAAGTGATTGTGTGCTTTGAAGCTCTAATATGTCTTGCTCCGAAAACAATCTCCAAAACATGAAAATCTGGCTTCTGCATTGCAAATAACATTACATGTCATTAGAAAAAACATTCTTCATGTACTTAAGCTAAACTCTTAAAATTGCATGAACCAACTTTCTCTCACTGAGAAAGAAGCTTTTCAGCATCTGTGGATTTGCTTTTTCTTCATTTGGTTAGTTTCATGAAACACAGCATTAGTGTTCTTAGAAGCTCTAAACAAGGGATTCTGTGCATTTAAGCTGTAACATGACTTGCTCTGCATAAATGCTCCAAAACATGAAAATATGTCTCCTGCATTGCAAATAACATTTCATGCAAAAGAAACATCTTTCATGTACTTAAGCTTTACTCTTAAAATTTCATGAACCATCTTTCTCTCTGAGAAAGAAGCTTTTCAGCGTCTGTGGACTCGCTGTCTATTCATTTGTTTAGTTGCACAGAATTAGTGTTCCTTAGACGCTCCAAACAAGTGATTGTGTGCTTTGAAGCTCTAATATGACTTGCTCTGCAAAAAATCTCTAAAACATGAAAATCTGACTACTGCATTGCAAATAACATTACATGTCATTAGAAAAAAACATTCTTCATGCACCTAAGCTTTACTCTTAAAATTGCATGAACCAATTTTCTATCACTGAGAAAGAAGCTTTTCAGCATCTATGGCATTGCTTTCTCTTCATTTGCTGTTTCTGTAATTTCAGGCTCAAACATGACTTGCTCTGCAAAAAATCTCCAAAACATGAAAATCTGACTTCTGCATTGCAAATAACGTCATTAGAAAGGAACATCATGTACTTAAGCTTTACTCTTAAAATTGCCTGAACCAATTTTCTCTCACTGTGAAAGAAGCTTTTCAGCATCTGTGGCCTGGCTGTCTCTTCATTTGCTTAGTTGCACTAAACACAGCATTAGAGTTCTTAGAAGCTGTAAACAAGTGATTTTGTGCATTTAAGCTCTAATATGTCTTGCTCTGAAAACAATCTCCAAAACATGAAAATCTGGCTTCTGCATTGCAAATAATATTACATGTCATTAGAAAAAACATTCTTCATGTACTTAAGCTAAACTCTTAAAATTGCATGAACCAACTTTCTTTCACTGAGAAAGAAGCTTTTCAGCATCAGTGGATTTGATTTTTCTTCATTTGGTTAGTTTCATGAAACACAGCATTAGTGTTCTTAGAAGCTCTAAACAAGGGATTCTGTGCATTTAAGATGTAACATGACTTGCTCTGCATAAATGCTCCAAAACATGAAAATATGTCTCCTGCATTGCAAATAACATTTCATGCAAAAGAAACATCTTTCATGTACTTAAGCTTTACTCTTAAAATTTCATGAACCATCTTTCTCTCTGAGAAAGAAGCTTTTCAGCGTCTGTGGACTCGCTGTCTATTCATTTGTTTAGTTGCACTAAACAGAATTAGTGTTCCTTAGACGCTCCAAACAAGTGATTGTGTGCTTTGAAGCTCTAATATGTCTTGCTCCGAAAACAATCTCCAAAACATGAAAATCTGGCTTCTGCATTGCAAATAACATTACATGTCATTAGAAAAAACATTCTTCATGTACTTAAGCTAAACTCTTAAAATTGCATGAACCAATCTTCTATCACTGAGAAAGAAGCTTTTCAGCATCTATGGCATTGCTTTCTCTTCATTTGCTGTTTCTGTAATTTCAGGCTCAAACATGACTTGCTCTGCAAAAAATCGCCAAAACATGAAAATCTGACTTCTGCATTGCAAATAACATGTCATTAGAAAGGAACATCATGTACTTTAGCTTTAAAATTGCATGAACCCATTTTCTCTCACTGAGAAAGAAGCTTTACAGCATCTTTGGCCTTACTTTCTCTTCATTTGCTTAATTTCATGAAACACAGCATTAATGTTCTTAGAAGCACTAAACAAGTGATTCTGTCCATTTAAACTGTAAAATGACTTGCTCAGCAAAAAATCTCCAAAACATGAAAATGTGACTTCTGCATTGCAAATAACATTACATTTCATGAGAAAGAACCATCTTTCAGGTACTTGATTTTTATTCTTAAAATTTCATAAACCACTTTCTCTCACTTAGAAAGAAGCTTTTCAGCATCTGTGGATTTGCTTTTTCTTCATTTGGTTAGTTTCATGAAACACAGCATTAGCGTTCTTAGAAGCTCTAAACAAGGGATTCTGTGCATTTAAGCTGTAACATGACTTGCTCTGCATAAATGCTCCAAAACATGAAAATATGTCTCCTGCATTGCAAATAACATTTCATGCAAAAGAAACATCTTTCATGTACTTAAGCTTTACTCTTAAAATTTCATGAACCATCTTTCTCTCTGAGAAAGAAGCTTTTCAGCGTCTGTGGACTCGCTGTCTATTCATTTGTTTAGTTGCACTAAACACAGAATTAGTGTTCCTTAGACGCTCCAAACAAGTGATTGTGTGCTTTGAAGCTCTAATATGTCTTGCTCCGAAAACAATCTCCAAAACATGAAAATCTGGCTTCTGCATTGCAAATAACATTACATGTCATTAGAAAAAACATTCTTCATGTACTTAAGCTAAACTCTTAAAATTGCATGAACCAACTTTCTCTCACTGAGAAAGAAGCTTTTCAGCATCTGTGGATTTGCTTTTTCTTCATTTGGTTAGTTTCATGAAACACAGCATTAGTGTTCTTAGAAGCGCTAAACAAGGGATTCTGTGCATTTAAGCTGTAACATGACTTGCTCTGCATAAATGCTCCAAAACATGAAAATATGTCTCCTGCATTGCAAATAACATTTCATGCAAAAGAAACATCTTTCATGTACTTAAGCTTTACTCTTAAAATTTCATGAACCATCTTTCTCTCTGAGAAAGAAGCTTTTCAGCGTCTGTGGACTCGCTGTCTATTCATTTGTTTAGTTGCACAGAATTAGTGTTCCTTAGACGCTCCAAACAAGTGATTGTGTGCTTTGAAGCTCTAATATGACTTGCTCTGCAAAAAATCTCTAAAACATGAAAATCTGACTACTGCATTGCAAATAACATTACATGTCATTAGAAAGAAACATTCTTCATGCACCTAAGCTTTACTCTTAAAATTGCATGAACCAATTTTCTATCACTGAGAAAGAAGCTTTTCAGCATCTATGGCATTGCTTTCTCTTCATTTGCTGTTTCTGTAATTTCAGGCTCAAACATGACTTGCTCTGCAAAAAATCTCCAAAACATGAAAATCTGACTTCTGCATTGCAAATAACATGTCATTAGAAAGGAACATCATGTACTTTAGCTTTAAAATTGCATGAACCCATTTTCTCTCACTGAGAAAGAAGCTTTACAGCATCTTTGGCCTTACTTTCTCTTCATTTGCTTAATTTCATGAAACACAGCATTAATGTTCTTAGAAGCACTAAACAAGCGATTCTGTCCATTTAAACTGTAAAATGACTTGCTCAGCAAAAAATCTCCAAAACATGAAAATGTGACTTCTGCATTGCAAATAACATTACATTTCATGAGAAAGAACCATCTTTCAGGTACTTGATTTTTATTCTTAAAATTTCATAAACCACTTTCTCTCACTGAGAAAGAAGCTTTTCAGCATCTGTGGATTTGCTTTTACTTCATTTGGTTAGTTTCATGAAACACAGCATTAGCGTTCTTAGAAGCTCTAAACAAGGGATTCTGTGCATTTAAGCTGTAACATGACTTGCTCTGCATAAATGCTCCAAAACATGAAAATATGTCTCCTGCATTGCAAATAACATTTCATGCAAAAGAAACATCTTTCATGTGCTTTACTCTTAAAATTTCATGAACCATCTTTCTCTCTGAGAAAGAAGCTTTTCAGCGTCTGTGGACTCGCTGTCTATTCATTTGTTTAGTTGCACTAAACACAGAATTAGTGTTCCTTAGACGCTCCAAACAAGTGATTGTGTGCTTTGAAGCTCTAATATGTCTTGCTCCGAAAACAATCTCCAAAACATGAAAATCTGGCTTCTGCATTGCAAATAACATTACATGTCATTAGAAAAAACATTCTTCATGTACTTAAGCTAAACTCTTAAAATTGCATGAACCAACTTTCTCTCACTGAGAAAGAAGCTTTTCAGCATCTGTGGATTTGCTTTTTCTTCATTTGGTTAGTTTCATGAAACACAGCATTAGTGTTCTTAGAAGCTCTAAACAAGGGATTCTGTGCATTTAAGCTGTAACATGACTTGCTCTGCATAAATGCTCCAAAACATGAAAATATGTCTCCTGCATTGCAAATAACATTTCATGCAAAAGAAACATCTTTCATGTACTTAAGCTTTACTCTTAAAATTTCATGAACCATCTTTCTCTCTGAGAAAGAAGCTTTTCAGCGTCTGTGGACTCGCTGTCTATTCATTTGTTTAGTTGCACTAAACACAGAATTAGTGTTCCTTAGACGCTCCAAACAAGTGATTGTGTGCTTTGAAGCTCTAATATGACTTGCTCTGCAAAAAATCTCTAAAACATGAAAATCTGACTACTGCATTGCAAATAACATTACATGTCATTAGAAAGAAACATTCTTCATGCACCTAAGCTTTACTCTTAAAATTGCATGAACCAATTTTCTATCACTGAGAAAGAAGCTTTTCAGCATCTATGGCATTGCTTTCTCTTCATTTGCTGTTTCTGTAATTTCAGGCTCAAACATGACTTGCTCTGCAAAAAATCTCCAAAACATGAAAATCTGACTTCTGCATTGCAAACAACATGTCATTAGAAAGGAACATCATGTACTTTAGCTTTAAAATTGCATGAACCCATTTTCTCTCACTGAGAAAGAAGCTTTACAGCATCTTTGGCCTTACTTTCTCTTCATTTGCTTAATTTCATGAAACACAGCATTAATGTTCTTAGAAGCACTAAACAAGTGATTCTGTCCATTTAAACTGTAAAATGACTTGCTCAGCAAAAAATCTCCAAAACATGAAAATCTGACTACTGCATTGCAAATAACATTACATTTCATGAGAAAGAACCATCTTTCAGGTACTTGATTTTTATTCTTAAAATTTCATAAACCACTTTCTCTCACTGAGAAAGAAGCTTTTCAGCATCTGTGGATTTGCTTTTACTTCATTTGGTTAGTTTCATGAAACACAGCATTAGCGTTCTTAGAAGCTCTAAACAAGGGATTCTGTGCATTTAAGCTGTAACATGACTTGCTCTGCATAAATGCTCCAAAACATGAAAATATGTCTCCTGCATTGCAAATAACATTTCATGCAAAAGAAACATCTTTCATGTGCTTTACTCTTAAAATTTCATGAACCATCTTTCTCTCTGAGAAAGAAGCTTTTCAGCGTCTGTGGACTCGCTGTCTATTCATTTGTTTAGTTGCACTAAACACAGAATTAGTGTTCCTTAGACGCTCCAAACAAGTGATTGTGTGCTTTGAAGCTCTAATATGTCTTGCTCCGAAAACAATCTCCAAAACATGAAAATCTGGCTTCTGCATTGCAAATAACATTACATGTCATTAGAAAAAACATTCTTCATGTACTTAAGCTAAACTCTTAAAATTGCATGAACCGACTTTCTCTCACTGAGAAAGAAGCTTTTCAGCATCTGTGGATTTGCTTTTTCTTCATTTGGTTAGTTTCATGAAACACAGCATTAGTGTTCTTAGAAGCTCTAAACAAGGGATTCTGTGCATTTAAGCTGTAACATGACTTGCTCTGCATAAATGCTCCAAAACATGAAAATATGTCTCCTGCATTGCAAATAACATTTCATGCAAAAGAAACATCTTTCATGTACTTAAGCTTTACTCTTAAAATTTCATGAACCATCTTTCTCTCTGAGAAAGAAGCTTTTCAGCGTCTGTGGACTCGCTGTCTATTCATTTGTTTAGTTGCACTAAACACAGAATTAGTGTTCCTTAGACGCTCCAAACAAGTGATTGTGTGCTTTGAAGCTCTAATATGACTTGCTCTGCAAAAAATCTCTAAAACATGAAAATCTGACTACTGCATTGCAAATAACATTACATGTCATTAGAAAGAAACATTCTTCATGCACCTAAGCTTTACTCTTAAAATTGCATGAACCAATTTTCTATCACTGAGAAAGAAGCTTTTCAGCATCTATGGCATTGCTTTCTCTTCATTTGCTGTTTCTGTAATTTCAGGCTCAAACATGACTTGCTCTGCAAAAAATCTCCAAAACATGAAAATCTGACTTCTGCATTGCAAATAACATGTCATTAGAAAGGAACATCATGTACTTTAGCTTTAAAATTGCATGAACCCATTTTCTCTCACTGAGAAAGAAGCTTTACAGCATCTTTGGCCTTACTTTCTCTTCATTTGCTTAATTTCATGAAACACAGCATTAATGTTCTTAGAAGCACTAAACAAGTGATTCTGTCCATTTAAACTGTAAAATGACTTGCTCAGCAAAAAATCTCTAAAACATGAAAATGTGACTTCTGCATTGCAAATAACATTACATTTCATGAGAAAGAACCATCTTTCAGGTACTTGATTTTTATTCTTAAAATTTCATAAACCACTTTCTCTCACTGAGAAAGAAGCTTTTCAGCATCTGTGGATTTGCTTTTTCTTCATTTGGTTAGTTTCATGAAACACAGCATTAGCGTTCTTAGAAGCTCTAAACAAGGGATTCCGTGCATTTAAGATGTAACATGACTTGCTCTGCATAAATGCTCCAAAACATGAAAATATGTCTCCTGCATTGCAAATAACATTTCATGCAAAAGAAACATCTTTCATGTACTTAAGCTTTACTCTTAAAATTTCATGAACCATCTTTCTCTCTGAGAAAGAAGCTTTTCAGCGTCTGTGGACTCGCTGTCTATTCATTTGTTTAGTTGCACTAAACAGAATTAGTGTTCCTTAGACGCTCCAAACAAGTGATTGTGTGCTTTGAAGCTCTAATATGTCTTGCTCCGAAAACAATCTCCAAAACATGAAAATCTGGCTTCTGCATTGCAAATAACATTACATGTCATTAGAAAAAACATTCTTCATGTACTTAAGCTAAACTCTTAAAATTGCATGAACCAATCTTCTATCACTGAGAAAGAAGCTTTTCAGCATCTATGGCATTGCTTTCTCTTCATTTGCTGTTTCTGTAATTTCAGGCTCAAACATGACTTGCTCTGCAAAAAATCTCCAAAACATGAAAATCTGACTTCTGCATTGCAAATAACATGTCATTAGAAAGGAACATCATGTACTTTAGCTTTAAAATTGCATGAATCCATTTTCTCTCACTGAGAAAGAAGCTTTACAGCATCTTTGGCCTTACTTTCTCTTCATTTGCTTAATTTCATGAAACACAGCATTAATGTTCTTAGAAGCACTAAACAAGTGATTCTGTCCATTTAAACTGTAAAATGACTTGCTCAGCAAAAAATCTCCAAAACATGAAAATGTGACTTCTGCATTGCAAATAACATTACATTTCATGAGAAAGAACCATCTTTCAGGTACTTGATTTTTATTCTTAAAATTTCATAAACCACTTTCTCTCACTGTGAAAGAAGCTTTTCAGCATCTGTGGCCTGGCTGTCTCTTCATTTGCTTAGTTGCACTAAACACAGCATTAGAGTTCTTAGAAGCTGTAAACAAGTGATTTTGTGCATTTAAGCTCTAATATGTCTTGCTCTGAAAACAATCTCCAAAACATGAAAATCTGGCTTCTGCATTGCAAATAACATTACATGTCATTAGAAAAAACATTCTTCATGTACTTAAGCTAAACTCTTAAAATTGCATGAACCAACTTTCTCTCACTGAGAAAGAAGCTTTTCAGCATCTGTGGATTTGCTTTTTCTTCATTTGGTTAGTTTCATGAAACACAGCATTAGTGTTCTTAGAAGCTCTAAACAAGGGATTCTGTGCATTTAAGCTGTAACATGACTTGCTCTGCATAAATGCTCCAAAACATGAAAATATGTCTCCTGCATTGCAAATAACATTTCATGCAAAAGAAACATCTTTCATGTACTTAAGCTTTACTCTTAAAATTTCATGAACCATCTTTCTCTCTGAGAAAGAAGCTTTTCAGCGTCTGTGGACTCGCTGTCTATTCATTTGTTTAGTTGCACTAAACACAGAATTAGTGTTCCTTAGACGCTCCAAACAAGTGATTGTGTGCTTTGAAGCTCTAATATGACTTGCTCTGCAAAAAATCTCTAAAACATGAAAATCTGACTACTGCATTGCAAATAACATTACATGTCATTAGAAAGAAACATTCTTCATGCACCTAAGCTTTACTCTTAAAATTGCATGAACCAATTTTCTATCACTGAGAAAGAAGCTTTTCAGCATCTATGGCATTGCTTTCTCTTCATTTGCTGTTTCTGTAATTTCAGGCTCAAACATGACTTGCTCTGCAAAAAATCTCCAAAACATGAAAATCTGACTTCTGCATTGCAAATAACATGTCATTAGAAAGGAACATCATGTACTTTAGCTTTAAAATTGCATGAACCCATTTTCTCTCACTGAGAAAGAAGCTTTACAGCATCTTTGGCCTTACTTTCTCTTCATTTGCTTAATTTCATGAAACACAGCATTAATGTTCTTAGAAGCACTAAACAAGTGATTCTTTCCATTTAAACTGTAAAATGACTTGCTCAGCAAAAAATCTCCAAAACATGAAAATATGACTTCTGCATTGCAAATAACATTACATTTCATGAGAAAGAACCATCTTTCAGGTACTTGATGTTTATTCTTAAAATTTCATAAACCACTTTCTCTCACTGAGAAAGAAGCTTTTCAGCATCTGTGGCCTTGCAGTCTCTTCATTTTCTTAGTCGCACTAAACACAGCAATAGTGTTCTTAGAAACTCTAAACAAAGTGATTAAGTGCTTTGAAGCTCTAACATGACTTGCCCTGTAAAAAATCTCCAAAACGTGAAAATCTGTTTTCTGCAATGCAAATAACATTACATATCATGAGAAAGAAACATCTTTCAGGTACTTGAGCTGTACTTGAGCTCTTTCCAAACATGAAAATATGACTTCTGTATTGCAAATAACATTACATGTCATTAGAAAGAAACATTATTCATGTACTTAAGCTTTACTCTTAAAATTGCATGAACCAATTTTCTCTCACTGAGAAAGAAGCTTTTCAGCATCTATGGCCTTGCTTTCTCTTCATTTGTTGTTTCTGTAATTTCATGCTCAAACAAGACTTGCTCAGCAAAAAATCTCCAAAACACGAAAATATGACTTCTGCATTGCAAATAACATTACATGTCATTAGAAAGGAACATCATGTACTTAAGCTTTACTCTTAAAATTGCCTGAACCAATTTTCTCTCACTGTGAAAGAAGCTTTTCAGCATCTGTGGCCTGGCTGTCTCTTCATTTGCTTAGTTGCACTAAACACAGCATTAGAGTTCTTAGAAGCTGTAAACAGGTGATTTTGTGCATTTAAGCTCTAATATGTCTTGCTCTGAAAACAATCTCCAAAACATGAAAATCTGGCTTCTGCATTGCAAATAACATTACATGTCATTAGAAAAAACATTCTTCATGTACTTAAGCTAAACTCTTAAAATTGCATGAACCAACTTTCTCTCACTGAGAAAGAAGCTTTTCAGCATCTGTGGATTTGCTTTTTCTTCATTTGGTTAGTTTCATGAAACACAGCATTAGTGTTCTTAGAAGCTCTAAACAAGGGATTCTGTGCATTTAAGCTGTAACATGACTTGCTCTGCATAAATGCTCCAAAACATGAAAATATGTCTCCTGCATTGCAAATAACATTTCATGCAAAAGAAACATCTTTCATGTACTTAAGCTTTACTCTTAAAATTTCATGAACCATCTTTCTCTCTGAGAAAGAAGCTTTTCAGCGTCTGTGGACTCGCTGTCTATTCATTTGTTTAGTTGTACTAAACACAGAATTAGTGTTCCTTAGACGCTCCAAACAAGTGATTGTGTGCTTTGAAGCTCTAATATGACTTGCTCTGCAAAAAATCTCTAAAACATGAAAATCTGACTACTGCATTGCAAATAACATTACATGTCATTAGAAAGAAACATTCTTCATGCACCTAAGCTTTACTCTTAAAATTGCAAGAACCAATTTTCTATCACTGAGAAAGAAGCTTTTCAGCATCTATGGTATTGCTTTCTCTTCATTTGCTGTTTCTGTAATTTCAGGCTCAAACATGACTTGCTCTGCAAAAAATCTCCAAAACATGAAAATCTGACTTCTGCATTGCAAATAACATGTCATTAGAAAGGAACATCATGTACTTTAGCTTTAAAATTGCATGAACCCATTTTCTCTCACTGAGAAAGAAGCTTTACAGCATCTTTGGCCTTACTTTCTCTTCATTTGCTTAATTTCATGAAACACAGCATTAATGTTCTTAGAAGCACTAAACAAGTGATTCTGTCCATTTAAACTGTAAAATGACTTGCTCAGCAAAAAATCTCCAAAACATGAAAATATGACTTCTGCATTGCAAATAACATTACATTTCATGAGAAAGAACCATCTTTCAGGTACTTGATGTTTATTCTTAAAATTTCATAAACCACTTTCTCTCACTGAGAAAGAAGCTTTTCAGCATCTGTGGCCTTGCAGTCTCTTCATTTTCTTAGTCGCACTAAACACAGCAATAGTGTTCTTAGAAACTCTAAACAAAGTGATTAAGTGCTTTGAAGCTCTAACATGACTTGCCCTGTAAAAAATCTCCAAAACGTGAAAATCTGTTTTCTGCAATGCAAATAACATTACATATCATGAGAAAGAAACATCTTTCAGGTACTTGAGCTGTACTTGAGCTCTTTCCAAACATGAAAATATGACTTCTGTATTGCAAATAACATTACATGTCATTAGAAAGAAACATTATTCATGTACTTAAGCTTTACTCTTAAAATTGCATGAACCAATTTTCTCTCACTGAGAAAGAAGCTTTTCAGCATCTATGGCCTTGCTTTCTCTTCATTTGTTGTTTCTGTAATTTCATGCTCAAACAAGACTTGCTCAGCAAAAAATCTCCAAAACACGAAAATATGACTTCTGCATTGCAAATAACATTACATGTCATTAGAAAGGAACATCATGTACTTAAGCTTTACTCTTAAAATTGCCTGAACCAATTTTCTCTCACTGTGAAAGAAGCTTTTCAGCATCTGTGGCCTGGCTGTCTCTTCATTTGCTTAGTTGCACTAAACACAGCATTAGAGTTCTTAGAAGCTGTAAACAAGTGATTTTGTGCATTTAAGCTCTAATATGTCTTGCTCTGAAAACAATCTCCAAAACACGAAAATATGACTTC
Source organism: Barbus barbus (assembly GCF_936440315.1). Lineage (NCBI taxonomy): Eukaryota > Metazoa > Chordata > Actinopteri > Cypriniformes > Cyprinidae > Barbus > Barbus barbus. Next base: position 24,449,787 of record NC_136763.1, on the reverse strand, counting down.
TGCATTGCAAATAACATTACATGTCATTAGAAAAAACATTCTTCATGTACTTAAGCTAAACTCTTAAAATTGCATGAACCAACTTTCTCTCACTGAGAAAGAAGCTTTTCAGCATCTGTGGATTTGCTTTTTCTTCATTTGGTTAGTTTCATGAAACACAGCATTAGTGTTCTTAGAAGCTCTAAACAAGGGATTCTGTGCATTTAAGCTGTAACATGACTTGCTCTGCATAAATGCTCCAAAACATGAAAATATGTCTCCTGCATTGCAAATAACATTTCATGCAAAAGAAACATCTTTCATGTACTTAAGCTTTACTCTTAAAATTTCATGAACCATCTTTCTCTCTGAGAAAGAAGCTTTTCAGCGTCTGTGGACTCGCTGTCTATTCATTTGTTTAGTTGCACTAAACACAGAATTAGTGTTCCTTAGACGCTCCAAACAAGTGATTGTGTGCTTTGAAGCTCTAATATGACTTGCTCTGCAAAAAATCTCTAAAACATGAAAATCTGACTACTGCATTGCAAATAACATTACATGTCATTAGAAAGAAACATTCTTCATGCACCTAAGCTTTACTCTTAAAATTGCATGAACCAATTTTCTATCACTGAGAAAGAAGCTTTTCAGCATCTATGGCATTGCTTTCTCTTCATTTGCTGTTTCTGTAATTTCAGGCTCAAACATGACTTGCTCTGCAAAAAATCTCCAAAACATGAAAATCTGACTTCTGCATTGCAAATAACATGTCATTAGAAAGGAACATCATGTACTTTAGCTTTAAAATTGCATGAACCCATTTTCTCTCACTGAGAAAGAAGCTTTTCAGCATCTATGGCCTTGCTTTCTCTTCATTTGTTGTTTCTGTAATTTCATGCTCAAACAAGACTTGCTCAGCAAAAAATCTCCAAAACACGAAAATATGACTTCTGCATTGCAAATAACATTACATGTCATTAGAAAGGAACATCATGTACTTAAGCTTTACTCTTAAAATTGCCTGAACCAATTTTCTCTCACTGTGAAAGAAGCTTTTCAGCATCTGTGGCCTGGCTGTCTCTTCATTTGCTTAGTTGCACTAAACACAGCATTAGAGTTCTTAGAAGCTGTAAACAAGTGATTTTGTGCATTTAAGCTCTAATATGTCTTGCTCTGAAAACAATCTCCAAAACACGAAAATATGACTTCTGCATTGCAAATAACATTACATGTCATTAGAAAAAACATTCTTCATGTACTTAAGCTAAACTCTTAAAATTGCATGAACCAACTTTCTCTCACTGAGAAAGAAGCTTTTCAGCATCTGTGGATTTGCTTTTTCTTCATTTGGTTAGTTTCATGAAACACAGCATTAGTGTTCTTAGAAGCTCTAAACAAGGGATTCTGTGCATTTAAGCTGTAACATGACTTGCTCTGCATAAATGCTCCAAAACATGAAAATATGTCTCCTGCATTGCAAATAACATTTCATGCAAAAGAAACATCTTTCATGTACTTAAGCTTTACTCTTAAAATTTCATGAACCATCTTTCTCTCTGAGAAAGAAGCTTTTCAGCGTCTGTGGACTCGCTGTCTATTCATTTGTTTAGTTGCACTAAACACAGAATTAGTGTTCCTTAGACGCTCCAAACAAGTGATTGTGTGCTTTGAAGCTCTAATATGACTTGCTCTGCAAAAAATCTCTAAAACATGAAAATCTGACTACTGCATTGCAAATAACATTACATGTCATTAGAAAGAAACATTCTTCATGCACCTAAGCTTTACTCTTAAAATTGCATGAACCAATTTTCTATCACTGAGAAAGAAGCTTTTCAGCATCTATGGCATTGCTTTCTCTTCATTTGCTGTTTCTGTAATTTCAGGCTCAAACATGACTTGCTCTGCAAAAAATCTCCAAAACATGAAAATCTGACTTCTGCATTGCAAATAACATGTCATTAGAAAGGAACATCATGTACTTTAGCTTTAAAATTGCATGAACCCATTTTCTCTCACTGAGAAAGAAGCTTTACAGCATCTTTGGCCTTACTTTCTCTTCATTTGCTTAATTTCATGAAACACAGCATTAATGTTCTTAGAAGCACTAAACAAGTGATTCTTTCCATTTAAACTGTAAAATGACTTGCTCAGCAAAAAATCTCCAAAACATGAAAATATGACTTCTGCATTGCAAATAACATTACATTTCATGAGAAAGAACCATCTTTCAGGTACTTGATGTTTATTCTTAAAATTTCATAAACCACTTTCTCTCACTGAGAAAGAAGCTTTTCAGCATCTGTGGCCTTGCAGTCTCTTCATTTTCTTAGTCGCACTAAACACAGCAATAGTGTTCTTAGAAACTCTAAACAAAGTGATTAAGTGCTTTGAAGCTCTAACATGACTTGCCCTGTAAAAAATCTCCAAAACGTGAAAATCTGTTTTCTGCAATGCAAATAACATTACATATCATGAGAAAGAAACATCTTTCAGGTACTTGAGCTGTACTTGAGCTCTTTCCAAACATGAAAATATGACTTCTGTATTGCAAATAACATTACATGTCATTAGAAAGAAACATTATTCATGTACTTAAGCTTTACTCTTAAAATTGCATGAACCAATTTTCTCTCACTGAGAAAGAAGCTTTTCAGCATCTATGGCCTTGCTTTCTCTTCATTTGTTGTTTCTGTAATTTCATGCTCAAACAAGACTTGCTCAGCAAAAAATCTCCAAAACACGAAAATATGACTTCTGCATTGCAAATAACATTACATGTCATTAGAAAGGAACATCATGTACTTAAGCTTTACTCTTAAAATTGCCTGAACCAATTTTCTCTCACTGTGAAAGAAGCTTTTCAGCATCTGTGGCCTGGCTGTCTCTTCATTTGCTTAGTTGCACTAAACACAGCATTAGAGTTCTTAGAAGCTGTAAACAGGTGATTTTGTGCATTTAAGCTCTAATATGTCTTGCTCTGAAAACAATCTCCAAAACATGAAAATCTGGCTTCTGCATTGCAAATAACATTACATGTCATTAGAAAAAACATTCTTCATGTACTTAAGCTAAACTCTTAAAATTGCATGAACCAACTTTCTCTCACTGAGAAAGAAGCTTTTCAGCATCTGTGGATTTGCTTTTTCTTCATTTGGTTAGTTTCATGAAACACAGCATTAGTGTTCTTAGAAGCTCTAAACAAGGGATTCTGTGCATTTAAGCTGTAACATGACTTGCTCTGCATAAATGCTCCAAAACATGAAAATATGTCTCCTGCATTGCAAATAACATTTCATGCAAAAGAAACATCTTTCATGTACTTAAGCTTTACTCTTAAAATTTCATGAACCATCTTTCTCTCTGAGAAAGAAGCTTTTCAGCGTCTGTGGACTCGCTGTCTATTCATTTGTTTAGTTGTACTAAACACAGAATTAGTGTTCCTTAGACGCTCCAAACAAGTGATTGTGTGCTTTGAAGCTCTAATATGACTTGCTCTGCAAAAAATCTCTAAAACATGAAAATCTGACTACTGCATTGCAAATAACATTACATGTCATTAGAAAGAAACATTCTTCATGCACCTAAGCTTTACTCTTAAAATTGCAAGAACCAATTTTCTATCACTGAGAAAGAAGCTTTTCAGCATCTATGGTATTGCTTTCTCTTCATTTGCTGTTTCTGTAATTTCAGGCTCAAACATGACTTGCTCTGCAAAAAATCTCCAAAACATGAAAATCTGACTTCTGCATTGCAAATAACATGTCATTAGAAAGGAACATCATGTACTTTAGCTTTAAAATTGCATGAACCCATTTTCTCTCACTGAGAAAGAAGCTTTACAGCATCTTTGGCCTTACTTTCTCTTCATTTGCTTAATTTCATGAAACACAGCATTAATGTTCTTAGAAGCACTAAACAAGTGATTCTGTCCATTTAAACTGTAAAATGACTTGCTCAGCAAAAAATCTCCAAAACATGAAAATATGACTTCTGCATTGCAAATAACATTACATTTCATGAGAAAGAACCATCTTTCAGGTACTTGATGTTTATTCTTAAAATTTCATAAACCACTTTCTCTCACTGAGAAAGAAGCTTTTCAGCATCTGTGGCCTTGCAGTCTCTTCATTTTCTTAGTCGCACTAAACACAGCAATAGTGTTCTTAGAAACTCTAAACAAAGTGATTAAGTGCTTTGAAGCTCTAACATGACTTGCCCTGTAAAAAATCTCCAAAACGTGAAAATCTGTTTTCTGCAATGCAAATAACATTACATATCATGAGAAAGAAACATCTTTCAGGTACTTGAGCTGTACTTGAGCTCTTTCCAAACATGAAAATATGACTTCTGTATTGCAAATAACATTACATGTCATTAGAAAGAAACATTATTCATGTACTTAAGCTTTACTCTTAAAATTGCATGAACCAATTTTCTCTCACTGAGAAAGAAGCTTTTCAGCATCTATGGCCTTGCTTTCTCTTCATTTGTTGTTTCTGTAATTTCATGCTCAAACAAGACTTGCTCAGCAAAAAATCTCCAAAACACGAAAATATGACTTCTGCATTGCAAATAACATTACATGTCATTAGAAAGGAACATCATGTACTTAAGCTTTACTCTTAAAATTGCCTGAACCAATTTTCTCTCACTGTGAAAGAAGCTTTTCAGCATCTGTGGCCTGGCTGTCTCTTCATTTGCTTAGTTGCACTAAACACAGCATTAGAGTTCTTAGAAGCTGTAAACAAGTGATTTTGTGCATTTAAGCTCTAATATGTCTTGCTCTGAAAACAATCTCCAAAACACGAAAATATGACTTCTGCATTGCAAATAACATTACATGTCATTAGAAAAAACATTCTTCATGTACTTAAGCTAAACTCTTAAAATTGCATGAACCAACTTTCTCTCACTGAGAAAGAAGCTTTTCAGCATCTGTGGATTTGCTTTTTCTTCATTTGGTTAGTTTCATGAAACACAGCATTAGTGTTCTTAGAAGCTCTAAACAAGGGATTCTGTGCATTTAAGCTGTAACATGACTTGCTCTGCATAAATGCTCCAAAACATGAAAATATGTCTCCTGCATTGCAAATAACATTTCATGCAAAAGAAACATCTTTCATGTACTTAAGCTTTACTCTTAAAATTTCATGAACCATCTTTCTCTCTGAGAAAGAAGCTTTTCAGCGTCTGTGGACTCGCTGTCTATTCATTTGTTTAGTTGCACTAAACACAGAATTAGTGTTCCTTAGACGCTCCAAACAAGTGATTGTGTGCTTTGAAGCTCTAATATGACTTGCTCTGCAAAAAATCTCTAAAACATGAAAATCTGACTACTGCATTGCAAATAACATTACATGTCATTAGAAAGAAACATTCTTCATGCACCTAAGCTTTACTCTTAAAATTGCATGAACCAATTTTCTATCACTGAGAAAGAAGCTTTTCAGCATCTATGGCATTGCTTTCTCTTCATTTGCTGTTTCTGTAATTTCAGGCTCAAACATGACTTGCTCTGCAAAAAATCTCCAAAACATGAAAATCTGACTTCTGCATTGCAAATAACATGTCATTAGAAAGGAACATCATGTACTTTAGCTTTAAAATTGCATGAACCCATTTTCTCTCACTGAGAAAGAAGCTTTTCAGCATCTATGGCCTTGCTTTCTCTTCATTTGTTGTTTCTGTAATTTCATGCTCAAACAAGACTTGCTCAGCAAAAAATCTCCAAAACACGAAAATATGACTTCTGCATTGCAAATAACATTACATGTCATTAGAAAGGAACATCATGTACTTAAGCTTTACTCTTAAAATTGCCTGAACCAATTTTCTCTCACTGTGAAAGAAGCTTTTCAGCATCTGTGGCCTGGCTGTCTCTTCATTTGCTTAGTTGCACTAAACACAGCATTAGAGTTCTTAGAAGCTGTAAACAAGTGATTTTGTGCATTTAAGCTCTAATATGTCTTGCTCTGAAAACAATCTCCAAAACACGAAAATATGACTTCTGCATTGCAAATAACATTACATGTCATTAGAAAAAACATTCTTCATGTACTTAAGCTAAACTCTTAAAATTGCATGAACCAACTTTCTCTCACTGAGAAAGAAGCTTTTCAGCATCTGTGGATTTGCTTTTTCTTCATTTGGTTAGTTTCATGAAACACAGCATTAGTGTTCTTAGAAGCTCTAAACAAGGGATTCTGTGCATTTAAGCTGTAACATGACTTGCTCTGCATAAATGCTCCAAAACATGAAAATATGTCTCCTGCATTGCAAATAACATTTCATGCAAAAGAAACATCTTTCATGTACTTAAGCTTTACTCTTAAAATTTCATGAACCATCTTTCTCTCTGAGAAAGAAGCTTTTCAGCGTCTGTGGACTCGCTGTCTATTCATTTGTTTAGTTGCACTAAACACAGAATTAGTGTTCCTTAGACGCTCCAAACAAGTGATTGTGTGCTTTGAAGCTCTAATATGACTTGCTCTGCAAAAAATCTCTAAAACATGAAAATCTGACTACTGCATTGCAAATAACATTACATGTCATTAGAAAGAAACATTCTTCATGCACCTAAGCTTTACTCTTAAAATTGCATGAACCAATTTTCTATCACTGAGAAAGAAGCTTTTCAGCATCTATGGCATTGCTTTCTCTTCATTTGCTGTTTCTGTAATTTCAGGCTCAAACATGACTTGCTCTGCAAAAAATCTCCAAAACATGAAAATCTGACTTCTGCATTGCAAATAACATGTCATTAGAAAGGAACATCATGTACTTTAGCTTTAAAATTGCATGAACCCATTTTCTCTCACTGAGAAAGAAGCTTTACAGCATCTTTGGCCTTACTTTCTCTTCATTTGCTTAATTTCATGAAACACAGCATTAATGTTCTTAGAAGCACTAAACAAGTGATTCTTTCCATTTAAACTGTAAAATGACTTGCTCAGCAAAAAATCTCCAAAACATGAAAATATGACTTCTGCATTGCAAATAACATTACATTTCATGAGAAAGAACCATCTTTCAGGTACTTGATGTTTATTCTTAAAATTTCATAAACCACTTTCTCTCACTGAGAAAGAAGCTTTTCAGCATCTGTGGCCTTGCAGTCTCTTCATTTTCTTAGTCGCACTAAACACAGCAATAGTGTTCTTAGAAACTCTAAACAAAGTGATTAAGTGCTTTGAAGCTCTAACATGACTTGCCCTGTAAAAAATCTCCAAAACGTGAAAATCTGTTTTCTGCAATGCAAATAACATTACATATCATGAGAAAGAAACATCTTTCAGGTACTTGAGCTGTACTTGAGCTCTTTCCAAACATGAAAATATGACTTCTGTATTGCAAATAACATTACATGTCATTAGAAAGAAACATTATTCATGTACTTAAGCTTTACTCTTAAAATTGCATGAACCAATTTTCTCTCACTGAGAAAGAAGCTTTTCAGCATCTATGGCCTTGCTTTCTCTTCATTTGTTGTTTCTGTAATTTCATGCTCAAACAAGACTTGCTCAGCAAAAAATCTCCAAAACACGAAAATATGACTTCTGCATTGCAAATAACATTACATGTCATTAGAAAGGAACATCATGTACTTAAGCTTTACTCTTAAAATTGCCTGAACCAATTTTCTCTCACTGTGAAAGAAGCTTTTCAGCATCTGTGGCCTGGCTGTCTCTTCATTTGCTTAGTTGCACTAAACACAGCATTAGAGTTCTTAGAAGCTGTAAACAGGTGATTTTGTGCATTTAAGCTCTAATATGTCTTGCTCTGAAAACAATCTCCAAAACATGAAAATCTGGCTTCTGCATTGCAAATAACATTACATGTCATTAGAAAAAACATTCTTCATGTACTTAAGCTAAACTCTTAAAATTGCATGAACCAACTTTCTCTCACTGAGAAAGAAGCTTTTCAGCATCTGTGGATTTGCTTTTTCTTCATTTGGTTAGTTTCATGAAACACAGCATTAGTGTTCTTAGAAGCTCTAAACAAGGGATTCTGTGCATTTAAGCTGTAACATGACTTGCTCTGCATAAATGCTCCAAAACATGAAAATATGTCTCCTGCATTGCAAATAACATTTCATGCAAAAGAAACATCTTTCATGTACTTAAGCTTTACTCTTAAAATTTCATGAACCATCTTTCTCTCTGAGAAAGAAGCTTTTCAGCGTCTGTGGACTCGCTGTCTATTCATTTGTTTAGTTGTACTAAACACAGAATTAGTGTTCCTTAGACGCTCCAAACAAGTGATTGTGTGCTTTGAAGCTCTAATATGACTTGCTCTGCAAAAAATCTCTAAAACATGAAAATCTGACTACTGCATTGCAAATAACATTACATGTCATTAGAAAGAAACATTCTTCATGCACCTAAGCTTTACTCTTAAAATTGCAAGAACCAATTTTCTATCACTGAGAAAGAAGCTTTTCAGCATCTATGGTATTGCTTTCTCTTCATTTGCTGTTTCTGTAATTTCAGGCTCAAACATGACTTGCTCTGCAAAAAATCTCCAAAACATGAAAATCTGACTTCTGCATTGCAAATAACATGTCATTAGAAAGGAACATCATGTACTTTAGCTTTAAAATTGCATGAACCCATTTTCTCTCACTGAGAAAGAAGCTTTACAGCATCTTTGGCCTTACTTTCTCTTCATTTGCTTAATTTCATGAAACACAGCATTAATGTTCTTAGAAGCACTAAACAAGTGATTCTGTCCATTTAAACTGTAAAATGACTTGCTCAGCAAAAAATCTCCAAAACATGAAAATATGACTTCTGCATTGCAAATAACATTACATTTCATGAGAAAGAACCATCTTTCAGGTACTTGATGTTTATTCTTAAAATTTCATAAACCACTTTCTCTCACTGAGAAAGAAGCTTTTCAGCATCTGTGGCCTTGCAGTCTCTTCATTTTCTTAGTCGCACTAAACACAGCAATAGTGTTCTTAGAAACTCTAAACAAAGTGATTAAGTGCTTTGAAGCTCTAACATGACTTGCCCTGTAAAAAATCTCCAAAACGTGAAAATCTGTTTTCTGCAATGCAAATAACATTACATATCATGAGAAAGAAACATCTTTCAGGTACTTGAGCTGTACTTGAGCTCTTTCCAAACATGAAAATATGACTTCTGTATTGCAAATAACATTACATGTCATTAGAAAGAAACATTATTCATGTACTTAAGCTTTACTCTTAAAATTGCATGAACCAATTTTCTCTCACTGAGAAAGAAGCTTTTCAGCATCTATGGCCTTGCTTTCTCTTCATTTGTTGTTTCTGTAATTTCATGCTCAAACAAGACTTGCTCAGCAAAAAATCTCCAAAACACGAAAATATGACTTCTGCATTGCAAATAACATTACATGTCATTAGAAAGGAACATCATGTACTTAAGCTTTACTCTTAAAATTGCCTGAACCAATTTTCTCTCACTGTGAAAGAAGCTTTTCAGCATCTGTGGCCTGGCTGTCTCTTCATTTGCTTAGTTGCACTAAACACAGCATTAGAGTTCTTAGAAGCTGTAAACAAGTGATTTTGTGCATTTAAGCTCTAATATGTCTTGCTCTGAAAACAATCTCCAAAACACGAAAATATGACTTCTGCATTGCAAATAACATTACATGTCATTAGAAAAAACATTCTTCATGTACTTAAGCTAAACTCTTAAAATTGCATGAACCAACTTTCTCTCACTGAGAAAGAAGCTTTTCAGCATCTGTGGATTTGCTTTTTCTTCATTTGGTTAGTTTCATGAAACACAGCATTAGTGTTCTTAGAAGCTCTAAACAAGGGATTCTGTGCATTTAAGCTGTAACATGACTTGCTCTGCATAAATGCTCCAAAACATGAAAATATGTCTCCTGCATTGCAAATAACATTTCATGCAAAAGAAACATCTTTCATGTACTTAAGCTTTACTCTTAAAATTTCATGAACCATCTTTCTCTCTGAGAAAGAAGCTTTTCAGCGTCTGTGGACTCGCTGTCTATTCATTTGTTTAGTTGTACTAAACACAGAATTAGTGTTCCTTAGACGCTCCAAACAAGTGATTGTGTGCTTTGAAGCTCTAATATGACTTGCTCTGCAAAAAATCTCTAAAACATGAAAATCTGACTACTGCATTGCAAATAACATTACATGTCATTAGAAAGAAACATTCTTCATGCACCTAAGCTTTACTCTTAAAATTGCATGAACCAATTTTCTATCACTGAGAAAGAAGCTTTTCAGCATCTATGGCTTTGCTTTCTCTTCATTTGCTGTTTCTGTAATTTCAGGCTCAAACATGACTTGCTCTGCAAAAAATCTCCAAAACATGAAAATCTGACTTCTGCATTGCAAATAACATGTCATTAGAAAGGAACATCATGTACTTTAGCTTTAAAATTGCATGAACCCATTTTCTCTCACTGAGAAAGAAGCTTTACAGCATCTTTGGCCTTACTTTCTCTTCATTTGCTTAATTTCATGAAACACAGCATTAATGTTCTTAGAAGCACTAAACAAGTGATTCTGTCCATTTAAACTGTAAAATGACTTGCTCAGCAAAAAATCTCCAAAACATGAAAATATGACTTCTGCATTGCAAATAACATTACATTTCATGAGAAAGAACCATCTTTCAGGTACTTGATGTTTATTCTTAAAATTTCATAAACCACTTTCTCTCACTGAGAAAGAAGCTTTTCAGCATCTGTGGCCTTGCAGTCTCTTCATTTTCTTAGTCGCACTAAACACAGCAATAGTGTTCTTAGAAACTCTAAACAAAGTGATTAAGTGCTTTGAAGCTCTAACATGACTTGCCCTGTAAAAAATCTCTAAAACATGAAAATCTGACTACTGCATTGCAAATAACATTACATGTCATTAGAAAGAAACATTCTTCATGCACCTAAGCTTTACTCTTAAAATTGCATGAACCAATTTTCTATCACTGAGAAAGAAGCTTTTCAGCATCTATGGCTTTGCTTTCTCTTCATTTGCTGTTTCTGTAATTTCAGGCTCAAACATGACTTGCTCTGCAAAAAATCTCCAAAACATGAAAATCTGACTTCTGCATTGCAAATAACATGTCATTAGAAAGGAACATCATGTACTTTAGCTTTAAAATTGCATGAACCCATTTTCTCTCACTGAGAAAGAAGCTTTACAGCATCTTTGGCCTTACTTTCTCTTCATTTGCTTAATTTCATGAAACACAGCATTAATGTTCTTAGAAGCACTAAACAAGTGATTCTGTCCATTTAAACTGTAAAATGACTTGCTCAGCAAAAAATCTCCAAAACATGAAAATATGACTTCTGCATTGCAAATAACATTACATTTCATGAGAAAGAACCATCTTTCAGGTACTTGATGTTTATTCTTAAAATTTCATAAACCACTTTCTCTCACTGAGAAAGAAGCTTTTCAGCATCTGTGGCCTTGCAGTCTCTTCATTTTCTTAGTCGCACTAAACACAGCAATAGTGTTCTTAGAAACTCTAAACAAAGTGATTATGTGCTTTGAAGCTCTAACATGACTTGCCCTGTAAAAAATCTCCAAAACGTGAAAATCTGTTTTCTGCAATGCAAATAACATTACATATCATGAGAAAGAAACATCTTTGAGGTACTTGAGCTGTACTTGAGCTCTTTCCAAACATGAAAATATGACTTCTGTATTGCAAATAACATTACATGTCATTAGAAAGAAACATTATTCATGTACTTAAGCTTTACTCTTAAAATTGCATGAACCAATTTTCTCTCACTGAGAAAGAAGCTTTTCAGGATCTATGGCCTTGCTTTCTCTTCATTTGTTGTTTCTGTAATTTCATGCTCAAACAAGACTTGCTCAGCAAAAAATCTCCAAAACACGAAAATATGACTTCTGCATTGCAAATAACATTACATATCATTAGAAAGGAACATCATGTACTTAAGCTTTACTCTTAAAATTGCCTGAACCAATTTTCTCTCACTGTGAAAGAAGCTTTTCAGCATCTGTGGCCTGGCTGTCTCTTCATTTGCTTAGTTGCACTAAACACAGCATTAGAGTTCTTAGAAGCTGTAAACAAGTGATTTTGTGCATTTAAGCTCTAATATGTCTTGCTCTGAAAACAATCTCCAAAACATGAAAATCTGGCTTCTGCATTGCAAATAACATTACATGTCATTAGAAAAAACATTCTTCATGTACTTAAGCTAAACTCTTAAAATTGCATGAACCAACTTTCTCTCACTGAGAAAGAAGCTTTTCAGCATCTGTGGATTTGCTTTTTCTTCATTTGGTTAGTTTCATGAAACACAGCATTAGTGTTCTTAGAAGCTCTAAACAAGGGATTCTGTGCATTTAAGCTGTAACATGACTTGCTCTGCATAAATGCTCCAAAACATGAAAATATGTCTCCTGCATTGCAAATAACATTTCATGCAAAAGAAACATCTTTCATGTACTTAAGCTTTACTCTTAAAATTTCATGAACCATCTTTCTCTCTGAGAAAGAAGCTTTTCAGCGTCTGTGGACTCGCTGTCTATTCATTTGTTTAGTTGCACTAAACACAGAATTAGTGTTCCTTAGACGCTCCAAACAAGTGATTGTGTGCTTTGAAGCTCTAATATGACTTGCTCTGCAAAAAATCTCTAAAACATGAAAATCTGACTACTGCATTGCAAATAACATTACATGTCATTAGAAAGAAACATTCTTCATGCACCTAAGCTTTACTCTTAAAATTGCATGAACCAATTTTCTATCACTGAGAAAGAAGCTTTTCAGCATCTATGGCATTGCTTTCTCTTCATTTGCTGTTTCTGTAATTTCAGGCTCAAACATGACTTGCTCTGCAAAAAATCTCCAAAACATGAAAATCTGACTTCTGCATTGCAAATAACGTCATAAGAAAGGAACATCATGTACTTTAGCTTTAAAATTGCATGAACCCATTTTCTCTCACTGAGAAAGAAGCTTTACAGCATCTTTGGCCTTACTTTCTCTTCATTTGCTTAATTTCATGAAACACAGCATTAATGTTCTTAGAAGCACTAAACAAGTGATTCTGTCCATTTAAACTGTAAAATGACTTGCTCAGCAAAAAATCTCCAAAACATGAAAATGTGACTTCTGCATTGCAAATAACATTACATTTCATGAGAAAGAACCATCTTTCAGGTACTTGATTTTTATTCTTAAAATTTCATAAACCACTTTCTCTCACTGAGAAAGAAGCTTTTCAGCATCTGTGGATTTGCTTTTTCTTCATTTGGGTAGTTTCATGAAACACAGCATTAGCGTTCTTAGAAGCTCTAAACAAGGGATTCTGTGCATTTAAGATGTAACATGACTTGCTCTGCATAAATGCTCCAAAACATGAAAATATGTCTCCTGCATTGCAAATAACATTTCATGCAAAAGAAACATCTTTCATGTACTTAAGCTTTACTCTTAAAATTTCATGAACCATCTTTCTCTCTGAGAAAGAAGCTTTTCAGCGTCTGTGGACTCGCTGTCTATTCATTTGTTTAGTTGCACTAAACACAGAATTAGTGTTCCTTAGACGCTCCAAACAAGTGATTGTGTGCTTTGAAGCTCTAATATGTCTTGCTCCGAAAACAATCTCCAAAACATGAAAATCTGGCTTCTGCATTGCAAATAACATTACATGTCATTAGAAAAAACATTCTTCATGTACTTAAGCTAAACTCTTAAAATTGCATGAACCAACTTTCTCTCACTGAGAAAGAAGCTTTTCAGCATCTGTGGATTTGCTTTTTCTTCATTTGGTTAGTTTCATGAAACACAGCATTAGTGTTCTTAGAAGCTCTAAACAAGGGATTCTGTGCATTTAAGCTGTAACATGACTTGCTCTGCATAAATGCTCCAAAACATGAAAATATGTCTCCTGCATTGCAAATAACATTTCATGCAAAAGAAACATCTTTCATGTACTTAAGCTTTACTCTTAAAATTTCATGAACCATCTTTCTCTCTGAGAAAGAAGCTTTTCAGCGTCTGTGGACTCGCTGTCTATTCATTTGTTTAGTTGCACTAAACACAGAATTAGTGTTCCTTAGACGCTCCAAACAAGTGATTGTGTGCTTTGAAGCTCTAATATGACTTGCTCTGCAAAAAATCTCTAAAGCATGAAAATCTGACTACTGCATTGCAAATAACATTACATGTCATTAGAAAGAAACATTCTTCATGCACCTAAGCTTTACTCTTAAAATTGCATGAACCCATTTTCTATCACTGAGAAAGAAGCTTTTCAGCATCTATGGCATTGCTTTCTCTTCATTTGCTGTTTCTGTAATTTCAGGCTCAAACATGACTTGCTCTGCAAAAAATCTCCAAAACATGAAAATCTGACTTCTGCATTGCAAATAACATGTCATTAGAAAGGAACATCATGTACTTAAGCTTTACTCTTAAAATTGCCTGAAACAATTTTCTCTCACTGTGAAAGAAGCTTTTCAGCATCTGTGGCCTGGCTGTCTCTTCATTTGCTTAGTTGCACTAAACACAGCATTAGAGTTCTTAGAAGCTGTAAACAAGTGATTTTGTGCATTTAAGCTCTAATATGTCTTGCTCTGAAAACAATCTCCAAAACATGAAAATCTGGCTTCTGCTTTGCAAATAACATTACATGTCATTAGAAAAAACATTCTTCATGTACTTAAGCTAAACTCTTAAAATTGCATGAACCAACTTTCTCTCACTGAGAAAGAAGCTTTTCAGCATCTGTGGATTTGATTTTTCTTCATTTGGTTAGTTTCATGAAACACAGCATTAGTGTTCTTAGAAGCTCTAAACAAGGGATTCTGTGCATTTAAGCTGTAACATGACTTGCTCTGCATAAATGCTCCAAAACATGAAAATATGTCTCCTGCATTGCAAATAACATTTCATGCAAAAGAAACATCTTTCATGTACTTAAGCTTTACTCTTAAAATTTCATGAACCATCTTTCTCTCTGAGAAAGAAGCTTTTCAGCGTCTGTGGACTCGCTGTCTATTCATTTGTTTAGTTGTACTAAACACAGAATTAGTGTTCCTTAGACGCTCCAAACAAGTGATTGTGTGCTTTGAAGCTCTAATATGACTTGCTCTGCAAAAAATCTCTAAAACATGAAAATCTGACTACTGCATTGCAAATAACATTACATGTCATTAGAAAGAAACATTCTTCATGCACCTAAGCTTTACTCTTAAAATTGCAAGAACCAATTTTCTATCACTGAGAAAGAAGCTTTTCAGCATCTATGGTATTGCTTTCTCTTCATTTGCTGTTTCTGTAATTTCAGGCTCAAACATGACTTGCTCTGCAAAAAATCTCCAAAACATGAAAATCTGACTTCTGCATTGCAAATAACATGTCATTAGAAAGGAACATCATGTACTTTAGCTTTAAAATTGCATGAACCCATTTTCTCTCACTGAGAAAGAAGCTTTACAGCATCTTTGGCCTTACTTTCTCTTAATTTGCTTAATTTCATGAAACACAGCATTAATGTTCTTAGAAGCACTAAACAAGTGATTCTGTCCATTTAAACTGTAAAATGACTTGCTCAGCAAAAAATCTCCAAAACATGAAAATATGACTTCTGCATTGCAAATAACATTACATTTCATGAGAAAGAACCATCTTTCAGGTACTTGATGTTTATTCTTAAAATTTCATAAACCACTTTCTCTCACTGAGAAAGAAGCTTTTCAGCATCTGTGGCCTTGCAGTCTCTTCATTTTCTAAGTCGCACTAAACACCGCAATAGTGTTCTTAGAAACTCTAAACAAAGTGATTAAGTGCTTTGAAGCTCTAACATGACTTGCCCTGTAAAAAATCTCCAAAACGTGAAAATCTGTTTTCTGCAATGCAAATAACATTACATATCATGAGAAAGAAACATCTTTCAGGTACTTGAGCTGTACTTGAGCTCTTTCCAAACATGAAAATATGACTTCTGTATTGCAAATAACATTACATGTCATTAGAAAGAAACATTATTCATGTACTTAAGCTTTACTCTTAAAATTGCATGAACCAATTTTCTCTCACTGAGAAAGAAGCTTTTCAGCATCTATGGCCTTGCTTTCTCTTCATTTGTTGTTTCTGTAATTTCATGCTCAAACAAGACTTGCTCAGCAAAAAATCTCCAAAACACGAAAATATGACTTCTGCATTGCAAATAACATTACATGTCATTAGAAAGGAACATCATGTACTTAAGCTTTACTCTTAAAATTGCCTGAACCAATTTTCTCTCACTGTGAAAGAAGCTTTTCAGCATCTGTGGCCTGGCTGTCTCTTCATTTGCTTAGTGCTGGCTGTCTCTTCATTTGCTTAGTGCTGGCTGTCTCTTCATTTGCTTAGTTGCACTAAACACAGCATTAGAGTTCTTAGAAGCTGTAAACAAGTGATTTTGTGCATTTAAGCTCTAATATGTCTTGCTCTGAAAACAATCTCCAAAACATGAAAATCTGGCTTCTGCATTGCAAATAATATTACATGTCATTAGAAAAAACATTCTTCATGTACTTAAGCTAAACTCTTAAAATTGCATGAACCAACTTTCTCTCACTGAGAAAGAAGCTTTTCAGCATCAGTGGATTTGATTTTTCTTCATTTGGTTAGTTTCATGAAACACAGCATTAGCGTTCTTAGAAGCTCTAAACAAGGGATTCTGTGCATTTAAGCTGTAACATTAGCTTTACTTTACTTAACATGACTTGCTCTGCATAAATGCTCCAAAACATGAAAATATGTCTCCTGCATTGCAAATAACATTTCATGCAAAAGAAACATCTTTCATGTACTTAAGCTTTACTCTTAAAATTTCATGAACCATCTTTCTCTCTGAGAAAGAAGCTTTTCAGCGTCTGTGGACTCGCTGTCTATTCATTTGTTTAGTTGCACTAAACAGAATTAGTGTTCCTTAGACGCTCCAAACAAGTGATTGTGTGCTTTGAAGCTCTAATATGTCTTGCTCCGAAAACAATCTCCAAAACATGAAAATCTGGCTTCTGCATTGCAAATAACATTACATGTCATTAGAAAAAACATTCTTCATGTACTTAAGCTAAACTCTTAAAATTGCATGAACCAATCTTCTATCACTGAGAAAGAAGCTTTTCAGCATCTATGGCATTGCTTTCTCTTCATTTGCTGTTTCTGTAATTTCAGGCTCAAACATGACTTGCTCTGCAAAAAATCTCCAAAACATGAAAATCTGACTTCTGCATTGCAAATAACATGTCATTAGAAAGGAACATCATGTACTTTAGCTTTAAAATTGCATGAACCCATTTTCTCTCACTGAGAAAGAAGCTTTACAGCATCTTTGGCCTTACTTTCTCTTCATTTGCTTAATTTCATGAAACACAGCATAAATGTTCTTAGAAGCACTAAACAAGTGATTCTGTCCATTTAAACTGTAAAATGACTTGCTCAGCAAAAAATCTCCAAAACATGAAAATGTGACTTCTGCATTGCAAATAACATTACATTTCATGAGAAAGAACCATCTTTCAGGTACTTGATTTTTATTCTTAAAATTTCATAAACCACTTTCTCTCACTTAGAAAGAAGCTTTTCAGCATCTGTGGATTTGCTTTTTCTTCATTTGGTTAGTTTCATGAAACACAGCATTAGCGTTCTTAGAAGCTCTAAACAAGGGATTCTGTGCATTTAAGCTGTAACATGACTTGCTCTGCATAAATGCTCCAAAACATGAAAATATGTCTCCTGCATTGCAAATAACATTTCATGCAAAAGAAACATCTTTCATGTACTTAAGCTTTACTCTTAAAATTTCATGAACCATCTTTCTCTCTGAGAAAGAAGCTTTTCAGCGTCTGTGGACTCGCTGTCTATTCATTTGTTTAGTTGCACTAAACACAGAATTAGTGTTCCTTAGACGCTCCAAACAAGTGATTGTGTGCTTTGAAGCTCTAATATGTCTTGCTCCGAAAACAATCTCCAAAACATGAAAATCTGGCTTCTGCATTGCAAATAACATTACATGTCATTAGAAAAAACATTCTTCATGTACTTAAGCTAAACTCTTAAAATTGCATGAACCAACTTTCTCTCACTGAGAAAGAAGCTTTTCAGCATCTGTGGATTTGCTTTTTCTTCATTTTGTTAGTTTCATGAAACACAGCATTAGTGTTCTTAGAAGCTCTAAACAAGGGATTCTGTGCATTTAAGCTGTAACATGACTTGCTCTGCATAAATGCTCCAAAACATGAAAATATGTCTCCTGCATTGCAAATAACATTTCATGCAAAAGAAACATCTTTCATGTACTTAAGCTTTACTCTTAAAATTTCATGAACCATCTTTCTCTCTGAGAAAGAAGCTTTTCAGCGTCTGTGGACTCGCTGTCTATTCATTTGTTTAGTTGCACTAAACACAGAATTAGTGTTCCTTAGACGCTCCAAACAAGTGATTGTGTGCTTTGAAGCTCTAATATGACTTGCTCTGCAAAAAATCTCTAAAACATGAAAATCTGACTACTGCATTGCAAATAACATTACATGTCATTAGAAAGAAACATTCTTCATGCACCTAAGCTTTACTCTTAAAATTGCATGAACCAATTTTCTATCACTGAGAAAGAAGCTTTTCAGCATCTATGGCATTGCTTTCTCTTCATTTGCTGTTTCTGTAATTTCAGGCTCAAACATGACTTGCTCTGCAAAAAATCTCCAAAACATGAAAATCTGACTTCTGCATTGCAAATAACATGTCATTAGAAAGGAACATCATGTACTTTAGCTTTAAAATTGCATGAACCCATTTTCTCTCACTGAGAAAGAAGCTTTACAGCATCTTTGGCCTTACTTTCTCTTCATTTGCTTAATTTCATGAAACACAGCATTAATGTTCTTAGAAGCACTAAACAAGTGATTCTGTCCATTTAAACTGTAAAATGACTTGCTCAGCAAAAAATCTCCAAAACATGAAAATCTGACTACTGCATTGCAAATAACATTACATTTCATGAGAAAGAACCATCTTTCAGGTACTTGATTTTTATTCTTAAAATTTCATAAACCACTTTCTCTCACTGAGAAAGAAGCTTTTCAGCATCTGTGGATTTGCTTTTACTTCATTTGGTTAGTTTCATGAAACACAGCATTAGCGTTCTTAGAAGCTCTAAACAAGGGATTCTGTGCATTTAAGCTGTAACATGACTTGCTCTGCATAAATGCTCCAAAACGAAAATATGTCTCCTGCATTGCAAATAACATTTCATGCAAAAGAAACATCTTTCATGTGCTTTACTCTTAAAATTTCATGAACCATCTTTCTCTCTGAGAAAGAAGCTTTTCAGCGTCTGTGGACTCGCTGTCTATTCATTTGTTTAGTTGCACTAAACACAGAATTAGTGTTCCTTAGACGCTCCAAACAAGTGATTGTGTGCTTTGAAGCTCTAATATGTCTTGCTCCGAAAACAATCTCCAAAACATGAAAATCTGGCTTCTGCATTGCAAATAACATTACATGTCATTAGAAAAAACATTCTTCATGTACTTAAGCTAAACTCTTAAAATTGCATGAACCAACTTTCTCTCACTGAGAAAGAAGCTTTTCAGCATCTGTGGATTTGCTTTTTCTTCATTTGGTTAGTTTCATGAAACACAGCATTAGTGTTCTTAGAAGCTCTAAACAAGGGATTCTGTGCATTTAAGCTGTAACATGACTTGCTCTGCATAAATGCTCCAAAACATGAAAATATGTCTCCTGCATTGCAAATAACATTTCATGCAAAAGAAACATCTTTCATGTACTTAAGCTTTACTCTTAAAATTTCATGAACCATCTTTCTCTCTGAGAAAGAAGCTTTTCAGCGTCTGTGGACTCGCTGTCTATTCATTTGTTTAGTTGTACTAAACACAGAATTAGTGTTCCTTAGACGCTCCAAACAAGTGATTGTGTGCTTTGAAGCTCTAATATGACTTGCTCTGCAAAAAATCTCTAAAACATGAAAATCTGACTACTGCATTGCAAATAACATTACATGTCATTAGAAAGAAACATTCTTCATGTACTTAAGCTAAACTCTTAAAATTGCATGAACCAACTTTCTCTCACTGAGAAAGAAGCTTTTCAGCATCTGTGGATTTGCTTTTTCTTCATTTGGTTAGTTTCATGAAACACAGCATTAGTGTTCTTAGAAGCTCTAAACAAGGGATTCTGTGCATTTAAGCTGTAACATGACTTGCTCTGCATAAATGCTCCAAAACATGAAAATATGTCTCCTGCATTGCAAACAACATTTCATGCAAAAGAAACATCTTTCATGTACTTAAGCTTTACTCTTAAAATTTCATGAACCATCTTTCTCTCTGAGAAAGAAGCTTTTCAGCGTCTGTGGACTCGCTGTCTATTCATTTGTTTAGTTGCACAGAATTAGTGTTCCTTAGACGCTCCAAACAAGTGATTGTGTGCTTTGAAGCTCTAATATGACTTGCTCTGCAAAAAATCTCTAAAACATGAAAATCTGACTACTGCATTGCAAATAACATTACATGTCATTAGAAAGAAACATTCTTCATGCACCTAAGCTTTACTCTTAAAATTGCATGAACCAATTTTCTATCACTGAGAAAGGAGCTTTTCAGCATCTATGGCATTGCTTTTTCTTCATTTGCTGTTTCTGTAATTTCAGGCTCAAACATGACTTGCTCTGCAAAAAATCTCCAAAACATGAAAATCTGACTTCTGCATTGCAAATAACATGTCATTAGAAAGGAACATCATGTACTTTAGCTTTAAAATTGCATGAACCCATTTTCTCTCACTGAGAAAGAAGCTTTACAGCATCTTTGGCCTTACATTCTCTTCATTTGCTTAATTTCATGAAACACAGCATTAATGTTCTTAGAAGCACTAAACAAGTGATTCTGTCCATTTAAACTGTAAAATGACTTGCTCAGCAAAAAATCTCCAAAACATAAAAATCTGACTACTGCATTGCAAATAACATTACATTTCATGAGAAAGAACCATCTTTCAGGTACTTGATTTTTATTCTTAAAATTTCATAAACCACTTTCTCTCACTGAGAAAGAAGCTTTTCAGCATCTGTGGATTTGCTTTTACTTCATTTGGTTAGTTTCATGAAACACAGCATTAGCGTTCTTAGAAGCTCTAAACAAGGGATTCTGTGCATTTAAGCTGTAACATGACTTGCTCTGCATAAATGCTCCAAAACATGAAAATATGTCTCCTGCATTGCAAATAACATTTCATGCAAAAGAAACATCTTTCATGTGCTTCACTCTTAAAATTTCATGAACCATCTTTCTCTCTGAGAAAGAAGCTTTTCAGCGTCTGTGGACTCGCTGTCTATTCATTTGTTTAGTTGCACTAAACACAGAATTAGTGTTCCTTAGACGCTCCAAACAAGTGATTGTGTGCTTTGAAGCTCTAATATGTCTTGCTCCGAAAACAATCTCCAAAACATGAAAATCTGACTTCTGCATTGCAAATACCATGTCATTAGAAAGGAACATCATGTACTTTAGCTTTAAAATTGCATGAACCCATTTTCTCTCACTGAGAAAGAAGCTTTACAGCATCTTTGGCCTTACTTTCTCTTCATTTGCTTAATTTCATGAAACACAGCATTAATGTTCTAAGAAGCACTAAACAAGTGATTCTGTCCATTTAAACTGTAAAATGACTTGCTCAGCAAAAAATCTCCAAAACATGAAAATATGACTTCTGTATTGCAAATAACATTACATGTCATTAGAAAGAAACATTATTCATGTACTTAAGCTTTACTCTTAAAATTGCATGAACCAATTTTCTCTCACTGAGAAAGAAGCTTTTCAGCATCTATGGCCTTGCTTTCTCTTCATTTGTTGTTTCTGTAATTTCATGCTCAAACAAGACTTGCTCAGCAAAAAATCTCCAAAACACGAAAATATGACTTCTGCATTGCAAATAACATTACATGTCATTAGAAAGGAACATCATGTACTTAAGCTTTACTCTTAAAATTGCCTGAACCAATTTTCTCTCACTGTGAAAGAAGCTTTTCAGCATCTGTGGCCTGGCTGTCTCTTCATTTGCTTAGTTGCACTAAACACAGCATTAGAGTTCTTAGAAGCTGTAAACAAGTGATTTTGTGCATTTAAGCTCTAATATGTCTTGCTCTGAAAACAATCTCCAAAACATGAAAATCTGGCTTCTGCATTGCAAATAACATTACATGTCATTAGAAAAAACATTCTTCATGTACTTAAGCTAAACTCTTAAAATTGCATGAACCAACTTTCTCTCACTGAGAAAGAAGCTGCACAGCATCTGTGGATTTGTTTTTTCTTCATTTGGTTAGTTTCATGAAACACAGCATTAGTGTTCTTATAAGCTCTAAACAAGGGATTCTGTGCATTTAAGCTGTAACATGACTTGCTCTGCATAAATGCTCCAAAACATGAAAATATGTCTCCTGCATTGCAAATAACATTTCATGCAAAAGAAACATCTTTCATGTACTTAAGCTTTACTCTTAAAATTTCATGAACCATCTTTCTCTCTGAGAAAGAAGCTTTTCAGCGTCTGTGGACTCGCTGTCTATTCATTTGTTTAGTTGCACAGAATTAGTGTTCCTTAGACGCTCCAAACAAGTGATTGTGTGCTTTGAAGCTCTAATATGACTTGCTCTGCAAAAAATCTCTAAAACATGAAAATCTGACTACTGCATTGCAAATAACATTACATGTCATTAGAAAGAAACATTCTTCATGCACCTAAGCTTTACTCTTAAAATTGCATGAACCAATTTTCTATCACTGAGAAAGAAGCTTTTCAGCATCTATGGCATTGCTTTCTCTTCATTTGCTGTTTCTGTAATTTCAGGCTCAAACATGACTTGCTCTGCAAAAAATCTCCAAAACATGAAAATCTGACTTCTGCATTGCAAATAACATGTCATTAGAAAGGAACATCATGTACTTTAGCTTTAAAATTGCATGAACCCATTTTCTCTCACTGAGAAAGAAGCTTTACAGCATCTTTGGCCTTACTTTCTCTTCATTTGCTTAATTTCATGAAACACAGCAATAGTGTTCTTAGAAACTCTAAACAAAGTGATTATGTGCTTTGAAGCTCTAACATGACTTGCCCTGTAAAAAATCTCCAAAACGTGAAAATCTGTTTTCTGCAATGCAAATAACATTACATATCATGAGAAAGAAACATCTTTCAGGTACTTGAGCTGTACTTGAGCTCTTTCCAAACATGAAAATATGACTTCTGTATTGCAAATAACATTACATGTCATTAGAAAGAAACATTATTCATGTACTTAAGCTTTACTCTTAAAATTGCATGAACCAATTTTCTCTCACTGAGAAAGAAGCTTTTCAGCATCTATGGCCTTGCTTTCTCTTCATTTGTTGTTTCTGTAATTTCATGCTCAAACAAGACTTGCTCAGCAAAAAATCTCCAAAACACGAAAATATGACTTCTGCATTGCAAATAACATTACATGTCATTAGAAAGGAACATCATGTATTTAAGCTTTACTCTTAAAATTGCCTGAACCAATTTTCTCTCACTGTGAAAGAAGCTTTTCAGCATTTGTGGCCTGGCTGTCTCTTCATTTGCTTAGTGCTGGCTGTCTCTTCATTTGCTTAGTGCTGGCTGTCTCTTCATTTGCTTAGTTGCACTAAACACAGCATTAGAGTTCTTAGAAGCTGTAAACAAGTGATTTTGTGCATTTAAGCTCTAATATGTCTTGCTCTGAAAACAATCTCCAAAACATGAAAATCTGGCTTCTGCATTGCAAATAATATTACATGTCATTAGAAAAAACATTCTTCATGTACTTAAGCTAAACTCTTAAAATTGCATGAACCAACTTTCTCTCACTGAGAAAGAAGCTTTTCAGCATCAGTGGATTTGATTTTTCTTCATTTGGTTAGTTTCATGAAACACAGCATTAGCGTTCTTAGAAGCTCTAAACAAGGGATTCTGTGCATTTAAGCTGTAACATTAGCTTTACTTTACTTAACATGACTTGCTCTGCATAAATGCTCCAAAACATGAAAATATGTCTCCTGCATTGCAAATAACATTTCATGCAAAAGAAACATCTTTCATGTACTTAAGCTTTACTCTTAAAATTTCATGAACCATCTTTCTCTCTGAGAAAGAAGCTTTTCAGCGTCTGTGGACTCGCTGTCTATTCATTTGTTTAGTT
Organism: Barbus barbus; assembly: GCF_936440315.1. Lineage (NCBI taxonomy): Eukaryota > Metazoa > Chordata > Actinopteri > Cypriniformes > Cyprinidae > Barbus > Barbus barbus. Next base: position 24,425,583 of record NC_136763.1, on the reverse strand, counting down.
GCACTAAACAGAATTAGTGTTCCTTAGACGCTCCAAACAAGTGATTGTGTGCTTTGAAGCTCTAATATGTCTTGCTCCGAAAACAATCTCCAAAACATGAAAATCTGGCTTCTGCATTGCAAATAACATTACATGTCATTAGAAAAAACATTCTTCATGTACTTAAGCTAAACTCTTAAAATTGCATGAACCAATCTTCTATCACTGAGAAAGAAGCTTTTCAGCATCTATGGCATTGCTTTCTCTTCATTTGCTGTTTCTGTAATTTCAGGCTCAAACATGACTTGCTCTGCAAAAAATCTCCAAAACATGAAAATCTGACTTCTGCATTGCAAATAACATGTCATTAGAAAGGAACATCATGTACTTTAGCTTTAAAATTGCATGAACCCATTTTCTCTCACTGAGAAAGAAGCTTTACAGCATCTTTGGCCTTACTTTCTCTTCATTTGCTTAATTTCATGAAACACAGCATAAATGTTCTTAGAAGCACTAAACAAGTGATTCTGTCCATTTAAACTGTAAAATGACTTGCTCAGCAAAAAATCTCCAAAACATGAAAATGTGACTTCTGCATTGCAAATAACATTACATTTCATGAGAAAGAACCATCTTTCAGGTACTTGATTTTTATTCTTAAAATTTCATAAACCACTTTCTCTCACTTAGAAAGAAGCTTTTCAGCATCTGTGGATTTGCTTTTTCTTCATTTGGTTAGTTTCATGAAACACAGCATTAGCGTTCTTAGAAGCTCTAAACAAGGGATTCTGTGCATTTAAGCTGTAACATGACTTGCTCTGCATAAATGCTCCAAAACATGAAAATATGTCTCCTGCATTGCAAATAACATTTCATGCAAAAGAAACATCTTTCATGTACTTAAGCTTTACTCTTAAAATTTCATGAACCATCTTTCTCTCTGAGAAAGAAGCTTTTCAGCGTCTGTGGACTCGCTGTCTATTCATTTGTTTAGTTGCACTAAACACAGAATTAGTGTTCCTTAGACGCTCCAAACAAGTGATTGTGTGCTTTGAAGCTCTAATATGTCTTGCTCCGAAAACAATCTCCAAAACATGAAAATCTGGCTTCTGCATTGCAAATAACATTACATGTCATTAGAAAAAACATTCTTCATGTACTTAAGCTAAACTCTTAAAATTGCATGAACCAACTTTCTCTCACTGAGAAAGAAGCTTTTCAGCATCTGTGGATTTGCTTTTTCTTCATTTTGTTAGTTTCATGAAACACAGCATTAGTGTTCTTAGAAGCTCTAAACAAGGGATTCTGTGCATTTAAGCTGTAACATGACTTGCTCTGCATAAATGCTCCAAAACATGAAAATATGTCTCCTGCATTGCAAATAACATTTCATGCAAAAGAAACATCTTTCATGTACTTAAGCTTTACTCTTAAAATTTCATGAACCATCTTTCTCTCTGAGAAAGAAGCTTTTCAGCGTCTGTGGACTCGCTGTCTATTCATTTGTTTAGTTGCACTAAACACAGAATTAGTGTTCCTTAGACGCTCCAAACAAGTGATTGTGTGCTTTGAAGCTCTAATATGACTTGCTCTGCAAAAAATCTCTAAAACATGAAAATCTGACTACTGCATTGCAAATAACATTACATGTCATTAGAAAGAAACATTCTTCATGCACCTAAGCTTTACTCTTAAAATTGCATGAACCAATTTTCTATCACTGAGAAAGAAGCTTTTCAGCATCTATGGCATTGCTTTCTCTTCATTTGCTGTTTCTGTAATTTCAGGCTCAAACATGACTTGCTCTGCAAAAAATCTCCAAAACATGAAAATCTGACTTCTGCATTGCAAATAACATGTCATTAGAAAGGAACATCATGTACTTTAGCTTTAAAATTGCATGAACCCATTTTCTCTCACTGAGAAAGAAGCTTTACAGCATCTTTGGCCTTACTTTCTCTTCATTTGCTTAATTTCATGAAACACAGCATTAATGTTCTTAGAAGCACTAAACAAGTGATTCTGTCCATTTAAACTGTAAAATGACTTGCTCAGCAAAAAATCTCCAAAACATGAAAATCTGACTACTGCATTGCAAATAACATTACATTTCATGAGAAAGAACCATCTTTCAGGTACTTGATTTTTATTCTTAAAATTTCATAAACCACTTTCTCTCACTGAGAAAGAAGCTTTTCAGCATCTGTGGATTTGCTTTTACTTCATTTGGTTAGTTTCATGAAACACAGCATTAGCGTTCTTAGAAGCTCTAAACAAGGGATTCTGTGCATTTAAGCTGTAACATGACTTGCTCTGCATAAATGCTCCAAAACGAAAATATGTCTCCTGCATTGCAAATAACATTTCATGCAAAAGAAACATCTTTCATGTGCTTTACTCTTAAAATTTCATGAACCATCTTTCTCTCTGAGAAAGAAGCTTTTCAGCGTCTGTGGACTCGCTGTCTATTCATTTGTTTAGTTGCACTAAACAGAATTAGTGTTCCTTAGACGCTCCAAACAAGTGATTGTGTGCTTTGAAGCTCTAATATGTCTTGCTCCGAAAACAATCTCCAAAACATGAAAATCTGGCTTCTGCATTGCAAATAACATTACATGTCATTAGAAAAAACATTCTTCATGTACTTAAGCTAAACTCTTAAAATTGCATGAACCAACTTTCTCTCACTGAGAAAGAAGCTTTTCAGCATCTGTGGATTTGCTTTTTCTTCATTTGGTTAGTTTCATGAAACACAGCATTAGTGTTCTTAGAAGCTCTAAACAAGGGATTCTGTGCATTTAAGCTGTAACATGACTTGCTCTGCATAAATGCTCCAAAACATGAAAATATGTCTCCTGCATTGCAAATAACATTTCATGCAAAAGAAACATCTTTCATGTACTTAAGCTTTACTCTTAAAATTTCATGAACCATCTTTCTCTCTGAGAAAGAAGCTTTTCAGCGTCTGTGGACTCGCTGTCTATTCATTTGTTTAGTTGTACTAAACACAGAATTAGTGTTCCTTAGACGCTCCAAACAAGTGATTGTGTGCTTTGAAGCTCTAATATGACTTGCTCTGCAAAAAATCTCTAAAACATGAAAATCTGACTACTGCATTGCAAATAACATTACATGTCATTAGAAAGAAACATTCTTCATGTACTTAAGCTAAACTCTTAAAATTGCATGAACCAACTTTCTCTCACTGAGAAAGAAGCTTTTCAGCATCTGTGGATTTGCTTTTTCTTCATTTGGTTAGTTTCATGAAACACAGCATTAGTGTTCTTAGAAGCTCTAAACAAGGGATTCTGTGCATTTAAGCTGTAACATGACTTGCTCTGCATAAATGCTCCAAAACATGAAAATATGTCTCCTGCATTGCAAACAACATTTCATGCAAAAGAAACATCTTTCATGTACTTAAGCTTTACTCTTAAAATTTCATGAACCATCTTTCTCTCTGAGAAAGAAGCTTTTCAGCGTCTGTGGACTCGCTGTCTATTCATTTGTTTAGTTGCACAGAATTAGTGTTCCTTAGACGCTCCAAACAAGTGATTGTGTGCTTTGAAGCTCTAATATGACTTGCTCTGCAAAAAATCTCTAAAACATGAAAATCTGACTACTGCATTGCAAATAACATTACATGTCATTAGAAAGAAACATTCTTCATGCACCTAAGCTTTACTCTTAAAATTGCATGAACCAATTTTCTATCACTGAGAAAGGAGCTTTTCAGCATCTATGGCATTGCTTTTTCTTCATTTGCTGTTTCTGTAATTTCAGGCTCAAACATGACTTGCTCTGCAAAAAATCTCCAAAACATGAAAATCTGACTTCTGCATTGCAAATAACATGTCATTAGAAAGGAACATCATGTACTTTAGATTTAAAATTGCATGAACCCATTTTCTCTCACTGAGAAAGAAGCTTTACAGCATCTTTGGCCTTACTTTCTCTTCATTTGCTTAATTTCATGAAACACAGCATTAATGTTCTAAGAAGCACTAAACAAGTGATTCTGTCCATTTAAACTGTAAAATGACTTGCTCAGCAAAAAATCTCCAAAACATGAAAATATGACTTCTGTATTGCAAATAACATTACATGTCATTAGAAAGAAACATTATTCATGTACTTAAGCTTTACTCTTAAAATTGCATGAACCAATTTTCTCTCACTGAGAAAGAAGCTTTTCAGCATCTATGGCCTTGCTTTCTCTTCATTTGTTGTTTCTGTAATTTCATGCTCAAACAAGACTTGCTCAGCAAAAAATCTCCAAAACACGAAAATATGACTTCTGCATTGCAAATAACATTACATGTCATTAGAAAGGAACATCATGTACTTAAGCTTTACTCTTAAAATTGCCTGAACCAATTTTCTCTCACTGTGAAAGAAGCTTTTCAGCATCTGTGGCCTGGCTGTCTCTTCATTTGCTTAGTTGCACTAAACACAGCATTAGAGTTCTTAGAAGCTGTAAACAAGTGATTTTGTGCATTTAAGCTCTAATATGTCTTGCTCTGAAAACAATCTCCAAAACATGAAAATCTGGCTTCTGCATTGCAAATAACATTACATGTCATTAGAAAAAACATTCTTCATGTACTTAAGCTAAACTCTTAAAATTGCATGAACCAACTTTCTCTCACTGAGAAAGAAGCTGCACAGCATCTGTGGATTTGTTTTTTCTTCATTTGGTTAGTTTCATGAAACACAGCATTAGTGTTCTTATAAGCTCTAAACAAGGGATTCTGTGCATTTAAGCTGTAACATGACTTGCTCTGCATAAATGCTCCAAAACATGAAAATATGTCTCCTGCATTGCAAATAACATTTCATGCAAAAGAAACATCTTTCATGTACTTAAGCTTTACTCTTAAAATTTCATGAACCATCTTTCTCTCTGAGAAAGAAGCTTTTCAGCGTCTGTGGACTCGCTGTCTATTCATTTGTTTAGTTGCACAGAATTAGTGTTCCTTAGACGCTCCAAACAAGTGATTGTGTGCTTTGAAGCTCTAATATGACTTGCTCTGCAAAAAATCTCTAAAACATGAAAATCTGACTACTGCATTGCAAATAACATTACATGTCATTAGAAAGAAACATTCTTCATGCACCTAAGCTTTACTCTTAAAATTGCATGAACCAATTTTCTATCACTGAGAAAGAAGCTTTTCAGCATCTATGGCATTGCTTTCTCTTCATTTGCTGTTTCTGTAATTTCAGGCTCAAACATGACTTGCTCTGCAAAAAATCTCCAAAACATGAAAATCTGACTTCTGCATTGCAAATAACATGTCATTAGAAAGGAACATCATGTACTTTAGCTTTAAAATTGCATGAACCCATTTTCTCTCACTGAGAAAGAAGCTTTACAGCATCTTTGGCCTTACTTTCTCTTCATTTGCTTAATTTCATGAAACACAGCAATAGTGTTCTTAGAAACTCTAAACAAAGTGATTATGTGCTTTGAAGCTCTAACATGACTTGCCCTGTAAAAAATCTCCAAAACGTGAAAATCTGTTTTCTGCAATGCAAATAACATTACATATCATGAGAAAGAAACATCTTTCAGGTACTTGAGCTGTACTTGAGCTCTTTCCAAACATGAAAATATGACTTCTGTATTGCAAATAACATTACATGTCATTAGAAAGAAACATTATTCATGTACTTAAGCTTTACTCTTAAAATTGCATGAACCAATTTTCTCTCACTGAGAAAGAAGCTTTTCAGCATCTATGGCCTTGCTTTCTCTTCATTTGTTGTTTCTGTAATTTCATGCTCAAACAAGACTTGCTCAGCAAAAAATCTCCAAAACACGAAAATATGACTTCTGCATTGCAAATAACATTACATGTCATTAGAAAGGAACATCATGTATTTAAGCTTTACTCTTAAAATTGCCTGAACCAATTTTCTCTCACTGTGAAAGAAGCTTTTCAGCATTTGTGGCCTGGCTGTCTCTTCATTTGCTTAGTGCTGGCTGTCTCTTCATTTGCTTAGTGCTGGCTGTCTCTTCATTTGCTTAGTTGCACTAAACACAGCATTAGAGTTCTTAGAAGCTGTAAACAAGTGATTTTGTGCATTTAAGCTCTAATATGTCTTGCTCTGAAAACAATCTCCAAAACATGAAAATCTGGCTTCTGCATTGCAAATAATATTACATGTCATTAGAAAAAACATTCTTCATGTACTTAAGCTAAACTCTTAAAATTGCATGAACCAACTTTCTCTCACTGAGAAAGAAGCTTTTCAGCATCAGTGGATTTGATTTTTCTTCATTTGGTTAGTTTCATGAAACACAGCATTAGCGTTCTTAGAAGCTCTAAACAAGGGATTCTGTGCATTTAAGCTGTAACATTAGCTTTACTTTACTTAACATGACTTGCTCTGCATAAATGCTCCAAAACATGAAAATATGTCTCCTGCATTGCAAATAACATTTCATGCAAAAGAAACATCTTTCATGTACTTAAGCTTTACTCTTAAAATTTCATGAACCATCTTTCTCTCTGAGAAAGAAGCTTTTCAGCGTCTGTGGACTCGCTGTCTATTCATTTGTTTAGTTGCACTAAACAGAATTAGTGTTCCTTAGACGCTCCAAACAAGTGATTGTGTGCTTTGAAGCTCTAATATGTCTTGCTCCGAAAACAATCTCCAAAACATGAAAATCTGGCTTCTGCATTGCAAATAACATTACATGTCATTAGAAAAAACATTCTTCATGTACTTAAGCTAAACTCTTAAAATTGCATGAACCAATCTTCTATCACTGAGAAAGAAGCTTTTCAGCATCTATGGCATTGCTTTCTCTTCATTTGCTGTTTCTGTAATTTCAGGCTCAAACATGACTTGCTCTGCAAAAAATCTCCAAAACATGAAAATCTGACTTCTGCATTGCAAATAACATGTCATTAGAAAGGAACATCATGTACTTTAGCTTTAAAATTGCATGAACCCATTTTCTCTCACTGAGAAAGAAGCTTTACAGCATCTTTGGCCTTACTTTCTCTTCATTTGCTTAATTTCATGAAACACAGCATAAATGTTCTTAGAAGCACTAAACAAGTGATTCTGTCCATTTAAACTGTAAAATGACTTGCTCAGCAAAAAATCTCCAAAACATGAAAATGTGACTTCTGCATTGCAAATAACATTACATTTCATGAGAAAGAACCATCTTTCAGGTACTTGATTTTTATTCTTAAAATTTCATAAACCACTTTCTCTCACTTAGAAAGAAGCTTTTCAGCATCTGTGGATTTGCTTTTTCTTCATTTGGTTAGTTTCATGAAACACAGCATTAGCGTTCTTAGAAGCTCTAAACAAGGGATTCTGTGCATTTAAGCTGTAACATGACTTGCTCTGCATAAATGCTCCAAAACATGAAAATATGTCTCCTGCATTGCAAATAACATTTCATGCAAAAGAAACATCTTTCATGTACTTAAGCTTTACTCTTAAAATTTCATGAACCATCTTTCTCTCTGAGAAAGAAGCTTTTCAGCGTCTGTGGACTCGCTGTCTATTCATTTGTTTAGTTGCACTAAACACAGAATTAGTGTTCCTTAGACGCTCCAAACAAGTGATTGTGTGCTTTGAAGCTCTAATATGTCTTGCTCCGAAAACAATCTCCAAAACATGAAAATCTGGCTTCTGCATTGCAAATAACATTACATGTCATTAGAAAAAACATTCTTCATGTACTTAAGCTAAACTCTTAAAATTGCATGAACCAACTTTCTCTCACTGAGAAAGAAGCTTTTCAGCATCTGTGGATTTGCTTTTTCTTCATTTTGTTAGTTTCATGAAACACAGCATTAGTGTTCTTAGAAGCTCTAAACAAGGGATTCTGTGCATTTAAGCTGTAACATGACTTGCTCTGCATAAATGCTCCAAAACATGAAAATATGTCTCCTGCATTGCAAATAACATTTCATGCAAAAGAAACATCTTTCATGTACTTAAGCTTTACTCTTAAAATTTCATGAACCATCTTTCTCTCTGAGAAAGAAGCTTTTCAGCGTCTGTGGACTCGCTGTCTATTCATTTGTTTAGTTGCACTAAACACAGAATTAGTGTTCCTTAGACGCTCCAAACAAGTGATTGTGTGCTTTGAAGCTCTAATATGACTTGCTCTGCAAAAAATCTCTAAAACATGAAAATCTGACTACTGCATTGCAAATAACATTACATGTCATTAGAAAGAAACATTCTTCATGCACCTAAGCTTTACTCTTAAAATTGCATGAACCAATTTTCTATCACTGAGAAAGAAGCTTTTCAGCATCTATGGCATTGCTTTCTCTTCATTTGCTGTTTCTGTAATTTCAGGCTCAAACATGACTTGCTCTGCAAAAAATCTCCAAAACATGAAAATCTGACTTCTGCATTGCAAATAACATGTCATTAGAAAGGAACATCATGTACTTTAGCTTTAAAATTGCATGAACCCATTTTCTCTCACTGAGAAAGAAGCTTTACAGCATCTTTGGCCTTACTTTCTCTTCATTTGCTTAATTTCATGAAACACAGCATTAATGTTCTTAGAAGCACTAAACAAGTGATTCTGTCCATTTAAACTGTAAAATGACTTGCTCAGCAAAAAATCTCCAAAACATGAAAATCTGACTACTGCATTGCAAATAACATTACATTTCATGAGAAAGAACCATCTTTCAGGTACTTGATTTTTATTCTTAAAATTTCATAAACCACTTTCTCTCACTGAGAAAGAAGCTTTTCAGCATCTGTGGATTTGCTTTTACTTCATTTGGTTAGTTTCATGAAACACAGCATTAGCGTTCTTAGAAGCTCTAAACAAGGGATTCTGTGCATTTAAGCTGTAACATGACTTGCTCTGCATAAATGCTCCAAAACGAAAATATGTCTCCTGCATTGCAAATAACATTTCATGCAAAAGAAACATCTTTCATGTGCTTTACTCTTAAAATTTCATGAACCATCTTTCTCTCTGAGAAAGAAGCTTTTCAGCGTCTGTGGACTCGCTGTCTATTCATTTGTTTAGTTGCACTAAACAGAATTAGTGTTCCTTAGACGCTCCAAACAAGTGATTGTGTGCTTTGAAGCTCTAATATGTCTTGCTCCGAAAACAATCTCCAAAACATGAAAATCTGGCTTCTGCATTGCAAATAACATTACATGTCATTAGAAAAAACATTCTTCATGTACTTAAGCTAAACTCTTAAAATTGCATGAACCAACTTTCTCTCACTGAGAAAGAAGCTTTTCAGCATCTGTGGATTTGCTTTTTCTTCATTTGGTTAGTTTCATGAAACACAGCATTAGTGTTCTTAGAAGCTCTAAACAAGGGATTCTGTGCATTTAAGCTGTAACATGACTTGCTCTGCATAAATGCTCCAAAACATGAAAATATGTCTCCTGCATTGCAAATAACATTTCATGCAAAAGAAACATCTTTCATGTACTTAAGCTTTACTCTTAAAATTTCATGAACCATCTTTCTCTCTGAGAAAGAAGCTTTTCAGCGTCTGTGGACTCGCTGTCTATTCATTTGTTTAGTTGTACTAAACACAGAATTAGTGTTCCTTAGACGCTCCAAACAAGTGATTGTGTGCTTTGAAGCTCTAATATGACTTGCTCTGCAAAAAATCTCTAAAACATGAAAATCTGACTACTGCATTGCAAATAACATTACATGTCATTAGAAAGAAACATTCTTCATGTACTTAAGCTAAACTCTTAAAATTGCATGAACCAACTTTCTCTCACTGAGAAAGAAGCTTTTCAGCATCTGTGGATTTGCTTTTTCTTCATTTGGTTAGTTTCATGAAACACAGCATTAGTGTTCTTAGAAGCTCTAAACAAGGGATTCTGTGCATTTAAGCTGTAACATGACTTGCTCTGCATAAATGCTCCAAAACATGAAAATATGTCTCCTGCATTGCAAACAACATTTCATGCAAAAGAAACATCTTTCATGTACTTAAGCTTTACTCTTAAAATTTCATGAACCATCTTTCTCTCTGAGAAAGAAGCTTTTCAGCGTCTGTGGACTCGCTGTCTATTCATTTGTTTAGTTGCACAGAATTAGTGTTCCTTAGACGCTCCAAACAAGTGATTGTGTGCTTTGAAGCTCTAATATGACTTGCTCTGCAAAAAATCTCTAAAACATGAAAATCTGACTACTGCATTGCAAATAACATTACATGTCATTAGAAAGAAACATTCTTCATGCACCTAAGCTTTACTCTTAAAATTGCATGAACCAATTTTCTATCACTGAGAAAGGAGCTTTTCAGCATCTATGGCATTGCTTTTTCTTCATTTGCTGTTTCTGTAATTTCAGGCTCAAACATGACTTGCTCTGCAAAAAATCTCCAAAACATGAAAATCTGACTTCTGCATTGCAAATAACATGTCATTAGAAAGGAACATCATGTACTTTAGATTTAAAATTGCATGAACCCATTTTCTCTCACTGAGAAAGAAGCTTTACAGCATCTTTGGCCTTACTTTCTCTTCATTTGCTTAATTTCATGAAACACAGCATTAATGTTCTAAGAAGCACTAAACAAGTGATTCTGTCCATTTAAACTGTAAAATGACTTGCTCAGCAAAAAATCTCCAAAACATGAAAATATGACTTCTGTATTGCAAATAACATTACATGTCATTAGAAAGAAACATTATTCATGTACTTAAGCTTTACTCTTAAAATTGCATGAACCAATTTTCTCTCACTGAGAAAGAAGCTTTTCAGCATCTATGGCCTTGCTTTCTCTTCATTTGTTGTTTCTGTAATTTCATGCTCAAACAAGACTTGCTCAGCAAAAAATCTCCAAAACACGAAAATATGACTTCTGCATTGCAAATAACATTACATGTCATTAGAAAGGAACATCATGTACTTAAGCTTTACTCTTAAAATTGCCTGAACCAATTTTCTCTCACTGTGAAAGAAGCTTTTCAGCATCTGTGGCCTGGCTGTCTCTTCATTTGCTTAGTTGCACTAAACACAGCATTAGAGTTCTTAGAAGCTGTAAACAAGTGATTTTGTGCATTTAAGCTCTAATATGTCTTGCTCTGAAAACAATCTCCAAAACATGAAAATCTGGCTTCTGCATTGCAAATAACATTACATGTCATTAGAAAAAACATTCTTCATGTACTTAAGCTAAACTCTTAAAATTGCATGAACCAACTTACTCTTAAAATTTCATGAACCATCTTTCTCTCTGAGAAAGAAGCTTTTCAGCGTCTGTGGACTCGCTGTCTATTCATTTGTTTAGTTGCACTAAACACAGAATTAGTGTTCCTTAGACGCTCCAAACAAGTGATTGTGTGCTTTGAAGCTCTAATATGACTTGCTCTGCAAAAAATCTCTAAAACATGAAAATCTGACTACTGCATTGCAAATAACATTACATGTCATTAGAAAGAAACATTCTTCATGCACCTAAGCTTTACTCTTAAAATTGCATGAACCAATTTTCTATCACTGAGAAAGAAGCTTTTCAGCATCTATGGCATTGCTTTCTCTTCATTTGCTGTTTCTGTAATTTCAGGCTCAAACATGACTTGCTCTGCAAAAAATCTCCAAAACATGAAAATCTGACTTCTGCATTGCAAATAACATGTCATTAGAAAGGAACATCATGTACTTTAGCTTTAAAATTGCATGAACCCATTTTCTCTCACTGAGAAAGAAGCTTTACAGCATCTTTGGCCTTACTTTCTCTTCATTTGCTTAATTTCATGAAACACAGCATTAATGTTCTTAGAAGCACTAAACAAGCGATTCTGTCCATTTAAACTGTAAAATGACTTGCTCAGCAAAAAATCTCCAAAACATGAAAATGTGACTTCTGCATTGCAAATAACATTACATTTCATGAGAAAGAACCATCTTTCAGGTACTTGATTTTTATTCTTAAAATTTCATAAACCACTTTCTCTCACTGAGAAAGAAGCTTTTCAGCATCTGTGGATTTGCTTTTACTTCATTTGGTTAGTTTCATGAAACACAGCATTAGCGTTCTTAGAAGCTCTAAACAAGGGATTCTGTGCATTTAAGCTGTAACATGACTTGCTCTGCATAAATGCTCCAAAACATGAAAATATGTCTCCTGCATTGCAAATAACATTTCATGCAAAAGAAACATCTTTCATGTGCTTTACTCTTAAAATTTCATGAACCATCTTTCTCTCTGAGAAAGAAGCTTTTCAGCGTCTGTGGACTCGCTGTCTATTCATTTGTTTAGTTGCACTAAACACAGAATTAGTGTTCCTTAGACGCTCCAAACAAGTGATTGTGTGCTTTGAAGCTCTAATATGTCTTGCTCCGAAAACAATCTCCAAAACATGAAAATCTGGCTTCTGCATTGCAAATAACATTACATGTCATTAGAAAAAACATTCTTCATGTACTTAAGCTAAACTCTTAAAATTGCATGAACCAACTTTCTCTCACTGAGAAAGAAGCTTTTCAGCATCTGTGGATTTGCTTTTTCTTCATTTGGTTAGTTTCATGAAACACAGCATTAGTGTTCTTAGAAGCTCTAAACAAGAGATTCTGTGCATTTAAGCTGTAACATGACTTGCTCTGCATAAATGCTCCAAAACATGAAAATATGTCTCCTGCATTGCAAATAACATTTCATGCAAAAGAAACATCTTTCATGTACTTAAGCTTTACTCTTAAAATTTCATGAACCATCTTTCTCTCTGAGAAAGAAGCTTTTCAGCGTCTGTGGACTCGCTGTCTATTCATTTGTTTAGTTGCACTAAACACAGAATTAGTGTTCCTTAGACGCTCCAAACAAGTGATTGTGTGCTTTGAAGCTCTAATATGACTTGCTCTGCAAAAAATCTCTAAAACATGAAAATCTGACTACTGCATTGCAAATAACATTACATGTCATTAGAAAGAAACATTCTTCATGCACCTAAGCTTTACTCTTAAAATTGCATGAACCAATTTTCTATCACTGAGAAAGAAGCTTTTCAGCATCTATGGCATTGCTTTCTCTTCATTTGCTGTTTCTGTAATTTCAGGCTCAAACATGACTTGCTCTGCAAAAAATCTCCAAAACATGAAAATCTGACTTCTGCATTGCAAATAACATGTCATTAGAAAGGAACATCATGTACTTTAGCTTTAAAATTGCATGAACCCATTTTCTCTCACTGAGAAAGAAGCTTTACAGCATCTTTGGCCTTACTTTCTCTTCATTTGCTTAATTTCATGAAACACAGCATTAATGTTCTTAGAAGCACTAAACAAGTGATTCTGTCCATTTAAACTGTAAAATGACTTGCTCAGCAAAAAATCTCCAAAACATGAAAATGTGACTTCTGCATTGCAAATAACATTACATTTCATGAGAAAGAACCATCTTTCAGGTACTTGATTTTTATTCTTAAAATTTCATAAACCACTTTCTCTCACTGAGAAAGAAGCTTTTCAGCATCTGTGGATTTGCTTTTTCTTCATTTGGTTAGTTTCATGAAACACAGCATTAGCGTTCTTAGAAGCTCTAAACAAGGGATTCTGTGCATTTAAGATGTAACATGACTTGCTCTGCATAAATGCTCCAAAACATGAAAATATGTCTCCTGCATTGCAAATAACATTTCATGCAAAAGAAACATCTTTCATGTACTTAAGCTTTACTCTTAAAATTTCATGAACCATCTTTCTCTCTGAGAAAGAAGCTTTTCAGCGTCTGTGGACTCGCTGTCTATTCATTTGTTTAGTTGCACTAAACACAGAATTAGTGTTCCTTAGACGCTCCAAACAAGTGATTGTGTGCTTTGAAGCTCTAATATGTCTTGCTCCGAAAACAATCTCCAAAACATGAAAATCTGGCTTCTGCATTGCAAATAACATTACATGTCATTAGAAAAAAGATTCTTCATGTACTTAAGCTAAACTCTTAAAATTGCATGAACCAACTTTCTCTCACTGAGAAAGAAGCTTTTCAGCATCTGTGGATTTGCTTTTTCTTCATTTGGTTAGTTTCATGAAACACAGCATTAGTGTTCTTAGAAGCTCTAAACAAGGGATTCTGTGCATTTAAGCTGTAACATGACTTGCTCTGCATAAATGCTCCAAAACATGAAAATATGTCTCCTGCATTGCAAATAACATTTCATGCAAAAGAAACATCTTTCATGTACTTAAGCTTTACTCTTAAAATTTCATGAACCATCTTTCTCTCTGAGAAAGAAGCTTTTCAGCGTCTGTGGACTCGCTGTCTATTCATTTGTTTAGTTGCACTAAACACAGAATTAGTGTTCCTTAGACGCTCCAAACAAGTGATTGTGTGCTTTGAAGCTCTAATATGACTTGCTCTGCAAAAAATCTCTAAAACATGAAAATCTGACTACTGCATTGCAAATAACATTACATGTCATTAGAAAGAAACATTCTTCATGCACCTAAGCTTTACTCTTAAAATTGCATGAACCAATTTTCTATCACTGAGAAAGGAGCTTTTCAGCATCTATGGCATTGCTTTTTCTTCATTTGCTGTTTCTGTAATTTCAGGCTCAAACATGACTTGCTCTGCAAAAAATCTCCAAAACATGAAAATCTGACTTCTGCATTGCAAATAACATGTCATTAGAAAGGAACATCATGTACTTTAGATTTAAAATTGCATGAACCCATTTTCTCTCACTGAGAAAGAAGCTTTACAGCATCTTTGGCCTTACTTTCTCTTCATTTGCTTAATTTCATGAAACACAGCATTAATGTTCTAAGAAGCACTAAACAAGTGATTCTGTCCATTTAAACTGTAAAATGACTTGCTCAGCAAAAAATCTCCAAAACATGAAAATATGACTTCTGTATTGCAAATAACATTACATGTCATTAGAAAGAAACATTATTCATGTACTTAAGCTTTACTCTTAAAATTGCATGAACCAATTTTCTCTCACTGAGAAAGAAGCTTTTCAGCATCTATGGCCTTGCTTTCTCTTCATTTGTTGTTTCTGTAATTTCATGCTCAAACAAGACTTGCTCAGCAAAAAATCTCCAAAACACGAAAATATGACTTCTGCATTGCAAATAACATTACATGTCATTAGAAAGGAACATCATGTACTTAAGCTTTACTCTTAAAATTGCCTGAACCAATTTTCTCTCACTGTGAAAGAAGCTTTTCAGCATCTGTGGCCTGGCTGTCTCTTCATTTGCTTAGTTGCACTAAACACAGCATTAGAGTTCTTAGAAGCTGTAAACAAGTGATTTTGTGCATTTAAGCTCTAATATGTCTTGCTCTGAAAACAATCTCCAAAACATGAAAATCTGGCTTCTGCATTGCAAATAACATTACATGTCATTAGAAAAAACATTCTTCATGTACTTAAGCTAAACTCTTAAAATTGCATGAACCAACTTACTCTTAAAATTTCATGAACCATCTTTCTCTCTGAGAAAGAAGCTTTTCAGCGTCTGTGGACTCGCTGTCTATTCATTTGTTTAGTTGCACTAAACACAGAATTAGTGTTCCTTAGACGCTCCAAACAAGTGATTGTGTGCTTTGAAGCTCTAATATGACTTGCTCTGCAAAAAATCTCTAAAACATGAAAATCTGACTACTGCATTGCAAATAACATTACATGTCATTAGAAAGAAACATTCTTCATGCACCTAAGCTTTACTCTTAAAATTGCATGAACCAATTTTCTATCACTGAGAAAGAAGCTTTTCAGCATCTATGGCATTGCTTTCTCTTCATTTGCTGTTTCTGTAATTTCAGGCTCAAACATGACTTGCTCTGCAAAAAATCTCCAAAACATGAAAATCTGACTTCTGCATTGCAAATAACATGTCATTAGAAAGGAACATCATGTACTTTAGCTTTAAAATTGCATGAACCCATTTTCTCTCACTGAGAAAGAAGCTTTACAGCATCTTTGGCCTTACTTTCTCTTCATTTGCTTAATTTCATGAAACACAGCATTAATGTTCTTAGAAGCACTAAACAAGCGATTCTGTCCATTTAAACTGTAAAATGACTTGCTCAGCAAAAAATCTCCAAAACATGAAAATGTGACTTCTGCATTGCAAATAACATTACATTTCATGAGAAAGAACCATCTTTCAGGTACTTGATTTTTATTCTTAAAATTTCATAAACCACTTTCTCTCACTGAGAAAGAAGCTTTTCAGCATCTGTGGATTTGCTTTTACTTCATTTGGTTAGTTTCATGAAACACAGCATTAGCGTTCTTAGAAGCTCTAAACAAGGGATTCTGTGCATTTAAGCTGTAACATGACTTGCTCTGCATAAATGCTCCAAAACATGAAAATATGTCTCCTGCATTGCAAATAACATTTCATGCAAAAGAAACATCTTTCATGTGCTTTACTCTTAAAATTTCATGAACCATCTTTCTCTCTGAGAAAGAAGCTTTTCAGCGTCTGTGGACTCGCTGTCTATTCATTTGTTTAGTTGCACTAAACACAGAATTAGTGTTCCTTAGACGCTCCAAACAAGTGATTGTGTGTTTTGAAGCTCTAATATGTCTTGCTCCGAAAACAATCTCCAAAACATGAAAATCTGGCTTCTGCATTGCAAATAACATTACATGTCATTAGAAAAAACATTCTTCATGTACTTAAGCTAAACTCTTAAAATTGCATGAACCAACTTTCTCTCACTGAGAAAGAAGCTTTTCAGCATCTGTGGATTTGCTTTTTCTTCATTTGGTTAGTTTCATGAAACACAGCATTAGTGTTCTTAGAAGCTCTAAACAAGAGATTCTGTGCATTTAAGCTGTAACATGACTTGCTCTGCATAAATGCTCCAAAACATGAAAATATGTCTCCTGCATTGCAAATAACATTTCATGCAAAAGAAACATCTTTCATGTACTTAAGCTTTACTCTTAAAATTTCATGAACCATCTTTCTCTCTGAGAAAGAAGCTTTTCAGCGTCTGTGGACTCGCTGTCTATTCATTTGTTTAGTTGCACTAAACACAGAATTAGTGTTCCTTAGACGCTCCAAACAAGTGATTGTGTGCTTTGAAGCTCTAATATGACTTGCTCTGCAAAAAATCTCTAAAACATGAAAATCTGACTACTGCATTGCAAATAACATTACATGTCATTAGAAAGAAACATTCTTCATGCACCTAAGCTTTACTCTTAAAATTGCATGAACCAATTTTCTATCACTGAGAAAGAAGCTTTTCAGCATCTATGGCATTGCTTTCTCTTCATTTGCTGTTTCTGTAATTTCAGGCTCAAACATGACTTGCTCTGCAAAAAATCTCCAAAACATGAAAATCTGACTTCTGCATTGCAAATAACATGTCATTAGAAAGGAACATCATGTACTTTAGCTTTAAAATTGCATGAACCCATTTTCTCTCACTGAGAAAGAAGCTTTACAGCATCTTTGGCCTTACTTTCTCTTCATTTGCTTAATTTCATGAAACACAGCATTAATGTTCTTAGAAGCACTATAAACAAGTGATTCTGTCCATTTAAACTGTAAAATGACTTGCTCAGCAAAAAATCTCCAAAACATGAAAATGTGACTTCTGCATTGCAAATAACATTACATTTCATGAGAAAGAACCATCTTTCAGGTACTTGATTTTTATTCTTAAAATTTCATAAACCACTTTCTCTCACTGAGAAAGAAGCTTTTCAGCATCTGTGGATTTGCTTTTTCTTCATTTGGTTAGTTTCATGAAACACAGCATTAGCGTTCTTAGAAGCTCTAAACAAGGGATTCTGTGCATTTAAGATGTAACATGACTTGCTCTGCATAAATGCTCCAAAACATGAAAATATGTCTCCTGCATTGCAAATAACATTTCATGCAAAAGAAACATCTTTCATGTACTTAAGCTTTACTCTTAAAATTTCATGAACCATCTTTCTCTCTGAGAAAGAAGCTTTTCAGCGTCTGTGGACTCGCTGTCTATTCATTTGTTTAGTTGCACTAAACACAGAATTAGTGTTCCTTAGACGCTCCAAACAAGTGATTGTGTGCTTTGAAGCTCTAATATGTCTTGCTCCGAAAACAATCTCCAAAACATGAAAATCTGGCTTCTGCATTGCAAATAACATTACATGTCATTAGAAAAAAGATTCTTCATGTACTTAAGCTAAACTCTTAAAATTGCATGAACCAACTTTCTCTCACTGAGAAAGAAGCTTTTCAGCATCTGTGGATTTGCTTTTTCTTCATTTGGTTAGTTTCATGAAACACAGCATTAGTGTTCTTAGAAGCTCTAAACAAGGGATTCTGTGCATTTAAGCTGTAACATGACTTGCTCTGCATAAATGCTCCAAAACATGAAAATATGTCTCCTGCATTGCAAATAACATTTCATGCAAAAGAAACATCTTTCATGTACTTAAGCTTTACTCTTAAAATTTCATGAACCATCTTTCTCTCTGAGAAAGAAGCTTTTCAGCGTCTGTGGACTCGCTGTCTATTCATTTGTTTAGTTGCACTAAACACAGAATTAGTGTTCCTTAGACGCTCCAAACAAGTGATTGTGTGCTTTGAAGCTCTAATATGACTTGCTCTGCAAAAAATCTCTAAAACATGAAAATCTGACTACTGCATTGCAAATAACATTACATGTCATTAGAAAGAAACATTCTTCATGCACCTAAGCTTTACTCTTAAAATTGCATGAACCAATTTTCTATCACTGAGAAAGAAGCTTTTCAGCATCTATGGCATTGCTTTCTCTTCATTTGCTGTTTCTGTAATTTCAGGCTCAAACATGACTTGCTCTGCAAAAAATCTCCAAAACATGAAAATCTGACTTCTGCATTGCAAATAACATGTCATTAGAAAGGAACATCATGTACTTTAGCTTTAAAATTGCATGAACCCATTTTCTCTCACTGAGAAAGAAGCTTTACAGCATCTTTGGCCTTACTTTCTCTTCATTTGCTTAATTTCATGAAACACAGCATTAATGTTCTTAGAAGCACTAAACAAGCGATTCTGTCCATTTAAACTGTAAAATGACTTGCTCAGCAAAAAATCTCCAAAACATGAAAATGTGACTTCTGCATTGCAAATAACATTACATTTCATGAGAAAGAACCATCTTTCAGGTACTTGATTTTTATTCTTAAAATTTCATAAACCACTTTCTCTCACTGAGAAAGAAGCTTTTCAGCATCTGTGGATTTGCTTTTACTTCATTTGGTTAGTTTCATGAAACACAGCATTAGCGTTCTTAGAAGCTCTAAACAAGGGATTCTGTGCATTTAAGCTGTAACATGACTTGCTCTGCATAAATGCTCCAAAACATGAAAATATGTCTCCTGCATTGCAAATAACATTTCATGCAAAAGAAACATCTTTCATGTGCTTTACTCTTAAAATTTCATGAACCATCTTTCTCTCTGAGAAAGAAGCTTTTCAGCGTCTGTGGACTCGCTGTCTATTCATTTGTTTAGTTGCACTAAACACAGAATTAGTGTTCCTTAGACGCTCCAAACAAGTGATTGTGTGCTTTGAAGCTCTAATATGTCTTGCTCCGAAAACAATCTCCAAAACATGAAAATCTGGCTTCTGCATTGCAAATAACATTACATGTCATTAGAAAAAACATTCTTCATGTACTTAAGCTAAACTCTTAAAATTGCATGAACCAACTTTCTCTCACTGAGAAAGAAGCTTTTCAGCATCTGTGGATTTGCTTTTTCTTCATTTGGTTAGTTTCATGAAACACAGCATTAGTGTTCTTAGAAGCTCTAAACAAGAGATTCTGTGCATTTAAGCTGTAACATGACTTGCTCTGCATAAATGCTCCAAAACATGAAAATATGTCTCCTGCATTGCAAATAACATTTCATGCAAAAGAAACATCTTTCATGTACTTAAGCTTTACTCTTAAAATTTCATGAACCATCTTTCTCTCTGAGAAAGAAGCTTTTCAGCGTCTGTGGACTCGCTGTCTATTCATTTGTTTAGTTGCACTAAACACAGAATTAGTGTTCCTTAGACGCTCCAAACAAGTGATTGTGTGCTTTGAAGCTCTAATATGACTTGCTCTGCAAAAAATCTCTAAAACATGAAAATCTGACTACTGCATTGCAAATAACATTACATGTCATTAGAAAGAAACATTCTTCATGCACCTAAGCTTTACTCTTAAAATTGCATGAACCAATTTTCTATCACTGAGAAAGAAGCTTTTCAGCATCTATGGCATTGCTTTCTCTTCATTTGCTGTTTCTGTAATTTCAGGCTCAAACATGACTTGCTCTGCAAAAAATCTCCAAAACATGAAAATCTGACTTCTGCATTGCAAATAACATGTCATTAGAAAGGAACATCATGTACTTTAGCTTTAAAATTGCATGAACCCATTTTCTCTCACTGAGAAAGAAGCTTTACAGCATCTTTGGCCTTACTTTCTCTTCATTTGCTTAATTTCATGAAACACAGCATTAATGTTCTTAGAAGCACTATAAACAAGTGATTCTGTCCATTTAAACTGTAAAATGACTTGCTCAGCAAAAAATCTCCAAAACATGAAAATGTGACTTCTGCATTGCAAATAACATTACATTTCATGAGAAAGAACCATCTTTCAGGTACTTGATTTTTATTCTTAAAATTTCATAAACCACTTTCTCTCACTGAGAAAGAAGCTTTTCAGCATCTGTGGATTTGCTTTTTCTTCATTTGGTTAGTTTCATGAAACACAGCATTAGCGTTCTTAGAAGCTCTAAACAAGGGATTCTGTGCATTTAAGATGTAACATGACTTGCTCTGCATAAATGCTCCAAAACATGAAAATATGTCTCCTGCATTGCAAATAACATTTCATGCAAAAGAAACATCTTTCATGTACTTAAGCTTTACTCTTAAAATTTCATGAACCATCTTTCTCTCTGAGAAAGAAGCTTTTCAGCGTCTGTGGACTCGCTGTCTATTCATTTGTTTAGTTGCACTAAACACAGAATTAGTGTTCCTTAGACGCTCCAAACAAGTGATTGTGTGCTTTGAAGCTCTAATATGTCTTGCTCCGAAAACAATCTCCAAAACATGAAAATCTGGCTTCTGCATTGCAAATAACATTACATGTCATTAGAAAAAAGATTCTTCATGTACTTAAGCTAAACTCTTAAAATTGCATGAACCAACTTTCTCTCACTGAGAAAGAAGCTTTTCAGCATCTGTGGATTTGCTTTTTCTTCATTTGGTTAGTTTCATGAAACACAGCATTAGTGTTCTTAGAAGCTCTAAACAAGGGATTCTGTGCATTTAAGCTGTAACATGACTTGCTCTGCATAAATGCTCCAAAACATGAAAATATGTCTCCTGCATTGCAAATAACATTTCATGCAAAAGAAACATCTTTCATGTACTTAAGCTTTACTCTTAAAATTTCATGAACCATCTTTCTCTCTGAGAAAGAAGCTTTTCAGCGTCTGTGGACTCGCTGTCTATTCATTTGTTTAGTTGCACTAAACACAGAATTAGTGTTCCTTAGACGCTCCAAACAAGTGATTGTGTGCTTTGAAGCTCTAATATGACTTGCTCTGCAAAAAATCTCTAAAACATGAAAATCTGACTACTGCATTGCAAATAACATTACATGTCATTAGAAAGAAACATTCTTCATGCACCTAAGCTTTACTCTTAAAATTGCATGAACCAATTTTCTATCACTGAGAAAGAAGCTTTTCAGCATCTATGGCATTGCTTTCTCTTCATTTGCTGTTTCTGTAATTTCAGGCTCAAACATGACTTGCTCTGCAAAAAATCTCCAAAACATGAAAATCTGACTTCTGCATTGCAAATAACATGTCATTAGAAAGGAACATCATGTACTTTAGCTTTAAAATTGCATGAACCCATTTTCTCTCACTGAGAAAGAAGCTTTACAGCATCTTTGGCCTTACTTTCTCTTCATTTGCTTAATTTCATGAAACACAGCATTAATGTTCTTAGAAGCACTAAACAAGCGATTCTGTCCATTTAAACTGTAAAATGACTTGCTCAGCAAAAAATCTCCAAAACATGAAAATGTGACTTCTGCATTGCAAATAACATTACATTTCATGAGAAAGAACCATCTTTCAGGTACTTGATTTTTATTCTTAAAATTTCATAAACCACTTTCTCTCACTGAGAAAGAAGCTTTTCAGCATCTGTGGATTTGCTTTTACTTCATTTGGTTAGTTTCATGAAACACAGCATTAGCGTTCTTAGAAGCTCTAAACAAGGGATTCTGTGCATTTAAGCTGTAACATGACTTGCTCTGCATAAATGCTCCAAAACATGAAAATATGTCTCCTGCATTGCAAATAACATTTCATGCAAAAGAAACATCTTTCATGTGCTTTACTCTTAAAATTTCATGAACCATCTTTCTCTCTGAGAAAGAAGCTTTTCAGCGTCTGTGGACTCGCTGTCTATTCATTTGTTTAGTTGCACTAAACACAGAATTAGTGTTCCTTAGACGCTCCAAACAAGTGATTGTGTGCTTTGAAGCTCTAATATGTCTTGCTCCGAAAACAATCTCCAAAACATGAAAATCTGGCTTCTGCATTGCAAATAACATTACATGTCATTAGAAAAAACATTCTTCATGTACTTAAGCTAAACTCTTAAAATTGCATGAACCAACTTTCTCTCACTGAGAAAGAAGCTTTTCAGCATCTGTGGATTTGCTTTTTCTTCATTTGGTTAGTTTCATGAAACACAGCATTAGTGTTCTTAGAAGCTCTAAACAAGGGATTCTGTGCATTTAAGCTGTAACATGACTTGCTCTGCATAAATGCTCCAAAACATGAAAATATGTCTCCTGCATTGCAAATAACATTTCATGCAAAAGAAACATCTTTCATGTACTTAAGCTTTACTCTTAAAATTTCATGAACCATCTTTCTCTCTGAGAAAGAAGCTTTTCAGCGTCTGTGGACTCGCTGTCTATTCATTTGTTTAGTTGCACTAAACACAGAATTAGTGTTCCTTAGACGCTCCAAACAAGTGATTGTGTGCTTTGAAGCTCTAATATGACTTGCTCTGCAAAAAATCTCTAAAACATGAAAATCTGACTACTGCATTGCAAATAACATTACATGTCATTAGAAAGAAACATTCTTCATGCACCTAAGCTTTACTCTTAAAATTGCATGAACCAATTTTCTATCACTGAGAAAGAAGCTTTTCAGCATCTATGGCATTGCTTTCTCTTCATTTGCTGTTTCTGTAATTTCAGGCTCAAACATGACTTGCTCTGCAAAAAATCTCCAAAACATGAAAATCTGACTTCTGCATTGCAAATAACATGTCATTAGAAAGGAACATCATGTACTTTAGCTTTAAAATTGCATGAACCCATTTTCTCTCACTGAGAAAGAAGCTTTACAGCATCTTTGGCCTTACTTTCTCTTCATTTGCTTAATTTCATGAAACACAGCATTAATGTTCTTAGAAGCACTAAACAAGTGATTCTGTCCATTTAAACTGTAAAATGACTTGCTCAGCAAAAAATCTCCAAAACATGAAAATCTGACTACTGCATTGCAAATAACATTACATTTCATGAGAAAGAACCATCTTTCAGGTACTTGATTTTTATTCTTAAAATTTCATAAACCACTTTCTCTCACTGAGAAAGAAGCTTTTCAGCATCTGTGGATTTGCTTTTACTTCATTTGGTTAGTTTCATGAAACACAGCATTAGCGTTCTTAGAAGCTCTAAACAAGGGATTCTGTGCATTTAAGCTGTAACATGACTTGCTCTGCATAAATGCTCCAAAACGAAAATATGTCTCCTGCATTGCAAATAACATTTCATGCAAAAGAAACATCTTTCATGTGCTTTACTCTTAAAATTTCATGAACCATCTTTCTCTCTGAGAAAGAAGCTTTTCAGCGTCTGTGGACTCGCTGTCTATTCATTTGTTTAGTTGCACTAAACACAGAATTAGTGTTCCTTAGACGCTCCAAACAAGTGATTGTGTGCTTTGAAGCTCTAATATGTCTTGCTCCGAAAACAATCTCCAAAACATGAAAATCTGGCTTCTGCATTGCAAATAACATTACATGTCATTAGAAAAAACATTCTTCATGTACTTAAGCTAAACTCTTAAAATTGCATGAACCAACTTTCTCTCACTGAGAAAGAAGCTTTTCAGCATCTGTGGATTTGCTTTTTCTTCATTTGGTTAGTTTCATGAAACACAGCATTAGTGTTCTTAGAAGCTCTAAACAAGGGATTCTGTGCATTTAAGCTGTAACATGACTTGCTCTGCATAAATGCTCCAAAACATGAAAATATGTCTCCTGCATTGCAAATAACATTTCATGCAAAAGAAACATCTTTCATGTGCTTCACTCTTAAAATTTCATAAACCATCTTTCTCTCTGAGAAAGAAGCTTTTCAGCGTCTGTGGACTCGCTGTCTATTCATTTGTTTAGTTGCACTAAACACAGAATTAGTGTTCCTTAGACGCTCCAAACAAGTGATTGTGTGCTTTGAAGCTCTAATATGTCTTGCTCCGAAAACAATCTCCAAAACATGAAAATCTGACTTCTGCATTGCAAATACCATGTCATTAGAAAGGAACATCATGTACTTTAGCTTTAAAATTGCATGAACCCATTTTCTCTCACTGAGAAAGAAGCTTTACAGCATCTTTGGCCTTACTTTCTCTTCATTTGCTTAATTTCATGAAACACAGCATTAATGTTCTAAGAAGCACTAAACAAGTGATTCTGTCCATTTAAACTGTAAAATGACTTGCTCAGCAAAAAATCTCCAAAACATGAAAATATGACTTCTGTATTGCAAATAACATTACATGTCATTAGAAAGAAACATTATTCATGTACTTAAGCTTTACTCTTAAAATTGCATGAACCAATTTTCTCTCACTGAGAAAGAAGCTTTTCAGCATCTATGGCCTTGCTTTCTCTTCATTTGTTGTTTCTGTAATTTCATGCTCAAACAAGACTTGCTCAGCAAAAAATCTCCAAAACACGAAAATATGACTTCTGCATTGCAAATAACATTACATGTCATTAGAAAGGAACATCATGTACTTAAGCTTTACTCTTAAAATTGCCTGAACCAATTTTCTCTCACTGTGAAAGAAGCTTTTCAGCATCTGTGGCCTGGCTGTCTCTTCATTTGCTTAGTTGCACTAAACACAGCATTAGAGTTCTTAGAAGCTGTAAACAAGTGATTTTGTGCATTTAAGCTCTAATATGTCTTGCTCTGAAAACAATCTCCAAAACATGAAAATCTGGCTTCTGCATTGCAAATAACATTACATGTCATTAGAAAAAACATTCTTCATGTACTTAAGCTAAACTCTTAAAATTGCATGAACCAACTTACTCTTAAAATTTCATGAACCATCTTTCTCTCTGAGAAAGAAGCTTTTCAGCGTCTGTGGACTCGCTGTCTATTCATTTGTTTAGTTGCACTAAACACAGAATTAGTGTTCCTTAGACGCTCCAAACAAGTGATTGTGTGCTTTGAAGCTCTAATATGACTTGCTCTGCAAAAAATCTCTAAAACATGAAAATCTGACTACTGCATTGCAAATAACATTACATGTCATTAGAAAGAAACATTCTTCATGCACCTAAGCTTTACTCTTAAAATTGCATGAACCAATTTTCTATCACTGAGAAAGAAGCTTTTCAGCATCTATGGCATTGCTTTCTCTTCATTTGCTGTTTCTGTAATTTCAGGCTCAAACATGACTTGCTCTGCAAAAAATCTCCAAAACATGAAAATCTGACTTCTGCATTGCAAATAACATGTCATTAGAAAGGAACATCATGTACTTTAGCTTTAAAATTGCATGAACCCATTTTCTCTCACTGAGAAAGAAGCTTTACAGCATCTTTGGCCTTACTTTCTCTTCATTTGCTTAATTTCATGAAACACAGCATTAATGTTCTTAGAAGCACTAAACAAGCGATTCTGTCCATTTAAACTGTAAAATGACTTGCTCAGCAAAAAATCTCCAAAACATGAAAATGTGACTTCTGCATTGCAAATAACATTACATTTCATGAGAAAGAACCATCTTTCAGGTACTTGATTTTTATTCTTAAAATTTCATAAACCACTTTCTCTCACTGAGAAAGAAGCTTTTCAGCATCTGTGGATTTGCTTTTTCTTCATTTGGTTAGTTTCATGAAACACAGCATTAGCGTTCTTAGAAGCTCTAAACAAGGGATTCTGTGCATTTAAGATGTAACATGACTTGCTCTGCATAAATGCTCCAAAACATGAAAATATGTCTCCTGCATTGCAAATAACATTTCATGCAAAAGAAACATCTTTCATGTACTTAAGCTTTACTCTTAAAATTTCATGAACCATCTTTCTCTCTGAGAAAGAAGCTTTTCAGCGTCTGTGGACTCGCTGTCTATTCATTTGTTTAGTTGCACTAAACACAGAATTAGTGTTCCTTAGACGCTCCAAACAAGTGATTGTGTGCTTTGAAGCTCTAATATGTCTTGCTCCGAAAACAATCTCCAAAACATGAAAATCTGGCTTCTGCATTGCAAATAACATTACATGTCATTAGAAAAAAGATTCTTCATGTACTTAAGCTAAACTCTTAAAATTGCATGAACCAACTTTCTCTCACTGAGAAAGAAGCTTTTCAGCATCTGTGGATTTGCTTTTTCTTCATTTGGTTAGTTTCATGAAACACAGCATTAGTGTTCTTAGAAGCTCTAAACAAGGGATTCTGTGCATTTAAGCTGTAACATGACTTGCTCTGCATAAATGCTCCAAAACATGAAAATATGTCTCCTGCATTGCAAATAACATTTCATGCAAAAGAAACATCTTTCATGTACTTAAGCTTTACTCTTAAAATTTCATGAACCATCTTTCTCTCTGAGAAAGAAGCTTTTCAGCGTCTGTGGACTCGCTGTCTATTCATTTGTTTAGT
The DNA here is from genome assembly GCF_936440315.1 of Barbus barbus. Classification (NCBI taxonomy): domain Eukaryota; kingdom Metazoa; phylum Chordata; class Actinopteri; order Cypriniformes; family Cyprinidae; genus Barbus; species Barbus barbus. Next base: position 24,398,682 of record NC_136763.1, on the reverse strand, counting down.
TGCACTAAACACAGAATTAGTGTTCCTTAGACGCTCCAAACAAGTGATTGTGTGCTTTGAAGCTCTAATATGACTTGCTCTGCAAAAAATCTCTAAAACATGAAAATCTGACTACTGCATTGCAAATAACATTACATGTCATTAGAAAGAAACATTCTTCATGCACCTAAGCTTTACTCTTAAAATTGCATGAACCAATTTTCTATCACTGAGAAAGAAGCTTTTCAGCATCTATGGCATTGCTTTCTCTTCATTTGCTGTTTCTGTAATTTCAGGCTCAAACATGACTTGCTCTGCAAAAAATCTCCAAAACATGAAAATCTGACTTCTGCATTGCAAATAACATGTCATTAGAAAGGAACATCATGTACTTTAGCTTTAAAATTGCATGAACCCATTTTCTCTCACTGAGAAAGAAGCTTTACAGCATCTTTGGCCTTACTTTCTCTTCATTTGCTTAATTTCATGAAACACAGCATTAATGTTCTTAGAAGCACTAAACAAGCGATTCTGTCCATTTAAACTGTAAAATGACTTGCTCAGCAAAAAATCTCCAAAACATGAAAATGTGACTTCTGCATTGCAAATAACATTACATTTCATGAGAAAGAACCATCTTTCAGGTACTTGATTTTTATTCTTAAAATTTCATAAACCACTTTCTCTCACTGAGAAAGAAGCTTTTCAGCATCTGTGGATTTGCTTTTACTTCATTTGGTTAGTTTCATGAAACACAGCATTAGCGTTCTTAGAAGCTCTAAACAAGGGATTCTGTGCATTTAAGCTGTAACATGACTTGCTCTGCATAAATGCTCCAAAACATGAAAATATGTCTCCTGCATTGCAAATAACATTTCATGCAAAAGAAACATCTTTCATGTGCTTTACTCTTAAAATTTCATGAACCATCTTTCTCTCTGAGAAAGAAGCTTTTCAGCGTCTGTGGACTCGCTGTCTATTCATTTGTTTAGTTGCACTAAACACAGAATTAGTGTTCCTTAGACGCTCCAAACAAGTGATTGTGTGCTTTGAAGCTCTAATATGTCTTGCTCCGAAAACAATCTCCAAAACATGAAAATCTGGCTTCTGCATTGCAAATAACATTACATGTCATTAGAAAAAACATTCTTCATGTACTTAAGCTAAACTCTTAAAATTGCATGAACCAACTTTCTCTCACTGAGAAAGAAGCTTTTCAGCATCTGTGGATTTGCTTTTTCTTCATTTGGTTAGTTTCATGAAACACAGCATTAGTGTTCTTAGAAGCTCTAAACAAGGGATTCTGTGCATTTAAGCTGTAACATGACTTGCTCTGCATAAATGCTCCAAAACATGAAAATATGTCTCCTGCATTGCAAATAACATTTCATGCAAAAGAAACATCTTTCATGTACTTAAGCTTTACTCTTAAAATTTCATGAACCATCTTTCTCTCTGAGAAAGAAGCTTTTCAGCGTCTGTGGACTCGCTGTCTATTCATTTGTTTAGTTGCACTAAACACAGAATTAGTGTTCCTTAGACGCTCCAAACAAGTGATTGTGTGCTTTGAAGCTCTAATATGACTTGCTCTGCAAAAAATCTCTAAAACATGAAAATCTGACTACTGCATTGCAAATAACATTACATGTCATTAGAAAGAAACATTCTTCATGCACCTAAGCTTTACTCTTAAAATTGCATGAACCAATTTTCTATCACTGAGAAAGAAGCTTTTCAGCATCTATGGCATTGCTTTCTCTTCATTTGCTGTTTCTGTAATTTCAGGCTCAAACATGACTTGCTCTGCAAAAAATCTCCAAAACATGAAAATCTGACTTCTGCATTGCAAATAACATGTCATTAGAAAGGAACATCATGTACTTTAGCTTTAAAATTGCATGAACCCATTTTCTCTCACTGAGAAAGAAGCTTTACAGCATCTTTGGCCTTACTTTCTCTTCATTTGCTTAATTTCATGAAACACAGCATTAATGTTCTTAGAAGCACTAAACAAGTGATTCTGTCCATTTAAACTGTAAAATGACTTGCTCAGCAAAAAATCTCCAAAACATGAAAATCTGACTACTGCATTGCAAATAACATTACATTTCATGAGAAAGAACCATCTTTCAGGTACTTGATTTTTATTCTTAAAATTTCATAAACCACTTTCTCTCACTGAGAAAGAAGCTTTTCAGCATCTGTGGATTTGCTTTTACTTCATTTGGTTAGTTTCATGAAACACAGCATTAGCGTTCTTAGAAGCTCTAAACAAGGGATTCTGTGCATTTAAGCTGTAACATGACTTGCTCTGCATAAATGCTCCAAAACGAAAATATGTCTCCTGCATTGCAAATAACATTTCATGCAAAAGAAACATCTTTCATGTGCTTTACTCTTAAAATTTCATGAACCATCTTTCTCTCTGAGAAAGAAGCTTTTCAGCGTCTGTGGACTCGCTGTCTATTCATTTGTTTAGTTGCACTAAACACAGAATTAGTGTTCCTTAGACGCTCCAAACAAGTGATTGTGTGCTTTGAAGCTCTAATATGTCTTGCTCCGAAAACAATCTCCAAAACATGAAAATCTGGCTTCTGCATTGCAAATAACATTACATGTCATTAGAAAAAACATTCTTCATGTACTTAAGCTAAACTCTTAAAATTGCATGAACCAACTTTCTCTCACTGAGAAAGAAGCTTTTCAGCATCTGTGGATTTGCTTTTTCTTCATTTGGTTAGTTTCATGAAACAGCATTAGTGTTCTTAGAAGCTCTAAACAAGGGATTCTGTGCATTTAAGCTGTAACATGACTTGCTCTGCATAAATGCTCCAAAACATGAAAATATGTCTCCTGCATTGCAAATAACATTTCATGCAAAAGAAACATCTTTCATGTACTTAAGCTTTACTCTTAAAATTTCATGAACCATCTTTCTCTCTGAGAAAGAAGCTTTTCAGCGTCTGTGGACTCGCTGTCTATTCATTTGTTTAGTTGTACTAAACACAGAATTAGTGTTCCTTAGACGCTCCAAACAAGTGATTGTGTGCTTTGAAGCTCTAATATGACTTGCTCTGCAAAAAATCTCTAAAACATGAAAATCTGACTACTGCATTGCAAATAACATTACATGTCATTAGAAAGAAACATTCTTCATGTACTTAAGCTAAACTCTTAAAATTGCATGAACCAACTTTCTCTCACTGAGAAAGAAGCTTTTCAGCATCTGTGGATTTGCTTTTTCTTCATTTGGTTAGTTTCATGAAACACAGCATTAGTGTTCTTAGAAGCTCTAAACAAGGGATTCTGTGCATTTAAGCTGTAACATGACTTGCTCTGCATAAATGCTCCAAAACATGAAAATATGTCTCCTGCATTGCAAACAACATTTCATGCAAAAGAAACATCTTTCATGTACTTAAGCTTTACTCTTAAAATTTCATGAACCATCTTTCTCTCTGAGAAAGAAGCTTTTCAGCGTCTGTGGACTCGCTGTCTATTCATTTGTTTAGTTGCACAGAATTAGTGTTCCTTAGACGCTCCAAACAAGTGATTGTGTGCTTTGAAGCTCTAATATGACTTGCTCTGCAAAAAATCTCTAAAACATGAAAATCTGACTACTGCATTGCAAATAACATTACATGTCATTAGAAAGAAACATTCTTCATGCACCTAAGCTTTACTCTTAAAATTGCATGAACCAATTTTCTATCACTGAGAAAGAAGCTTTTCAGCATCTATGGCATTGCTTTCTCTTCATTTGCTGTTTCTGTAATTTCAGGCTCAAACATGACTTGCTCTGCAAAAAATCTCCAAAACATGAAAATCTGACTTCTGCATTGCAAATAACATGTCATTAGAAAGGAACATCATGTACTTTAGCTTTAAAATTGCATGAACCCATTTTCTCTCACTGAGAAAGAAGCTTTACAGCATCTTTGGCCTTACTTTCTCTTCATTTGCTTAATTTCATGAAACACAGCATTAATGTTCTTAGAAGCACTAAACAAGTGATTCTGTCCATTTAAACTGTAAAATGACTTGCTCAGCAAAAAATCTCCAAAACATGAAAATCTGACTACTGCATTGCAAATAACATTACATTTCATGAGAAAGAACCATCTTTCAGGTACTTGATTTTTATTCTTAAAATTTCATAAACCACTTTCTCTCACTGAGAAAGAAGCTTTTCAGCATCTGTGGATTTGCTTTTACTTCATTTGGTTAGTTTCATGAAACACAGCATTAGCGTTCTTAGAAGCTCTAAACAAGGGATTCTGTGCATTTAAGCTGTAACATGACTTGCTCTGCATAAATGCTCCAAAACGAAAATATGTCTCCTGCATTGCAAATAACATTTCATGCAAAAGAAACATCTTTCATGTGCTTTACTCTTAAAATTTCATGAACCATCTTTCTCTCTGAGAAAGAAGCTTTTCAGCGTCTGTGGACTCGCTGTCTATTCATTTGTTTAGTTGCACTAAACACAGAATTAGTGTTCCTTAGACGCTCCAAACAAGTGATTGTGTGCTTTGAAGCTCTAATATGTCTTGCTCCGAAAACAATCTCCAAAACATGAAAATCTGGCTTCTGCATTGCAAATAACATTACATGTCATTAGAAAAAACATTCTTCATGTACTTAAGCTAAACTCTTAAAATTGCATGAACCAACTTTCTCTCACTGAGAAAGAAGCTTTTCAGCATCTGTGGATTTGCTTTTTCTTCATTTGGTTAGTTTCATGAAACACAGCATTAGTGTTCTTAGAAGCTCTAAACAAGGGATTCTGTGCATTTAAGCTGTAACATGACTTGCTCTGCATAAATGCTCCAAAACATGAAAATATGTCTCCTGCATTGCAAATAACATTTCATGCAAAAGAAACATCTTTCATGTACTTAAGCTTTACTCTTAAAATTTCATGAACCATCTTTCTCTCTGAGAAAGAAGCTTTTCAGCGTCTGTGGACTCGCTGTCTATTCATTTGTTTAGTTGTACTAAACACAGAATTAGTGTTCCTTAGACGCTCCAAACAAGTGATTGTGTGCTTTGAAGCTCTAATATGACTTGCTCTGCAAAAAATCTCTAAAACATGAAAATCTGACTACTGCATTGCAAATAACATTACATGTCATTAGAAAGAAACATTCTTCATGTACTTAAGCTAAACTCTTAAAATTGCATGAACCAACTTTCTCTCACTGAGAAAGAAGCTTTTCAGCATCTGTGGATTTGCTTTTTCTTCATTTGGTTAGTTTCATGAAACACAGCATTAGTGTTCTTAGAAGCTCTAAACAAGGGATTCTGTGCATTTAAGCTGTAACATGACTTGCTCTGCATAAATGCTCCAAAACATGAAAATATGTCTCCTGCATTGCAAACAACATTTCATGCAAAAGAAACATCTTTCATGTACTTAAGCTTTACTCTTAAAATTTCATGAACCATCTTTCTCTCTGAGAAAGAAGCTTTTCAGCGTCTGTGGACTCGCTGTCTATTCATTTGTTTAGTTGCACAGAATTAGTGTTCCTTAGACGCTCCAAACAAGTGATTGTGTGCTTTGAAGCTCTAATATGACTTGCTCTGCAAAAAATCTCTAAAACATGAAAATCTGACTACTGCATTGCAAATAACATTACATGTCATTAGAAAGAAACATTCTTCATGCACCTAAGCTTTACTCTTAAAATTGCATGAACCAATTTTCTATCACTGAGAAAGGAGCTTTTCAGCATCTATGGCATTGCTTTTTCTTCATTTGCTGTTTCTGTAATTTCAGGCTCAAACATGACTTGCTCTGCAAAAAATCTCCAAAACATGAAAATCTGACTTCTGCATTGCAAATAACATGTCATTAGAAAGGAACATCATGTACTTTAGATTTAAAATTGCATGAACCCATTTTCTCTCACTGAGAAAGAAGCTTTACAGCATCTTTGGCCTTACATTCTCTTCATTTGCTTAATTTCATGAAACACAGCATTAATGTTCTTAGAAGCACTAAACAAGTGATTCTGTCCATTTAAACTGTAAAATGACTTGCTCAGCAAAAAATCTCCAAAACATGAAAATCTGACTACTGCATTGCAAATAACATTACATTTCATGAGAAAGAACCATCTTTCAGGTACTTGATTTTTATTCTTAAAATTTCATAAACCACTTTCTCTCACTGAGAAAGAAGCTTTTCAGCATCTGTGGATTTGCTTTTACTTCATTTGGTTAGTTTCATGAAACACAGCATTAGCGTTCTTAGAAGCTCTAAACAAGGGATTCTGTGCATTTAAGCTGTAACATGACTTGCTCTGCATAAATGCTCCAAAACATGAAAATATGTCTCCTGCATTGCAAATAACATTTCATGCAAAAGAAACATCTTTCATGTGCTTCACTCTTAAAATTTCATGAACCATCTTTCTCTCTGAGAAAGAAGCTTTTCAGCGTCTGTGGACTCGCTGTCTATTCATTTGTTTAGTTGCACTAAACACAGAATTAGTGTTCCTTAGACGCTCCAAACAAGTGATTGTGTGCTTTGAAGCTCTAATATGTCTTGCTCCGAAAACAATCTCCAAAACATGAAAATCTGACTTCTGCATTGCAAATACCATGTCATTAGAAAGGAACATCATGTACTTTAGCTTTAAAATTGCATGAACCCATTTTCTCTCACTGAGAAAGAAGCTTTACAGCATCTTTGGCCTTACTTTCTCTTCATTTGCTTAATTTCATGAAACACAGCATTAATGTTCTAAGAAGCACTAAACAAGTGATTCTGTCCATTTAAACTGTAAAATGACTTGCTCAGCAAAAAATCTCCAAAACATGAAAATATGACTTCTGTATTGCAAATAACATTACATGTCATTAGAAAGAAACATTATTCATGTACTTAAGCTTTACTCTTAAAATTGCATGAACCAATTTTCTCTCACTGAGAAAGAAGCTTTTCAGCATCTGTGGATTTGCTTTTACTTCATTTGGTTAGTTTCATGAAACACAGCATTAGCGTTCTTAGAAGCTCTAAACAAGGGATTCTGTGCATTTAAGCTGTAACATGACTTGCTCTGCATAAATGCTCCAAAACATGAAAATATGTCTCCTGCATTGCAAATAACATTTCATGCAAAAGAAACATCTTTCATGTGCTTCACTCTTAAAATTTCATGAACCATCTTTCTCTCTGAGAAAGAAGCTTTTCAGCGTCTGTGGACTCGCTGTCTATTCATTTGTTTAGTTGCACTAAACACAGAATTAGTGTTCCTTAGACGCTCCAAACAAGTGATTGTGTGCTTTGAAGCTCTAATATGTCTTGCTCCGAAAACAATCTCCAAAACATGAAAATCTGACTTCTGCATTGCAAATACCATGTCATTAGAAAGGAACATCATGTACTTTAGCTTTAAAATTGCATGAACCCATTTTCTCTCACTGAGAAAGAAGCTTTACAGCATCTTTGGCCTTACTTTCTCTTCATTTGCTTAATTTCATGAAACACAGCATTAATGTTCTAAGAAGCACTAAACAAGTGATTCTGTCCATTTAAACTGTAAAATGACTTGCTCAGCAAAAAATCTCCAAAACATGAAAATATGACTTCTGTATTGCAAATAACATTACATGTCATTAGAAAGAAACATTATTCATGTACTTAAGCTTTACTCTTAAAATTGCATGAACCAATTTTCTCTCACTGAGAAAGAAGCTTTTCAGCATCTATGGCCTTGCTTTCTCTTCATTTGTTGTTTCTGTAATTTCATGCTCAAACAAGACTTGCTCAGCAAAAAATCTCCAAAACACGAAAATATGACTTCTGCATTGCAAATAACATTACATGTCATTAGAAAGGAACATCATGTACTTAAGCTTTACTCTTAAAATTGCCTGAACCAATTTTCTCTCACTGTGAAAGAAGCTTTTCAGCATCTGTGGCCTGGCTGTCTCTTCATTTGCTTAGTTGCACTAAACACAGCATTAGAGTTCTTAGAAGCTGTAAACAAGTGATTTTGTGCATTTAAGCTCTAATATGTCTTGCTCTGAAAACAATCTCCAAAACATGAAAATCTGGCTTCTGCATTGCAAATAACATTACATGTCATTAGAAAAAACATTCTTCATGTACTTAAGCTAAACTCTTAAAATTGCATGAACCAACTTACTCTTAAAATTTCATGAACCATCTTTCTCTCTGAGAAAGAAGCTTTTCAGCGTCTGTGGACTCGCTGTCTATTCATTTGTTTAGTTGCACTAAACACAGAATTAGTGTTCCTTAGACGCTCCAAACAAGTGATTGTGTGCTTTGAAGCTCTAATATGACTTGCTCTGCAAAAAATCTCTAAAACATGAAAATCTGACTACTGCATTGCAAATAACATTACATGTCATTAGAAAGAAACATTCTTCATGCACCTAAGCTTTACTCTTAAAATTGCATGAACCAATTTTCTATCACTGAGAAAGAAGCTTTACAGCATCTTTGGCCTTACTTTCTCTTCATTTGCTTAATTTCATGAAACACAGCATTAATGTTCTTAGAAGCACTAAACAAGCGATTCTGTCCATTTAAACTGTAAAATGACTTGCTCAGCAAAAAATCTCCAAAACATGAAAATGTGACTTCTGCATTGCAAATAACATTACATTTCATGAGAAAGAACCATCTTTCAGGTACTTGATTTTTATTCTTAAAATTTCATAAACCACTTTCTCTCACTGAGAAAGAAGCTTTTCAGCATCTGTGGATTTGCTTTTTCTTCATTTGGTTAGTTTCATGAAACACAGCATTAGCGTTCTTAGAAGCTCTAAACAAGGGATTCTGTGCATTTAAGATGTAACATGACTTGCTCTGCATAAATGCTCCAAAACATGAAAATATGTCTCCTGCATTGCAAATAACATTTCATGCAAAAGAAACATCTTTCATGTACTTAAGCTTTACTCTTAAAATTTCATGAACCATCTTTCTCTCTGAGAAAGAAGCTTTTCAGCGTCTGTGGACTCGCTGTCTATTCATTTGTTTAGTTGCACTAAACACAGAATTAGTGTTCCTTAGACGCTCCAAACAAGTGATTGTGTGCTTTGAAGCTCTAATATGTCTTGCTCCGAAAACAATCTCCAAAACATGAAAATCTGGCTTCTGCATTGCAAATAACATTACATGTCATTAGAAAAAAGATTCTTCATGTACTTAAGCTAAACTCTTAAAATTGCATGAACCAACTTTCTCTCACTGAGAAAGAAGCTTTTCAGCATCTGTGGATTTGCTTTTTCTTCATTTGGTTAGTTTCATGAAACACAGCATTAGTGTTCTTAGAAGCTCTAAACAAGGGATTCTGTGCATTTAAGCTGTAACATGACTTGCTCTGCATAAATGCTCCAAAACATGAAAATATGTCTCCTGCATTGCAAATAACATTTCATGCAAAAGAAACATCTTTCATGTACTTAAGCTTTACTCTTAAAATTTCATGAACCATCTTTCTCTCTGAGAAAGAAGCTTTTCAGCGTCTGTGGACTCGCTGTCTATTCATTTGTTTAGTTGCACTAAACACAGAATTAGTGTTCCTTAGACGCTCCAAACAAGTGATTGTGTGCTTTGAAGCTCTAATATGACTTGCTCTGCAAAAAATCTCTAAAACATGAAAATCTGACTACTGCATTGCAAATAACATTACATGTCATTAGAAAGAAACATTCTTCATGCACCTAAGCTTTACTCTTAAAATTGCATGAACCAATTTTCTATCACTGAGAAAGAAGCTTTTCAGCATCTATGGAATTGCTTTCTCTTCATTTGCTGTTTCTGTAATTTCAGGCTCAAACATGACTTGCTCTGCAAAAAATCTCCAAAACATGAAAATCTGACTTCTGCATTGCAAATAACATGTCATTAGAAAGGAACATCATGTACTTTAGCTTTAAAATTGCATGAACCCATTTTCTCTCACTGAGAAAGAAGCTTTACAGCATCTTTGGCCTTACTTTCTCTTCATTTGCTTAATTTCATGAAACACAGCATTAATGTTCTTAGAAGCACTAAACAAGCGATTCTGTCCATTTAAACTGTAAAATGACTTGCTCAGCAAAAAATCTCCAAAACATGAAAATGTGACTTCTGCATTGCAAATAACATTACATTTCATGAGAAAGAACCATCTTTCAGGTACTTGATTTTTATTCTTAAAATTTCATAAACCACTTTCTCTCACTGAGAAAGAAGCTTTTCAGCATCTGTGGATTTGCTTTTACTTCATTTGGTTAGTTTCATGAAACACAGCATTAGCGTTCTTAGAAGCTCTAAACAAGGGATTCTGTGCATTTAAGCTGTAACATGACTTGCTCTGCATAAATGCTCCAAAACATGAAAATATGTCTCCTGCATTGCAAATAACATTTCATGCAAAAGAAACATCTTTCATGTGCTTTACTCTTAAAATTTCATGAACCATCTTTCTCTCTGAGAAAGAAGCTTTTCAGCGTCTGTGGACTCGCTGTCTATTCATTTGTTTAGTTGCACTAAACACAGAATTAGTGTTCCTTAGACGCTCCAAACAAGTGATTGTGTGCTTTGAAGCTCTAATATGTCTTGCTCCGAAAACAATCTCCAAAACATGAAAATCTGGCTTCTGCATTGCAAATAACATTACATGTCATTAGAAAAAACATTCTTCATGTACTTAAGCTAAACTCTTAAAATTGCATGAACCAACTTTCTCTCACTGAGAAAGAAGCTTTTCAGCATCTGTGGATTTGCTTTTTCTTCATTTGGTTAGTTTCATGAAACACAGCATTAGTGTTCTTAGAAGCTCTAAACAAGGGATTCTGTGCATTTAAGCTGTAACATGACTTGCTCTGCATAAATGCTCCAAAACATGAAAATATGTCTCCTGCATTGCAAATAACATTTCATGCAAAAGAAACATCTTTCATGTACTTAAGCTTTACTCTTAAAATTTCATGAACCATCTTTCTCTCTGAGAAAGAAGCTTTTCAGCGTCTGTGGACTCGCTGTCTATTCATTTGTTTAGTTGCACTAAACACAGAATTAGTGTTCCTTAGACGCTCCAAACAAGTGATTGTGTGCTTTGAAGCTCTAATATGACTTGCTCTGCAAAAAATCTCTAAAACATGAAAATCTGACTACTGCATTGCAAATAACATTACATGTCATTAGAAAGAAACATTCTTCATGCACCTAAGCTTTACTCTTAAAATTGCATGAACCAATTTTCTATCACTGAGAAAGAAGCTTTTCAGCATCTATGGCTTTGCTTTCTCTTCATTTGCTGTTTCTGTAATTTCAGGCTCAAACATGACTTGCTCTGCAAAAAATCTCCAAAACATGAAAATCTGACTTCTGCATTGCAAATAACGTCATTAGAAAGGAACATCATGTACTTAAGCTTTACTCTTAAAATTGCCTGAACCAATTTTCTCTCACTGTGAAAGAAGCTTTTCAGCATCTGTGGCCTGGCTGTCTCTTCATTTGCTTAGTTGCACTAAACACAGCATTAGAGTTCTTAGAAGCTGTAAACAAGTGATTTTGTGCATTTAAGCTCTAATATGTCTTGCTCTGAAAACAATCTCCAAAACATGAAAATCTGGCTTCTGCATTGCAAATAACATTACATGTCATTAGAAAAAACATTCTTCATGTACTTAAGCTAAACTCTTAAAATTGCATGAACCAACTTTCTCTCACTGAGAAAGAAGCTTTTCAGCATCTGTGGATTTGATTTTTCTTCATTTGGTTAGTTTCATGAAACACAGCATTAGTGTTCTTAGAAGCTCTAAACAAGGGATTCTGTGCATTTAAGCTGTAACATGACTTGCTCTGCATAAATGCTCCAAAACATGAAAATATGTCTCCTGCATTGCAAATAACATTTCATGCAAAAGAAACATCTTTCATGTACTTAAGCTTTACTCTTAAAATTTCATGAACCATCTTTCTCTCTGAGAAAGAAGCTTTTCAGCGTCTGTGGACTCGCTGTCTATTCATTTGTTTAGTTGCACAGAATTAGTGTTCCTTAGACGCTCCAAACAAGTGATTGTGTGCTTTGAAGCTCTAATATGACTTGCTCTGCAAAAAATCTCTAAAACATGAAAATCTGACTACTGCATTGCAAATAACATTACATGTCATTAGAAAGAAACATTCTTCATGCACCTAAGCTTTACTCTTAAAATTGCATGAACCAATTTTCTATCACTGAGAAAGGAGCTTTTCAGCATCTATGGCATTGCTTTCTCTTCATTTGCTGTTTCTGTAATTTCAGGCTCAAACATGACTTGCTCTGCAAAAAATCTCCAAAACATGAAAATCTGACTTCTGCATTGCAAATAACATGTCATTAGAAAGGAACATCATGTACTTTAGCTTTAAAATTGCATGAACCCATTTTCTCTCACTGAGAAAGAAGCTTTACAGCATCTTTGGCCTTACTTTCTCTTCATTTGCTTAATTTCATGAAACACAGCATTAATGTTCTTAGAAGCACTAAACAAGTGATTCTGTCCATTTAAACTGTAAAATGACTTGCTCAGCAAAAAATCTCCAAAACATGAAAATCTGACTACTGCATTGCAAATAACATTACATTTCATGAGAAAGAACCATCTTTCAGGTACTTGATTTTTATTCTTAAAATTTCATAAACCACTTTCTCTCACTGAGAAAGAAGCTTTTCAGCATCTGTGGATTTGCTTTTACTTCATTTGGTTAGTTTCATGAAACACAGCATTAGCGTTCTTAGAAGCTCTAAACAAGGGATTCTGTGCATTTAAGCTGTAACATGACTTGCTCTGCATAAATGCTCCAAAACATGAAAATATGTCTCCTGCATTGCAAATAACATTTCATGCAAAAGAAACATCTTTCATGTGCTTTACTCTTAAAATTTCATGAACCATCTTTCTCTCTGAGAAAGAAGCTTTTCAGCGTCTGTGGACTCGCTGTCTATTCATTTGTTTAGTTGCACTAAACACAGAATTAGTGTTCCTTAGACGCTCCAAACAAGTGATTGTGTGCTTTGAAGCTCTAATATGTCTTGCTCCGAAAACAATCTCCAAAACATGAAAATCTGGCTTCTGCATTGCAAATAACATTACATGTCATTAGAAAAAACATTCTTTATATACTTAAGCTAAACTCTTAAAATTGCATGAACCAACTTTCTCTCACTGAGAAAGAAGCTTTTCAGCATCTGTGGATTTGCTTTTTCTTCATTTGGTTAGTTTCATGAAACACAGCATTAGTGTTCTTAGAAGCTGTAAACAAGGGATTCTGTGCATTTAAGCTGTAACATGACTTGCTCTGCATAAATGCTCCAAAACATGAAAATATGTCTCCTGCATTGCAAATAACATTTCATGCAAAAGAAACATCTTTCATGTACTTAAGCTTTACTCTTAAAATTTCATGAACCATCTTTCTCTCTGAGAAAGAAGCTTTTCAGCGTCTGTGGACTCGCTGTCTATTCATTTGTTTAGTTGCACTAAACACAGAATTAGTGTTCCTTAGACGCTCCAAACAAGTGATTGTGTGCTTTGAAGCTCTAATATGACTTGCTCTGCAAAAAATCTCTAAAACATGAAAATCTGACTACTGCATTGCAAATAACATTACATGTCATTAGAAAGAAACATTCTTCATGCACCTAAGCTTTACTCTTAAAATTGCATGAACCAATTTTCTATCACTGAGAAAGAAGCTTTTCAGCATCTATGGCATTGCTTTCTCTTCATTTGCTGTTTCTGTAATTTCAGGCTCAAACATGACTTGCTCTGCAAAAAATCTCCAAAACATGAAAATCTGACTTCTGCATTGCCAATAACATGTCATTAGAAAGGAACATCATGTACTTTAGCTTTAAAATTGCATGAACCCATTTTCTCTCACTGAGAAAGAAGCTTTACAGCATCTTTGGCCTTACTTTCTCTTCATTTGCTTAATTTCATGAAACACAGCATTAATGTTCTTAGAAGCACTAAACAAGCGATTCTGTCCATTTAAACTGTAAAATGACTTGCTCAGCAAAAAATCTCCAAAACATGAAAATGTGACTTCTGCATTGCAAATAACATTACATTTCATGAGAAAGAACCATCTTTCAGGTACTTGATTTTTATTCTTAAAATTTCATAAACCACTTTCTCTCACTGAGAAAGAAGCTGTTCAGCATCTGTGGATTTGCTTTTTCTTCATTTGGTTAGTTTCATGAAACACAGCATTAGCGTTCTTAGAAGCTCTAAACAAGGGATTCTGTGCATTTAAGATGTAACATGACTTGCTCTGCATAAATGCTCCAAAACATGAAAATATGTCTCCTGCATTGCAAATAACATTTCATGCAAAAGAAACATCTTTCATGTACTTAAGCTTTACTCTTAAAATTTCATGAACCATCTTTCTCTCTGAGAAAGAAGCTTTTCAGCGTCTGTGGACTCGCTGTCTATTCATTTGTTTAGTTGCACAGAATTAGTGTTCCTTAGACGCTCCAAACAAGTGATTGTGTGCTTTGAAGCTCTAATATGACTTGCTCTGCAAAAAATCTCTAAAACATGAAAATCTGACTACTGCATTGCAAATAACATTACATGTCATTAGAAAGAAACATTCTTCATGCACCTAAGCTTTACTCTTAAAATTGCATGAACCAATTTTCTATCACTGAGAAAGGAGCTTTTCAGCATCTATGGCATTGCTTTTTCTTCATTTGCTGTTTCTGTAATTTCAGGCTCAAACATGACTTGCTCTGCAAAAAATCTCCAAAACATGAAAATCTGACTTCTGCATTGCAAATAACATGTCATTAGAAAGGAACATCATGTACTTTAGATTTAAAATTGCATGAACCCATTTTCTCTCACTGAGAAAGAAGCTTTACAGCATCTTTGGCCTTACATTCTCTTCATTTGCTTAATTTCATGAAACACAGCATTAATGTTCTTAGAAGCACTAAACAAGTGATTCTGTCCATTTAAACTGTAAAATGACTTGCTCAGCAAAAAATCTCCAAAACATGAAAATCTGACTACTGCATTGCAAATAACATTACATTTCATGAGAAAGAACCATCTTTCAGGTACTTGATTTTTATTCTTAAAATTTCATAAACCACTTTCTCTCACTGAGAAAGAAGCTTTTCAGCATCTGTGGATTTGCTTTTACTTCATTTGGTTAGTTTCATGAAACACAGCATTAGCGTTCTTAGAAGCTCTAAACAAGGGATTCTGTGCATTTAAGCTGTAACATGACTTGCTCTGCATAAATGCTCCAAAACATGAAAATATGTCTCCTGCATTGCAAATAACATTTCATGCAAAAGAAACATCTTTCATGTGCTTCACTCTTAAAATTTCATGAACCATCTTTCTCTCTGAGAAAGAAGCTTTTCAGCGTCTGTGGACTCGCTGTCTATTCATTTGTTTAGTTGCACTAAACACAGAATTAGTGTTCCTTAGACGCTCCAAACAAGTGATTGTGTGCTTTGAAGCTCTAATATGTCTTGCTCCGAAAACAATCTCCAAAACATGAAAATCTGACTTCTGCATTGCAAATACCATGTCATTAGAAAGGAACATCATGTACTTTAGCTTTAAAATTGCATGAACCCATTTTCTCTCACTGAGAAAGAAGCTTTACAGCATCTTTGGCCTTACTTTCTCTTCATTTGCTTAATTTCATGAAACACAGCATTAATGTTCTAAGAAGCACTAAACAAGTGATTCTGTCCATTTAAACTGTAAAATGACTTGCTCAGCAAAAAATCTCCAAAACATGAAAATATGACTTCTGTATTGCAAATAACATTACATGTCATTAGAAAGAAACATTATTCATGTACTTAAGCTTTACTCTTAAAATTGCATGAACCAATTTTCTCTCACTGAGAAAGAAGCTTTTCAGCATCTGTGGATTTGCTTTTACTTCATTTGGTTAGTTTCATGAAACACAGCATTAGCGTTCTTAGAAGCTCTAAACAAGGGATTCTGTGCATTTAAGCTGTAACATGACTTGCTCTGCATAAATGCTCCAAAACATGAAAATATGTCTCCTGCATTGCAAATAACATTTCATGCAAAAGAAACATCTTTCATGTGCTTCACTCTTAAAATTTCATGAACCATCTTTCTCTCTGAGAAAGAAGCTTTTCAGCGTCTGTGGACTCGCTGTCTATTCATTTGTTTAGTTGCACTAAACACAGAATTAGTGTTCCTTAGACGCTCCAAACAAGTGATTGTGTGCTTTGAAGCTCTAATATGTCTTGCTCCGAAAACAATCTCCAAAACATGAAAATCTGACTTCTGCATTGCAAATACCATGTCATTAGAAAGGAACATCATGTACTTTAGCTTTAAAATTGCATGAACCCATTTTCTCTCACTGAGAAAGAAGCTTTACAGCATCTTTGGCCTTACTTTCTCTTCATTTGCTTAATTTCATGAAACACAGCATTAATGTTCTAAGAAGCACTAAACAAGTGATTCTGTCCATTTAAACTGTAAAATGACTTGCTCAGCAAAAAATCTCCAAAACATGAAAATATGACTTCTGTATTGCAAATAACATTACATGTCATTAGAAAGAAACATTATTCATGTACTTAAGCTTTACTCTTAAAATTGCATGAACCAATTTTCTCTCACTGAGAAAGAAGCTTTTCAGCATCTATGGCCTTGCTTTCTCTTCATTTGTTGTTTCTGTAATTTCATGCTCAAACAAGACTTGCTCAGCAAAAAATCTCCAAAACACGAAAATATGACTTCTGCATTGCAAATAACATTACATGTCATTAGAAAGGAACATCATGTACTTAAGCTTTACTCTTAAAATTGCCTGAACCAATTTTCTCTCACTGTGAAAGAAGCTTTTCAGCATCTGTGGCCTGGCTGTCTCTTCATTTGCTTAGTTGCACTAAACACAGCATTAGAGTTCTTAGAAGCTGTAAACAAGTGATTTTGTGCATTTAAGCTCTAATATGTCTTGCTCTGAAAACAATCTCCAAAACATGAAAATCTGGCTTCTGCATTGCAAATAACATTACATGTCATTAGAAAAAACATTCTTCATGTACTTAAGCTAAACTCTTAAAATTGCATGAACCAACTTACTCTTAAAATTTCATGAACCATCTTTCTCTCTGAGAAAGAAGCTTTTCAGCGTCTGTGGACTCGCTGTCTATTCATTTGTTTAGTTGCACTAAACACAGAATTAGTGTTCCTTAGACGCTCCAAACAAGTGATTGTGTGCTTTGAAGCTCTAATATGACTTGCTCTGCAAAAAATCTCTAAAACATGAAAATCTGACTACTGCATTGCAAATAACATTACATGTCATTAGAAAGAAACATTCTTCATGCACCTAAGCTTTACTCTTAAAATTGCATGAACCAATTTTCTATCACTGAGAAAGAAGCTTTACAGCATCTTTGGCCTTACTTTCTCTTCATTTGCTTAATTTCATGAAACACAGCATTAATGTTCTTAGAAGCACTAAACAAGCGATTCTGTCCATTTAAACTGTAAAATGACTTGCTCAGCAAAAAATCTCCAAAACATGAAAATGTGACTTCTGCATTGCAAATAACATTACATTTCATGAGAAAGAACCATCTTTCAGGTACTTGATTTTTATTCTTAAAATTTCATAAACCACTTTCTCTCACTGAGAAAGAAGCTTTTCAGCATCTGTGGATTTGCTTTTTCTTCATTTGGTTAGTTTCATGAAACACAGCATTAGCGTTCTTAGAAGCTCTAAACAAGGGATTCTGTGCATTTAAGATGTAACATGACTTGCTCTGCATAAATGCTCCAAAACATGAAAATATGTCTCCTGCATTGCAAATAACATTTCATGCAAAAGAAACATCTTTCATGTACTTAAGCTTTACTCTTAAAATTTCATGAACCATCTTTCTCTCTGAGAAAGAAGCTTTTCAGCGTCTGTGGACTCGCTGTCTATTCATTTGTTTAGTTGCACTAAACACAGAATTAGTGTTCCTTAGACGCTCCAAACAAGTGATTGTGTGCTTTGAAGCTCTAATATGTCTTGCTCCGAAAACAATCTCCAAAACATGAAAATCTGGCTTCTGCATTGCAAATAACATTACATGTCATTAGAAAAAAGATTCTTCATGTACTTAAGCTAAACTCTTAAAATTGCATGAACCAACTTTCTCTCACTGAGAAAGAAGCTTTTCAGCATCTGTGGATTTGCTTTTTCTTCATTTGGTTAGTTTCATGAAACACAGCATTAGTGTTCTTAGAAGCTCTAAACAAGGGATTCTGTGCATTTAAGCTGTAACATGACTTGCTCTGCATAAATGCTCCAAAACATGAAAATATGTCTCCTGCATTGCAAATAACATTTCATGCAAAAGAAACATCTTTCATGTACTTAAGCTTTACTCTTAAAATTTCATGAACCATCTTTCTCTCTGAGAAAGAAGCTTTTCAGCGTCTGTGGACTCGCTGTCTATTCATTTGTTTAGTTGCACTAAACACAGAATTAGTGTTCCTTAGACGCTCCAAACAAGTGATTGTGTGCTTTGAAGCTCTAATATGACTTGCTCTGCAAAAAATCTCTAAAACATGAAAATCTGACTACTGCATTGCAAATAACATTACATGTCATTAGAAAGAAACATTCTTCATGCACCTAAGCTTTACTCTTAAAATTGCATGAACCAATTTTCTATCACTGAGAAAGAAGCTTTTCAGCATCTATGGAATTGCTTTCTCTTCATTTGCTGTTTCTGTAATTTCAGGCTCAAACATGACTTGCTCTGCAAAAAATCTCCAAAACATGAAAATCTGACTTCTGCATTGCAAATAACATGTCATTAGAAAGGAACATCATGTACTTTAGCTTTAAAATTGCATGAACCCATTTTCTCTCACTGAGAAAGAAGCTTTACAGCATCTTTGGCCTTACTTTCTCTTCATTTGCTTAATTTCATGAAACACAGCATTAATGTTCTTAGAAGCACTAAACAAGCGATTCTGTCCATTTAAACTGTAAAATGACTTGCTCAGCAAAAAATCTCCAAAACATGAAAATGTGACTTCTGCATTGCAAATAACATTACATTTCATGAGAAAGAACCATCTTTCAGGTACTTGATTTTTATTCTTAAAATTTCATAAACCACTTTCTCTCACTGAGAAAGAAGCTTTTCAGCATCTGTGGATTTGCTTTTACTTCATTTGGTTAGTTTCATGAAACACAGCATTAGCGTTCTTAGAAGCTCTAAACAAGGGATTCTGTGCATTTAAGCTGTAACATGACTTGCTCTGCATAAATGCTCCAAAACATGAAAATATGTCTCCTGCATTGCAAATAACATTTCATGCAAAAGAAACATCTTTCATGTGCTTTACTCTTAAAATTTCATGAACCATCTTTCTCTCTGAGAAAGAAGCTTTTCAGCGTCTGTGGACTCGCTGTCTATTCATTTGTTTAGTTGCACTAAACACAGAATTAGTGTTCCTTAGACGCTCCAAACAAGTGATTGTGTGCTTTGAAGCTCTAATATGTCTTGCTCCGAAAACAATCTCCAAAACATGAAAATCTGGCTTCTGCATTGCAAATAACATTACATGTCATTAGAAAAAACATTCTTCATGTACTTAAGCTAAACTCTTAAAATTGCATGAACCAACTTTCTCTCACTGAGAAAGAAGCTTTTCAGCATCTGTGGATTTGCTTTTTCTTCATTTGGTTAGTTTCATGAAACACAGCATTAGTGTTCTTAGAAGCTCTAAACAAGGGATTCTGTGCATTTAAGCTGTAACATGACTTGCTCTGCATAAATGCTCCAAAACATGAAAATATGTCTCCTGCATTGCAAATAACATTTCATGCAAAAGAAACATCTTTCATGTACTTAAGCTTTACTCTTAAAATTTCATGAACCATCTTTCTCTCTGAGAAAGAAGCTTTTCAGCGTCTGTGGACTCGCTGTCTATTCATTTGTTTAGTTGCACTAAACACAGAATTAGTGTTCCTTAGACGCTCCAAACAAGTGATTGTGTGCTTTGAAGCTCTAATATGACTTGCTCTGCAAAAAATCTCTAAAACATGAAAATCTGACTACTGCATTGCAAATAACATTACATGTCATTAGAAAGAAACATTCTTCATGCACCTAAGCTTTACTCTTAAAATTGCATGAACCAATTTTCTATCACTGAGAAAGAAGCTTTTCAGCATCTATGGCTTTGCTTTCTCTTCATTTGCTGTTTCTGTAATTTCAGGCTCAAACATGACTTGCTCTGCAAAAAATCTCCAAAACATGAAAATCTGACTTCTGCATTGCAAATAACGTCATTAGAAAGGAACATCATGTACTTAAGCTTTACTCTTAAAATTGCCTGAACCAATTTTCTCTCACTGTGAAAGAAGCTTTTCAGCATCTGTGGCCTGGCTGTCTCTTCATTTGCTTAGTTGCACTAAACACAGCATTAGAGTTCTTAGAAGCTGTAAACAAGTGATTTTGTGCATTTAAGCTCTAATATGTCTTGCTCTGAAAACAATCTCCAAAACATGAAAATCTGGCTTCTGCATTGCAAATAACATTACATGTCATTAGAAAAAACATTCTTCATGTACTTAAGCTAAACTCTTAAAATTGCATGAACCAACTTTCTCTCACTGAGAAAGAAGCTTTTCAGCATCTGTGGATTTGATTTTTCTTCATTTGGTTAGTTTCATGAAACACAGCATTAGTGTTCTTAGAAGCTCTAAACAAGGGATTCTGTGCATTTAAGCTGTAACATGACTTGCTCTGCATAAATGCTCCAAAACATGAAAATATGTCTCCTGCATTGCAAATAACATTTCATGCAAAAGAAACATCTTTCATGTACTTAAGCTTTACTCTTAAAATTTCATGAACCATCTTTCTCTCTGAGAAAGAAGCTTTTCAGCGTCTGTGGACTCGCTGTCTATTCATTTGTTTAGTTGCACAGAATTAGTGTTCCTTAGACGCTCCAAACAAGTGATTGTGTGCTTTGAAGCTCTAATATGACTTGCTCTGCAAAAAATCTCTAAAACATGAAAATCTGACTACTGCATTGCAAATAACATTACATGTCATTAGAAAGAAACATTCTTCATGCACCTAAGCTTTACTCTTAAAATTGCATGAACCAATTTTCTATCACTGAGAAAGGAGCTTTTCAGCATCTATGGCATTGCTTTCTCTTCATTTGCTGTTTCTGTAATTTCAGGCTCAAACATGACTTGCTCTGCAAAAAATCTCCAAAACATGAAAATCTGACTTCTGCATTGCAAATAACATGTCATTAGAAAGGAACATCATGTACTTTAGCTTTAAAATTGCATGAACCCATTTTCTCTCACTGAGAAAGAAGCTTTACAGCATCTTTGGCCTTACTTTCTCTTCATTTGCTTAATTTCATGAAACACAGCATTAATGTTCTTAGAAGCACTAAACAAGTGATTCTGTCCATTTAAACTGTAAAATGACTTGCTCAGCAAAAAATCTCCAAAACATGAAAATCTGACTACTGCATTGCAAATAACATTACATTTCATGAGAAAGAACCATCTTTCAGGTACTTGATTTTTATTCTTAAAATTTCATAAACCACTTTCTCTCACTGAGAAAGAAGCTTTTCAGCATCTGTGGATTTGCTTTTACTTCATTTGGTTAGTTTCATGAAACACAGCATTAGCGTTCTTAGAAGCTCTAAACAAGGGATTCTGTGCATTTAAGCTGTAACATGACTTGCTCTGCATAAATGCTCCAAAACATGAAAATATGTCTCCTGCATTGCAAATAACATTTCATGCAAAAGAAACATCTTTCATGTGCTTTACTCTTAAAATTTCATGAACCATCTTTCTCTCTGAGAAAGAAGCTTTTCAGCGTCTGTGGACTCGCTGTCTATTCATTTGTTTAGTTGCACTAAACACAGAATTAGTGTTCCTTAGACGCTCCAAACAAGTGATTGTGTGCTTTGAAGCTCTAATATGTCTTGCTCCGAAAACAATCTCCAAAACATGAAAATCTGGCTTCTGCATTGCAAATAACATTACATGTCATTAGAAAAAACATTCTTTATATACTTAAGCTAAACTCTTAAAATTGCATGAACCAACTTTCTCTCACTGAGAAAGAAGCTTTTCAGCATCTGTGGATTTGCTTTTTCTTCATTTGGTTAGTTTCATGAAACACAGCATTAGTGTTCTTAGAAGCTGTAAACAAGGGATTCTGTGCATTTAAGCTGTAACATGACTTGCTCTGCATAAATGCTCCAAAACATGAAAATATGTCTCCTGCATTGCAAATAACATTTCATGCAAAAGAAACATCTTTCATGTACTTAAGCTTTACTCTTAAAATTTCATGAACCATCTTTCTCTCTGAGAAAGAAGCTTTTCAGCGTCTGTGGACTCGCTGTCTATTCATTTGTTTAGTTGCACTAAACACAGAATTAGTGTTCCTTAGACGCTCCAAACAAGTGATTGTGTGCTTTGAAGCTCTAATATGACTTGCTCTGCAAAAAATCTCTAAAACATGAAAATCTGACTACTGCATTGCAAATAACATTACATGTCATTAGAAAGAAACATTCTTCATGCACCTAAGCTTTACTCTTAAAATTGCATGAACCAATTTTCTATCACTGAGAAAGAAGCTTTTCAGCATCTATGGCATTGCTTTCTCTTCATTTGCTGTTTCTGTAATTTCAGGCTCAAACATGACTTGCTCTGCAAAAAATCTCCAAAACATGAAAATCTGACTTCTGCATTGCCAATAACATGTCATTAGAAAGGAACATCATGTACTTTAGCTTTAAAATTGCATGAACCCATTTTCTCTCACTGAGAAAGAAGCTTTACAGCATCTTTGGCCTTACTTTCTCTTCATTTGCTTAATTTCATGAAACACAGCATTAATGTTCTTAGAAGCACTAAACAAGCGATTCTGTCCATTTAAACTGTAAAATGACTTGCTCAGCAAAAAATCTCCAAAACATGAAAATGTGACTTCTGCATTGCAAATAACATTACATTTCATGAGAAAGAACCATCTTTCAGGTACTTGATTTTTATTCTTAAAATTTCATAAACCACTTTCTCTCACTGAGAAAGAAGCTGTTCAGCATCTGTGGATTTGCTTTTTCTTCATTTGGTTAGTTTCATGAAACACAGCATTAGCGTTCTTAGAAGCTCTAAACAAGGGATTCTGTGCATTTAAGATGTAACATGACTTGCTCTGCATAAATGCTCCAAAACATGAAAATATGTCTCCTGCATTGCAAATAACATTTCATGCAAAAGAAACATCTTTCATGTACTTAAGCTTTACTCTTAAAATTTCATGAACCATCTTTCTCTCTGAGAAAGAAGCTTTTCAGCGTCTGTGGACTCGCTGTCTATTCATTTGTTTAGTTGCACTAAACACAGAATTAGTGTTCCTTAGACGCTCCAAACAAGTGATTGTGTGCTTTGAAGCTCTAATATGTCTTGCTCCGAAAACAATCTCCAAAACATGAAAATCTGGCTTCTGCATTGCAAATAACATTACATGTCATTAGAAAAAACATTCTTCATGTACTTAAGCTAAACTCTTAAAATTGCATGAACCAATCTTCTATCACTGAGAAAGAAGCTTTTCAGCATCTATGGCATTGCTTTCTCTTCATTTGCTGTTTCTGTAATTTCAGGCTCAAACATGACTTGCTCTGCAAAAAATCTCCAAAACATGAAAATCTGACTTCTGCATTGCAAATAACATGTCATTAGAAAGGAACATCATGTACTTTAGCTTTAAAATTGCATGAACCCATTTTCTCTCACTGAGAAAGAAGCTTTACAGCATCTTTGGCCTTACATTCTCTTCATTTGCTTAATTTCATGAAACACAGCATTAATGTTCTTAGAAGCACTAAACAAGTGATTCTGTCCATTTAAACTGTAAAATGACTTGCTCAGCAAAAAATCTCCAAAACATGAAAATGTGACTTCTGCATTGCAAATAACATTACATTTCATGAGAAAGAACCATCTTTCAGGTACTTGATTTTTATTCTTAAAATTTCATAAACCACTTTCTCTCACTGAGAAAGAAGCTTTTCAGCATCTGTGGATTTGCTTTTTCTTCATTTGGTTAGTTTCATGAAACACAGCATTAGCGTTCTTAGAAGCTCTAAACAAGGGATTCTGTGCATTTAAGCTGTAACATGACTTGCTCTGCATAAATGCTCCAAAACATGAAAATATGTCTCCTGCATTGCAAATAACATTTCATGCAAAAGAAACATCTTTCATGTACTTAAGCTTTACTCTTAAAATTTCATGAACCATCTTTCTCTCTGAGAAAGAAGCTTTTCAGCGTCTGTGGACTCGCTGTCTATTCATTTGTTTAGTTGTACTAAACACAGAATTAGTGTTCCTTAGACGCTCCAAACAAGTGATTGTGTGCTTTGAAGCTCTAATATGTCTTGCTCCGAAAACAATCTCCAAAACATGAAAATCTGGCTTCTGCATTGCAAATAACTTTACATGTCATTAGAAAGAAACATTCTTCATGCACCTAAGCTTTACTCTTAAAATTGCATGAACCAATTTTCTATCACTGAGAAAGAAGCTTTTCAGCATCTATGGCATTGCTTTCTCTTCATTTGCTGTTTCTGTAATTTCAGGCTCAAACATGACTTGCTCTGCAAAAAATCTCCAAAACATGAAAATCTGACTTCTGCATTGCAAATAACATGTCATTAGAAAGGAACATCATGTACTTAAGCTTTACTCTTAAAATTGCCTAAACCAATTTTCTCTCACTGTGAAAGAAGCTTTTCAGCATCTGTGGCCTGGCTGTCTCTTCATTTGCTTAGTTGCACTAAACACAGCATTAGAGTTCTTAGAAGCTGTAAACAAGTGATTTTGTGCATTTAAGCTCTAATATGTCTTGCTCTGAAAACAATCTCCAAAACATGAAAATCTGGCTTCTGCATTGCAAATAACATTACATGTCATTAGAAAAAACATTCTTCATGTACTTAAGCTAAACTCTTAAAATTGCATGAACCAACTTTCTCTCACTGAGAAAGAAGCTTTTCAGCATCTGTGGATTTGATTTTTCTTCATTTGGTTAGTTTCATGAAACACAGCATTAGTGTTCTTAGAAGCTCTAAACAAGGGATTCTGTGCATTTAAGCTGTAACATGACTTGCTCTGCATAAATGCTCCAAAACATGAAAATATGTCTCCTGCATTGCAAATAACATTTCATGCAAAAGAAACATCTTTCATGTACTTAAGCTTTACTCTTAAAATTTCATGAACCATCTTTCTCTCTGAGAAAGAAGCTTTTCAGCGTCTGTGGACTCGCTGTCTATTCATTTGTTTAGTTGTACTAAACACAGAATTAGTGTTCCTTAGACGCTCCAAACAAGTGATTGTGTGCTTTGAAGCTCTAATATGACTTGCTCTGCAAAAAATCTCTAAAACATGAAAAGCTGACTACTGCATTGCAAATAACATTACATGTCATTAGAAAGAAACATTCTTCATGCACCTAAGCTTTACTCTTAAAATTGCATGAACCAATTTTCTATCACTGAGAAAGAAGCTTTTCAGCATCTATGGCATTGCTTTCTCTTCATTTGCTGTTTCTGTAATTTCAGGCTCAAACATGACTTGCTCTGCAAAAAATCTCCAAAACATGAAAATCTGACTTCTGCATTACAAATAACATGTCATTAGAAAGGAACATCATGTACTTTAGCTTTAAAATTGCATGAACCCATTTTCTCTCACTGAGAAAGAAGCTTTACAGCATCTTTGGCCTTACTTTCTCTTCATTTGCTTAATTTCATGAAACACAGCATTAATGTTCTTAGAAGCACTAAACAAGCGATTCTGTCCATTTAAACTGTAAAATGACTTGCTCAGCAAAAAATCTCCAAAACATGAAAATGTGACTTCTGCATTGCAAATAACATTACATTTCATGAGAAAGAACCATCTTTCAGGTACTTGATTTTTATTCTTAAAATTTCATAAACCACTTTCTCTCACTGAGAAAGAAGCTTTTCAGCATCTGTGGATTTGCTTTTTCTTCATTTGGTTAGTTTCATGAAACACAGCATTAGCGTTCTTAGAAGCTCTAAACAAGGGATTCTGTGCATTTAAGATGTAACATGACTTGCTCTGCATAAATGCTCCAAAACATGAAAATATGTCTCCTGCATGGCAAATAACATTTCATGCAAAAGAAACATCTTTCATGTACTTAAGCTTTACTCTTAAAATTTCATGAACCATCTTTCTCTCTGAGAAAGAAGCTTTTCAGCGTCTGTGGACTCGCTGTCTATTCATTTGTTTAGTTGCACTAAACACAGAATTAGTGTTCCTTAGACGCTCCAAACAAGTGATTGTGTGCTTTGAAGCTCTAATATGACTTGTTCTGCAAAAAATCTCTAAAACATGAAAATCTGACTACTGCATTGCAAATAACATTACATGTCATTAGAAAGAAACTTTCTTCATGCACCTAAGCTTGACTCTTAAAATTGCACAATCCAACTTTCTCTCACTGAGAAAGCTTTTCAGCATTTATGGTTTAGCTTTCTGTTCATTTGCTGTTTCTGTAATTTCATGCTCAAACATGACTTGCTCTGCAAAAAATCTCTAAAACATGAAAATCTGACTTCTGAATTGCAAATAACATTGCATGTCATTAGAAAGAAACATTCTTCATGTACCTAAGCTTTACTCTTAAAATTACATGAACCAATTTTCTATAACTGAGAAAGAAGCTTTTCAGCATCTATGGCATTGCTTTCTCTTCATTTGCTGTTTCTGTAATTTCAGGCTCAAACATGACTTGCTCTGCAAAAAATCTCCAAAACATGAAAATCTGACTTCTGCATTGCAAATAACATGTCATTAGAAAGGAACATCATGTACTTTAGCTTTAAAATTGCATGAACCCATTTTCTCTCACTGAGAAAGAAGCTTTACAGCATCTTTGGCCTTACTTTCTCTTCATTTGCTTAATTTCATGAAACACAGCATTAATGTTCTTAGAAGCACTAAACAAGTGATTCTGTCCATTTAAACTGTAAAATGACTTGCTCAGCAAAAAATCTCCAAAACATGAAAATGTGACTTCTGCATTGCAAATAACATTACATTTCATGAGAAAGAACCATCTTTAAGGTACTTGATTTTTATTCTTAAAATTTCATAAACCACTTTCTCTCACTGAGAAAGAAGCTTTTCAGCATCTGTGGATTTGCTTTTTCTTCATTTGGTTAGTTTCATGAAACACAGCATTAGCGTTCTTAGAAGCTCTAAACAAGGGATTCTGTGCATTTAAGATGTAACATGACTTGCTCTGCATAAATGCTCCAAAACATGAAAATATGTCTCCTGCATGGCAAATAACATTTCATGCAAAAGAAACATCTTTCATGTACTTAAGCTTTACTCTTAAAATTTCATGAACCATCTTTCTCTCTGAGAAAGAAGCTTTTCAGCGTCTGTGGACTCGCTGTCTATTCATTTGTTTAGTTGCACTAAACACAGAATTAGTGTTCCTTAGACGCTCCAAACAAGTGATTGTGTGCTTTGAAGCTCTAATATGTCTTGCTCCGAAAACAATCTCCAAAACATGAAAATCTGGCTTCTGCATTGCAAATAACATTACATGTCATTAGAAAAAACATTCTTCATGTACTTAAGCTAAACTCTTAAAATTGCATGAACCAATCTTCTATCACTGAGAAAGAAGCTTTTCAGCATCTATGGCATTGCTTTCTCTTCATTTGCTGTTTCTGTAATTTCAGGCTCAAACATGACTTGCTCTGCAAAAAATCTCCAAAACATGAAAATCTGACTTCTGCATTGCAAATAACATGACATTAGAAAGGAACATCATGTACTTTAGCTTTAAAATTGCATGAACCCATTTTCTCTCACTGAGAAAGAAGCTTTACAGCATCTTTGGCCTTACTTTCTCTTCATTTGCTTAATTTCATGAAACACAGCATTAATGTTCTTAGAAGCTCTAAACAAGGGATTCTGTGCATTTAAGCTGTAACATGACTTGCTCTGCATAAATGCTCCAAAACATGAAAATATGTCTCCTGCATTGCAAATAACATTTCATGCAAAAGAAACATCTTTCATGTACTTAAGCTTTACTCTTAAAATTTCATGAACCATCTTTCTCTCTGAGAAAGAAGCTTTTCAGCGTCTGTGGACTCGCTGTCTATTCATTTGTTTAGTTGTACTAAACACAGAATTAGTGTTCCTTAGACGCTCCAAATAAGTGATTGTGTGCTTTGAAGCTCTAATATGACTTGCTCTGCAAAAAATCTCTAAAACATGAAAATCTGACTACTGCATTGCAAATAACATTACATGTCATTAGAAAGAAACATTCTTCATGCACCTAAGCTTTACTCTTAAAATTGCATGAACCAATTTTCTATCACTGAGAAAGAAGCTTTTCAGCATCTATGGCATTGTTTTCTCTTCATTTGCTGTTTCTGTAATTTCAGGCTCAAACATGACTTGCTCTGCAAAAAATCTCCAAAACATGAAAATCTGACTTCTGCATTGCAAATAACATGTCATTAGAAAGGAACATCATGTACTTAAGCTTTACTCTTAAAATTGCCTGAACCAATTTTCTCTCACTGTGAAAGAAGCTTTTCAGCATCTTTGGCCTTACTTTCTCTTCATTTGCTTAGTTGCACTAAACACAGCATTAGAGTTCTTAGACGCTGTAAAAAAGTGATTTTGTGCATTTAAGCTCTAATATGTCTTGCTCTGAAAACAATCTCCAAAACATGAAA
This sequence comes from Barbus barbus, assembly GCF_936440315.1. Taxonomy (NCBI): domain Eukaryota; kingdom Metazoa; phylum Chordata; class Actinopteri; order Cypriniformes; family Cyprinidae; genus Barbus; species Barbus barbus. The sequence continues at coordinate 24,369,864 of NC_136763.1, read as the reverse complement.
ATCTGGCTTCTGCATTGCAAATAACATTACATGTCATTAGAAAAAACATTCTTCATGTACTTAAGCTAAACTCTTAAAATTGCATGAACCAACTTTCTCTCACTGAGAAAGAAGCTTTTCAGCATCTGTGGATTTGATTTTTCTTCATTTGGTTAGTTTCATGAAACACAGCATTAGTGTTCTTAGAAGCTCTAAACAAGGGATTCTGTGCATTTAAGCTGTAACATGACTTGCTCTGCATAAATGCTCCAAAACATGAAAATATGTCTCCTGCATTGCAAATAACATTTCATGCAAAAGAAACATCTTTCATGTACTTAAGCTTTACTCTTAAAATTTCATGAACCATCTTTCTCTCTGAGAAAGAAGCTTTTCAGCGTCTGTGGACTCGCTGTCTATTCATTTGTTTAGTTGTACTAAACACAGAATTAGTGTTCCTTAGACGCTCCAAACAAGTGATTGTGTGCTTTGAAGCTCTAATATGACTTGCTCTGCAAAAAACCTCTAAAACATGAAAATCTGACTACTGCTTTGCAAATAACATTACATGTCATTAGAAAGAAACATTCTTCATGCACCTAAGCTTTACTATTAAAATTGCATGAACCAATTTTCTATCACTGAGAAAGAAGCTTTTCAGCATCTATGGCATTGCTTTCTCTTCATTTGCTGTTTCTGTAATTTCAGGCTCAAACATGACTTGAATGAACATCATGTACTTTAGCTTTAAAATTGCATGAACCCATTTTCTCTCATGACTTGAAGGAACATCATGTACTTTAGCTTTAAAATGGCATGAACCCATTTTCTCTCACTGAGAAAGAAGCACTAAACAAGTGATTCTGTCCATTTAAACTGTAAAATGACTTGCTCAGCAAAAAATCTCCAAAACATGAAAATGTGACTTCTGCATTGCAAATAACATTACATTTCATGAGAAAGAACCATCTTTCAGGTACTTGATTTTTATTCTTAAAATTTCATAAACCACTTTCTCTCACTGAGAAAGAAGCTTTTCAGCATCTGTGGATTTGCTTTTTCTTCATTTGGTTAGTTTCATGAAACACAGCATTAGCGTTCTTAGAAGCTCTAAACAAGGGATTCTGTGCATTTAAGCTGTAACATGACTTGCTCTGCATAAATGCTCCAAAACATGAAAATATGTCTCCTGCATTGCAAATAACATTTCATGCAAAAGAAACATCTTTCATGTACTTAAGCTTTACTCTTAAAATTTCATGAACCATCTTTCTCTCTGAGAAAGAAGCTTTTCAGCGTCTGTGGACTCGCTGTCTATTCATTTGTTTAGTTGCACTAAACACAGAATTAGTGTTCCTTAGACGCTCCAAACAAGTGATTGTGTGCTTTGAAGCTCTAATATGACTTGCTCTGCAAAAAATCTCTAAAACATGAAAATCTGACTACTGCATTGCAAATAACATTACATGTCATTAGAAAGAAACATTCTTCATGCACCTAAGCTTTACTCTTAAAATTGCATGAACCAATTTTCTATCACTGAGAAAGAAGCTTTTCAGCATCTATGGCATTGCTTTCTCTTCATTTGCTGTTTCTGTAATTTCAGGCTCAAACATGACTTGCTCTGCAATAAATCTCCAAAACATGAAAATCTGACTTCTGCATTACAAATAACATGTCATTAGAAAGGAACATCATGTACTTTAGCTTTAAAATTGCATGAACCCATTTTCTCTCACTGAGAAAGAAGCTTTACAGCATCTTTGGCCTTACTTTCTCTTCATTTGCTTAATTTCATGAAACACAGCATTAATGTTCTTAGAAGCACTAAACAAGTGATTCTGTCCATTTAAACTGTAAAATGACTTGCTCAGCAAAAAATCTCCAAAACATGAAAATATGACTTCTGCATTGCAAATAACATTACATTTCATGAGACAGAACCATCTTTCAGGTACTTGATTTTTATTCTTAAAATTTCATAAACCACTTTCTCTCACTGAGAAAGAAGCTTTTCAGCATCTGTGGCCTTGCAGTCTCTTCATTTTCTTAGTCGCACTAAACACAGCAATAGTGTTCTTAGAAACTCTAAACAAAGTGATTAAGTGCTTTGAAGCTCTAACATGACTTGCCCTGTAAAAAATCTCCAAAACGTGAAAATCTGTTTTCTGCAATGCAAATAACATTACATATCATGAGAAAGAAACATCTTTCAGGTACTTGAGCTGTACTTGAGCTCTTTCCAAACATGAAAATATGACTTCTGTATTGCAAATAACATTACATGTCATTAGAAAGAAACATTATTCATGTACTTAAGCTTTACTCTTAAAATTGCATGAACCAATTTTCTCTCACTGAGAAAGAAGCTTTTCAGCATCTATGGCCTTGCTTTCTCTTCATTTGTTGTTTCTGTAATTTCATGCTCAAACAAGACTTGCTCAGCAAAAAATCTCCAAAACACGAAAATATGACTTCTGCATTGCAAATAACATTACATGTCATTAGAAAGGAACATCATGTACTTAAGCTTTACTCTTAAAATTGCCTGAACCAATTTTCTCTCACTGTGAAAGAAGCTTTTCAGCATCTGTGGCCTGGCTGTCCCTTCATTTGCTTAGTTGCACTAAACACAGCATTAGAGTTCTTAGAAGCTGTAAACAAGTGATTTTGTGCATTTAAGCTCTAATATGTCTTGCTCTGAAAACAATCTCCAAAACATGAAAATCTGGCTTCTGCATTGCAAATAACATTACATGTCATTAGAAAAAACATTCTTCATGTACTTAAGCTAAACTCTTAAAATTGCATGAACCAACTTTCTCTCACTGAGAAAGAAGCTTTTCAGCATCTGTGGATTTGCTTTTTCTTCATTTGGTTAGTTTCATGAAACACAGCATTAGTGTTCTTAGAAGCTCTAAACAAGGGATTCTGTGCATTTAAGCTGTAACATGACTTGCTCTGCATAAATGCTCCAAAACATGAAAATATGTCTCCTGCATGGCAAATAACATTTCATGCAAAAGAAACATCTTTCATGTACTTAAGCTTTACTCTTAAAATTTCATGAACCATCTTTCTCTCTGAGAAAGAAGCTTTTCAGCGTCTGTGGACTCGCTGTCTATTCATTTGTTTAGTTGCACTAAACACAGAATTAGTGTTCCTTAGACGCTCCAAACAAGTGATTGTGTGCTTTGAAGCTCTAATATGACTTGTTCTGCAAAAAATCTCTAAAACATGAAAATCTGACTACTGCATTGCAAATAACATTACATGTCATTAGAAAGAAACTTTCTTCATGCACCTAAGCTTGACTCTTAAAATTGCACAATCCAACTTTCTCTCACTGAGAAAGCTTTTCAGCATTTATGGTTTAGCTTTCTGTTCATTTGCTGTTTCTGTAATTTCATGCTCAAACATGACTTGCTCTGCAAAAAATCTCTAAAACATGAAAATCTGACTTCTGAATTGCAAATAACATTGCATGTCATTAGAAAGAAACATTCTTCATGTACCTAAGCTTTACTCTTAAAATTACATGAACCAATTTTCTATAACTGAGAAAGAAGCTTTTCAGCATCTATGGCATTGCTTTCTCTTCATTTGCTGTTTCTGTAATTTCAGGCTCAAACATGACTTGCTCTGCAAAAAATCTCCAAAACATGAAAATCTGACTTCTGCATTGCAAATAACATGTCATTAGAAAGGAACATCATGTACTTTAGCTTTAAAATTGCATGAACCCATTTTCTCTCACTGAGAAAGAAGCTTTACAGCATCTTTGGCCTTACTTTCTCTTCATTTGCTTAATTTCATGAAACACAGCATTAATGTTCTTAGAAGCACTAAACAAGTGATTCTGTCCATTTAAACTGTAAAATGACTTGCTCAGCAAAAAATCTCCAAAACATGAAAATGTGACTTCTGCATTGCAAATAACATTACATTTCATGAGAAAGAACCATCTTTCAGGTACTTGATTTTTATTCTTAAAATTTCATAAACCACTTTCTCTCACTGAGAAAGAAGCTTTTCAGCATCTGTGGATTTGCTTTTTCTTCATTTGGTTAGTTTCATGAAACACAGCATTAGCGTTCTTAGAAGCTCTAAACAAGGGATTCTGTGCATTTAAGCTGTAACATGACTTGCTCTGCATAAATGCTCCAAAACATGAAAATATGTCTCCTGCATTGCAAATAACATTTCATGCAAAAGAAACATCTTTCATGTACTTAAGCTTTACTCTTAAAATTTCATGAACCATCTTTCTCTCTGAGAAAGAAGCTTTTCAGCGTCTGTGGACTCGCTGTCTATTCATTTGTTTAGTTGCACTAAACACAGAATTAGTGTTCCTTAGACGCTCCAAACAAGTGATTGTGTGCTTTGAAGCTCTAATATGACTTGTTCTGCAAAAAATCTCTAAAACATGAAAATCTGACTACTGCATTGCAAATAACATTACATGTCATTAGAAAGAAACTTTCTTCATGCACCTAAGCTTGACTCTTAAAATTGCACAATCCAACTTTCTCTCACTGAGAAAGCTTTTCAGCATTTATGGTTTAGCTTTCTGTTCATTTGCTGTTTCTGTAATTTCATGCTCAAACATGACTTGCTCTGCAAAAAATCTCTAAAACATGAAAATCTGACTTCTGAATTGCAAATAACATTGCATGTCATTAGAAAGAAACATTCTTCATGTACCTAAGCTTTACTCTTAAAATTACATGAACCAATTTTCTATAACTGAGAAAGAAGCTTTTCAGCATCTATGGCATTGCTTTCTCTTCATTTGCTGTTTCTGTAATTTCAGGCTCAAACATGACTTGCTCTGCAAAAAATCTCCAAAACATGAAAATCTGACTTCTGCATTGCAAATAACATGTCATTAGAAAGGAACATCATGTACTTTAGCTTTAAAATTGCATGAACCCATTTTCTCTCACTGAGAAAGAAGCTTTACAGCATCTTTGGCCTTACTTTCTCTTCATTTGCTTAATTTCATGAAACACAGCATTAATGTTCTTAGAAGCACTAAACAAGTGATTCTGTCCATTTAAACTGTAAAATGACTTGCTCAGCAAAAAATCTCCAAAACATGAAAATGTGACTTCTGCATTGCAAATAACATTACATTTCATGAGAAAGAACCATCTTTAAGGTACTTGATTTTTATTCTTAAAATTTCATAAACCACTTTCTCTCACTGAGAAAGAAGCTTTTCAGCATCTGTGGATTTGCTTTTTCTTCATTTGGTTAGTTTCATGAAACACAGCATTAGCGTTCTTAGAAGCTCTAAACAAGGGATTCTGTGCATTTAAGATGTAACATGACTTGCTCTGCATAAATGCTCCAAAACATGAAAATATGTCTCCTGCATGGCAAATAACATTTCATGCAAAAGAAACATCTTTCATGTACTTAAGCTTTACTCTTAAAATTTCATGAACCATCTTTCTCTCTGAGAAAGAAGCTTTTCAGCGTCTGTGGACTCGCTGTCTATTCATTTGTTTAGTTGCACTAAACACAGAATTAGTGTTCCTTAGACGCTCCAAACAAGTGATTGTGTGCTTTGAAGCTCTAATATGTCTTGCTCCGAAAACAATCTCCAAAACATGAAAATCTGGCTTCTGCATTGCAAATAACATTACATGTCATTAGAAAAAACATTCTTCATGTACTTAAGCTAAACTCTTAAAATTGCATGAACCAATCTTCTATCACTGAGAAAGAAGCTTTTCAGCATCTATGGCATTGCTTTCTCTTCATTTGCTGTTTCTGTAATTTCAGGCTCAAACATGACTTGCTCTGCAAAAAATCTCCAAAACATGAAAATCTGACTTCTGCATTGCAAATAACATGACATTAGAAAGGAACATCATGTACTTTAGCTTTAAAATTGCATGAACCCATTTTCTCTCACTGAGAAAGAAGCTTTACAGCATCTTTGGCCTTACTTTCTCTTCATTTGCTTAATTTCATGAAACACAGCATTAATGTTCTTAGAAGCTCTAAACAAGGGATTCTGTGCATTTAAGCTGTAACATGACTTGCTCTGCATAAATGCTCCAAAACATGAAAATATGTCTCCTGCATTGCAAATAACATTTCATGCAAAAGAAACATCTTTCATGTACTTAAGCTTTACTCTTAAAATTTCATGAACCATCTTTCTCTCTGAGAAAGAAGCTTTTCAGCGTCTGTGGACTCGCTGTCTATTCATTTGTTTAGTTGTACTAAACACAGAATTAGTGTTCCTTAGACGCTCCAAATAAGTGATTGTGTGCTTTGAAGCTCTAATATGACTTGCTCTGCAAAAAATCTCTAAAACATGAAAATCTGACTACTGCATTGCAAATAACATTACATGTCATTAGAAAGAAACATTCTTCATGCACCTAAGCTTTACTCTTAAAATTGCATGAACCAATTTTCTATCACTGAGAAAGAAGCTTTTCAGCATCTATGGCATTGTTTTCTCTTCATTTGCTGTTTCTGTAATTTCAGGCTCAAACATGACTTGCTCTGCAAAAAATCTCCAAAACATGAAAATCTGACTTCTGCATTGCAAATAACATGTCATTAGAAAGGAACATCATGTACTTAAGCTTTACTCTTAAAATTGCCTGAACCAATTTTCTCTCACTGTGAAAGAAGCTTTTCAGCATCTTTGGCCTTACTTTCTCTTCATTTGCTTAGTTGCACTAAACACAGCATTAGAGTTCTTAGACGCTGTAAAAAAGTGATTTTGTGCATTTAAGCTCTAATATGTCTTGCTCTGAAAACAATCTCCAAAACATGAAAATCTGGCTTCTGCATTGCAAATAACATTACATGTCATTAGAAAAAACATTCTTCATGTACTTAAGCTAAACTCTTAAAATTGCATGAACCAACTTTCTCTCACTGAGAAAGAAGCTTTTCAGCATCTGTGGATTTGATTTTTCTTCATTTGGTTAGTTTCATGAAACACAGCATTAGTGTTCTTAGAAGCTCTAAACAAGGGATTCTGTGCATTTAAGCTGTAACATGACTTGCTCTGCATAAATGCTCCAAAACATGAAAATATGTCTCCTGCATTGCAAATAACATTTCATGCAAAAGAAACATCTTTCATGTACTTAAGCTTTACTCTTAAAATTTCATGAACCATCTTTCTCTCTGAGAAAGAAGCTTTTCAGCGTCTGTGGACTCGCTGTCTATTCATTTGTTTAGTTGTACTAAACACAGAATTAGTGTTCCTTAGACGCTCCAAACAAGTGATTGTGTGCTTTGAAGCTCTAATATGACTTGCTCTGCAAAAAACCTCTAAAACATGAAAATCTGACTACTGCTTTGCAAATAACATTACATGTCATTAGAAAGAAACATTCTTCATGCACCTAAGCTTTACTATTAAAATTGCATGAACCAATTTTCTATCACTGAGAAAGAAGCTTTTCAGCATCTATGGCATTGCTTTCTCTTCATTTGCTGTTTCTGTAATTTCAGGCTCAAACATGACTGAATGAACATCATGTACTTTAGCTTTAAAATTGCATGAACCCATTTTCTCTCATGACTTGAAGGAACATCATGTACTTTAGCTTTAAAATGGCATGAACCCATTTTCTCTCACTGAGAAAGAAGCACTAAACAAGTGATTCTGTCCATTTAAACTGTAAAATGACTTGCTCAGCAAAAAATCTCCAAAACATGAAAATGTGACTTCTGCATTGCAAATAACATTACATTTCATGAGAAAGAACCATCTTTCAGGTACTTGATTTTTATTCTTAAAATTTCATAAACCACTTTCTCTCACTGAGAAAGAAGCTTTTCAGCATCTGTGGATTTGCTTTTTCTTCATTTGGTTAGTTTCATGAAACACAGCATTAGCGTTCTTAGAAGCTCTAAACAAGGGATTCTGTGCATTTAAGCTGTAACATGACTTGCTCTGCATAAATGCTCCAAAACATGAAAATATGTCTCCTGCATTGCAAATAACATTTCATGCAAAAGAAACATCTTTCATGTACTTAAGCTTTACTCTTAAAATTTCATGAACCATCTTTCTCTCTGAGAAAGAAGCTTTTCAGCGTCTGTGGACTCGCTGTCTATTCATTTGTTTAGTTGCACTAAACACAGAATTAGTGTTCCTTAGACGCTCCAAACAAGTGATTGTGTGCTTTGAAGCTCTAATATGACTTGCTCTGCAAAAAATCTCTAAAACATGAAAATCTGACTACTGCATTGCAAATAACATTACATGTCATTAGAAAGAAACATTCTTCATGCACCTAAGCTTTACTCTTAAAATTGCATGAACCAATTTTCTATCACTGAGAAAGAAGCTTTTCAGCATCTATGGCATTGCTTTCTCTTCATTTGCTGTTTCTGTAATTTCAGGCTCAAACATGACTTGCTCTGCAATAAATCTCCAAAACATGAAAATCTGACTTCTGCATTACAAATAACATGTCATTAGAAAGGAACATCATGTACTTTAGCTTTAAAATTGCATGAACCCATTTTCTCTCACTGAGAAAGAAGCTTTACAGCATCTTTGGCCTTACTTTCTCTTCATTTGCTTAATTTCATGAAACACAGCATTAATGTTCTTAGAAGCACTAAACAAGTGATTCTGTCCATTTAAACTGTAAAATGACTTGCTCAGCAAAAAATCTCCAAAACATGAAAATATGACTTCTGCATTGCAAATAACATTACATTTCATGAGACAGAACCATCTTTCAGGTACTTGATTTTTATTCTTAAAATTTCATAAACCACTTTCTCTCACTGAGAAAGAAGCTTTTCAGCATCTGTGGCCTTGCAGTCTCTTCATTTTCTTAGTCGCACTAAACACAGCAATAGTGTTCTTAGAAACTCTAAACAAAGTGATTAAGTGCTTTGAAGCTCTAACATGACTTGCCCTGTAAAAAATCTCCAAAACGTGAAAATCTGTTTTCTGCAATGCAAATAACATTACATATCATGAGAAAGAAACATCTTTCAGGTACTTGAGCTGTACTTGAGCTCTTTCCAAACATGAAAATATGACTTCTGTATTGCAAATAACATTACATGTCATTAGAAAGAAACATTATTCATGTACTTAAGCTTTACTCTTAAAATTGCATGAACCAATTTTCTCTCACTGAGAAAGAAGCTTTTCAGCATCTATGGCCTTGCTTTCTCTTCATTTGTTGTTTCTGTAATTTCATGCTCAAACAAGACTTGCTCAGCAAAAAATCTCCAAAACACGAAAATATGACTTCTGCATTGCAAATAACATTACATGTCATTAGAAAGGAACATCATGTACTTAAGCTTTACTCTTAAAATTGCCTGAACCAATTTTCTCTCACTGTGAAAGAAGCTTTTCAGCATCTGTGGCCTGGCTGTCCCTTCATTTGCTTAGTTGCACTAAACACAGCATTAGAGTTCTTAGAAGCTGTAAACAAGTGATTTTGTGCATTTAAGCTCTAATATGTCTTGCTCTGAAAACAATCTCCAAAACATGAAAATCTGGCTTCTGCATTGCAAATAACATTACATGTCATTAGAAAAAACATTCTTCATGTACTTAAGCTAAACTCTTAAAATTGCATGAACCAACTTTCTCTCACTGAGAAAGAAGCTTTTCAGCATCTGTGGATTTGCTTTTTCTTCATTTGGTTAGTTTCATGAAACACAGCATTAGTGTTCTTAGAAGCTCTAAACAAGGGATTCTGTGCATTTAAGCTGTAACATGACTTGCTCTGCATAAATGCTCCAAAACATGAAAATATGTCTCCTGCATGGCAAATAACATTTCATGCAAAAGAAACATCTTTCATGTACTTAAGCTTTACTCTTAAAATTTCATGAACCATCTTTCTCTCTGAGAAAGAAGCTTTTCAGCGTCTGTGGACTCGCTGTCTATTCATTTGTTTAGTTGCACTAAACACAGAATTAGTGTTCCTTAGACGCTCCAAACAAGTGATTGTGTGCTTTGAAGCTCTAATATGACTTGTTCTGCAAAAAATCTCTAAAACATGAAAATCTGACTACTGCATTGCAAATAACATTACATGTCATTAGAAAGAAACTTTCTTCATGCACCTAAGCTTGACTCTTAAAATTGCACAATCCAACTTTCTCTCACTGAGAAAGCTTTTCAGCATTTATGGTTTAGCTTTCTGTTCATTTGCTGTTTCTGTAATTTCATGCTCAAACATGACTTGCTCTGCAAAAAATCTCTAAAACATGAAAATCTGACTTCTGAATTGCAAATAACATTGCATGTCATTAGAAAGAAACATTCTTCATGTACCTAAGCTTTACTCTTAAAATTACATGAACCAATTTTCTATAACTGAGAAAGAAGCTTTTCAGCATCTATGGCATTGCTTTCTCTTCATTTGCTGTTTCTGTAATTTCAGGCTCAAACATGACTTGCTCTGCAAAAAATCTCCAAAACATGAAAATCTGACTTCTGCATTGCAAATAACATGTCATTAGAAAGGAACATCATGTACTTTAGCTTTAAAATTGCATGAACCCATTTTCTCTCACTGAGAAAGAAGCTTTACAGCATCTTTGGCCTTACTTTCTCTTCATTTGCTTAATTTCATGAAACACAGCATTAATGTTCTTAGAAGCACTAAACAAGTGATTCTGTCCATTTAAACTGTAAAATGACTTGCTCAGCAAAAAATCTCCAAAACATGAAAATGTGACTTCTGCATTGCAAATAACATTACATTTCATGAGAAAGAACCATCTTTCAGGTACTTGATTTTTATTCTTAAAATTTCATAAACCACTTTCTCTCACTGAGAAAGAAGCTTTTCAGCATCTGTGGATTTGCTTTTTCTTCATTTGGTTAGTTTCATGAAACACAGCATTAGCGTTCTTAGAAGCTCTAAACAAGGGATTCTGTGCATTTAAGCTGTAACATGACTTGCTCTGCATAAATGCTCCAAAACATGAAAATATGTCTCCTGCATTGCAAATAACATTTCATGCAAAAGAAACATCTTTCATGTACTTAAGCTTTACTCTTAAAATTTCATGAACCATCTTTCTCTCTGAGAAAGAAGCTTTTCAGCGTCTGTGGACTCGCTGTCTATTCATTTGTTTAGTTGCACTAAACACAGAATTAGTGTTCCTTAGACGCTCCAAACAAGTGATTGTGTGCTTTGAAGCTCTAATATGACTTGCTCTGCAAAAAATCTCTAAAACATGAAAATCTGACTACTGCATTGCAAATAACATTACATGTCATTAGAAAGAAACATTCTTCATGCACCTAAGCTTTACTCTTAAAATTGCATGAACCAATTTTCTATCACTGAGAAAGAAGCTTTTCAGCATCTATGGCATTGCTTTCTCTTCATTTGCTGTTTCTGTAATTTCAGGCTCAAACATGACTTGCTCTGCAAAAAATCTCCAAAACATGAAAATCTGACTTCTGCATTACAAATAACATGTCATTAGAAAGGAACATCATGTACTTTAGCTTTAAAATTGCATGAACCCATTTTCTCTCACTGAGAAAGAAGCTTTACAGCATCTTTGGCCTTACTTTCTCTTCATTTGCTTAATTTCATGAAACACAGCATTAATGTTCTTAGAAGCACTAAACAAGTGATTCTGTCCAGTTAAACTGTAAAATGACTTGCTCAGCAAAAAATCTCCAAAACATGAAAATGTGACTTCTGCATTGCAAATAACATTACATTTCATGAGAAAGAACCATCTTTCAGGTACTTGATTTTTATTCTTAAAATTTCATAAACCACTTTCTCTCACTGAGAAAGAAGCTTTTCAGCATCTGTGGATTTGCTTTTTCTTCATTTGGTTAGTTTCATGAAACACAGCATTAGCGTTCTTAGAAGCTCTAAACAAGGGATTCTGTGCATTTAAGCTGTAACATGACTTGCTCTGCATAAATGCTCCAAAACATGAAAATATGTCTCCTGCATTGCAAATAACATTTCATGCAAAAGAAACATCTTTCATGTACTTAAGCTTTACTCTTAAAATTTCATGAACCATCTTTCTCTCTGAGAAAGAAGCTTTTCAGCGTCTGTGGACTCGCTGTCTATTCATTTGTTTAGTTGCACTAAACACAGAATTAGTGTTCCTTAGACGCTCCAAACAAGTGATTGTGTGCTTTGAAGCTCTAATATGACTTGCTCTGCAAAAAATCTCTAAAACATGAAAATCTGACTACTGCATTGCAAATAACATTACATGTCATTAGAAAGAAACATTCTTCATGCACCTAAGCTTTACTCTTAAAATTGCATGAACCAATTTTCTATCACTGAGAAAGAAGCTTTTCAGCATCTATGGCATTGCTTTCTCTTCATTTGCTGTTTCTGTAATTTCAGGCTCAAACATGACTTGCTCTGTAATAAATCTCCAAAACATGAAAATCTGACTTCTGCATTACAAATAACATGTCATTAGAAAGGAACATCATGTACTTTAGCTTTAAAATTGCATGAACCCATTTTCTCTCACTGAGAAAGAAGCTTTACAGCATCTTTGGCCTTACTTTCTCTTCATTTGCTTAATTTCATGAAACACAGCATTAATGTTCTTAGAAGCACTAAACAAGTGATTCTGTCCATTTAAACTGTAAAATGACTTGCTCAGCAAAAAATCTCCAAAACATGAAAATGTGACTTCTGCATTGCAAATAACATTACATTTCATGAGAAAGAACCATCTTTCAGGTACTTGATTTTTATTCTTAAAATTTCATAAACCACTTTCTCTCACTGAGAAAGAAGCTTTTCAGCATCTGTGGATTTGCTTTTTCTTCATTTGGTTAGTTTCATGAAACACAGCATTAGCGTTCTTAGAAGCTCTAAACAAGGGATTCTGTGCATTTAAGCTGTAACATGACTTGCTCTGCATAAATGCTCCAAAACATGAAAATATGTCTCCTGCATTGCAAATAACATTTCATGCAAAAGAAACATCTTTCATGTACTTAAGCTTTACTCTTAAAATTTCATGAACCATCTTTCTCTCTGAGAAAGAAGCTTTTCAGCGTCTGTGGACTCGCTGTCTATTCATTTGTTTAGTTGCACTAAACACAGAATTAGTGTTCCTTAGACGCTCCAAACAAGTGATTGTGTGCTTTGAAGCTCTAATATGACTTGTTCTGCAAAAAATCTCTAAAACATGAAAATCTGACTACTGCATTGCAAATAACATTACATGTCATTAGAAAGAAACTTTCTTCATGCACCTAAGCTTGACTCTTAAAATTGCACAATCCAACTTTCTCTCACTGAGAAAGCTTTTCAGCATTTATGGTTTAGCTTTCTGTTCATTTGCTGTTTCTGTAATTTCATGCTCAAACATGACTTGCTCTGCAAAAAATCTCTAAAACATGAAAATCTGACTTCTGAATTGCAAATAACATTGCATGTCATTAGAAAGAAACATTCTTCATGTACCTAAGCTTTACTCTTAAAATTGCATGAACCAATTTTCTATCACTGAGAAAGAAGCTTTTCAGCATCTATGGCATTGCTTTCTCTTCATTTGCTGTTTCTGTAATTTCAGGCTCAAACATGACTTGCTCTGCAATAAATCTCCAAAACATGAAAATCTGACTTCTGCATTACAAATAACATGTCATTAGAAAGGAACATCATGTACTTTAGCTTTAAAATTGCATGAACCCATTTTCTCTCACTGAGAAAGAAGCTTTACAGCATCTTTGGCCTTACTTTCTCTTCATTTGCTTAATTTCATGAAACACAGCATTAATGTTCTTAGAAGCACTAAACAAGTGATTCTGTCCATTTAAACTGTAAAATGACTTGCTCAGCAAAAAATCTCCAAAACATGAAAATATGACTTCTGCATTGCAAATAACATTACATTTCATGAGAAAGAACCATCTTTCAGGTACTTGATTTTTATTCTTAAAATTTCATAAACCACTTTCTCTCACTGAGAAAGAAGCTTTTCAGCATCTGTGGCCTTGCAGTCTCTTCATTTTCTTAGTCGCACTAAACACAGCAATAGTGTTCTTAGAAACTCTAAACAAAGTGATTAAGTGCTTTGAAGCTCTAACATGACTTGCCCTGTAAAAAATCTCCAAAACGTGAAAATCTGTTTTCTGCAATGCAAATAACATTACATATCATGAGAAAGAAACATCTTTCAGGTACTTGAGCTGTACTTGAGCTCTTTCCAAACATGAAAATATGACTTCTGTATTGCAAATAACATTACATGTCATTAGAAAGAAACATTATTCATGTACTTAAGCTTTACTCTTAAAATTGCATGAACCAATTTTCTCTCACTGAGAAAGAAGCTTTTCAGCATCTATGGCCTTGCTTTCTCTTCATTTGTTGTTTCTGTAATTTCATGCTCAAACAAGACTTGCTCAGCAAAAAATCTCCAAAACACGAAAATATGACTTCTGCATTGCAAATAACATTACATGTCATTAGAAAGGAACATCATGTACTTAAGCTTTACTCTTAAAATTGCCTGAACCAATTTTCTCTCACTGTGAAAGAAGCTTTTCAGCATCTGTGGCCTGGCTGTCTCTTCATTTGCTTAGTTGCACTAAACACAGCATTAGAGTTCTTAGAAGCTGTAAACAAGTGATTTTGTGCATTTAAGCTCTAATATGTCTTGCTCTGAAAACAATCTCCAAAACATGAAAATCTGGCTTCTGCATTGCAAATAACATTACATGTCATTAGAAAAAACATTCTTCATGTACTTAAGCTAAACTCTTAAAATTGCATGAACCAACTTTCTCTCACTGAGAAAGAAGCTTTTCAGCATCTGTGGATTTGCTTTTTCTTCATTTGGTTAGTTTCATGAAACACAGCATTAGTGTTCTTAGAAGCTCTAAACAAGGGATTCTGTGCATTTAAGCTGTAACATGACTTGCTCTGCATAAATGCTCCAAAACATGAAAATATGTCTCCTGCATGGCAAATAACATTTCATGCAAAAGAAACATCTTTCATGTACTTAAGCTTTACTCTTAAAATTTCATGAACCATCTTTCTCTCTGAGAAAGAAGCTTTTCAGCGTCTGTGGACTCGCTGTCTATTCATTTGTTTAGTTGCACTAAACACAGAATTAGTGTTCCTTAGACGCTCCAAACAAGTGATTGTGTGCTTTGAAGCTCTAATATGACTTGTTCTGCAAAAAATCTCTAAAACATGAAAATCTGACTACTGTATTGCAAATAACATTACATGTCATTAGAAAGAAACTTTCTTCATGCACCTAAGCTTGACTCTTAAAATTGCACAATCCAACTTTCTCTCACTGAGAAAGCTTTTCAGCATTTATGGTTTAGCTTTCTGTTCATTTGCTGTTTCTGTAATTTCATGCTCAAACATGAATTGCTCTGCAAAAAATCTCTAAAACATGAAAATCTGACTTATGAATTGCAAATAACATTGCATGTCATTAGAAAGAAACATTCTTCATGTACCTAAGCTTTACTCTTAAAATTACATGAACCAATTTTCTATAACTGAGAAAGAAGCTTTTCAGCATCTATGGCATTGCTTTCTCTTCATTTGCTGTTTCTGTAATTTCAGGCTCAAACATGACTTGCTCTGCAAAAAATCTCCAAAACATGAAAATCTGACTTCTGCATTGCAAATAACATGTCATTAGAAAGGAACATCATGTACTTTAGCTTTAAAATTGCATGAACCCATTTTCTCTCACTGAGAAAGAAGCTTTACAGCATCTTTGGCCTTACTTTCTCTTCATTTGCTTAATTTCATGAAACACAGCATTAATGTTCTTAGAAGCACTAAACAAGTGATTCTGTCCATTTAAACTGTAAAATGACTTGCTCAGCAAAAAATCTCCAAAACATGAAAATGTGACTTCTGCATTGCAAATAACATTACATTTCATGAGAAAGAACCATCTTTCAGGTACTTGATTTTTATTCTTAAAATTTCATAAACCACTTTCTCTCACTGAGAAAGAAGCTTTTCAGCATCTGTGGATTTGCTTTTTCTTCATTTGGTTAGTTTCATGAAACACAAGCATTAGCGTTCTTAGAAGCTCTAAACAAGGGATTCTGTGCATTTAAGCTGTAACATGACTTGCTCTGCATAAATGCTCCAAAACATGAAAATATGTCTCCTGCATTGCAAATAACATTTCATGCAAAAGAAACATCTTTCATGTACTTAAGCTTTACTCTTAAAATTTCATGAACCATCTTTCTCTCTGAGAAAGAAGCTTTTCAGCGTCTGTGGACTCGCTGTCTATTCATTTGTTTAGTTGCACTAAACACAGAATTAGTGTTCCTTAGACGCTCCAAACAAGTGATTGTGTGCTTTGAAGCTCTAATATGACTTGCTCTGCAAAAAATCTCTAAAACATGAAAAGCTGACTACTGCATTGCAAATAACATTACATGTCATTAGAAAGAAACATTCTTCATGCACCTAAGCTTTACTCTTAAAATTGCATGAACCAATTTTCTATCACTGAGAAAGAAGCTTTTCAGCATCTATGGCATTGCTTTCTCTTCATTTGCTGTTTCTGTAATTTCAGGCTCAAACATGACTTGCTCTGCAAAAAATCTCCAAAACATGAAAATCTGACTTCTGCATTACAAATAACATGTCATTAGAAAGGAACATCATGTACTTTAGCTTTAAAATTGCATGAACCCATTTTCTCTCACTGAGAAAGAAGCTTTACAGCATCTTTGGCCTTACTTTCTCTTCATTTGCTTAATTTCATGAAACACAGCATTAATGTTCTTAGAAGCACTAAACAAGTGATTCTGTCCATTTAAACTGTAAAATGACTTGCTCAGCAAAAAATCTCCAAAACATGAAAATGTGACTTCTGCATTGCAAATAACATTACATTTCATGAGAAAGAACCATCTTTCAGGTACTTGATTTTTATTCTTAAAATTTCATAAACCACTTTCTCTCACTGAGAAAGAAGCTTTTCAGCATCTGTGGATTTGCTTTTTCTTCATTTGGTTAGTTTCATGAAACACAGCATTAGCGTTCTTAGAAGCTCTAAACAAGGGATTCTGTGCATTTAAGCTGTAACATGACTTGCTCTGCATAAATGCTCCAAAACATGAAAATATGTCTCCTGCATTGCAAATAACATTTCATGCAAAAGAAACATCTTTCATGTACTTAAGCTTTACTCTTAAAATTTCATGAACCATCTTTCTCTCTGAGAAAGAAGCTTTTCAGCGTCTGTGGACTCGCTGTCTATTCATTTGTTTAGTTGCACTAAACAGAATTAGTGTTCCTTAGACGCTCCAAACAAGTGATTGTGTGCTTTGAAGCTCTAATATGACTTGCTCTGCAAAAAATCTCTAAAACATGAAAATCTGACTACTGCATTGCAAATAACATTACATGTCATTAGAAAGAAACATTCTTCATGCACCTAAGCTTTACTCTTAAAATTGCATGAACCAATTTTCTATCACTGAGAAAGAAGCTTTTCAGCATCTATGGCATTGCTTTCTCTTCATTTGCTGTTTCTGTAATTTCAGGCTCAAACATGACTTGCTCTGTAATAAATCTCCAAAACATGAAAATCTGACTTCTGCATTACAAATAACATGTCATTAGAAAGGAACATCATGTACTTTAGCTTTAAAATTGCATGAACCCATTTTCTCTCACTGAGAAAGAAGCTTTACAGCATCTTTGGCCTTACTTTCTCTTCATTTGCTTAATTTCATGAAACACAGCATTAATGTTCTTAGAAGCACTAAACAAGTGATTCTGTCCATTTAAACTGTAAAATGACTTGCTCAGCAAAAAATCTCCAAAACATGAAAATATGACTTCTGCATTGCAAATAACATTACATTTCATGAGAAAGAACCATCTTTCAGATACTTGATTTTTATTCTTAAAATTTCATAAACCACTTTCTCTCACTGAGAAAGAAGCTTTTCAGCATCTGTGGCCTTGCAGTCTCTTCATTTTCTTAGTCGCACTAAACACAGCAATAGTGTTCTTAGAAACTCTAAACAAAGTGATTAAGTGCTTTGAAGCTCTAACATGACTTGCCCTGTAAAAAATCTCCAAAACGTGAAAATCTGTTTTCTGCAATGCAAATAACATTACATATCATGAGAAAGAAACATCTTTCAGGTACTTGAGCTGTACTTGAGCTCTTTCCAAACATGAAAATATGACTTCTGTATTGCAAATAACATTACATGTCATTAGAAAGAAACATTATTCATGTACTTAAGCTTTACTCTTAAAATTGCATGAACCAATTTTCTCTCACTGAGAAAGAAGCTTTTCAGCATCTATGGCCTTGCTTTCTCTTCATTTGTTGTTTCTGTAATTTCATGCTCAAACAAGACTTGCTCAGCAAAAAATCTCCAAAACACGAAAATATGACTTCTGCATTGCAAATAACATTACATGTCATTAGAAAAAACATTCTTCATGTACTTAAGCTAAACTCTTAAAATTGCATGAACCAACTTTCTCTCACTGAGAAAGAAGCTTTTCAGCATCTGTGGATTTGCTTTTTCTTCATTTGGTTAGTTTCATGAAACACAGCATTAGTGTTCTTAGAAGCTCTAAACAAGGGATTCTGTGCATTTAAGCTGTAACATGACTTGCTCTGCATAAATGCTCCAAAACATGAAAATATGTCTCCTGCATGGCAAATAACATTTCATGCAAAAGAAACATCTTTCATGTACTTAAGCTTTACTCTTAAAATTTCATGAACCATCTTTCTCTCTGAGAAAGAAGCTTTTCAGCGTCTGTGGACTCGCTGTCTATTCATTTGTTTAGTTGCACTAAACACAGAATTAGTGTTCCTTAGACGCTCCAAACAAGTGATTGTGTGCTTTGAAGCTCTAATATGACTTGTTCTGCAAAAAATCTCTAAAACATGAAAATCTGACTACTGCATTGCAAATAACATTACATGTCATTAGAAAGAAACTTTCTTCATGCACCTAAGCTTGACTCTTAAAATTGCACAATCCAACTTTCTCTCACTGAGAAAGCTTTTCAGCATTTATGGTTTAGCTTTCTGTTCATTTGCTGTTTCTGTAATTTCATGCTCAAACATGACTTGCTCTGCAAAAAATCTCTAAAACATGAAAATCTGACTTCTGAATTGCAAATAACATTGCATGTCATTAGAAAGAAACATTCTTCATGTACCTAAGCTTTACTCTTAAAATTACATGAACCAATTTTCTATAACTGAGAAAGAAGCTTTTCAGCATCTATGGCATTGCTTTCTCTTCATTTGCTGTTTCTGTAATTTCAGGCTCAAACATGACTTGCTCTGCAAAAAATCTCCAAAACATGAAAATCTGACTTCTGCATCGCAAATAACATGTCATTAGAAAGGAACATCATGTACTTTAGCTTTAAAATTGCATGAACCCATTTTCTCTCACTGAGAAAGAAGCTTTACAGCATCTTTGGCCTTACTTTCTCTTCATTTGCTTAATTTCATGAAACACAGCATTAATGTTCTTAGAAGCACTAAACAAGTGATTCTGTCCATTTAAACTGTAAAATGACTTGCTCAGCAAAAAATCTCCAAAACATGAAAATGTGACTTCTGCATTGCAAATAACATTACATTTCATGAGAAAGAACCATCTTTCAGGTACTTGATTTTTATTCTTAAAATTTCATAAACCACTTTCTCTCACTGAGAAAGAAGCTTTTCAGCATCTGTGGATTTGCTTTTTCTTCATTTGGTTAGTTTCATGAAACACAGCATTAGCGTTCTTAGAAGCTCTAAACAAGGGATTCTGTGCATTTAAGCTGTAACATGACTTGCTCTGCATAAATGCTCCAAAACATGAAAATATGTCTCCTGCATTGCAAATAACATTTCATGCAAAAGAAACATCTTTCATGTACTTAAGCTTTACTCTTAAAATTTCATGAACCATCTTTCTCTCTGAGAAAGAAGCTTTTCAGCGTCTGTGGACTCGCTGTCTATTCATTTGTTTAGTTGCACTAAACACAGAATTAGTGTTCCTTAGACGCTCCAAACAAGTGATTGTGTGCTTTGAAGCTCTAATATGACTTGCTCTGCAAAAAATCTCTAAAACATGAAAATCTGACTACTGCATTGCAAATAACATTACATGTCATTAGAAAGAAACATTCTTCATGCACCTAAGCTTTACTCTTAAAATTGCATGAACCAATTTTCTATCACTGAGAAAGAAGCTTTTCAGCATCTATGGCATTGCTTTCTCTTCATTTGCTGTTTCTGTAATTTCAGGCTCAAACATGACTTGCTCTGCAATAAATCTCCAAAACATGAAAATCTGACTTCTGCATTACAAATAACATGTCATTAGAAAGGAACATCATGTACTTTAGCTTTAAAATTGCATGAACCCATTTTCTCTCACTGAGAAAGAAGCTTTACAGCATCTTTGGCCTTACTTTCTCTTCATTTGCTTAATTTCATGAAACACAGCATTAATGTTCTTAGAAGCACTAAACAAGTGATTCTGTCCATTTAAACTGTAAAATGACTTGCTCAGCAAAAAATCTCCAAAACATGAAAATATGACTTCTGCATTGCAAATAACATTACATTTCATGAGAAAGAACCATCTTTCAGGTACTTGATTTTTATTCTTAAAATTTCATAAACCACTTTCTCTCACTGAGAAAGAAGCTTTTCAGCATCTGTGGCCTTGCAGTCTCTTCATTTTCTTAGTCGCACTAAACACAGCAATAGTGTTCTTAGAAACTCTAAACAAAGTGATTAAGTGCTTTGAAGCTCTAACATGACTTGCCCTGTAAAAAATCTCCAAAACGTGAAAATCTGTTTTCTGCAATGCAAATAACATTACATATCATGAGAAAGAAACATCTTTCAGGTACTTGAGCTGTACTTGAGCTCTTTCCAAACATGAAAATATGACTTCTGTATTGCAAATAACATTACATGTCATTAGAAAGAAACATTATTCATGTACTTAAGCTTTACTCTTAAAATTGCATGAACCAATTTTCTCTCACTGAGAAAGAAGCTTTTCAGCATCTATGGCCTTGCTTTCTCTTCATTTGTTGTTTCTGTAATTTCATGCTCAAACAAGACTTGCTCAGCAAAAAATCTCCAAAACACGAAAATATGACTTCTGCATTGCAAATAACATTACATGTCATTAGAAAAAACATTCTTCATGTACTTAAGCTAAACTCTTAAAATTGCATGAACCAACTTTCTCTCACTGAGAAAGAAGCTTTTCAGCATCTGTGGATTTGCTTTTTCTTCATTTGGTTAGTTTCATGAAACACAGCATTAGTGTTCTTAGAAGCTCTAAACAAGGGATTCTGTGCATTTAAGCTGTAACATGACTTGCTCTGCATAAATGCTCCAAAACATGAAAATATGTCTCCTGCATGGCAAATAACATTTCATGCAAAAGAAACATCTTTCATGTACTTAAGCTTTACTCTTAAAATTTCATGAACCATCTTTCTCTCTGAGAAAGAAGCTTTTCAGCGTCTGTGGACTCGCTGTCTATTCATTTGTTTAGTTGCACTAAACACAGAATTAGTGTTCCTTAGACGCTCCAAACAAGTGATTGTGTGCTTTGAAGCTCTAATATGACTTGTTCTGCAAAAAATCTCTAAAACATGAAAATCTGACTACTGCATTGCAAATAACATTACATGTCATTAGAAAGAAACTTTCTTCATGCACCTAAGCTTGACTCTTAAAATTGCACAATCCAACTTTCTCTCACTGAGAAAGCTTTTCAGCATTTATGGTTTAGCTTTCTGTTCATTTGCTGTTTCTGTAATTTCATGCTCAAACATGACTTGCTCTGCAAAAAATCTCTAAAACATGAAAATCTGACTTCTGAATTGCAAATAACATTGCATGTCATTAGAAAGAAACATTCTTCATGTACCTAAGCTTTACTCTTAAAATTACATGAACCAATTTTCTATAACTGAGAAAGAAGCTTTTCAGCATCTATGGCATTGCTTTCTCTTCATTTGCTGTTTCTGTAATTTCAGGCTCAAACATGACTTGCTCTGCAAAAAATCTCCAAAACATGAAAATCTGACTTCTGCATCGCAAATAACATGTCATTAGAAAGGAACATCATGTACTTTAGCTTTAAAATTGCATGAACCCATTTTCTCTCACTGAGAAAGAAGCTTTACAGCATCTTTGGCCTTACTTTCTCTTCATTTGCTTAATTTCATGAAACACAGCATTAATGTTCTTAGAAGCACTAAACAAGTGATTCTGTCCATTTAAACTGTAAAATGACTTGCTCAGCAAAAAATCTCCAAAACATGAAAATGTGACTTCTGCATTGCAAATAACATTACATTTCATGAGAAAGAACCATCTTTCAGGTACTTGATTTTTATTCTTAAAATTTCATAAACCACTTTCTCTCACTGAGAAAGAAGCTTTTCAGCATCTGTGGATTTGCTTTTTCTTCATTTGGTTAGTTTCATGAAACACAGCATTAGCGTTCTTAGAAGCTCTAAACAAGGGATTCTGTGCATTTAAGCTGTAACATGACTTGCTCTGCATAAATGCTCCAAAACATGAAAATATGTCTCCTGCATTGCAAATAACATTTCATGCAAAAGAAACATGTTTCATGTACTTAAGCTTTACTCTTAAAATTTCATGAACCATCTTTCTCTCTGAGAAAGAAGCTTTTCAGCGTCTGTGGACTCGCTGTCTATTCATTTGTTTAGTTGCACTAAACACAGAATTAGTGTTCCTTAGACGCTCCAAACAAGTGATTGTGTGCTTTGAAGCTCTAATATGACTTGCTCTGCAAAAAATCTCTAAAACATGAAAATCTGACTACTGCATTGCAAATAACATTACATGTCATTAGAAAGAAACATTCTTCATGCACCTAAGCTTTACTCTTAAAATTGCATGAACCAATTTTCTATCACTGAGAAAGAAGCTTTTCAGCATCTATGGCATTGCTTTCTCTTCATTTGCTGTTTCTGTAATTTCAGGCTCAAACATGACTTGCTCTGCAAAAAATCTCCAAAACATGAAAATCTGACTTCTGCATTACAAATAACATGTCATTAGAAAGGAACATCATGTACTTTAGCTTTAAAATTGCATGAACCCATTTTCTCTCACTGAGAAAGAAGCTTTACAGCATCTTTGGCCTTACTTTCTCTTCATTTGCTTAATTTCATGAAACACAGCATTAATGTTCTTAGAAGCACTAAACAAGTGATTCTGTCCATTTAAACTGTAAAATGACTTGCTCAGCAAAAAATCTCCAAAACATGAAAATGTGACTTCTGCATTGCAAATAACATTACATTTCATGAGAAAGAACCATCTTTCAGGTACTTGATTTTTATTCTTAAAATTTCATAAACCACTTTCTCTCACTGAGAAAGAAGCTTTTCAGCATCTGTGGATTTGCTTTTTCTTCATTTGGTTAGTTTCATGAAACACAGCATTAGCGTTCTTAGAAGCTCTAAACAAGGGATTCTGTGCATTTAAGCTGTAACATGACTTGCTCTGCATAAATGCTCCAAAACATGAAAATATGTCTCCTGCATTGCAAATAACATTTCATGCAAAAGAAACATCTTTCATGTACTTAAGCTTTACTCTTAAAATTTCATGAACCATCTTTCTCTCTGAGAAAGAAGCTTTTCAGCGTCTGTGGACTCGCTGTCTATTCATTTGTTTAGTTGCACTAAACACAGAATTAGTGTTCCTTAGACGCTCCAAACAAGTGATTGTGTGCTTTGAAGCTCTAATATGACTTGTTCTGCAAAAAATCTCTAAAACATGAAAATCTGACTACTGCATTGCAAATAACATTACATGTCATTAGAAAGAAACTTTCTTCATGCACCTAAGCTTGACTCTTAAAATTGCACAATCCAACTTTCTCTCACTGAGAAAGCTTTTCAGCATTTATGGTTTAGCTTTCTGTTCATTTGCTGTTTCTGTAATTGCAATAAATCTCCAAAACATGAAAATCTGACTTCTGCATTACAAATAACATGTCATTAGAAAGGAACATCATGTACTTTAGCTTTAAAATTGCATGAACCCATTTTCTCTCACTGAGAAAGAAGCTTTACAGCATCTTTGGCCTTACTTTCTCTTCATTTGCTTAATTTCATGAAACACAGCATTAATGTTCTTAGAAGCACTAAACAAGTGATTCTGTCCATTTAAACTGTAAAATGACTTGCTCAGCAAAAAATCTCCAAAACATGAAAATATGACTTCTGCATTGCAAATAACATTACATTTCATGAGAAAGAACCATCTTTCAGGTACTTGATTTTTATTCTTAAAATTTCATAAACCACTTTCTCTCACTGAGAAAGAAGCTTTTCAGCATCTGTGGCCTTGCAGTCTCTTCATTTTCTTAGTCGCACTAAACACAGCAATAGTGTTCTTAGAAACTCTAAACAAAGTGATTAAGTGCTTTGAAGCTCTAACATGACTTTCCCTGTAAAAAATCTCCAAAACGTGAAAATCTGTTTTCTGCAATGCAAATAACATTACATATCATGAGAAAGAAACATCTTTCAGGTACTTGAGCTGTACTTGAGCTCTTTCCAAACATGAAAATATGACTTCTGTATTGCAAATAACATTACATGTCATTAGAAAGAAACATTATTCATGTACTTAAGCTTTACTCTTAAAATTGCATGAACCAATTTTCTCTCACTGAGAAAGAAGCTTTTCAGCATCTATGGCCTTGCTTTCTCTTCATTTGTTGTTTCTGTAATTTCATGCTCAAACAAGACTTGCTCAGCAAAAAATCTCCAAAACACGAAAATATGACTTCTGCATTGCAAATAACATTACATGTCATTAGAAAGGAACATCATGTACTTAAAATTGCATGAACCAACTTTCTCTCACTGAGAAAGAAGCTTTTCAGCATCTGTGGATTTGCTTTTTCTTCATTTGGTTAGTTTCATGAAACACAGCATTAGCGTTCTTAGAAGCTCTAAACAAGGGATTCTGTGCATTTAAGCTGTAACATGACTTGCTCAGCAAAAAATCTCCAAAACATGAAAATATGACTTCTGCATTGCAAATAACATTACATTTCATGAGAAAGAACCATCTTTCAGGTACTTGATTTTTATTCTTAAAATTTCATAAACCACTTTCTCTCACTGAGAAAGAAGCTTTTCAGCATCTGTGGCCTTGCAGTCTCTTCATTTTCTTAGTCGCACTAAACACAGCAATAGTGTTCTTAGAAACTCTAAACAAAGTGATTAAGTGCTTTGAAGCTCTAACATGACTTGCCCTGTAAAAAATCTCCAAAACGTGAAAATCTGTTTTCTGCAATGCAAATAACATTACATATCATGAGAAAGAAACATCTTTCAGGTACTTGAGCTGTACTTGAGCTCTTTCCAAACATGAAAATATGACTTCTGTATTGCAAATAACATTACATGTCATTAGAAAGAAACATTATTCATGTACTTAAGCTTTACTCTTAAAATTGCATGAACCAATTTTCTCTCACTGAGAAAGAAGCTTTTCAGCATCTATGGCCTTGCTTTCTCTTCATTTGTTGTTTCTGTAATTTCATGCTCAAACAAGACTTGCTCAGCAAAAAATCTCCAAAACACGAAAATATGACTTCTGCATTGCAAATAACATTACATGTCATTAGAAAGGAACATCATGTACTTAAGCTTTACTCTTAAAATTGCCTGAACCAATTTTCTCTCACTGTGAAAGAAGCTTTTCAGCATCTGTGGCCTGGCTGTCCCTTCATTTGCTTAGTTGCACTAAACACAGCATTAGAGTTCTTAGAAGCTGTAAACAAGTGATTTTGTGCATTTAAGCTCTAATATGTCTTGCTCTGAAAACAATCTCCAAAACATGAAAATCTGGCTTCTGCATTGCAAATAACATTACATGTCATTAGAAAAAACATTCTTCATGTACTTAAGCTAAACTCTTAAAATTGCATGAACCAACTTTCTCTCACTGAGAAAGAAGCTTTTCAGCATCTGTGGATTTGCTTTTTCTTCATTTGGTTAGTTTCATGAAACACAGCATTAGTGTTCTTAGAAGCTCTAAACAAGGGATTCTGTGCATTTAAGCTGTAACATGACTTGCTCTGCATAAATGCTCCAAAACATGAAAATATGTCTCCTGCATGGCAAATAACATTTCATGCAAAAGAAACATCTTTCATGTACTTAAGCTTTACTCTTAAAATTTCATGAACCATCTTTCTCTCTGAGAAAGAAGCTTTTCAGCGTCTGTGGACTCGCTGTCTATTCATTTGTTTAGTTGCACTAAACACAGAATTAGTGTTCCTTAGACGCTCCAAACAAGTGATTGTGTGCTTTGAAGCTCTAATATGACTTGTTCTGCAAAAAATCTCTAAAACATGAAAATCTGACTACTGCATTGCAAATAACATTACATGTCATTAGAAAGAAACTTTCTTCATGCACCTAAGCTTGACTCTTAAAATTGCACAATCCAACTTTCTCTCACTGAGAAAGCTTTTCAGCATTTATGGTTTAGCTTTCTGTTCATTTGCTGTTTCTGTAATTTCATGCTCAAACATGACTTGCTCTGCAAAAAATCTCTAAAACATGAAAATCTGACTTCTGAATTGCAAATAACATTGCATGTCATTAGAAAGAAACATTCTTCATGTACCTAAGCTTTACTCTTAAAATTACATGAACCAATTTTCTATAACTGAGAAAGAAGCTTTTCAGCATCTATGGCATTGCTTTCTCTTCATTTGCTGTTTCTGTAATTTCAGGCTCAAACATGACTTGCTCTGCAAAAAATCTCCAAAACATGAAAATCTGACTTCTGCATTGCAAATAACATGTCATTAGAAAGGAACATCATGTACTTTAGCTTTAAAATTGCATGAACCCATTTTCTCTCACTGAGAAAGAAGCTTTACAGCATCTTTGGCCTTACTTTCTCTTCATTTGCTTAATTTCATGAAACACAGCATTAATGTTCTTAGAAGCACTAAACAAGTGATTCTGTCCATTTAAACTGTAAAATGACTTGCTCAGCAAAAAATCTCCAAAACATGAAAATGTGACTTCTGCATTGCAAATAACATTACATTTCATGAGAAAGAACCATCTTTCAGGTACTTGATTTTTATTCTTAAAATTTCATAAACCACTTTCTCTCACTGAGAAAGAAGCTTTTCAGCATCTGTGGATTTGCTTTTTCTTCATTTGGTTAGTTTCATGAAACACAGCATTAGCGTTCTTAGAAGCTCTAAACAAGGGATTCTGTGCATTTAAGCTGTAACATGACTTGCTCTGCATAAATGCTCCAAAACATGAAAATATGTCTCCTGCATTGCAAATAACATTTCATGCAAAAGAAACATCTTTCATGTACTTAAGCTTTACTCTTAAAATTTCATGAACCATCTTTCTCTCTGAGAAAGAAGCTTTTCAGCGTCTGTGGACTCGCTGTCTATTCATTTGTTTAGTTGCACTAAACACAGAATTAGTGTTCCTTAGACGCTCCAAACAAGTGATTGTGTGCTTTGAAGCTCTAATATGACTTGTTCTGCAAAAAATCTCTAAAACATGAAAATCTGACTACTGCATTGCAAATAACATTACATGTCATTAGAAAGAAACTTTCTTCATGCACCTAAGCTTGACTCTTAAAATTGCACAATCCAACTTTCTCTCACTGAGAAAGCTTTTCAGCATTTATGGTTTAGCTTTCTGTTCATTTGCTGTTTCTGTAATTTCATGCTCAAACATGACTTGCTCTGCAAAAAATCTCTAAAACATGAAAATCTGACTTCTGAATTGCAAATAACATTGCATGTCATTAGAAAGAAACATTCTTCATGTACCTAAGCTTTACTCTTAAAATTGCATGAACCAATTTTCTATCACTGAGAAAGAAGCTTTTCAGCATCTATGGCATTGCTTTCTCTTCATTTGCTGTTTCTGTAATTTCAGGCTCAAACATGACTTGCTCTGCAATAAATCTCCAAAACATGAAAATCTGACTTCTGCATTACAAATAACATGTCATTAGAAAGGAACATCATGTACTTTAGCTTTAAAATTGCATGAACCCATTTTCTCTCACTGAGAAAGAAGCTTTACAGCATCTTTGGCCTTACTTTCTCTTCATTTGCTTAATTTCATGAAACACAGCATTAATGTTCTTAGAAGCACTAAACAAGTGATTCTGTCCATTTAAACTGTAAAATGACTTGCTCAGCAAAAAATCTCCAAAACATGAAAATATGACTTCTGCATTGCAAATAACATTACATTTCATGAGAAAGAACCATCTTTCAGGTACTTGATTTTTATTCTTAAAATTTCATAAACCACTTTCTCTCACTGAGAAAGAAGCTTTTCAGCATCTGTGGCCTTGCAGTCTCTTCATTTTCTTAGTCGCACTAAACACAGCAATAGTGTTCTTAGAAACTCTAAACAAAGTGATTAAGTGCTTTGAAGCTCTAACATGACTTTCCCTGTAAAAAATCTCCAAAACGTGAAAATCTGTTTTCTGCAATGCAAATAACATTACATATCATGAGAAAGAAACATCTTTCAGGTACTTGAGCTGTACTTGAGCTCTTTCCAAACATGAAAATATGACTTCTGTATTGCAAATAACATTACATGTCATTAGAAAGAAACATTATTCATGTACTTAAGCTTTACTCTTAAAATTGCATGAACCAATTTTCTCTCACTGAGAAAGAAGCTTTTCAGCATCTATGGCCTTGCTTTCTCTTCATTTGTTGTTTCTGTAATTTCATGCTCAAACAAGACTTGCTCAGCAAAAAATCTCCAAAACACGAAAATATGACTTCTGCATTGCAAATAACATTACATGTCATTAGAAAGGAACATCATGTACTTAAAATTGCATGAACCAACTTTCTCTCACTGAGAAAGAAGCTTTTCAGCATCTGTGGATTTGCTTTTTCTTCATTTGGTTAGTTTCATGAAACACAGCATTAGTGTTCTTAGAAGCTCTAAACAAGGGATTCTGTGCATTTAAGCTGTAACATGACTTGCTCTGCATAAATGCTCCAAAACATGAAAATATGTCTCCTGCATTGCAAATAACATTTCATGCAAAAGAAACATCTTTCATGTACTTAAGCTTTACTCTTAAAATTTCATGAACCATCTTTCTCTCTGAGAAAGAAGCTTTTCAGCGTCTGTGGACTCGCTGTCTATTCATTTGTTTAGTTGCACTAAACACAGAATTAGTGTTCCTTAGACGCTCCAAACAAGTGATTGTGTGCTTTGAAGCTCTAATATGACTTGTTCTGCAAAAAATCTCTAAAACATGAAAATCTGACTACTGCATTGCAAATAACATTACATGTCATTAGAAAGAAACTTTCTTCATGCACCTAAGCTTGACTCTTAAAATTGCACAATCCAACTTTCTCTCACTGAGAAAGCTTTTCAGCATTTATGGTTTAGCTTTCTGTTCATTTGCTGTTTCTGTAATTTCATGCTCAAACATGACTTGCTCTGCAAAAAATCTCTAAAACATGAAAATCTGACTTCTGAATTGCAAATAACATTGCATGTCATTAGAAAGAAACATTCTTCATGTACCTAAGCTTTACTCTTAAAATTGCATGAACCAATTTTCTATCACTGAGAAAGAAGCTTTTCAGCATCTATGGCATTGCTTTCTCTTCATTTGCTGTTTCTGTAATTTCAGGCTCAAACATGACTTGCTCTGCAATAAATCTCCAAAACATGAAAATCTGACTTCTGCATTACAAATAACATGTCATTAGAAAGGAACATCATGTACTTTAGCTTTAAAATTGCATGAACCCATTTTCTCTCACTGAGAAAGAAGCTTTACAGCATCTTTGGCCTTACTTTCTCTTCATTTGCTTAATTTCATGAAACACAGCATTAATGTTCTTAGAAGCACTAAACGAGTGATTCTGTCCATTTAAACTGTAAAATGACTTGCTCAGCAAAAAATCTCCAAAACATGAAAATATGACTTCTGCATTGCAAATAACATTACATTTCATGAGAAAGAACCATCTTTCAGGTACTTGATTTTTATTCTTAAAATTTCATAAACCACTTTCTCTCACTGAGAAAGAAGCTTTTCAGCATCTGTGGCCTTGCAGTCTCTTCATTTTCTTAGTCGCACTAAACACAGCAATAGTGTTCTTAGAAACTCTAAACAAAGTGATTAAGT
This sequence comes from Barbus barbus, assembly GCF_936440315.1. Classification (NCBI taxonomy): domain Eukaryota; kingdom Metazoa; phylum Chordata; class Actinopteri; order Cypriniformes; family Cyprinidae; genus Barbus; species Barbus barbus. The sequence continues at coordinate 24,339,666 of NC_136763.1, read as the reverse complement.
GCTTTGAAGCTCTAACATGACTTGCCCTGTAAAAAATCTCCAAAACGTGAAAATCTGTTTTCTGCAATGCAAATAACATTACATATCATGAGAAAGAAACATCTTTCAGGTACTTGAGCTGTACTTGAGCTCTTTCCAAACATGAAAATATGACTTCTGTATTGCAAATAACATTACATGTCATTAGAAAGAAACATTATTCATGTACTTAAGCTTTACTCTTAAAATTGCATGAACCAATTTTCTCTCACTGAGAAAGAAGCTTTTCAGCATCTATGGCCTTGCTTTCTCTTCATTTGTTGTTTCTGTAATTTCATGCTCAAACAAGACTTGCTCAGCAAAAAATCTCCAAAACACGAAAATATGACTTCTGCATTGCAAATAACATTACATGTCATTAGAAAAGAACATCATGTACTTAAGCTTTACTCCTAAAATTGCCTGAACCAATTTTCTCTCACTGTGAAAGAAGCTTTTCAGCATCTGTGGCCTGGCTGTCCCTTCATTTGCTTAGTTGCACTAAACACAGCATTAGAGTTCTTAGAAGCTGTAAACAAGTGATTTTGTGCATTTAAGCTCTAATATGTCTTGCTCTGAAAACAATCTCCAAAACATGAAAATCTGGCTTCTGCATTGCAAATAACATTACATGTCATTAGAAAAAACATTCTTCATGTACTTAAGCTAAACTCTTAAAATTGCATGAACCAACTTTCTCTCACTGAGAAAGAAGCTTTTCAGCATCTGTGGATTTGCTTTTTCTTCATTTGGTTAGTTTCATGAAACACAGCATTAGTGTTCTTAGAAGCTCTAAACAAGGGATTCTGTGCATTTAAGCTGTAACATGACTTGCTCTGCATAAATGCTCCAAAACATGAAAATATGTCTCCTGCATGGCAAATAACATTTCATGCAAAAGAAACATCTTTCATGTACTTAAGCTTTACTCTTAAAATTTCATGAACCATCTTTCTCTCTGAGAAAGAAGCTTTTCAGCGTCTGTGGACTCGCTGTCTATTCATTTGTTTAGTTGCACTAAACACAGAATTAGTGTTCCTTAGACGCTCCAAACAAGTGATTGTGTGCTTTGAAGCTCTAATATGACTTGTTCTGCAAAAAATCTCTAAAACATGAAAATCTGACTACTGTATTGCAAATAACATTACATGTCATTAGAAAGAAACTTTCTTCATGCACCTAAGCTTGACTCTTAAAATTGCACAATCCAACTTTCTCTCACTGAGAAAGCTTTTCAGCATTTATGGTTTAGCTTTCTGTTCATTTGCTGTTTCTGTAATTTCATGCTCAAACATGACTTGCTCTGCAAAAAATCTCTAAAACATGAAAATCTGACTTATGAATTGCAAATAACATTGCATGTCATTAGAAAGAAACATTCTTCATGTACCTAAGCTTTACTCTTAAAATTACATGAACCAATTTTCTATAACTGAGAAAGAAGCTTTTCAGCATCTATGGCATTGCTTTCTCTTCATTTGCTGTTTCTGTAATTTCAGGCTCAAACATGACTTGCTCTGCAAAAAATCTCCAAAACATGAAAATCTGACTTCTGCATTGCAAATAACATGTCATTAGAAAGGAACATCATGTACTTTAGCTTTAAAATTGCATGAACCCATTTTCTCTCACTGAGAAAGAAGCTTTACAGCATCTTTGGCCTTACTTTCTCTTCATTTGCTTAATTTCATGAAACACAGCATTAATGTTCTTAGAAGCACTAAACAAGTGATTCTGTCCATTTAAACTGTAAAATGACTTGCTCAGCAAAAAATCTCCAAAACATGAAAATGTGACTTCTGCATTGCAAATAACATTACATTTCATGAGAAAGAACCATCTTTCAGGTACTTGATTTTTATTCTTAAAATTTCATAAACCACTTTCTCTCACTGAGAAAGAAGCTTTTCAGCATCTGTGGATTTGCTTTTTCTTCATTTGGTTAGTTTCATGAAACACAAGCATTAGCGTTCTTAGAAGCTCTAAACAAGGGATTCTGTGCATTTAAGCTGTAACATGACTTGCTCTGCATAAATGCTCCAAAACATGAAAATATGTCTCCTGCATTGCAAATAACATTTCATGCAAAAGAAACATCTTTCATGTACTTAAGCTTTACTCTTAAAATTTCATGAACCATCTTTCTCTCTGAGAAAGAAGCTTTTCAGCGTCTGTGGACTCGCTGTCTATTCATTTGTTTAGTTGCACTAAACACAGAATTAGTGTTCCTTAGACGCTCCAAACAAGTGATTGTGTGCTTTGAAGCTCTAATATGACTTGCTCTGCAAAAAATCTCTAAAACATGAAAAGCTGACTACTGCATTGCAAATAACATTACATGTCATTAGAAAGAAACATTCTTCATGCACCTAAGCTTTACTCTTAAAATTGCATGAACCAATTTTCTATCACTGAGAAAGAAGCTTTTCAGCATCTATGGCATTGCTTTCTCTTCATTTGCTGTTTCTGTAATTTCAGGCTCAAACATGACTTGCTCTGCAAAAAATCTCCAAAACATGAAAATCTGACTTCTGCATTACAAATAACATGTCATTAGAAAGGAACATCATGTACTTTAGCTTTAAAATTGCATGAACCCATTTTCTCTCACTGAGAAAGAAGCTTTACAGCATCTTTGGCCTTACTTTCTCTTCATTTGCTTAATTTCATGAAACACAGCATTAATGTTCTTAGAAGCACTAAACAAGTGATTCTGTCCATTTAAACTGTAAAATGACTTGCTCAGCAAAAAATCTCCAAAACATGAAAATGTGACTTCTGCATTGCAAATAACATTACATTTCATGAGAAAGAACCATCTTTCAGGTACTTGATTTTTATTCTTAAAATTTCATAAACCACTTTCTCTCACTGAGAAAGAAGCTTTTCAGCATCTGTGGATTTGCTTTTTCTTCATTTGGTTAGTTTCATGAAACACAGCATTAGCGTTCTTAGAAGCTCTAAACAAGGGATTCTGTGCATTTAAGCTGTAACATGACTTGCTCTGCATAAATGCTCCAAAACATGAAAATATGTCTCCTGCATTGCAAATAACATTTCATGCAAAAGAAACATCTTTCATGTACTTAAGCTTTACTCTTAAAATTTCATGAACCATCTTTCTCTCTGAGAAAGAAGCTTTTCAGCGTCTGTGGACTCGCTGTCTATTCATTTGTTTAGTTGCACTAAACACAGAATTAGTGTTCCTTAGACGCTCCAAACAAGTGATTGTGTGCTTTGAAGCTCTAATATGACTTGCTCTGCAAAAAATCTCTAAAACATGAAAATCTGACTACTGCATTGCAAATAACATTACATGTCATTAGAAAGAAACATTCTTCATGCACCTAAGCTTTACTCTTAAAATTGCATGAACCAATTTTCTATCACTGAGAAAGAAGCTTTTCAGCATCTATGGCATTGCTTTCTCTTCATTTGCTGTTTCTGTAATTTCAGGCTCAAACATGACTTGCTCTGTAATAAATCTCCAAAACATGAAAATCTGACTTCTGCATTACAAATAACATGTCATTAGAAAGGAACATCATGTACTTTAGCTTTAAAATTGCATGAACCCATTTTCTCTCACTGAGAAAGAAGCTTTACAGCATCTTTGGCCTTACTTTCTCTTCATTTGCTTAATTTCATGAAACACAGCATTAATGTTCTTAGAAGCACTAAACAAGTGATTCTGTCCATTTAAACTGTAAAATGACTTGCTCAGCAAAAAATCTCCAAAACATGAAAATATGACTTCTGCATTGCAAATAACATTACATTTCATGAGAAAGAACCATCTTTCAGGTACTTGATTTTTATTCTTAAAATTTCATAAACCACTTTCTCTCACTGAGAAAGAAGCTTTTCAGCATCTGTGGCCTTGCAGTCTCTTCATTTTCTTAGTCGCACTAAACACAGCAATAGTGTTCTTAGAAACTCTAAACAAAGTGATTAAGTGCTTTGAAGCTCTAACATGACTTGCCCTGTAAAAAATCTCCAAAACGTGAAAATCTGTTTTCTGCAATGCAAATAACATTACATATCATGAGAAAGAAACATCTTTCAGGTACTTGAGCTGTACTTGAGCTCTTTCCAAACATGAAAATATGACTTCTGTATTGCAAATAACATTACATGTCATTAGAAAGAAACATTATTCATGTACTTAAGCTTTACTCTTAAAATTGCATGAACCAATTTTCTCTCACTGAGAAAGAAGCTTTTCAGCATCTATGGCCTTGCTTTCTCTTCATTTGTTGTTTCTGTAATTTCATGCTCAAACAAGACTTGCTCAGCAAAAAATCTCCAAAACACGAAAATATGACTTCTGCATTGCAAATAACATTACATGTCATTAGAAAAAACATTCTTCATGTACTTAAGCTAAACTCTTAAAATTGCATGAACCAACTTTCTCTCACTGAGAAAGAAGCTTTTCAGCATCTGTGGATTTGCTTTTTCTTCATTTGGTTAGTTTCATGAAACACAGCATTAGTGTTCTTAGAAGCTCTAAACAAGGGATTCTGTGCATTTAAGCTGTAACATGACTTGCTCTGCATAAATGCTCCAAAACATGAAAATATGTCTCCTGCATGGCAAATAACATTTCATGCAAAAGAAACATCTTTCATGTACTTAAGCTTTACTCTTAAAATTTCATGAACCATCTTTCTCTCTGAGAAAGAAGCTTTTCAGCGTCTGTGGACTCGCTGTCTATTCATTTGTTTAGTTGCACTAAACACAGAATTAGTGTTCCTTAGACGCTCCAAACAAGTGATTGTGTGCTTTGAAGCTCTAATATGACTTGTTCTGCAAAAAATCTCTAAAACATGAAAATCTGACTACTGCATTGCAAATAACATTACATGTCATTAGAAAGAAACTTTCTTCATGCACCTAAGCTTGACTCTTAAAATTGCACAATCCAACTTTCTCTCACTGAGAAAGCTTTTCAGCATTTATGGTTTAGCTTTCTGTTCATTTGCTGTTTCTGTAATTTCATGCTCAAACATGACTTGCTCTGCAAAAAATCTCTAAAACATGAAAATCTGACTTCTGAATTGCAAATAACATTGCATGTCATTAGAAAGAAACATTCTTCATGTACCTAAGCTTTACTCTTAAAATTACATGAACCAATTTTCTATAACTGAGAAAGAAGCTTTTCAGCATCTATGGCATTGCTTTCTCTTCATTTGCTGTTTCTGTAATTTCAGGCTCAAACATGACTTGCTCTGCAAAAAATCTCCAAAACATGAAAATCTGACTTCTGCATCGCAAATAACATGTCATTAGAAAGGAACATCATGTACTTTAGCTTTAAAATTGCATGAACCCATTTTCTCTCACTGAGAAAGAAGCTTTACAGCATCTTTGGCCTTACTTTCTCTTCATTTGCTTAATTTCATGAAACACAGCATTAATGTTCTTAGAAGCACTAAACAAGTGATTCTGTCCATTTAAACTGTAAAATGACTTGCTCAGCAAAAAATCTCCAAAACATGAAAATGTGACTTCTGCATTGCAAATAACATTACATTTCATGAGAAAGAACCATCTTTCAGGTACTTGATTTTTATTCTTAAAATTTCATAAACCACTTTCTCTCACTGAGAAAGAAGCTTTTCAGCATCTGTGGATTTGCTTTTTCTTCATTTGGTTAGTTTCATGAAACACAGCATTAGCGTTCTTAGAAGCTCTAAACAAGGGATTCTGTGCATTTAAGCTGTAACATGACTTGCTCTGCATAAATGCTCCAAAACATGAAAATATGTCTCCTGCATTGCAAATAACATTTCATGCAAAAGAAACATCTTTCATGTACTTAAGCTTTACTCTTAAAATTTCATGAACCATCTTTCTCTCTGAGAAAGAAGCTTTTCAGCGTCTGTGGACTCGCTGTCTATTCATTTGTTTAGTTGCACTAAACACAGAATTAGTGTTCCTTAGACGCTCCAAACAAGTGATTGTGTGCTTTGAAGCTCTAATATGACTTGCTCTGCAAAAAATCTCTAAAACATGAAAATCTGACTACTGCATTGCAAATAACATTACATGTCATTAGAAAGAAACATTCTTCATGCACCTAAGCTTTACTCTTAAAATTGCATGAACCAATTTTCTATCACTGAGAAAGAAGCTTTTCAGCATCTATGGCATTGCTTTCTCTTCATTTGCTGTTTCTGTAATTTCAGGCTCAAACATGACTTGCTCTGCAATAAATCTCCAAAACATGAAAATCTGACTTCTGCATTACAAATAACATGTCATTAGAAAGGAACATCATGTACTTTAGCTTTAAAATTGCATGAACCCATTTTCTCTCACTGAGAAAGAAGCTTTACAGCATCTTTGGCCTTACTTTCTCTTCATTTGCTTAATTTCATGAAACACAGCATTAATGTTCTTAGAAGCACTAAACGAGTGATTCTGTCCATTTAAACTGTAAAATGACTTGCTCAGCAAAAAATCTCCAAAACATGAAAATATGACTTCTGCATTGCAAATAACATTACATTTCATGAGAAAGAACCATCTTTCAGGTACTTGATTTTTATTCTTAAAATTTCATAAACCACTTTCTCTCACTGAGAAAGAAGCTTTTCAGCATCTGTGGCCTTGCAGTCTCTTCATTTTCTTAGTCGCACTAAACACAGCAATAGTGTTCTTAGAAACTCTAAACAAAGTGATTAAGTGCTTTGAAGCTCTAACATGACTTGCCCTGTAAAAAATCTCCAAAACGTGAAAATCTGTTTTCTGCAATGCAAATAACATTACATATCATGAGAAAGAAACATCTTTCAGGTACTTGAGCTGTACTTGAGCTCTTTCCAAACATGAAAATATGACTTCTGTATTGCAAATAACATTACATGTCATTAGAAAGAAACATTATTCATGTACTTAAGCTTTACTCTTAAAATTGCATGAACCAATTTTCTCTCACTGAGAAAGAAGCTTTTCAGCATCTATGGCCTTGCTTTCTCTTCATTTGTTGTTTCTGTAATTTCATGCTCAAACAAGACTTGCTCAGCAAAAAATCTCCAAAACACGAAAATATGACTTCTGCATTGCAAATAACATTACATGTCATTAGAAAAAACATTCTTCATGTACTTAAGCTAAACTCTTAAAATTGCATGAACCAACTTTCTCTCACTGAGAAAGAAGCTTTTCAGCATCTGTGGATTTGCTTTTTCTTCATTTGGTTAGTTTCATGAAACACAGCATTAGTGTTCTTAGAAGCTCTAAACAAGGGATTCTGTGCATTTAAGCTGTAACATGACTTGCTCTGCATAAATGCTCCAAAACATGAAAATATGTCTCCTGCATGGCAAATAACATTTCATGCAAAAGAAACATCTTTCATGTACTTAAGCTTTACTCTTAAAATTTCATGAACCATCTTTCTCTCTGAGAAAGAAGCTTTTCAGCGTCTGTGGACTCGCTGTCTATTCATTTGTTTAGTTGCACTAAACACAGAATTAGTGTTCCTTAGACGCTCCAAACAAGTGATTGTGTGCTTTGAAGCTCTAATATGACTTGTTCTGCAAAAAATCTCTAAAACATGAAAATCTGACTACTGCATTGCAAATAACATTACATGTCATTAGAAAGAAACTTTCTTCATGCACCTAAGCTTGACTCTTAAAATTGCACAATCCAACTTTCTCTCACTGAGAAAGCTTTTCAGCATTTATGGTTTAGCTTTCTGTTCATTTGCTGTTTCTGTAATTTCATGCTCAAACATGACTTGCTCTGCAAAAAATCTCTAAAACATGAAAATCTGACTTCTGAATTGCAAATAACATTGCATGTCATTAGAAAGAAACATTCTTCATGTACCTAAGCTTTACTCTTAAAATTACATGAACCAATTTTCTATAACTGAGAAAGAAGCTTTTCAGCATCTATGGCATTGCTTTCTCTTCATTTGCTGTTTCTGTAATTTCAGGCTCAAACATGACTTGCTCTGCAAAAAATCTCCAAAACATGAAAATCTGACTTCTGCATCGCAAATAACATGTCATTAGAAAGGAACATCATGTACTTTAGCTTTAAAATTGCATGAACCCATTTTCTCTCACTGAGAAAGAAGCTTTACAGCATCTTTGGCCTTACTTTCTCTTCATTTGCTTAATTTCATGAAACACAGCATTAATGTTCTTAGAAGCACTAAACAAGTGATTCTGTCCATTTAAACTGTAAAATGACTTGCTCAGCAAAAAATCTCCAAAACATGAAAATGTGACTTCTGCATTGCAAATAACATTACATTTCATGAGAAAGAACCATCTTTCAGGTACTTGATTTTTATTCTTAAAATTTCATAAACCACTTTCTCTCACTGAGAAAGAAGCTTTTCAGCATCTGTGGATTTGCTTTTTCTTCATTTGGTTAGTTTCATGAAACACAGCATTAGCGTTCTTAGAAGCTCTAAACAAGGGATTCTGTGCATTTAAGCTGTAACATGACTTGCTCTGCATAAATGCTCCAAAACATGAAAATATGTCTCCTGCATTGCAAATAACATTTCATGCAAAAGAAACATCTTTCATGTACTTAAGCTTTACTCTTAAAATTTCATGAACCATCTTTCTCTCTGAGAAAGAAGCTTTTCAGCGTCTGTGGACTCGCTGTCTATTCATTTGTTTAGTTGCACTAAACACAGAATTAGTGTTCCTTAGACGCTCCAAACAAGTGATTGTGTGCTTTGAAGCTCTAATATGACTTGCTCTGCAAAAAATCTCTAAAACATGAAAATCTGACTACTGCATTGCAAATAACATTACATGTCATTAGAAAGAAACATTCTTCATGCACCTAAGCTTTACTCTTAAAATTGCATGAACCAATTTTCTATCACTGAGAAAGAAGCTTTTCAGCATCTATGGCATTGCTTTCTCTTCATTTGCTGTTTCTGTAATTTCAGGCTCAAACATGACTTGCTCTGCAATAAATCTCCAAAACATGAAAATCTGACTTCTGCATTACAAATAACATGTCATTAGAAAGGAACATCATGTACTTTAGCTTTAAAATTGCATGAACCCATTTTCTCTCACTGAGAAAGAAGCTTTACAGCATCTTTGGCCTTACTTTCTCTTCATTTGCTTAATTTCATGAAACACAGCATTAATGTTCTTAGAAGCACTAAACGAGTGATTCTGTCCATTTAAACTGTAAAATGACTTGCTCAGCAAAAAATCTCCAAAACATGAAAATATGACTTCTGCATTGCAAATAACATTACATTTCATGAGAAAGAACCATCTTTCAGGTACTTGATTTTTATTCTTAAAATTTCATAAACCACTTTCTCTCACTGAGAAAGAAGCTTTTCAGCATCTGTGGCCTTGCAGTCTCTTCATTTTCTTAGTCGCACTAAACACAGCAATAGTGTTCTTAGAAACTCTAAACAAAGTGATTAAGTGCTTTGAAGCTCTAACATGACTTGCCCTGTAAAAAATCTCCAAAACGTGAAAATCTGTTTTCTGCAATGCAAATAACATTACATATCATGAGAAAGAAACATCTTTCAGGTACTTGAGCTGTACTTGAGCTCTTTCCAAACATGAAAATATGACTTCTGTATTGCAAATAACATTACATGTCATTAGAAAGAAACATTATTCATGTACTTAAGCTTTACTCTTAAAATTGCATGAACCAATTTTCTCTCACTGAGAAAGAAGCTTTTCAGCATCTATGGCCTTGCTTTCTCTTCATTTGTTGTTTCTGTAATTTCATGCTCAAACAAGACTTGCTCAGCAAAAAATCTCCAAAACACGAAAATATGACTTCTGCATTGCAAATAACATTACATGTCATTAGAAAAAACATTCTTCATGTACTTAAGCTAAACTCTTAAAATTGCATGAACCAACTTTCTCTCACTGAGAAAGAAGCTTTTCAGCATCTGTGGATTTGCTTTTTCTTCATTTGGTTAGTTTCATGAAACACAGCATTAGTGTTCTTAGAAGCTCTAAACAAGGGATTCTGTGCATTTAAGCTGTAACATGACTTGCTCTGCATAAATGCTCCAAAACATGAAAATATGTCTCCTGCATGGCAAATAACATTTCATGCAAAAGAAACATCTTTCATGTACTTAAGCTTTACTCTTAAAATTTCATGAACCATCTTTCTCTCTGAGAAAGAAGCTTTTCAGCGTCTGTGGACTCGCTGTCTATTCATTTGTTTAGTTGCACTAAACACAGAATTAGTGTTCCTTAGACGCTCCAAACAAGTGATTGTGTGCTTTGAAGCTCTAATATGACTTGTTCTGCAAAAAATCTCTAAAACATGAAAATCTGACTACTGCATTGCAAATAACATTACATGTCATTAGAAAGAAACTTTCTTCATGCACCTAAGCTTGACTCTTAAAATTGCACAATCCAACTTTCTCTCACTGAGAAAGCTTTTCAGCATTTATGGTTTAGCTTTCTGTTCATTTGCTGTTTCTGTAATTTCATGCTCAAACATGACTTGCTCTGCAAAAAATCTCTAAAACATGAAAATCTGACTTCTGAATTGCAAATAACATTGCATGTCATTAGAAAGAAACATTCTTCATGTACCTAAGCTTTACTCTTAAAATTACATGAACCAATTTTCTATAACTGAGAAAGAAGCTTTTCAGCATCTATGGCATTGCTTTCTCTTCATTTGCTGTTTCTGTAATTTCAGGCTCAAACATGACTTGCTCTGCAAAAAATCTCCAAAACATGAAAATCTGACTTCTGCATCGCAAATAACATGTCATTAGAAAGGAACATCATGTACTTTAGCTTTAAAATTGCATGAACCCATTTTCTCTCACTGAGAAAGAAGCTTTACAGCATCTTTGGCCTTACTTTCTCTTCATTTGCTTAATTTCATGAAACACAGCATTAATGTTCTTAGAAGCACTAAACAAGTGATTCTGTCCATTTAAACTGTAAAATGACTTGCTCAGCAAAAAATCTCCAAAACATGAAAATGTGACTTCTGCATTGCAAATAACATTACATTTCATGAGAAAGAACCATCTTTCAGGTACTTGATTTTTATTCTTAAAATTTCATAAACCACTTTCTCTCACTGAGAAAGAAGCTTTTCAGCATCTGTGGATTTGCTTTTTCTTCATTTGGTTAGTTTCATGAAACACAGCATTAGCGTTCTTAGAAGCTCTAAACAAGGGATTCTGTGCATTTAAGCTGTAACATGACTTGCTCTGCATAAATGCTCCAAAACATGAAAATATGTCTCCTGCATTGCAAATAACATTTCATGCAAAAGAAACATCTTTCATGTACTTAAGCTTTACTCTTAAAATTTCATGAACCATCTTTCTCTCTGAGAAAGAAGCTTTTCAGCGTCTGTGGACTCGCTGTCTATTCATTTGTTTAGTTGCACTAAACACAGAATTAGTGTTCCTTAGACGCTCCAAACAAGTGATTGTGTGCTTTGAAGCTCTAATATGACTTGCTCTGCAAAAAATCTCTAAAACATGAAAATCTGACTACTGCATTGCAAATAACATTACATGTCATTAGAAAGAAACATTCTTCATGCACCTAAGCTTTACTCTTAAAATTGCATGAACCAATTTTCTATCACTGAGAAAGAAGCTTTTCAGCATCTATGGCATTGCTTTCTCTTCATTTGCTGTTTCTGTAATTTCAGGCTCAAACATGACTTGCTCTGCAATAAATCTCCAAAACATGAAAATCTGACTTCTGCATTACAAATAACATGTCATTAGAAAGGAACATCATGTACTTTAGCTTTAAAATTGCATGAACCCATTTTCTCTCACTGAGAAAGAAGCTTTACAGCATCTTTGGCCTTACTTTCTCTTCATTTGCTTAATTTCATGAAACACAGCATTAATGTTCTTAGAAGCACTAAACAAGTGATTCTGTCCATTTAAACTGTAAAATGACTTGCTCAGCAAAAAATCTCCAAAACATGAAAATATGACTTCTGCATTGCAAATAACATTACATTTCATGAGAAAGAACCATCTTTCAGGTACTTGATTTTTATTCTTAAAATTTCATAAACCACTTTCTCTCACTGAGAAAGAAGCTTTTCAGCATCTGTGGCCTTGCAGTCTCTTCATTTTCTTAGTCGCACTAAACACAGCAATAGTGTTCTTAGAAACTCTAAACAAAGTGATTAAGTGCTTTGAAGCTCTAACATGACTTGCCCTGTAAAAAATCTCCAAAACGTGAAAATCTGTTTTCTGCAATGCAAATAACATTACATATCATGAGAAAGAAACATCTTTCAGGTACTTGAGCTGTACTTGAGCTCTTTCCAAACATGAAAATATGACTTCTGTATTGCAAATAACATTACATGTCATTAGAAAGAAACATTATTCATGTACTTAAGCTTTACTCTTAAAATTGCATGAACCAATTTTCTCTCACTGAGAAAGAAGCTTTTCAGCATCTATGGCCTTGCTTTCTCTTCATTTGTTGTTTCTGTAATTTCATGCTCAAACAAGACTTGCTCAGCAAAAAATCTCCAAAACACGAAAATATGACTTCTGCATTGCAAATAACATTACATGTCATTAGAAAGGAACATCATGTACTTAAAATTGCATGAACCAACTTTCTCTCACTGAGAAAGAAGCTTTTCAGCATCTGTGGATTTGCTTTTTCTTCATTTGGTTAGTTTCATGAAACACAGCATTAGTGTTCTTAGAAGCTCTAAACAAGGGATTCTGTGCATTTAAGCTGTAACATGACTTGCTCTGCATAAATGCTCCAAAACATGAAAATATGTCTCCTGCATTGCAAATAACATTTCATGCAAAAGAAACATCTTTCATGTACTTAAGCTTTACTCTTAAAATTTCATGAACCACCTTTCTCTCTGAGAAGGAAGCTTTTCAGCGTCTGTGGACTCGCTGTCTATTCATTTGTTTAGTTGCACTAAACACAGAATTAGTGTTCCTTAGACGCTCCAAACAAGTGATTGTGTGCTTTGAAGCTCTAATATGACTTGCTCTGCAAAAAATCTCTAAAACATGAAAATCTGACTACTGCATTGCAAATAACATTACATGTCATTAGAAAGAAACTTTTCAGCATCTATGGCATTGCTTTCTCTTCATTTGCTGTTTCTGTAATTTCAGGCTCAAACATGACTTGCTCTGCAAAAAATCTCCAAAACATGAAAATCTGACTTCTGCATTACAAATAACATGTCATTAGAAAGGAACATCATGTACTTTAGCTTTAAAATTGCATGAACCCATTTTCTCTCACTGAGAAAGAAGCTTTACAGCATCTTTGGCCTTACTTTCTCTTCATTTGCTTAATTTCATGAAACACAGCATTAATGTTCTTAGAAGCACTAAACAAGTGATTCTGTCCATTTAAACTGTAAAATGACTTGCTCAGCAAAAAATCTCCAAAACATGAAAATATGACTTCTGCATTGCAAATAACATTACATTTCATGAGAAAGAACCATCTTTCAGGTACTTGATTTTTATTCTTAAAATTTCATAAACCACTTTCTCTCACTGAGAAAGAAGCTTTTCAGCATCTGTGGCCTTGCAGTCTCTTCATTTTCTTAGTCGCACTAAACACAGCAATAGTGTTCTTAGAAACTCTAAACAAAGTGATTAAGTGCTTTGAAGCTCTAACATGACTTGCCCTGTAAAAAATCTCCAAAACGTGAAAATCTGTTTTCTGCAATGCAAATAACATTACATATCATGAGAAAGAAACATCTTTCAGGTACTTGAGCTGTACTTGAGCTCTTTCCAAACATGAAAATATGACTTCTGTATTGCAAATAACATTACATGTCATTAGAAAGAAACATTATTCATGTACTTAAGCTTTACTCTTAAAATTGCATGAACCAATTTTCTCTCACTGAGAAAGAAGCTTTTCAGCATCTATGGCCTTGCTTTCTCTTCATTTGTTGTTTCTGTAATTTCATGCTCAAACAAGACTTGCTCAGCAAAAAATCTCCAAAACACGAAAATATGACTTCTGCATTGCAAATAACATTACATGTCATTAGAAAAAACATTCTTCATGTACTTAAGCTAAACTCTTAAAATTGCATGAACCAACTTTCTCTCACTGAGAAAGAAGCTTTTCAGCATCTGTGGATTTGCTTTTTCTTCATTTGGTTAGTTTCATGAAACACAGCATTAGTGTTCTTAGAAGCTCTAAACAAGGGATTCTGTGCATTTAAGCTGTAACATGACTTGCTCTGCATAAATGCTCCAAAACATGAAAATATGTCTCCTGCATGGCAAATAACATTTCATGCAAAAGAAACATCTTTCATGTACTTAAGCTTTACTCTTAAAATTTCATGAACCATCTTTCTCTCTGAGAAAGAAGCTTTTCAGCGTCTGTGGACTCGCTGTCTATTCATTTGTTTAGTTGCACTAAACACAGAATTAGTGTTCCTTAGACGCTCCAAACAAGTGATTGTGTGCTTTGAAGCTCTAATATGACTTGTTCTGCAAAAAATCTCTAAAACATGAAAATCTGACTACTGCATTGCAAATAACATTACATGTCATTAGAAAGAAACTTTCTTCATGCACCTAAGCTTGACTCTTAAAATTGCACAATCCAACTTTCTCTCACTGAGAAAGCTTTTCAGCATTTATGGTTTAGCTTTCTGTTCATTTGCTGTTTCTGTAATTTCATGCTCAAACATGACTTGCTCTGCAAAAAATCTCTAAAACATGAAAATCTGACTTCTGAATTGCAAATAACATTGCATGTCATTAGAAAGAAACATTCTTCATGTACCTAAGCTTTACTCTTAAAATTACATGAACCAATTTTCTATAACTGAGAAAGAAGCTTTTCAGCATCTATGGCATTGCTTTCTCTTCATTTGCTGTTTCTGTAATTTCAGGCTCAAACATGACTTGCTCTGCAAAAAATCTCCAAAACATGAAAATCTGACTTCTGCATCGCAAATAACATGTCATTAGAAAGGAACATCATGTACTTTAGCTTTAAAATTGCATGAACCCATTTTCTCTCACTGAGAAAGAAGCTTTACAGCATCTTTGGCCTTACTTTCTCTTCATTTGCTTAATTTCATGAAACACAGCATTAATGTTCTTAGAAGCACTAAACAAGTGATTCTGTCCATTTAAACTGTAAAATGACTTGCTCAGCAAAAAATCTCCAAAACATGAAAATGTGACTTCTGCATTGCAAATAACATTACATTTCATGAGAAAGAACCATCTTTCAGGTACTTGATTTTTATTCTTAAAATTTCATAAACCACTTTCTCTCACTGAGAAAGAAGCTTTTCAGCATCTGTGGATTTGCTTTTTCTTCATTTGGTTAGTTTCATGAAACACAGCATTAGCGTTCTTAGAAGCTCTAAACAAGGGATTCTGTGCATTTAAGCTGTAACATGACTTGCTCTGCATAAATGCTCCAAAACATGAAAATATGTCTCCTGCATTGCAAATAACATTTCATGCAAAAGAAACATCTTTCATGTACTTAAGCTTTACTCTTAAAATTTCATGAACCATCTTTCTCTCTGAGAAAGAAGCTTTTCAGCGTCTGTGGACTCGCTGTCTATTCATTTGTTTAGTTGCACTAAACACAGAATTAGTGTTCCTTAGACGCTCCAAACAAGTGATTGTGTGCTTTGAAGCTCTAATATGACTTGCTCTGCAAAAAATCTCTAAAACATGAAAATCTGACTACTGCATTGCAAATAACATTACATGTCATTAGAAAGAAACATTCTTCATGCACCTAAGCTTTACTCTTAAAATTGCATGAACCAATTTTCTATCACTGAGAAAGAAGCTTTTCAGCATCTATGGCATTGCTTTCTCTTCATTTGCTGTTTCTGTAATTTCAGGCTCAAACATGACTTGCTCTGCAATAAATCTCCAAAACATGAAAATCTGACTTCTGCATTACAAATAACATGTCATTAGAAAGGAACATCATGTACTTTAGCTTTAAAATTGCATGAACCCATTTTCTCTCACTGAGAAAGAAGCTTTACAGCATCTTTGGCCTTACTTTCTCTTCATTTGCTTAATTTCATGAAACACAGCATTAATGTTCTTAGAAGCACTAAACAAGTGATTCTGTCCATTTAAACTGTAAAATGACTTGCTCAGCAAAAAATCTCCAAAACATGAAAATATGACTTCTGCATTGCAAATAACATTACATTTCATGAGAAAGAACCATCTTTCAGGTACTTGATTTTTATTCTTAAAATTTCATAAACCACTTTCTCTCACTGAGAAAGAAGCTTTTCAGCATCTGTGGCCTTGCAGTCTCTTCATTTTCTTAGTCGCACTAAACACAGCAATAGTGTTCTTAGAAACTCTAAACAAAGTGATTAAGTGCTTTGAAGCTCTAACATGACTTGCCCTGTAAAAAATCTCCAAAACGTGAAAATCTGTTTTCTGCAATGCAAATAACATTACATATCATGAGAAAGAAACATCTTTCAGGTACTTGAGCTGTACTTGAGCTCTTTCCAAACATGAAAATATGACTTCTGTATTGCAAATAACATTACATGTCATTAGAAAGAAACATTATTCATGTACTTAAGCTTTACTCTTAAAATTGCATGAACCAATTTTCTCTCACTGAGAAAGAAGCTTTTCAGCATCTATGGCCTTGCTTTCTCTTCATTTGTTGTTTCTGTAATTTCATGCTCAAACAAGACTTGCTCAGCAAAAAATCTCCAAAACACGAAAATATGACTTCTGCATTGCAAATAACATTACATGTCATTAGAAAAAACATTCTTCATGTACTTAAGCTAAACTCTTAAAATTGCATGAACCAACTTTCTCTCACTGAGAAAGAAGCTTTTCAGCATCTGTGGATTTGCTTTTTCTTCATTTGGTTAGTTTCATGAAACACAGCATTAGTGTTCTTAGAAGCTCTAAACAAGGGATTCTGTGCATTTAAGCTGTAACATGACTTGCTCTGCATAAATGCTCCAAAACATGAAAATATGTCTCCTGCATGGCAAATAACATTTCATGCAAAAGAAACATCTTTCATGTACTTAAGCTTTACTCTTAAAATTTCATGAACCATCTTTCTCTCTGAGAAAGAAGCTTTTCAGCGTCTGTGGACTCGCTGTCTATTCATTTGTTTAGTTGCACTAAACACAGAATTAGTGTTCCTTAGACGCTCCAAACAAGTGATTGTGTGCTTTGAAGCTCTAATATGACTTGTTCTGCAAAAAATCTCTAAAACATGAAAATCTGACTACTGCATTGCAAATAACATTACATGTCATTAGAAAGAAACTTTCTTCATGCACCTAAGCTTGACTCTTAAAATTGCACAATCCAACTTTCTCTCACTGAGAAAGCTTTTCAGCATTTATGGTTTAGCTTTCTGTTCATTTGCTGTTTCTGTAATTTCATGCTCAAACATGACTTGCTCTGCAAAAAATCTCTAAAACATGAAAATCTGACTTCTGAATTGCAAATAACATTGCATGTCATTAGAAAGAAACATTCTTCATGTACCTAAGCTTTACTCTTAAAATTACATGAACCAATTTTCTATAACTGAGAAAGAAGCTTTTCAGCATCTATGGCATTGCTTTCTCTTCATTTGCTGTTTCTGTAATTTCAGGCTCAAACATGACTTGCTCTGCAAAAAATCTCCAAAACATGAAAATCTGACTTCTGCATCGCAAATAACATGTCATTAGAAAGGAACATCATGTACTTTAGCTTTAAAATTGCATGAACCCATTTTCTCTCACTGAGAAAGAAGCTTTACAGCATCTTTGGCCTTACTTTCTCTTCATTTGCTTAATTTCATGAAACACAGCATTAATGTTCTTAGAAGCACTAAACAAGTGATTCTGTCCATTTAAACTGTAAAATGACTTGCTCAGCAAAAAATCTCCAAAACATGAAAATGTGACTTCTGCATTGCAAATAACATTACATTTCATGAGAAAGAACCATCTTTCAGGTACTTGATTTTTATTCTTAAAATTTCATAAACCACTTTCTCTCACTGAGAAAGAAGCTTTTCAGCATCTGTGGATTTGCTTTTTCTTCATTTGGTTAGTTTCATGAAACACAGCATTAGCGTTCTTAGAAGCTCTAAACAAGGGATTCTGTGCATTTAAGCTGTAACATGACTTGCTCTGCATAAATGCTCCAAAACATGAAAATATGTCTCCTGCATTGCAAATAACATTTCATGCAAAAGAAACATCTTTCATGTACTTAAGCTTTACTCTTAAAATTTCATGAACCATCTTTCTCTCTGAGAAAGAAGCTTTTCAGCGTCTGTGGACTCGCTGTCTATTCATTTGTTTAGTTGCACTAAACACAGAATTAGTGTTCCTTAGACGCTCCAAACAAGTGATTGTGTGCTTTGAAGCTCTAATATGACTTGCTCTGCAAAAAATCTCTAAAACATGAAAATCTGTCTACTGCATTGCAAATAACATTACATGTCATTAGAAAGAAACATTCTTCATGCACCTAAGCTTTACTCTTAAAATTGCATGAACCAATTTTCTATCACTGAGAAAGAAGCTTTTCAGCATCTATGGCATTGCTTTCTCTTCATTTGCTGTTTCTGTAATTTCAGGCTCAAACATGACTTGCTCTGCAATAAATCTCCAAAACATGAAAATCTGACTTCTGCATTACAAATAACATGTCATTAGAAAGGAACATCATGTACTTTAGCTTTAAAATTGCATGAACCCATTTTCTCTCACTGAGAAAGAAGCTTTACAGCATCTTTGGCCTTACTTTCTCTTCATTTGCTTAATTTCATGAAACACAGCATTAATGTTCTTAGAAGCACTAAACAAGTGATTCTGTCCATTTAAACTGTAAAATGACTTGCTCAGCAAAAAATCTCCAAAACATGAAAATATGACTTCTGCATTGCAAATAACATTACATTTCATGAGAAAGAACCATCTTTCAGGTACTTGATTTTTATTCTTAAAATTTCATAAACCACTTTCTCTCACTGAGAAAGAAGCTTTTCAGCATCTGTGGCCTTGCAGTCTCTTCATTTTCTTAGTCGCACTAAACACAGCAATAGTGTTCTTAGAAACTCTAAACAAAGTGATTAAGTGCTTTGAAGCTCTAACATGACTTGCCCTGTAAAAAATCTCCAAAACGTGAAAATCTGTTTTCTGCAATGCAAATAACATTACATATCATGAGAAAGAAACATCTTTCAGGTACTTGAGCTGTACTTGAGCTCTTTCCAAACATGAAAATATGACTTCTGTATTGCAAATAACATTACATGTCATTAGAAAGAAACATTATTCATGTACTTAAGCTTTACTCTTAAAATTGCATGAACCAATTTTCTCTCACTGAGAAAGAAGCTTTTCAGCATCTATGGCCTTGCTTTCTCTTCATTTGTTGTTTCTGTAATTTCATGCTCAAACAAGACTTGCTCAGCAAAAAATCTCCAAAACACGAAAATATGACTTCTGCATTGCAAATAACATTACATGTCATTAGAAAGGAACATCATGTACTTAAAATTGCATGAACCAACTTTCTCTCACTGAGAAAGAAGCTTTTCAGCATCTGTGGATTTGCTTTTTCTTCATTTGGTTAGTTTCATGAAACACAGCATTAGTGTTCTTAGAAGCTCTAAACAAGGCATTCTGTGCATTTAAGCTGTAACATGACTTGCTCTGCATAAATGCTCCAAAACATGAAAATATGTCTCCTGCATTGCAAATAACATTTCATGCAAAAGAAACATCTTTCATGTACTTAAGCTTTACTCTTAAAATTTCATGAACCACCTTTCTCTCTGAGAAGGAAGCTTTTCAGCGTCTGTGGACTCGCTGTCTATTCATTTGTTTAGTTGCACTAAACACAGAATTAGTGTTCCTTAGACGCTCCAAACAAGTGATTGTGTGCTTTGAAGCTCTAATATGACTTGCTCTGCAAAAAATCTCTAAAACATGAAAATCTGACTACTGCATTGCAAATAACATTACATGTCATTAGAAAGAAACTTTTCAGCATCTATGGCATTGCTTTCTCTTCATTTGCTGTTTCTGTAATTTCAGGCTCAAACATGACTTGCTCTGCAAAAAATCTCCAAAACATGAAAATCTGACTTCTGCATTACAAATAACATGTCATTAGAAAGGAACATCATGTACTTTAGCTTTAAAATTGCATGAACCCATTTTCTCTCACTGAGAAAGAAGCTTTACAGCATCTTTGGCCTTACTTTCTCTTCATTTGCTTAATTTCATGAAACACAGCATTAATGTTCTTAGAAGCACTAAACAAGTGATTCTGTCCATTTAAACTGTAAAATGACTTGCTCAGCAAAAAATCTCCAAAACATGAAAATATGACTTCTGCATTGCAAATAACATTACATTTCATGAGAAAGAACCATCTTTCAGGTACTTGATTTTTATTCTTAAAATTTCATAAACCACTTTCTCTCACTGAGAAAGAAGCTTTTCAGCATCTGTGGCCTTGCAGTCTCTTCATTTTCTTAGTCGCACTAAACACAGCAATAGTGTTCTTAGAAACTCTAAACAAAGTGATTAAGTGCTTTGAAGCTCTAACATGACTTGCCCTGTAAAAAATCTCCAAAACGTGAAAATCTGTTTTCTGCAATGCAAATAACATTACATATCATGAGAAAGAAACATCTTTCAGGTACTTGAGCTGTACTTGAGCTCTTTCCAAACATGAAAATATGACTTCTGTATTGCAAATAACATTACATGTCATTAGAAAGAAACATTATTCATGTACTTAAGCTTTACTCTTAAAATTGCATGAACCAATTTTCTCTCACTGAGAAAGAAGCTTTTCAGCATCTATGGCCTTGCTTTCTCTTCATTTGTTGTTTCTGTAATTTCATGCTCAAACAAGACTTGCTCAGCAAAAAATCTCCAAAACACGAAAATATGACTTCTGCATTGCAAATAACATTACATGTCATTAGAAAAAACATTCTTCATGTACTTAAGCTAAACTCTTAAAATTGCATGAACCAACTTTCTCTCACTGAGAAAGAAGCTTTTCAGCATCTGTGGATTTGCTTTTTCTTCATTTGGTTAGTTTCATGAAACACAGCATTAGTGTTCTTAGAAGCTCTAAACAAGGGATTCTGTGCATTTAAGCTGTAACATGACTTGCTCTGCATAAATGCTCCAAAACATGAAAATATGTCTCCTGCATGGCAAATAACATTTCATGCAAAAGAAACATCTTTCATGTACTTAAGCTTTACTCTTAAAATTTCATGAACCATCTTTCTCTCTGAGAAAGAAGCTTTTCAGCGTCTGTGGACTCGCTGTCTATTCATTTGTTTAGTTGCACTAAACACAGAATTAGTGTTCCTTAGACGCTCCAAACAAGTGATTGTGTGCTTTGAAGCTCTAATATGACTTGTTCTGCAAAAAATCTCTAAAACATGAAAATCTGACTACTGCATTGCAAATAACATTACATGTCATTAGAAAGAAACTTTCTTCATGCACCTAAGCTTGACTCTTAAAATTGCACAATCCAACTTTCTCTCACTGAGAAAGCTTTTCAGCATTTATGGTTTAGCTTTCTGTTCATTTGCTGTTTCTGTAATTTCATGCTCAAACATGACTTGCTCTGCAAAAAATCTCTAAAACATGAAAATCTGACTTCTGAATTGCAAATAACATTGCATGTCATTAGAAAGAAACATTCTTCATGTACCTAAGCTTTACTCTTAAAATTACATGAACCAATTTTCTATAACTGAGAAAGAAGCTTTTCAGCATCTATGGCATTGCTTTCTCTTCATTTGCTGTTTCTGTAATTTCAGGCTCAAACATGACTTGCTCTGCAAAAAATCTCCAAAACATGAAAATCTGACTTCTGCATCGCAAATAACATGTCATTAGAAAGGAACATCATGTACTTTAGCTTTAAAATTGCATGAACCCATTTTCTCTCACTGAGAAAGAAGCTTTACAGCATCTTTGGCCTTACTTTCTCTTCATTTGCTTAATTTCATGAAACACAGCATTAATGTTCTTAGAAGCACTAAACAAGTGATTCTGTCCATTTAAACTGTAAAATGACTTGCTCAGCAAAAAATCTCCAAAACATGAAAATGTGACTTCTGCATTGCAAATAACATTACATTTCATGAGAAAGAACCATCTTTCAGGTACTTGATTTTTATTCTTAAAATTTCATAAACCACTTTCTCTCACTGAGAAAGAAGCTTTTCAGCATCTGTGGATTTGCTTTTTCTTCATTTGGTTAGTTTCATGAAACACAGCATTAGCGTTCTTAGAAGCTCTAAACAAGGGATTCTGTGCATTTAAGCTGTAACATGACTTGCTCTGCATAAATGCTCCAAAACATGAAAATATGTCTCCTGCATTGCAAATAACATTTCATGCAAAAGAAACATCTTTCATGTACTTAAGCTTTACTCTTAAAATTTCATGAACCATCTTTCTCTCTGAGAAAGAAGCTTTTCAGCGTCTGTGGACTCGCTGTCTATTCATTTGTTTAGTTGCACTAAACACAGAATTAGTGTTCCTTAGACGCTCCAAACAAGTGATTGTGTGCTTTGAAGCTCTAATATGACTTGCTCTGCAAAAAATCTCTAAAACATGAAAATCTGACTACTGCATTGCAAATAACATTACATGTCATTAGAAAGAAACATTCTTCATGCACCTAAGCTTTACTCTTAAAATTGCATGAACCAATTTTCTATCACTGAGAAAGAAGCTTTTCAGCATCTATGGCATTGCTTTCTCTTCATTTGCTGTTTCTGTAATTTCAGGCTCAAACATGACTTGCTCTGCAATAAATCTCCAAAACATGAAAATCTGACTTCTGCATTACAAATAACATGTCATTAGAAAGGAACATCATGTACTTTAGCTTTAAAATTGCATGAACCCATTTTCTCTCACTGAGAAAGAAGCTTTACAGCATCTTTGGCCTTACTTTCTCTTCATTTGCTTAATTTCATGAAACACAGCATTAATGTTCTTAGAAGCACTAAACAAGTGATTCTGTCCATTTAAACTGTAAAATGACTTGCTCAGCAAAAAATCTCCAAAACATGAAAATATGACTTCTGCATTGCAAATAACATTACATTTCATGAGAAAGAACCATCTTTCAGGTACTTGATTTTTATTCTTAAAATTTCATAAACCACTTTCTCTCACTGAGAAAGAAGCTTTTCAGCATCTGTGGCCTTGCAGTCTCTTCATTTTCTTAGTCGCACTAAACACAGCAATAGTGTTCTTAGAAACTCTAAACAAAGTGATTAAGTGCTTTGAAGCTCTAACATGACTTGCCCTGTAAAAAATCTCCAAAACGTGAAAATCTGTTTTCTGCAATGCAAATAACATTACATATCATGAGAAAGAAACATCTTTCAGGTACTTGAGCTGTACTTGAGCTCTTTCCAAACATGAAAATATGACTTCTGTATTGCAAATAACATTACATGTCATTAGAAAGAAACATTATTCATGTACTTAAGCTTTACTCTTAAAATTGCATGAACCAATTTTCTCTCACTGAGAAAGAAGCTTTTCAGCATCTATGGCCTTGCTTTCTCTTCATTTGTTGTTTCTGTAATTTCATGCTCAAACAAGACTTGCTCAGCAAAAAATCTCCAAAACACGAAAATATGACTTCTGCATTGCAAATAACATTACATGTCATTAGAAAGGAACATCATGTACTTAAAATTGCATGAACCAACTTTCTCTCACTGAGAAAGAAGCTTTTCAGCATCTGTGGATTTGCTTTTTCTTCATTTGGTTAGTTTCATGAAACACAGCATTAGTGTTCTTAGAAGCTCTAAACAAGGGATTCTGTGCATTTAAGCTGTAACATGACTTGCTCTGCATAAATGCTCCAAAACATGAAAATATGTCTCCTGCATTGCAAATAACATTTCATGCAAAAGAAACATCTTTCATGTACTTAAGCTTTACTCTTAAAATTTCATGAACCACCTTTCTCTCTGAGAAGGAAGCTTTTCAGCGTCTGTGGACTCGCTGTCTATTCATTTGTTTAGTTGCACTAAACACAGAATTAGTGTTCCTTAGACGCTCCAAACAAGTGATTGTGTGCTTTGAAGCTCTAATATGACTTGCTCTGCAAAAAATCTCTAAAACATGAAAATCTGACTACTGCATTGCAAATAACATTACATGTCATTAGAAAGAAACTTTTCAGCATCTATGGCATTGCTTTCTCTTCATTTGCTGTTTCTGTAATTTCAGGCTCAAACATGACTTGCTCTGCAAAAAATCTCCAAAACATGAAAATCTGACTTCTGCATTACAAATAACATGTCATTAGAAAGGAACATCATGTACTTTAGCTTTAAAATTGCATGAACCCATTTTCTCTCACTGAGAAAGAAGCTTTACAGCATCTTTGGCCTTACTTTCTCTTCATTTGCTTAATTTCATGAAACACAGCATTAATGTTCTTAGAAGCACTAAACAAGTGATTCTGTCCATTTAAACTGTAAAATGACTTGCTCAGCAAAAAATCTCCAAAACATGAAAATGTGACTTCTGCATTGCAAATAACATTACATTTCATGAGAAAGAACCATCTTTCAGGTACTTGATTTTTATTCTTAAAATTTCATAAACCACTTTCTCTCACTGAGAAAGAAGCTTTTCAGCATCTGTGGATTTGCTTTTTCTTCATTTGGTTAGTTTCATGAAACACAGCATTAGCGTTCTTAGAAGCTCTAAACAAGGGATTCTGTGCATTTAAGCTGTAACATGACTTGCTCTGCATAAATGCTCCAAAACATGAAAATATGTCTCCTGCATTGCAAATAACATTTCATGCAAAAGAAACATCTTTCATGTACTTAAGCTTTACTCTTAAAATTTCATGAACCATCTTTCTCTCTGAGAAAGAAGCTTTTCAGCGTCTGTGGACTCGCTGTCTATTCATTTGTTTAGTTGCACTAAACACAGAATTAGTGTTCCTTAGACGCTCCAAACAAGTGATTGTGTGCTTTGAAGCTCTAATATGACTTGCTCTGCAAAAAATCTCTAAAACATGAAAATCTGACTACTGCATTGCAAATAACATTACATGTCATTAGAAAGAAACATTCTTCATGCACCTAAGCTTTACTCTTAAAATTGCATGAACCAATTTTCTATCACTGAGAAAGAAGCTTTTCAGCATCTATGGCATTGCTTTCTCTTCATTTGCTGTTTCTGTAATTTCAGGCTCAAACATGACTTGCTCTGCAATAAATCTCCAAAACATGAAAATCTGACTTCTGCATTACAAATAACATGTCATTAGAAAGGAACATCATGTACTTTAGCTTTAAAATTGCATGAACCCATTTTCTCTCACTGAGAAAGAAGCTTTACAGCATCTTTGGCCTTACTTTCTCTTCATTTGCTTAATTTCATGAAACACAGCATTAATGTTCTTAGAAGCACTAAACAAGTGATTCTGTCCATTTAAACTGTAAAATGACTTGCTCAGCAAAAAATCTCCAAAACATGAAAATATGACTTCTGCATTGCAAATAACATTACATTTCATGAGAAAGAACCATCTTTCAGGTACTTGATTTTTATTCTTAAAATTTCATAAACCACTTTCTCTCACTGAGAAAGAAGCTTTTCAGCATCTGTGGCCTTGCAGTCTCTTCATTTTCTTAGTCGCACTAAACACAGCAATAGTGTTCTTAGAAACTCTAAACAAAGTGATTAAGTGCTTTGAAGCTCTAACATGACTTGCCCTGTAAAAAATCTCCAAAACGTGAAAATCTGTTTTCTGCAATGCAAATAACATTACATATCATGAGAAAGAAACATCTTTCAGGTACTTGAGCTGTACTTGAGCTCTTTCCAAACATGAAAATATGACTTCTGTATTGCAAATAACATTACATGTCATTAGAAAGAAACATTATTCATGTACTTAAGCTTTACTCTTAAAATTGCATGAACCAATTTTCTCTCACTGAGAAAGAAGCTTTTCAGCATCTATGGCCTTGCTTTCTCTTCATTTGTTGTTTCTGTAATTTCATGCTCAAACAAGACTTGCTCAGCAAAAAATCTCCAAAACACGAAAATATGACTTCTGCATTGCAAATAACATTACATGTCATTAGAAAGGAACATCATGTACTTAAGCTTTACTCTTAAAATTGCCTGAACCAATTTTCTCTCACTGTGAAAGAAGCTTTTCAGCATCTGTGGCCTGGCTGTCTCTTCATTTGCTTAGTTGCACTAAACACAGCATTAGAGTTCTTAGAAGCTGTAAACAAGTGATTTTGTGCATTTAAGCTCTAATATGTCTTGCTCTGAAAACAATCTCCAAAACATGAAAATCTGGCTTCTGCATTGCAAATAACATTACATGTCATTAGAAAAAACATTCTTCATGTACTTAAGCTAAACTCTTAAAATTGCATGAACCAACTTTCTCTCACTGAGAAAGAAGCTTTTCAGCATCTGTGGATTTGCTTTTTCTTCATTTGGTTAGTTTCATGAAACACAGCATTAGTGTTCTTAGAAGCTCTAAACAAGGGATTCTGTGCATTTAAGCTGTAACATGACTTGCTCTGCATAAATGCTCCAAAACATGAAAATATGTCTCCTGCATTGCAAATAACATTTCATGCAAAAGAAACATCTTTCATGTACTTAAGCTTTACTCTTAAAATTTCATGAACCACCTTTCTCTCTGAGAAGGAAGCTTTTCAGCGTCTGTGGACTCGCTGTCTATTCATTTGTTTAGTTGCACTAAACACAGAATTAGTGTTCCTTAGACGCTCCAAACAAGTGATTGTGTGCTTTGAAGCTCTAATATGACTTGCTCTGCAAAAAATCTCTAAAACATGAAAATCTGACTACTGCATTGCAAATAACATTACATGTCATTAGAAAGAAACATTCTTCATGCACCTAAGCTTTACTCTTAAAATTGCATGAACCAATTTTCTATCACTGAGAAAGAAGCTTTTCAGCATCTATGGCATTGCTTTCTCTTCATTTGCTGTTTCTGTAATTTCAGGCTCAAACATGACTTGCTCTGCAAAAAATCTCCAAAACATGAAAATCTGACTTCTGCATTACAAATAACATGTCATTAGAAAGGAACATCATGTACTTTAGCTTTAAAATTGCATGAACCCATTTTCTCTCACTGAGAAAGAAGCTTTACAGCATCTTTGGCCTTACTTTCTCTTCATTTGCTTAATTTCATGAAACACAGCATTAATGTTCTTAGAAGCACTAAACAAGTGATTCTGTCCATTTAAACTGTAAAATGACTTGCTCAGCAAAAAATCTCCAAAACATGAAAATGTGACTTCTGCATTGCAAATAACATTACATTTCATGAGAAAGAACCATCTTTCAGGTACTTGATTTTTATTCTTAAAATTTCATAAACCACTTTCTCTCACTGAGAAAGAAGCTTTTCAGCATCTGTGGATTTGCTTTTTCTTCATTTGGTTAGTTTCATGAAACACAGCATTAGCGTTCTTAGAAGCTCTAAACAAGGGATTCTGTGCATTTAAGCTGTAACATGACTTGCTCTGCATAAATGCTCCAAAACATGAAAATATGTCTCCTGCATTGCAAATAACATTTCATGCAAAAGAAACATCTTTCATGTACTTAAGCTTTACTCTTAAAATTTCATGAACCATCTTTCTCTCTGAGAAAGAAGCTTTTCAGCGTCTGTGGACTCGCTGTCTATTCATTTGTTTAGTTGCACTAAACACAGAATTAGTGTTCCTTAGACGCTCCAAACAAGTGATTGTGTGCTTTGAAGCTCTAATATGACTTGCTCTGCAAAAAATCTCTAAAACATGAAAATCTGACTACTGCATTGCAAATAACATTACATGTCATTAGAAAGAAACATTCTTCATGCACCTAAGCTTTACTCTTAAAATTGCATGAACCAATTTTCTATCACTGAGAAAGAAGCTTTTCAGCATCTATGGCATTGCTTTCTCTTCATTTGCTGTTTCTGTAATTTCAGGCTCAAACATGACTTGCTCTGCAATAAATCTCCAAAACATGAAAATCTGACTTCTGCATTACAAATAACATGTCATTAGAAAGGAACATCATGTACTTTAGCTTTAAAATTGCATGAACCCATTTTCTCTCACTGAGAAAGAAGCTTTACAGCATCTTTGGCCTTACTTTCTCTTCATTTGCTTAATTTCATGAAACACAGCATTAATGTTCTTAGAAGCACTAAACAAGTGATTCTGTCCATTTAAACTGTAAAATGACTTGCTCAGCAAAAAATCTCCAAAACATGAAAATATGACTTCTGCATTGCAAATAACATTACATTTCATGAGAAAGAACCATCTTTCAGGTACTTGATTTTTATTCTTAAAATTTCATAAACCACTTTCTCTCACTGAGAAAGAAGCTTTTCAGCATCTGTGGCCTTGCAGTCTCTTCATTTTCTTAGTCGCACTAAACACAGCAATAGTGTTCTTAGAAACTCTAAACAAAGTGATTAAGTGCTTTGAAGCTCTAACATGACTTGCCCTGTAAAAAATCTCCAAAACGTGAAAATCTGTTTTCTGCAATGCAAATAACATTACATATCATGAGAAAGAAACATCTTTCAGGTACTTGAGCTGTACTTGAGCTCTTTCCAAACATGAAAATATGACTTCTGTATTGCAAATAACATTACATGTCATTAGAAAGAAACATTATTCATGTACTTAAGCTTTACTCTTAAAATTGCATGAACCAATTTTCTCTCACTGAGAAAGAAGCTTTTCAGCATCTATGGCCTTGCTTTCTCTTCATTTGTTGTTTCTGTAATTTCATGCTCAAACAAGACTTGCTCAGCAAAAAATCTCCAAAACACGAAAATATGACTTCTGCATTGCAAATAACATTACATGTCATTAGAAAGGAACATCATGTACTTAAGCTTTACTCTTAAAATTGCCTGAACCAATTTTCTCTCACTGTGAAAGAAGCTTTTCAGCATCTGTGGCCTGGCTGTCTCTTCATTTGCTTAGTTGCACTAAACACAGCATTAGAGTTCTTAGAAGCTGTAAACAAGTGATTTTGTGCATTTAAGCTCTAATATGTCTTGCTCTGAAAACAATCTCCAAAACATGAAAATCTGGCTTCTGCATTGCAAATAACATTACATGTCATTAGAAAAAACATTCTTCATGTACTTAAGCTAAACTCTTAAAATTGCATGAACCAACTTTCTCTCACTGAGAAAGAAGCTTTTCAGCATCTGTGGATTTGCTTTTTCTTCATTTGGTTAGTTTCATGAAACACAGCATTAGTGTTCTTAGAAGCTCTAAACAAGGGATTCTGTGCATTTAAGCTGTAACATGACTTGCTCTGCATAAATGCTCCAAAACATGAAAATATGTCTCCTGCATTGCAAATAACATTTCATGCAAAAGAAACATCTTTCATGTACTTAAGCTTTACTCTTAAAATTTCATGAACCACCTTTCTCTCTGAGAAGGAAGCTTTTCAGCGTCTGTGGACTCGCTGTCTATTCATTTGTTTAGTTGCACTAAACACAGAATTAGTGTTCCTTAGACGCTCCAAACAAGTGATTGTGTGCTTTGAAGCTCTAATATGACTTGCTCTGCAAAAAATCTCTAAAACATGAAAATCTGACTACTGCATTGCAAATAACATTACATGTCATTAGAAAGAAACATTCTTCATGCACCTAAGCTTTACTCTTAAAATTGCATGAACCAATTTTCTATCACTGAGAAAGAAGCTTTTCAGCATCTATGGCATTGCTTTCTCTTCATTTGCTGTTTCTGTAATTTCAGGCTCAAACATGACTTGCTCTGCAAAAAATCTCCAAAACATGAAAATCTGACTTCTGCATTGCAAATAACATGTCATTAGAAAGGAACATCATGTACTTTAGCTTTAAAATTGCATGAACCCATTTTCTCTCACTGAGAAAGAAGCTTTACAGCATCTTTGGCCTTACTTTCTCTTCATTTGCTTAATTTCATGAAACACAGCATTAATGTTCTAAGAAGCACTAAACAAGTGATTCTGTCCATTTAAACTGTAAAATGACTTGCTCAGCAAAAAATCTCCAAAACATGAAAATATGACTTCTGTATTGCAAATAACATTACATGTCATTAGAAAGAAACATTATTCATGTACTTAAGCTTTACTCTTAAAATTGCATGAACCAATTTTCTCTCACTGAGAAAGAAGCTTTTCAGCATCTATGGCCTTGCTTTCTCTTCATTTGTTGTTTCTGTAATTTCATGCTCAAACAAGACTTGCTCAGCAAAAAATCTCCAAAACACGAAAATATGACTTCTGCATTGCAAATAACATTACATGTCATTAGAAAGGAACATCATGTACTTAAGCTTTACTCTTAAAATTGCCTGAACCAATTTTCTCTCACTGTGAAAGAAGCTTTTCAGCATCTGTGGCCTGGCTGTCTCTTCATTTGCTTAGTTGCACTAAACACAGCATTAGAGTTCTTAGAAGCTGTAAACAAGTGATTTTGTGCATTTAAGCTCTAATATGTCTTGCTCTGAAAACAAACTCCAAAACATGAAAATCTGGCTTCTGCATTGCAAATAACATTACATGTCATTATAAAAAACATTCTTCATGTACTTAAGCTAAACTCTTAAAATTGCATGAACCAACTTTCTCTCACTGAGAAAGAAGCTTTTCAGCATCTGTGGATTTGCTTTTTCTTCATTTGGTTAGTTTCATGAAACACAGCATTAGTGTTCTTAGAAGCTCTAAACAAGGGATTCTGTGCATTTAAACTGTAAAATGACTTGCTCAGCAAAAAATCTCCAAAACATGAAAATGTGACTTCTGCATTGCAAATAACATTACATTTCATGAGAAAGAACCATCTTTCAGGTACTTGATTTTTATTCTTAAAATTTCATAAACCACTTTCTCTCACTGAGAAAGAAGCTTTTCAGCATCTGTGGATTTGCTTTTTCTTCATTTGGTTAGTTTCATGAAACACAGCATTAGCGTTCTTAGAAGCTCTAAACAAGGGATTCTGTGCATTTAAGCTGTAACATGACTTGCTCTGCATAAATGCTCCAAAACATGAAAATATGTCTCCTGCATTGCAAATAACATTTCATGCAAAAGAAACATCTTTCATGTACTTAAGCTTTACTCTTAAAATTTCATGAACCATCTTTCTCTCTGAGAAAGAAGCTTTTCAGCATCTGTGGACTCGCTGTCTATTCATTTGTTTAGTTGCACTAAACACAGAATTAGTGTTCCTTAGACGCTCCAAACAAGTGATTGTGTGCTTTGAAGCTCTAATATGACTTGTTCTGCAAAAAATCTCTAAAACATGAAAATCTGACTACTGCATTGCAAATAACATTACATGTCATTAGAAAGAGACTTTCTTCATGCACCTAAGCTTGACTCTTAAAATTGCACAATCCAACTTTCTCTCACTGAGAAAGCTTTTCAGCATTTATGGTTTAGCTTTCTGTTCATTTGCTGTTTCTGTAATTTCATGCTCAAACATGACTTGCTCTGCAAAAAATCTCTAAAACATGAAAATCTGACTTCTGAATTGCAAATAACATTGCATGTCATTAGAAAGAAACATTCTTCATGTACCTAAGCTTTACTCTTAAAATTACATGAACCAATTTTCTATAACTGAGAAAGAAGCTTTTCAGCATCTATGGCCTTTTTTTCTCTTCATTTGCTGTTTCTGTAATTTCATGCTCAAACATGACTTGCTCTGCAAAAATGCTCCAAAACATGAAAATTTGTCTTCTGCAGTGCAAATAACATTACATTTCATGCGAAAGAAATATCTTTCATGCACTTAAGCTTTACTCTTAAAATTGTATAATCCAACTTTCTCTCACTGAGAAAGAAGCTTTTCAGCATTTGTGGCTTAGCGTTCTCTTCATTTCCCATTTCGGTAATTTCATGCTCAAAAATGACTGGCTCTGCAAAAAAACTCCAAAACATGAAAATCTGACTTCTGCATTGCAAATAACATGGCTTAGCGTTCTCTTCATTTCCCATTTCGGTAATTTCATGCTCAAAAATGACTGGCTCTGCAAAAAAACTCCAAAACATGAAAATCTGACTTCTGCATTGCAAATAACACTTGTTTAGTGCTTCTTAGAACATTAATGCTGTGTTTCATGAAATTAAGCAAATGAAGAGAAAGCAAGGCCAAAGATGCTGTAAAGCTTCTTTCTCAGTGAGAGAAAATGGGTTCATGCAATTTTAAAGCTAAAGTACATGATGTTCCTTTCTAATGACATGTTATTTGCAATGCAGAAGTCAGATTTTCATGTTTTGGAGATTTTTTGCAGAGCAAGTCATGTTTGAGCCTGAAATTACAGAAACAGCAAATGAAGAGAAAGCAATGCCATAGATGCTGAAAAGCTTCTTTCTCAGTGATAGAAAATTGGTTCATGCAATTTTAAGAGTAAAGCTTAGGTGCATGAAGAATATTTCTTTCTAATGACATGTAATGTTATTTGCAATGCAGTAGTCAGATTTTCATGTTTTAGAGATTTTTTGCAGAGCAAGTCATATTAGAGCTTCAAAGCAGACAATCACTTGTTAAAGAGTAAAGCTTAAGTACATGAAAGATGTTTCTTTTGCATGAAATGTTATTTGCAATGCAGGAGACAGATTTTCATGTTTTGGAGCATTTATGCAGAGCAAGTCATGTTACAGCTTAAATGCACAGAATCACTTGTTTAGAGGTTCTAAGCACACTAATGCTGTCGTTCATGAAACTAAGCAAATGAAGACAAATCAAAGCCACCGATGCTGAAAAGCATCTTTCTAAGAGAGAGAAAATTGGTTAATGTAATTTTTAGAGTAAATCTTAAGTAAATGAAGGATGTTCCTTTCTAATGAAATGTAATGTTGTTTGCAATGCAGAAGAAAGATTTTCATATTTTGGAGATTGTTTACAGGGCAAGTCATGTTAGAGCTTGAAAGCATAGAAACACTTCTTTAGAGTTTCTAAGAAAACTCTATGGCATCTCTATGGCATCTATTAGCATTAGAGTTCTTAGAAGCTGTAAACAAGTGATTTTGTGCGTTTAAGCTCTAATATGTCTTGCTCTGAAAACAAACTCCAAAACATGAAAATCTGACTTCTGCATTGCAAATAACATGGCTTAGCGTTCTCTTCATTTCCCATTTCGGTAATTTCATACTCAAAAATGACTGGCTCTGCAAAAAAACTCCAAAACTTGAAAATCTGACTTCTGCATTGCAAATAACATTACATGTCATTAGAAAGAAACATTCTTCATGTACCTAAGCTTTACTCTTAAAATTGCATGAACCAATTTTCTCTCACTGAGAAAGCTTTTCAGCATTTATGGTTTAGCTTTCTGTTCATTTGCTGTTTCTGTAATTTCATGCTCAAACATGACTTGCTCTGCAAAAAAATTCCAAAACATGAAAATCTGACTTCTGCATTGCAAATAACATTACATGTCATTAGAAAGGAACATCACGTACTTAAGCTTTAAAATTGCATGAACCAATTTTCTCTCACTGAGAAAGAAGCTTTACAGCATCTGTGGCCTTGCTTTCTCTTCATTTGCTTAGTTTCATGAAACACAGCATTAATGTTCTTAGAAGCACTAAACAAGTGATTCTGTGCATTTAAACTGTAAATTGGAGCAAAAATGCTCCAAAACATGAAATCTGTCTCCTGCATTTCAAATAACATTTCATGCGAAAGAAATATCTTTCATGTACTTAGGCTTTACTCTTAAAATTGCATAAACCAACTTTCTATCACTGAAAAAGAAGCTTTTCAGCATTTATGGTTTAGCTTTCTGTTCATTTGCTGTTTCTGTAATTTCATGCTCAAACATGACTTGCTCTGCAAAAAATCTCTAAAACATGAAAATCTGACTTCTGAATTGCAAATAACCTTGCATGTCTTTAGAAAGAAACATTCTTCATGTACCTAAGCTTTACTCTTAAAATTACATGAACCAATTTTCTATAACTGAGAAAGAAGCTTTTCAGCATCTATGGCCTTTTTTTCTCTTCATTTGCTGTTTCTGTAATTTCATGCTCAAACATGACTTGCTCTGCAAAAATGCTCCAAAACATGAAAATTTGTCTTCTGCAGTGCAAATAACATTACATTTCATGCGAAAGAAATATCTTTCATGCACTTAAGCTTTACTCTTAAAATTGCATAATCCAACTTTCTCTCACTGAGAAAGAAGCTTTTCAGCATTTGTGGCTTAGCGTTCTCTTCATTTCCCATTTCAGTAATTTCATGCTCAAAAATGACTGGCTCTGCAAAAAAACTCCAAAACATGAAAATCTGACTTCTGCATTGCAAATAACATTACATGTCATTAGAAAGGAACATCATGTACTTAAGCTTTAAAATTGCATGAACCAACTTTCTCTCACTGAGAAAGCTTTTCAGCATTTGTGGTTTAGCTTTCTGTTCATTCTCAGTTTCTGTAATTTCATGCTCAAACATGACTTGCTCTGCAAAAAATCTCTAAAGCATGAAAATCTGACTTCTGAATTGCAAATAACATGGCTTAGCGTTCTCTTCATTTCCCATTTCGGTAATTTCATGCTCAAAAATGACTGGCTCTGCAAAAAAACTCCAAAACATGAAAATCTGACTTCTGCATTGCAAATAACATTACATGTCATTAGAAAGGAACATCATGTACTTAAGCTTTAAAATTGCATGAACCAATTTTCTCTCACTGAGAAAGAAGCTTTACAGCATCTGTGTCCTTGCTTTCTCTTCATTTGCTTAGTTTCATGAAACACAGCATTAATGTTCTTAGAAGCACTAAACAAGTGATTCTGTGCATTTAAACTGTAAAATGACTTGCTCTGCAAAAATGCTCCAAAACATGAAATCTGTCTCCTGCATTTCAAATAACATTTCATGCGAAAGAAATATCTTTCATGTACTTAGGGTTTACTCTTAAAATTGCATAAACCACTTTCTATCACTGAAAAAGAAGCTTTTCAGCATCTGTGGCGTTGCTGTCTATTCATTTGCTTAGTTGCACTAAACACAGCATTAGTTTTCTTAGAAACTCTAAAGAAGTGTTTCTATGCTTTCAAGCTCTAACATGACTTGCCCTGTAAAAAATCTCCAAAACATGAAAATTTGTCTTCTGCAGTGAAAATAACATTACATTTCATGCGAAAGAAACATCTTTCATGTACTTAGGCTTTACTCTTAAAATTGCATAAACCAACTTTCTATCACTGAAAAAGAAGCTTTTCAGCATCTGTGGCCTTGCAGTCTCTTCATTTGCTTAGTTGCACTAAACACAGCATTAGTTTTCTTAGAAACTCTAAACAAGTGTTTCTGTGCTTTCAAGCTCTAACATGAACATGAACATCTGTATTCTGCAATGCAAATACAAATAACATTACATTTCATTAGAAAGAAACATCTTTACTCTAAAAATACATAAAACTCCTAAGGCATCTGTATATACTAATGGCATACAATCTCCCCCCTTCTCTCTTCAACGTGGGACACGACAGGGCTGTCCCCTTTCTCCCTTACTTTTTAACTTGGCCATAGAACCTCTAGGTATCTGGCTCCGTAGTCACAGTGGTTTTGAGGGAATTTCTCGTCATGGTTTAGTTCACAAGCTTTCTCTTTATGCTGATGACCTTTTATTATATATCTCAAACCCAGCTGCCTCTCTACCCCCGATTTTGGATATCCTAGATAAATTTGGACAATTATCTGGCTAAAAGATAAATTTACAAAAAAGTGAACTTTTTTTCGTTAACTCTGTAGCTAAAACACTTCCACGTACACTCCTACCTTTCAAAATTGCCCCTGAGGGCTTCAAATACCTGGGGGTCTTTTTTGCAAGTTCATATAGTAAGCTGTTCGCAATAAATTTTCAGCCATTACTTGACAAATCTAAATTGGATATGTCTATATGGGCCTCTCTCCCTTTATCTCTAGTAGGTCGGACCAATTTGGTCAAAATGGTTATCTTACCCAAATTTTTGTACCTATTTCAACATATACCTATTTGTATTAATAAATCTTTCTTTACTGGCTTAGATAGTATTTTGCGCTCATTTCTATGGGGGAATAAACCTGCTCGCCTCAAGAAGTCAATTCTACAACTTCCTAAAGCTAAAGGAGGCCTGGCACTTCCTAACTTTCAGCAGTATTATTGGGCCTGTAACATTAAAAATCTTCTCTTTTGGAATAGGGACAACTACTCAGACAATTGTCCTCCCTGGGTACATGTGGAAACTTCATCAATGAAAAATACCCTTTATTCTATTGTTTGTTCGCAATTGCCCTTAGTTGTAAACAAAGTCTCGGATTATCCGATAGTAACTAGCTCCCTCAGAATCTGGGTCCAATTTAGGAAACATTACGGTTTACAAAGAGGCTCTACTTGCATGCCCATCCTTAACAATTATTTTTTTCCTCCATCTAGCTTAGATTCTGCATTTCTCCTTTGGTCATCTAATGGCCTTCTCAAGATTAATGATCTCTATGAAGAGGGGGTATTTGCCTCTTTCTCCTCCTTATCTAAAAAGTATAATCTACCTAGTCACCATTTGTTTCGGTTCTTTCAAATCAGGCACTTTATAAAGAAGCAGTTCCCTCACTTTCCTAATCGCCCCCCTGAATCACAAATTGACCACTTTCTTGCTCTAAACTTTAGCCGTAGGCATTTAATTTCAGTCATTTATAATTTAATAAATTCTATTACTGCAGACCCTACTGACACTTTTAAAGGTATCTGGGAGCAAGACCTGGGCGTTTCTATTACAGAGGACTTATGGCATAGCATCTTGAACCAAGTACACTCCTCTTCCATATGCGCCAGGCATGGGTTAATACAGTGCAAGATACTATTCAGAGCTCACTTAACCAATGCCCAATTGGCCAAAATTTTTCCAGACAGGAGCACTGCCTGCAACCGTTGCAAACAGTCACCTGCCAATCATCTGCATATGTTTTGGACATGTCCGAAGCTAGCAACCTTTTGGTCTTATGTATTTGAGACACTTAAAAAAGCTCTTAACATTAACATTGTCCCTGATCCATTTTTAGCCCTCTTTGGGGTTTCTCCTATGCCAGATTTGATGGCCCGAGAACGCAAGTCATTGCGTTCACTACAATCTTGGCCAGACGGGCTATTCTGCTTAAGTGGAAGCATACTTCTCCTCCATCTCATGACAGGTGGATACAGGACATTTTCTATTGTGTTGGGCTGGAGAAATTGAGGTGTTCACTCTCTGGTTCACTTGAATCTTTCTATAAGACTTGGGATCCCTTCTTAAATTACATTAAAGGTTTACCTTGCTCACCTCCAACTGGAAACGACCCATAAATTTGAACTATTAAAAGACTGACTTCGGGAGGAATTTAAAGTTTATTTCCTTTAATTACTGGTTTATTTTATTTTATTCTTATTTATTTTATTTATTATAATTATTAGTATTTGTTTCTGCAATTTGAATCGTTTAGGGGTTATTTGGGTTGAGGGAAGGGTGGTGGGAGAGATTAATGTTGGACAGTTTCTTGTGATCTGCTTTTCTTTCTGTGATGTACCATTCTGTAACTGTCACTGAAAATGCTAATAAAAAAGATTTGAAATAAAAATACATAAAACAACCTTCTCTGGTAACACTTTAGAATACTGTTTCTTACTGCATAACTAATAAGCAATTATTGATGAACACTTAAGTCTCTAACACTAATTTAACTAAGGAAGATGTTAACTAATCAGTATGTACTAATCAGTATGTAATACAATTTTATGATTGTGTTAATGAAATCCTGTGCTGACCAGCTGGCCCCCATGTTCACTCAGATCTTCAACAGATCACTGAAACTGTGAAATTCCCTCATGCTAATCCCCATCCCAAAGAAACCCAAGATTACAAGGACTTAACATCACTACAGACCTGTGGCTCTAACATCTGTGGTCATGAAGTCATTTGAAAAACTGTTTTTGTCTTATCTGAAGGACATCACTGGACCCTTACTGGGATGATGGATGTGGATGATGCAGTCAACATGGGACTGCATTACACACTGAAACACCTAGACAGACCAGGGATTTATGTGAGGATCCTGTTTGTGGACTTCAGCTTGGCCTTTAACACTATCATTCCAGACTGCCTCCTGCTCAAACTAACTCAGCTCTCCGTCACC
Organism: Barbus barbus; assembly: GCF_936440315.1. Lineage (NCBI taxonomy): Eukaryota > Metazoa > Chordata > Actinopteri > Cypriniformes > Cyprinidae > Barbus > Barbus barbus. Next base: position 24,301,412 of record NC_136763.1, on the reverse strand, counting down.
ACCTCCGTCTGTCAGTGGATCAACAGCTTCCTAACAGACAGGCAGCAGCTAGTGAGGCTGGGAAAATACACATCCAATACCCGCACTATCAGCACTGGAGCTCCTCAGGACTGTGTTCTCTCCCCACTGCTCTTCTCCCTCTACACCAATTACTGCACATCTAAAGACCCCTCTGTCAAGCTCCTGAAGTTTGCAGACGACACCACACTGATCGGCCTCATTCAGGACGGTGACGAGTCTGCTTACAGACAGGAAGTTTAAGGAGCTGGCTGTCTGGTGCAACCTTAACAACCTGGAGCTTAACACGCTAAAAACTGTGGAGATGACCGTGGACTGCAGGAGAAACCCCCCTGCTCTCCCCCCACTCACCATCATGAACAGCATTGTGACTGCAGTGGAGTCATTCAGGTCCCTGGGCACCACAATTTCAAGGAAGTTCAATCTGCCACAGGACTTGCTGAAACAGTTCTACTCTGCAATCACTGAATGCATCCTCTGCACTTCAATAACTGTCTGGTTCAGCTCAGCTACCAAATCTGACCTCAGAAGACTACAGAGGGTAGTCCGGACTGCTGAGCGAATCATTGGTACAACCCTTCCCACTCTCCAAGAACTTTTATCCAGAGTGAGCAACTTTGTTACAGTCCACTACTACTATTATTAGCTATAATAGAAAGGAAATATGCATTTTGTTTGCTGCACACCCAAATGGACTCATTACTATAATTGTACATAACGAGGGGTGAGAACCAGAAGGGCGTAAGAGCAACTAATATGCATTAGTTATTGAGTAGCTAACTGTTACTTAACACAATCATAAAATTGTATAACATACTGATTAGTTAACACATCTTCCTTCGTAGTTAACTGTTAATGTGAGTTGTGTTAATGAATAATTACCTGTTAGTTCTTCAATAATTCCTTATTAGGTATGCAGTAAGTAAGAAATGGTATTCTAAAGTGTTACCAACTCTTTTTATTTTGGTTGTCATTTGTTGAAATACATATAAAAAATACAATGTGTTTGTGCCTGTCTGCTGAATGTAACCCACAATATCTGACTCTTCTCCGTGGCCATGGAAAAATTTATATTTACAATGACAATAAATTATACTCCAACAAAGAAATGGGTGGACTTCCACTTTACATGCAAACTTGTTGAACACAATTGTATTTGGATATTCTACCATTTGATGGCTAAAGCAGCAGCGAACATCCACCTTTGACACTATTTTCACCCTAATCAGATCAACATTGTAAACCAAATTCTAAAAAACTTGAGATAAAAAATAAAATTCTCAGGTGAAGTGATAACGCTTCTCTTCCCTGAAAATGATACAATGAAGAACGTGAATATTTAACTTCAAGGCCAAAACAAAGCAAAAGATAAGCAGGTATCCTCATTACTGTAATTTCAGCATTTGCAGCAGAGGGAAATCTTCCTAGAATGGTGGCGGTGCCACTGCATGCAACACGGCGTGACATAGCTTCACATTCTCTATACATGAGAGGACTCTCTTTTCATTATTTTCCCTCTTTAGCAAGTTAACTGCAAAATGGATATTCATCGTTTTTAAATAAACCTGCTAATAAAAATGCGGTGGACTGAGTCACTGCTGGCTGAAATGTAACTAACTAAATGGCATTTTTACTCTTTATAGTAAAAATAAAAGTGAAACTCTGCCTAAGACTATCAACTGACAAATGAAGGCTGCAATACTAGATCTCTCAATCCTAGATATTCAAAGAATTTCTCCATCTTGTCTTCAGGGTCCTCATTTATAAAAGGTTGCTCAGAAACCATCCTACATTTAATGTTACGATCATTTCTCAAATATGCGTACATTTCATTCATAGAATGAACATACGAAGAGAAAACGCGTACACGTCTCTTTCAGATGTGAAATCTATGAATCGCAAATGATTTCGAACTTTGCATGCAATTGAATGGTTTCAGCCTTGTAAACGACTCCTAATTAATATCATTAACATATTAAAATATCACCAATTATCATAATTTAGAACAGCGAGCTGCAAGAACAGCTTCATTTAAAAAAAACCTGCAATACTCGGACAATAAAAAGTGCGTACATATACGTGCAAAAGTGCGTTTTTATAAATATGAGCGCTGGCGTGGATTTAAGCGTATGCACACTCTAAGATCAAATCTGTGCGAACGCACGCTTTATAAATGAGGCCCCAGACCTCATATCCTTGTGCTGACTGTGTTAGGTAGTTTGTTATAAGGCTGCTGTTTAGGATGAGGCCAAGGTCCTTTAGTATTGTTCAACAAGAATGCGCATTCACAAGTAACATCTGCTGCTCTGCTGTCTTATGAGTTAACTATTGCATTACTTCACAGGTGTACAAGGGTCTCCTCCACATGTTCATCAGCATTCCTGTTGTACTTTTTACAAATATTCTTTTCAGATCGTCCCATTCCTCAGTTTCAGGGATGCATATGCCCTTTGGTGCAGGCTTTGGGATTGAGCGCTGATTGAGCGCTGATTCTGGGATGGACATATCTGGATTTAAAATAAATATGTGCTGCATTTGTGTGTGTTATTAAACAGGTCTTACTCATTTCACATGTAATATGGGTATTTAGAATGGAGCACTTAAAGCAGACAAGCAAAAATGGCCCATTTAAAATTTAAAAAAGAATGAAAAACTTGCAACATGTGAGGCATGTAACATGACAACTTAAAATCTGGTCTAATCAGAATTATACAAGATAATTTAAATATGTTGTCAATAAAAGACAATTATTAACATTGTCAAATAAAATTGTAATTTTTAGTAATTAAAAACTAAGCTAATTTTGGAGTTTGATAATGAATACACAGCAAAAGCAAAGCTATATATCACTATATGATAGATCAATATATGATTGATACAATGAAGTTCTGTCATATTTATCACAGTAACAGTCCTTTATTCCATTAACTTTTTGCTTAATAACAGACTCAACTGCTTGAAACCTGATGATGCTCTTGCATCTACATATGAGAATTTTCCCTCCCTTCAACACAACCAATCACGTAGTAACATTTTTCCAAAATGAACAGTAGGATTAACTTTTGAGCAGGTTCACAAAAATTCAGCAGATTATTTTCTGCAGACATTTCCCAAGCTTCCATCCCTCAGGAGAAAGTGTTGAGAAGTACATACAGAGACAAAAACCATGGTTAACAGTGACACATTGGTGCATATATCTGTAATGTGGAATAAACACAGTATGTATAATCACAGTTTTATCTATAAACATTAATTATTGCAGAAGTATTGAAAGGAAGAGCTCACAGTATCTAGTACCCCTCTGTTAGTGGTTTTCTTTTAGGTTACTGCACTAGAATGCATAGAACATACATTTAATATGATGATTGTTTTTCACGACAATGCATAATTTTATAATTATGTTTTTTTTTTTAAATTATGTGTTATGCTTTTTGATTGGAATATACACATACTGTAGGTCAGATATAATGTTACATTCACACTGCTGTATGGTAACAATTTATAGAGATGGAAAACCCACATAAAAAAAGTCATAAAGTCAAAGTCATATAGCATAACTTAAATAGAACTCACTGAAAATCCAAAAAAGCCTTACATGATAAACATTTAAAAAATAAAAAGTAAAAAACTAAATTAATTTTATTGATCAAGCATAAGTAACTAGAACACAACCTTGTAAAGTTGCTTTGTCCACTGCCTTCCAAGACAACATCCTGAAACTGAATTTAAACATAATATAGAAAAGATCTACAACATTCAACGATACAATATGTCAAATAACATTCCACACAGAAGACTGAGAAATTTATTTAAATAAAGAATGTGAGTAATGACATGATACTCTAGTAAAAATAAAAATACACATTTTTAGTTATTTATAAAACATTATTATTTAATTGATTCTATATAAGCAACACTTCTCTAACCACAACCATCATCTTTGATTGCATATTTTCACTGAGACCATTAAAATTTATTTAGGAATTTCCTTATTTAAAAGTGTTGCTTAGAATTCAGACAACAAAGGTTTCTAAGACAGTATAATTATCTTTTTGAACAGCCTTTGTGTCAGGTTAATGATGCCTTAAAAATGTCACCAATAAGCAAGTCAACAAGTTTTAGAATGGAGCCAAGTTAATACTGAAGATACTCATTTGACCTAGTGAAAATAAGGTTGAAGAAGCAAGTTTTTTTTTTTTTTTTTGCCACAAATTTGCCACAACTTAAAATGCCATGTGGATTTCAATTTGGTGTGTGGAAATATTTGTTTATTATTACGGCATGTGTAATTCTGCTTTGTTCAGCTGTTTTGATGTGGGGTATACACTCTTTTCATTTATTAACTGGTCAGGTGTGGGTATCTTTCAAAATGCTAAACTTCAAACATCCAAAATTTTGGCATATGCACAAGACAGTTGAAATTATAAATATTCATAATTTACAAGCAAACACTTGATCAAATATTATAAGCTGGCCATCAAGTATACGTAGCTTCTGTGTATGTCCATTCTTATACTTTTTCAGGTACTTCCTTGAAAGTCATGCCTAAATTTTAAATGGAAGCCTAATCTTCCAAATCCAATTTCAGGAAGAGTTCAAAAAAGCTGTGAGCTCAAAAAAGGTGCACGAATGAATAATGAAGTGCACGCATGATAGCATTAGTTTTCCAACACCCTCTAATTAAATGTTAAACTACTGAGATTTACACAAGACTGAAGATAATTCAGACTACTGTTGATATGGTGAAAGTACTCCGAATGGTACAGAACATTGTAAAGACACCAGATGATGGGAGATTGTCACTAAAATGGATAGATTAGAGTGTGATGGCAGAGTACTGGGTGCATGGGTGATTTGTTTTGAGCAAACTGTTCAGTAGCATAAGTAGCACAACTCCTTTCAAGTGAAATACATAGAACCAGAGCTGATCTTCCCTCCATGTTCCAAATAGCACCTTCTATTGATCAAGACTGGAACAATTGGACAAATGCACAGTACACACACACACACACACACACACACACAGAGAGAAAGATGTACCACAGTTAAGTCAAGCTCAGTAAGGTGCAATCATTTAACTGCAGAGATAAACCCTATAATTCAAATGAATTTTACTTAATTTCACTTTACGTTTAACATGTTCAAATATCACCTTAATGGCCAATAAGAAATTTGAAGTTTTAGAAATTCAATGACCAATGTTTTTTTATGTTTGCTGTACCTCAGATGTTCGATGTTTCTCTTCACATGAAGAGTCTGTTTCCCGGACCACTATGGCCTTAGTCACCAGCATATCAGGGTGCTGTTGTTTGGCCTCCTGTATTGCCATGGCAAGAGCCTGCAGAAAGTTAGGTTCAATGACAGTAAAGTGATTTTAATATACATGTACCATTATATTATTTGCTGACCTACATAGTATGCTAAATTAGGTTTAGTGCTTTCTAAATCATACTAAATTATAAAAAGTTTTTGGAGAATTTTATACTAGCAGAAGAAAATTAATAAAGAACAAATAAATAAAAATACAGGTGAATGTGTCTTAGCAGCCTGAACATTGTCTTTTAGTCAGGGTAAGCAATCATGAAGGGCTATGTGGTGTCAACATTTATTTATTGCATGTTAAAATTTACCAGCACTGGTCATCTGGCTTCCTTCATATTTAATAAGTACACACTTGACAATCACTATACATACATTACATTTCTTTGCTTACCTGATGTTGATCCACATCATCATCTCCTGTTATGATGATCCTTTTTTCAATCCTGGTCTCTGAATAACCTCCTTTCACTGTCTGAAACCAGTTAAAAACATTAAAGAATTTAATCTGACAAAACATTTCATCAGCTGCCATTTTTATAGTCTTTCGCCACCATCCTGTTTATTTAAAGCTTTTTTTTTTTTTTTAATTATCAAAATATTTGCCTTATTAATGTTTGCAGATAAATTGATCTGTCCATTTACTATCTGCAATTTTTGAAGTTATGTCAAGTTGAATAATAATGGTGTGTTGGCTCAGAGGGCATATTGTTCTCAAACTTAAGGTGACATGTCTCTTACCTTGGTCACTTGAGTCGTGGTTTCTGAGGTAATGTTTTCTGTAGTGACGGTGACGGGAGAAGCAACAAAGTGTCTTTCAAGACTGTTTGACCTTACCTGAAATACAACAATGTGTTATATATTTTACTGTTAAACAGTTTTGCCTCTCTACCCTTTGCAAAGTAATAAATAAATAAATAAATATCACACAGACAACTGTACATACAGTACACAATTAGTAAACCACGATTCAGATCCTTTGCCATGACACTAAAAATTTATCTCAGATGCATTCCATTTCCAAGGCACTTCTGGGGAAGGCTACAAAAAATCTCCTCCATTGAAGGTTGCCAAGAGTGGTCTTCATTATTCTTAAAAGAAAGAACAATTTTGGAACAACAAGGAATTTCTTAGAGCAGGCCATCCACAGCAATCAGGGGAGAAGGGTCTTGGTGAATAAAAACCCACTGATAACTCTGGTTGAGCTCCAGAAATCATGTGTGGAACAACCAGAACCCTGTAGTCCATAAGTCCAGAAAACTTCATGACGCAGGATAACTTCACTATAGCATTTGAGCATTTGTACAGTGCTCAGACGCACATTGTCTGCTCATTAACTCACGCGGAACAAGCAGCCCCCTGTCTCAGTGCAGCATTCAGTCATGTATGGAACACAAAGGAGTTCCAGTCGCTCACTCATTCAGGTGTTATAAGCAGCCGTGCCTTTGAGCACCGGTCAGCCGTGTATAAATAATAAATATGTATGAATCACTCACAGTTTCCAGTTTAAATGAACACTAGAGGCAGGAAATAAGGACAACTTTTATTCCTTTTCACACAAAGTATGATTTACATGGTCAGTTTTGATTAAGAAAGACTTATTTTCGCACAATATTATGACTTCAAAACAATTTTAACATGCTGCAAGGTTTGAAAACTTTTGAAACTTTGAACGCTAGCATCACATATACAACTTTATATATATGGGTTCCCTTTCGAGACTCAACACCGCGACTATTTAGTCACTTGGGCGAAACTCCTTTTACCTCACAATCTTTCTCCTTCACTCAGCTATGCCATCTTCAGAAGCCTCTTGTTGCTTACTGTTAAAGGTCTGCTCGTCAGAGGACAGTGCCTGGATTGCTGTTCCCTGTCTTCAGGAAGTTCCAACCGCTCACACAATGTAAGCGGTGTGTTCGGAGCACAGGAAAATTTCCAATCAGTCACCCGTTCACTCAATACAAACAGCCCCAGTGGTCAAGGGTAGAAAAAGCCCAGTCGCAGCACCAACCATGAAAATAGTGGGAAAATAGTGAAGTTCCACTCCCTCACTCATTAACACAATGTAAGTGTCCCCTGCCTCAGCGCAGCAGTCAGCTGTGTATAGAGCACAGAGCAGTTTTCGACCGCTCGCTCTTTGTCACGCAGCGTATGCAGAGCTCCTTTTTAAAGACACTACCAGATCCTTCCTTACATTGAATTTAGTAACACTGGATTAGAGCCCTCTGTGATTGTAACATTGTCCTCACAGGAAATGCTTTATCACAAGCCTCCTACACAACTTTGGACAAAACTAAACATGCAATATAGTCTGTGTAACTTCTCTGTCTGGGCAACAGCCTCCAAGACCATTTGCCGAACTCCAAAGGTCATGGCTACCCTCAGCTGCTCAGCCTGTTCAGCCTGCCCATCCTCAGGTACAGCCACAGCATCAACCGATTCCAGCGCAACCTGCACCCACCCATTTGCAGTGACCACATCAACCAGTTGCTGTGCAGTCTGTGCCAGCTCCCATTCAGTCTGTACCAGCTCAACCAGCGATGCATCCTGAATGCCTTTTTCAACCATTACCTCTGCCTCCACCTCCCTGGCCTAGACCACAACTACAGTATTATTATTCTGTCAATCCTGTGGCACCTGGACTGAAGGAAATAGCCACTGGTCCCTCCCATGGCATACCCAAACCAAGCTGTCAGTCTTCTCCTAAGAGAATGAGAGGGATTTTCTGATGCTTAAGGACTATTATCCTTGGCCCTCAAAGGCATTTGACTGAGGACTACAAGTGTCAGGTGCCCTTAGATCATCTACAACTGCCTGCTGCTTGCTAGGTAGCTAAGACGTATGTTAACATCCAATTTCCCTACACCAGTTCTATGCCCTAGAGCAGAGGTATGGTCAACCAAGCCAGCTAATTCAGAATGAGCTAAGAGCTATTCTGAATGCTCCAGCCATTCAGCCAGGTAGTGCTCAAAGTGCCAGTTCCAGGACTACACCTTGCCAGAGTTTGTTGAATAGCTGGAAAGAAATGCTCAGGCCATTCAAATATCAAGGCATGTAACAGGGTTAGTTCATGCAGAGCCACTTTGACGAGAGCAGAAACCCTTTCCTAACCCTAAAGCCAAGGCAGCCACAATTCTCACAGGCAGTGAACAATCTAAAGCCAACAATGTGCCCTCTAGTTCCCTAACAGACATTAAATTGGCAGCTACAGCTAACAATCACCTAACAATCTACTGCAACAACCATGAGCATTATCTCAATGCTTGTGCCTTTTACAAGCTGAACCACATTCAAAGAGGAAGCTGGATTAAAGAGAACAATAAATGCTGGAGATGTGGACGAGAACACAAACAAGGGAGCTTTACATTTAAGAAAACATGCCCTACATGTAGGGGGCTTCACCTGCTTGTTCTGCAAGAAGTTTTGTTTACTGTGGAGAACCAAATCTGACCTGACAAATGTGTATAACACAGAAATCGTCTCAGGTTACGCAGGTAACCATGGTTCCCAGAAGGGAACGAGACGATGCGTCCGAAAACGCTTAGGGAACGCCTTCAGCGTAGCCGTGCTCTGAATCATCTGTACAATCAGTCCAATGGAAGGGCGAGGCGTCACGGGTGGGTGACGTCATGACCAGGAAGCTTTAAAAGCACGTGAGGAGGAGCCGGCTTCAGCTTCTAGGAATGAAGCAAGCGCTGGCAGGGATGCCGGAGGTATGGCCTCGAGATGCAGCATCTCGTTCCCTTCGGGGAACCATGGTTACATGCGTAACCTGAGACGTTCCCCTTCAGGAACTTGAGCTGTGTCCGAAAACGCTTAGGGAACGAGATACCCACGCCACTAGACTGACAAGTCCCTGCCTAGTGTGTACTAGGACGAGAGAACAGAAGAGCCCGGAGCGGAGGACAGAAGGCCTGAAGTACGACGGGCTGTGGCATCACAGAGGGAACTTTAGGTACATACCCCGCTCGGGGGTAGAGAAAAACTTTGGCCATACCGGGCGCAAAGTCAAGATAGGCAGGGGCCACTGAAAGGGCCTGTAGATCACCAACTCTCTTTAGAGAGGAAATAGCTAGAAGGAAGGCAGTCTTAATGGTGAGGAGTCTGTCATATATCTCCACAATGGGCTCAAAGGGAGCCTTGCAAAGAGCCTCTAGTACCACAGCCAGGTCCCACGTGGGGACACAAGAACGTACTGGCGGCTCAGCCTCAGCGCACCGCGGAGGAAACGTGTAACTAGGGGGTGTCTACCCACTGACTGACCACCGACAGGAGCGTGGTAGGCCGCAATAGCCGCCACGTAAACTTTAATGGTGGAGTGGGTTAACCCCGCGGAGAGACGGGCCTGCAGAAACTCCAGAACTGTACCAATCGGGTAGTTAACTGGGTCGAGCTGGCGGTCTCGCACCATGAAGTGAAGAGTGTCCACTTCAGGGCGTACAGTTTCCTTGTAGAGGGAGCTCTGGATTGGAGGATCGTCTCGACAACCTCGGTTGAGAGACCGGAAGCTATGAGCTCTGCCCCCTCAGTGGCCACACCCACAGCTTCCACAACTCCGGGCGAGGGTGGACGACAGTGCCCTCCGCCTGTGAGAGGAGATCTCTCCTGACGGGAATCTCCCATGGAGTGCCATCGAGAAGAGAAAGCAGGTCCGAGAACCATACTCGGCCCGGCCAGAACGGCGTTACCAGTAGTAGACTGACCTCGTCCCGGCGTACTCTCGCCAGAACTCCCGGGAGCAGAACAATAGGGGGAAAAGCGTACAGACGAAGCCTCGGCCAAGTCCACCTGAGCCTGGCCAAAAACTCTCCATATCTGCTTCACTACGTCGGGGTGAAGCATCCATTCCCCGGGCCACGGCCCCTGTCTCAACAGAACGTCTGCTCCCACATTGAGATGCCCAGGAATGTGCACTGCTCTTAATGAGAGGAGTTTGCCCTGGGACCACACAAGGATGTGGTGCGCCAGCTTGTACAAGGGTCGCGACTGCAGACCTCCTTGGCGGTTTATGTACGAGACCACCGACGTGCTGTCGGTGCGCACCAACACGTGGTGATCTCTTAGGTCTGGGAGGAAGTGTTTGAATGCTCGAAACACGGCCAGCATCTCCAGCCAATTGATATGCTATGTCAGATGGCAGCCACTCCACAGGCAGGGTGGCCACTCATGACCGCACCCCAACCGGTGAGAGACGCGTCCATCGCTAGTGTTACACGGCGACAAGGAGCTCCCAACACCGGGCCCTGGGACAAGAACCAAGGTTTCCTCCACATGTTTAAGGCACGTATGCAACGTCTCGTGAACTTGAAGGTGTGGAGTGGGTTTCCCCTCGGGGAGAACCCCCTGGTTTTGAGCCACCGCTGTAAGGGTCTCATGTACAGCAGGCCCAAAGGTATCACGTTGGACGCAGCTGCCATCAGACCCAGCAGTCCCTGAAACTGCTTGACAGTGAGTGACTGGCCCTCTTTCACTCTCTTGACTGCTGTGAGGATCGACTCGATACGAGCAGGGGACAGATGTGCCTGCATCGTGGTCGAATCCCACACCACGCCCAGATAAGTGGTCCTCTGTAATGGAGAAAGCACACTTTTCTTGGTGTTTAGTCTTAACCCCAGGTCTTTCATGTGGGCGAGAATGACATCTCGATGTCGAGCCGCCGTCTGCTCTGATTGAGCTAGAATCAACCAATCGTCTATATAATTCAGTATGCGGATGCCCTGAATCCGCAACGGGGCCAGTGCCGTGAAAGTCCGGGGTGAGAGTGCTAGGCCAAAAGGAAGAACTCGATATTGGTAAGCTTCGCCCCCGAAAGCAAACCTCAGGAACTTCCTGTGACTGGGAAGGATGGAGACATGGAAGTACCACGCGGACGGCTAAATCAGCGGTCCTCCTGAGTTCAGAAATATCTTCTGCTTTGAACTCCTCACCCTCATCTAACTCCTTCAGCAGTTCGGCTTGGTACGCCTGTAACACAAACATTGTGTGCAGACACGCACCAGCCTGACCAGCATACCCTTTGCTCACCAACGCAGATGTAGTACGTAGCGGCTTGGTAGGCAAAGTTGGAGCCTTCAGAGACGATGCAACACCTGGCGACAGATAGCTCGTCCGTTCGACCCGTGGCATCGCTCTGTACCCGCGCTCATTCAGTCCCGCCACATTACCATAGTAATCAGACGCGGGGATGAAGAGGCGGGATGAAAACGGTTTAACCCACGATCTCGACACCTCGGTGTGGAGATCGGGGAAAAACGTCAGGCTCCGGTGTGGAGGTGGTGGCCTCATACGCAGAAAGCGCTCATCTAATCTGCTCCTCTGCGGCTCAGATGTTTTCTCGGCGGGCCAGTCAATGTCTAGCTTGGCAACCACTCGAGTAACCACCTCCAACAGCTCCTCATACTGGGGCGATTGAGGAGGCGAATCCTCATCGGTGCTCACCACCTCAACCTCCTCGGAGGAAGAGAGACGAAGCATTGAGCCCTTACCTCGGGGGGAAGAAACCGCAGAACAGGCTACTAAACACAGGGAGAGGGCACCAGATCTGGCATGCGAAAAAGAAGATAGGGACTCGCCCATCTCCATTCCCTCTGCCAGATCAGCCTGCGAGCCCCACGAGTGCAGCCGCCGGCCAGCACCGTGGGGAACACTCGCAAAGGCTCCCTTCTCGAAGAGAGCCCTCCGGGAGCGAAGTGTGCATAGCGAAAGCCCCTCGAGAGCCGACTCCGCATGCCACGAACCCAGGCAGACCACGCACAAACTGCGTGTATCCCCGCTCGTGATGTAGCGGGAATTATGCATAGATTTATGCTTAGATTATGCTTAGATTTACTTCTGGCCTTGGACATAGTGTTTTATTTTGACACACAACACCAAATAAGACTCACAAAACAAATATCGGACTGACAGACAGAGTGCTTGCTGAATGATAGAAAGCTGAAGCCGGCTCCACTTCACGTGCTTTTAAAGCTTCCTGGTCATGACGTCACCCGCTCGTGACGCCTCGCCCTTCCATTGGACTGATTTTACAGATGAGTCCTCAAACATGCACAACTTGCACGACTGAAAACTTTTCAAAGAGCACGCTCTTAAGCCAATAAACCTGTGCATTCAAATAGTCGATTAAGGTCCCTTCTCCAGCATTAGACCCAGATCTTGGTCTGATTAGAGTGGGTGGTAGACTGCAAAAAACTGCAACAATCCCAAAAGATGCAATATGAGATGGAAGGTAATATTCCTGAATGTATATTTGCAATATAAATTAATGTATATCACTAATAAATAAATTCCTGTGCATTTAAATTTTTTCTAAGAAGTCATTATAATTTAGTTTTTGTTTATTAGTGTCATTCTGGAGAAAGAGTTTTATGAGTTGTGTACTGCTAATTTGTACTGCGTTGTGACATCATTACTGTTCAGCTGGTGCTGCGTCCTCAATCTACTTTGAGTGCGCTGAGGAGAGGTAAGCGGTTAGCGGTGTTCTCTCAAGATAAAGTCTGTAAAAGTTCTGTTTTAAAGGAAAAAGGATCTATTTTAAAGTCAATGTCTTATGTTTCATAAGCATGTATTAGTGGTTGTAAAAGCCCGACTCGCTGTTCACTAGAGGAACCATCTCCCTTTTGCAAGCAAACTTTGTACTTCGGCCCAGAGAACACGATAATTGCTGTCCTGTACCTAAGTTTGAATAATACCTCTGAAGCAAGGTGGCCTGCGTATGAACTGGAGCAAGTAACCTCATTCTATGGTCCGCAGGACCCAACTTGAAATGCCCTTTTCAAGCTTGGAGCTGGGTGGCAAGAATCTTTCGAGTGGCAGGTCACCTCAGAGCGGTACTGTGCTTTTGAGCAAGTAGGCCCGCAATTACAATGGTAATTTGCTTGGGCATGCATTGAGTGGGAAGGACGGGCCCAGCATGAACAATGCTTCCATTGCCTGGGGTTAGACGGGGAACTGGAAAGTGAGCATGGGTGTTTAGCCACTTGAGGGTACTGTTGAGCCCATGCTTTGATTTTAGCAAAGGCCAAGCTGGAGACAGGGCTTCGCAGAATGCTGGGAAGACGGAAGAGTCAAGGAGTTGAGGGGAGACAGTGGACTCGAGTAAAGGCGACTAAAGTGGACTCTGTCTGCATCCTTGATCTCTTTTAAATCCAGCCAAGCTGGCCATTGCCCAGCCAATTGTCTGTGCAATAGCCTTAGTAACGTGCAGAGCCAGATCGGTTGCTGTGCGCAGCTCCTTAAAAGCATCAATATTAGGGCCGGACTCATCCAATTCATGGAGGAGTTTAGCATGAAACACTAGAAGCATAGTGTGAAGCACTAAAAATGACTCTGGTCTCTGGCGGGAAGTTCGTTGACAATTTTTAGTATGTAACTATGAAAGTAAACCTGATACATTCAAAATTAAGCAAGTGCATGTCTTAGATGAGGTATTGAATCATATTGAGTGCATTTACATGCACCCTCTTAATGCAATTATAATGAGATTTTGACAATATTGTGATTAAACTTTATCTCAAGTAAATGCAATACTTTGATCTAAATATTGCGATTAAGCTCGTAATCGCAGCAAGCATAATCGTATTAACATAGGTGGTGTACGCCGATTTTAATTTAAATATACAGGCTTGTAAACATTTTAATTGTAGTATTTCCGCTCTGACCAAAGTGCGCATGTGCTTGTAACATACATGAATGACGTGACACGCACCTGAAATTATATGCATATTATTAGAAACGATGGCGGGGAAGAAAGCATTGCATTTCTGGGGAAAACATAACTCACTGCCACCAGTCTCTTACCCTCATCCAGAAACGGCGAATAGAACACGACGGCAGCATAGGCAAACGAATTGCCATCACATTTCTATGGTGCCGAAAAAGCATGGAATATACAAAAGTGTTTTGCATTAGAAATTAAAATTAAAACAGTGGCCAGTAACACACCTGCTCTTTCTGAGTCCATCATTTGTGCTGTGCAGTGGGGTATGTGAATAATGGAAGTAAAAATTAACCACAATTCTTAGCGAATAATAAGAATAATAGAAATTGCATGTAAACGGGAGTGAAGAGCTTTGCTCTTGACATGTAAACATCATAATGCGATTAAGTCCTTTCTCTGATTATTGGAAATAATCGCATTATTCGTGCACATGTAAATGTAGTCATTGACTCATCCAGTTCATTCTTAATGCTAAATCCTTCATTAAAGGAAGAAACTCATTGTGAAAAAACTCAGAGATGTGTGACTGTTTTGCTGTTTTCTTTGTTTGGAACTATTTTCAGCTTATCAAATTGAGCATTTTCAGTTTAAAGACAACTGACAATACTGTTTTAAAAACCAGTCACTCATTATTAACTAATTCTATACTGTATGAACTCTTATATGAAAATCAATATCAAATTTCATACCAGTTTTCAGTGAGAAACGCATTCTCTTGGTCGTGTCCTGTCGCTTAACTAGGCTGTATCATATATTATAAACATAAAACTGTATGTTTCTTCTGTGTGCAGTTGCGTTCATTTGTTTCGATTTCACCCTGAGATTTCGCAAATCAGACACTGAGCGTTGTGACGAGTCGGCTGCCTCCCCCCTGTCCATCATCACAACCCCGTCCCGTATTCGCCGCCCTTCACCAGGCTCCCGACGGGAGTGGAGAGGAGGGGCGCTGAACACCCAGGGCTGGCGGCGTGTGATGAGGCGCACCTGATGTTGATAGAGCCTCATCACCGCTGCTGTTTAAACCGCGCAAGAGACGCCGCCGCCACTCGCTCCCGGCCCCGAGAGGGGAGCGCGTGCGGCCACCGGCTTCCCTGGACGCTTCCCTGACGAACACTACCCTCCTTCACTAGCCCCGCGGCACAACGAGGACACCAGATTCCCCGTTTATTTGGACACTTTTCCCCTTGGACACTTTATTTTCCCTTTTTATTGTTTAATAAAAACCTCTCCGAGGCTTGATGCCACGCCCACTGTGTCTGTCGTTTGCTCCTCCCGCCACAGTGGTGGAGAATGCGGGCAGGCGGAGCCTAGACAGCGCAGTTGGGCAACATCAGATGACGTCATCCCCTCTCGCTCGCAAGAAGCCGACGAGCCCGTACGGGGACGGAGGAAGGACGGGGACAGCCTCCCAGCCACCAAAGGGGTAAGTGACGTTCTTTCTATTTGTCATTTACCCTGTGGCTGGTTGAGGCTGATAACTAATACCCGGTTCCTCTGTCCCGGTTCCGGCGCGGTGCGAGAGGGAGAGTTGCCCGGAGAGGAATCCCTGCCCTGCCTACTCCGACCGCTGGAGCCTGGTTGAGGAAGGTAGCACTCCCGCGTGGGCGGCGACCCTAGGACGGGGATGTCGCTTGGGGGGGGGGGATGTGACGAGTCGGCTGCCTCCCCCCTGTCCCCCAGAAGCGCCGGGAACCCCGGAGATGGACGAAGCCGCGCAAGAGACGCCGCCCCCACTCGCTCCCGGCCCCGAGAGGGGAGCGCGTGCGGCCACCGGACTCCGCCCCTTCCCTGGACCCTTCCCTGACGAACACTACCCTCCTTCACTAGCCCCGCGGCACAACGAGGACACCAGATTCCCCGTTTATTTGGACACTTTTCCCCTTGGACACTTTATTTTCCCTTTTTATTGTTTAATAAAAACCTCTCCGAGGCTTGACGCCACGCCCACCGTGTCTGTCGTTTGCTCCTCCCGCCACAGCGTAAATATCACCCTTTCCAAACCTCTTTCTAGAGACCGTTGGCATTAGTGTATTGTCAGTTTATGATTATCTAATTTGCATTAGATTCCATATATAACTAATGTCAGTTAATATCAAATAATCTCTTGATTTATTTGTTGAACATAGAATAATGTTTAAATGATTACTTCCAGGAAACTTCAGTTTATCTTTCCATAAGATAACGTCCATAGTAACATCCAACTCAGTCACGTGGATTTATCAATCTTTGCACTTTATCCATTCATTGTATCCATTTAGCAGTTGTGAGCTCCCCTTCAGGAACTCAAGCTTTATCGAAAACGCTATGGGAACGCTTTCAGCATGACCACACTCTGAACCACTTGTGTAATCAGTCCAATGGATGGGCAAGACATCACGGGCGGGGTGACGTAGCGACCAGGAAGCTTAAAAGCACGTTTCGTGGAACCGGCATCAGCTTTCTGTCACAGCAGTCGCTAGAGTAAGAGAAGGCAACCCACTGTCAAGCAGTCTCAAAGACTGCTGGGTCTGATGGCATCTGCGTCCAACGTGATATCTTTTGGCCTGCTGTACATGAGACCCCACAGTCAAGACCAAGGTGTTCTCCCCGAGGGGAAACCTGCTCCGCATGCTCAAGGTCACACGGCGATGCCTATGTGCCTTAGACATGTGGAGGAAACCTTGGTTCTTGTCTCAGGACCTGGTGCTGGGAGTTCCTTGTCGCCGTGTAATGCTAGCGACAGACGCATCCCTCACTGGTTGGGGAGCGGTCATGAGTGGCCACTTGGCCCACGGTCTGTGGAGCCATCGCCATCTCTCGTGGCACATCAACTGCCTGGAGATGCTGGCCGTGTTTCTGGCATTGAAACATTTTTTCCCAGACCTAGACCCAGAGATCACCATGTGTTGGTGCGCACCGACAACACAGTGGGGGTCTCTTACATCAACCACCAGAGAGGTCTGTGTTCACGCCCTTTTTACAAGCTGGTGCACCAGATCCTTGTGTGGTCCCAGGTAGGGATGGGCGATATCTTATCGTTTGCGATATACCGTTGAAAATTCTCCTCACGATAAAAATTTGTCTCCTCACGATAATAACGATAAGTCTAGTTGATGACGTAGTTTTGTGTGCGCCCGATTCACTGTTCACGTGCGGAGTGAAAACAAGCATGGCGGAAGGCGGACGTGAGGCTGACAGTGCGTTCACACCGGACGCGACTTGCGCGAATAAATCGCGCTATTCGTGCGTAGTTGGACGCGTGAACATTTTGGGTTTACTCGCTTCATTCGCGCGTGAAATTCACTGCACAACAGACGCAAATTTGCGTCATGGGCGGGGCTTCTGCCAGGCGCACATGTATGACTGCCACAGAGAGCATATGTATAGAATTTCGCTCTAAACGCTCAATTCGCGTCTTTGCATTGACTTAACATGTAAATCACTCGCGCTTAACGCTTCATTCGCGTCTGGTGTGAACGCACCATGAGGAGGAGCTTGTTGTTACGCGAGGAGCTACCTCCACAATTTGCAACTGGTTTGGTTACAGAAAATCAGATGAGGAACAAACTACCGTAATATGCAAAGTGTACAGAAAAATGGTGGTTACAAAGAGTGGAAACACGTCCAATTTGAATTTGACAAAAGATGCCATACTTTTAATAAAGTTAGAAAAATGCCATTACAAAGGTAAAAACAAAATTCCCTGTAAATCACTTTAAGGAGTCAAATATCACCTCGTAATGGGAAGGTTCATTTTTGATCAGAATTGTTGATTATTGATTTGACCGTGCTCCTAAATATTTTAAATTAGAAGCACAAGCGCTCCTAAAAAGAAAAGTAAGCGTAGAGCCCTGAGAAATATTTCTCTTGTATGTGACGAGCCCCAATTTTAAGTTTTCTTTTTTTAATTATTATTATTTTAAGTTGTTTCATTATTAGGAAAAAATGCAAGTGATCCGCGCGAGCACCTCACTGTCATGCATGCGCATTCTTTTCCGCACAAACACTTGCATATGCATAATAGTCTAGACTCTAGAGCATAGCCTCATAAACTTGTTTTAATAAATCGCTTATGCATTAAATAAAGATACAAAACAGGTTGTTAAATATGCTGAATATATTGTTCAAATATTTATAAAATGTGAAACTGTAGCTAATCGTATTCGCAGTCTAGCGTTTTGCATCTGCATAACATAGTGAATTATTCTTAACATGCAATGATACAAAATAAAACCAAACAAGATTTGTAATGAAGAAAAAAAATGTAGACAAATAAGAATGATGTAGCCCACATCTCTTGAGCGTCTCACTCAGCATGCGCGTGAACACGCAAAATCTTGCTCTCTGCATGAATGCAACGCAGATGGCGACATAAGTTTGTTTGAAACACATAAAAAGTTTAGATAAGATAATAATATTAACAATGAACATTATATGACATTTAAAATAGTTTTGGCGATTTTTCCTTTAGTCCGCCTGTGCATTTCTGACCCAAACAGCAAAGCAGTGTAAATCTCTGCGATGTTCTCGTTAAATATGCCATTTCTGAGATATTACAATGACTTAATTTCTAAAATGTTATGATATGGAAAGCCTGAAACAGATCACAGCAGTATAGCCATAAACAGGCTTTCAGTCATCAGCAACGTGGTAAACGTGTGCCAGTAGCCTATGCATATGATTTAATATGAAGCATCCGTAACGCATTATTATGGTTGATAAGAGCAATTAATGGAGATGAGCTGTTGATCATAATTAGCATGGCCATAAGTTGGCTGTGTACAGAAAGTTTCAAGTTAATTGCATTAATAATACTATATGAAATAAACTTAATCTTTAAAACTTAATCTATTTATATATATATATATATATATATATTATCGTCATTTGTATCGTTATCGCAATAAATACCTGAAATTATCGTGATAAATTTTTTAGGCCATATCGCCCATCCCTAGTCCCAGGGCAAACTCCTCTTGCTGAGAGCAGTTCACATTCCTGGGCATCTCAATGTGGGTAGTACAGTGTGAGTTGACATCCTGTCGAGGCAGGGGCCGAGGCCCGGGGAATTGGGGCTTCACTCCGAGGTGGTAAAGCAGATCTGGAGAGAGTTGGGCCAGGTTCAGGTGGATCGGTTTATGACTCTAGAGACATTGCACTGTCCCTTTTGGTTCTCTCTGACTCATCCAGCTCCATGGGGTACAGACTTGGTCGAAGCTTTGTCTGTACGCCTTTCCCCCAATTGCCCTGCTCCAGGGAGTTCTGGAGAGAGAGCACCTGGACGGGGTCCTTCTACTGATAGTAGCCCCGTTCTAGCCGGGCCCAGTATGGTTCTCGGACCTGATTTCTCCATGGGAAATTCCCATCAGGAGGGATCTCCTCTCACAGGCGGGGGGCAGCATCTTTCCCCACTCGGATTTGTGGAAGCTGTGGGTGTGGCCCCTGAGTGGGAACAACTCATAGCCTCTGGTCTCTCAACCAAGGTTGTTGAGACCATCCTCCAATACAGAGCTATCTCAACGAGGAAACTGTACGCCCTGGAGTAGAAGCTTATCACTTGATGGTGTGGAGACTACCAGCTTGTGTTCCTGCAGGCCCGATTCTCTGCAGGGTTGACCCTAAAGGCCTACCACGCCTCTCTTGGTGGCCAGTAAGTTACACGTTAGATATAGTCAATCATTCCATTCTTATTTCTTTTTTTTTTAAGTGAGTGAGTGAAGTGACATAGTGCCAAGTATGGTGACCCATACTCGGAATTCGTGCCAATTTAACCCATCCAATGTGCACACACACAGCAGTGAACACACAGTGGGCAGTGGGCAGCCATTTATACTGCGGCGCCCGGGGAGCAGTTGGGGGTTCGGTGCCTTGCTCAAGGGCACCTCAGTCGTGGTATTGAGGGTGGAGAGAGCGCTGTACATTCACTCCCCCCACCTACAATCCCTGCCGGCCCGAGACTCGAATCCACAACCTTTGGATTACAAGTCCGACTCTCTAACCATTAGGCCACGACTTCCCCTTTTAGAGCACTATGTAGGCCTGTGGGGTAATGTCCTTCAATGGCTTATTTCTTATTTGACCAAAAGATGTACAGTCAATATTGCAAATTCCACATCATTCTTGGCTAGTCTTACCTGTGGAGTCCCACAAATCTCCATTCTCTGTCCCATTTTTTCTCTCTTTCTATTAGGGCTGCACGATTAACCTTTATCGCATCGATATTGAGGTTTTAACTCCCGCAATAACCTAACCTCAGGAGACTGAGGTTTTTTCCCCCGCCTCTGACATTTGAGTGACAAACCTATTAGCCAATCAAAATGGTCGAATCTCGCGTTCCTGGCTTGCTGGCCAATTAGAAATGGCAATGGAAACAAGGTTGTATGCAGTGCACCGGCTTTCTGTCAGCAGCAAAGCAGCTAACACACAACGTGTACCTCGAATTGTGCCACCCTTTTTGAGTCGACGTCACGATTACGTCACAGCACAAGCTGGAGGCAAAACAGAGGGAGAACTGGAGGCGGCCCATTCAAACCAGCGCAGATTCAGCAACATAAGGAGCTTTAAATATAGTCTTGTTGTGATGTTGGGTGCCAGAATCGACATAGTAACTTACAGGCTCTGATTTTAAATTTTATCGCTTACCTGCTGCCACTGCCAGACAAAAACGGACGACTGTGATTAAAACGCGATAAAACCAGAGGACTGGACAGAAACGACCGTCAAAATGCTCGCGTTTGCAACGCACACTTCTTGTCAGAAAAGGTGCAATAAAGTATTGTCTTTTGTTGTTATGAGTGCGTCTATAGATTTCTTATGCATCTCACGATTATGTTGTGTATGAAATAATGTCTGTGTGCATGTGTGTAAAAACAACAAACTTATAAGCTTAATCATTTGTAATTGTATTGTTATGAGTAATTGTGGCTTGGAATAATAATGTTTTTGTAAAAATAGTTGCCTGCTGAAATTGAAAATACATCTTCATGACTAGATAGACACTGTGAGTCTGTCTTAACTACACAGGTTAGATGTGAGTCAGTCAACCGGAGGGAATCCTGTCAGATCGTCCATGCTTCGAGGAAAAGCGTGCGCGGGTCGGCCGATCTGGTTTCGTCCATTAAAGTTAACCTTTTCAAATAACAATCGCGGTCCTGGACAGTGCGTGACCTTACATATGTGGGTGAAATCGGATTTTCTCCAGTTATTGTTAAAAAACAAGCTAACAAACTTCATAGCTAGCGTAAGTGAAGCGGTCAGTGGAATCTTTCTGCCTCCAGCTAAGTTCCGCCCACAGAAAAACGTCACAATGTTTACTAACAGAAAAAGCTTGTAACTGCGCAGAAATGCACATCAAAATGCACGCAAAAATCGAAAATCGCATCGCAATATTTGTCAGAAAAACTAGGTTTTTTCTCAAAATCGTGCAGCCCTACTTTCTATGCTTCCAATGGGTGATATTTTCAGAAAACACTGAGTATCATTCCATTGTTATGCAGATGACACCTAAAATTACTTGCCATTAAAAAAATGCTCAAGACAATGACAGCCTGTTTTAAAGATCTAATGAATTGGATGTCGCCGAATTTCCGGTATCTAAATGACTTGAAGACTGGGATGATTATATTTAATTAAGTATACATTTTAATTTATAAATCTATTAATAACCTTGCTCGCTTATAGACAGTTTCAATGGCAACATAAACAAACATTACTGCGCATGCAAGCTTTTGTGGCCCGAACTTAACTTCTGGTAGATTTCCGCAAAGAATCAATAACAACAGCAAAGTCCCTCCAGAGAAGATTATTTCTGATAACAAGCTAATTATGTTTGCTGCATAAATCAGATGAGCTTATTGAAAATGCAAATTAATTCTCTGCCAGCAGGAGGTGCTTTTGGAGTGGCAGAAATAGCGGTTTCCCCAGTAATGGCTGTACACTAAGCAGCACTCTGCTCACAAGACGCGAGCCAAGCCCCGGACGACGACCTCTCTCCCTCCGCCACCTCCGGTCTTCGAGATCTCCACCCGGAACCGCTTCGCTCCCCTCCGCGAGACGGAACGTGATGCTGTGATCGTCGGAGATTCCATTGTCCGGCATGTCCGTGCTACGTTAGCTGAAGGTAAAGGGCACACTCACTGTTTCCCCGGTGCTCGTATTCTCGATATTTCTGAGCAGAAACCCGCAATCCTGAAGGGCGATGAGAGCATCAGTGCTGTCGTGCTGCACGCAGGGGTTAACGACACCAAGCTGCGGCAGACGGAGACACTGAAGAGGGACTTCAGGAGCCTGATCGAGACGGTATGCCGCACATCGCCCGCGACAACGATCATCGTGTCAGGATAGCTTCCCACGTATCGACGAGGAAACGAAAGGTTCAGTAGACTGTCTGCTTTAAACGAATGGTTATTGTCATGGTGTAAAGAACAGAAACTGCTCTTTGTTAATAATTGGAATCTTTTCTGGGAGCGTCCTAGGCTTTTCCGTGCTGATGGCCTGCACCCCAGCAGAGTCGGAGTGGAACTCCTGTCAGACAACATCTCCAGGACGCTACACTCCATCTGACTAGTAAGACAATTCTCAAATAACTGCTATGATGACTTTTGTTCTACCCACTTAAAAGATAGAAGTACTTGCGTTGTCCAATCTATACAGACTGTGTCTGTTCCCCGAATAGCAAGGTCAAAATATAAATTTAATGCAGGATCTAGAAAAAATCTGATCATGATTAAACCAGAAAAACGCAAAATAAATGAACAAAAACTATTTTTAAAGCTTGGGCTCCTAAATATTAGATCACTCGCACCCAAAGCAGTTATTGTAAATGAAATGATCACAGATAATAATTTTGATGTACTCTGCCTGACTGAAACCTGGCTGAAACCAAATGAATATTTTGGTCTAAATGAGTCTACTCCACCAAGCTACTGTTATAAACATGAGCCCCGTCAGACTGGTCGTGGCGGCAGTGTGGCAACAATATATAGTGATATTCTCAATGTTACTCAGAAAACAGGATACAGGAGGTTTAACTCATTCGAAATACTTCTGCTTAATGTTATACTGTTAGATATGCAAAAGAAATCTCTCCTATCTCTTGCTCTGGCTACTGTGTATAGACCGCCAGGGCCATATACAGATTTCCTAAAAGAATTTGCAGATTTCCTCTCAGATCTATTGGTTAATGTTGATAAACTGCTAATTGTCGGCGATTTTAACATTCAAGTTGATAATACAAATGATGCGTTAGGACTTGCATTTACTGACCTAATAAACTCTTTTGGAGTCAAGCAAAACGTCACCGGACACACTCATCGTTTTAATCATACGCTAGATTTAATTATATCGCATGGAATTGATCTTACCGATATAGATATCGTACCTCAAAGTGATGATGTTACTGATCATTTCCTTGTATCGTGCATGCTGCATATTACTGATATTAATTATATGGCTTCGCGTTATAATCCGCGCAGAACTATTGTTCCAGCCACCAAAGACAGATTCCCAAATAACCTGCATGATTTATCTCAACTGCTCTGTGTACCCATAAATACACATGAACTAGACGAAATGACTAGCAACATGGGCACTATCTTCTCTAATACATTAGAAGCTGTTGGCCCCCTCAAATTGAATAAGGTTAGAGAAAAACGTACTGCGCCATGCTACAACAGTTATACCCATTCTCTCAAGAAATAAACTCGTAATCTTGAGCGCAAATGGAGAAAAACTAACTTGGAAGTTTTTAGAATTGCGTGGAAAAACAGTATGTACAGCTATAGACAGGCTCTAAAAGCTGCCAGGGCAGAGCATATCCGCAAACTCATAGATAATAACCAAAACAATCCAAGGTTCTTATTTAGCACAGTGGCTAGATTAACAAATAAACAGACACCGCCCGATCTAAATATTCCCTCACAGTTTCATAGTAATGACTTTATGAATTTCTTTACTGTTAAAATAGATAACATCAGAAATACAATAACAAATGTAGATTCTACTGCGTCTAGTATTTCAGCTTCATTCATCGCACCCAAAGAAAAACTGCAGTGCTTTACAACTATAGGACAGGAAGAGCTAAATAAACTTATCAGTGCATCTAAACCAACAACATGTTTATTAGATCCTGTACCCACTAAACTACTGAAAGAGTTGTTACCTGTAGCAGAAGAACCGCTTCTCAATATTATTAACTCATCGTTATCTTTAGGTCACGTCCCAAAACCATTCAAGCTGGCGGTTATTAAGGCTCTTATTAAGAAACCACAACTAGATTCTAATGAACTGGCAAATTACAGACCCATTTCAAATCTTCCGTTTATGTCTAAAATTTTAGAAAAAGTTGTGTCTGCAAAAAAGATGATCTCTATGAAGAATTTCAGTCAGGTTTCAGGCCTCACCATAGTACAGAAACTGCACTTGTTAAAATTACAAATGACTTACTTCTTGCTTCAGATCAAGGCTGCATCTCATTGCTAGTATTACTTGATCTTAGTGCTGCGTTCGACACTATAGACCATGATATACTCATAGATCGATTACAAAACTATACTGGTATTCAAGGGCAGGCTTTAAGATGGTTTAGATCCTACCTGTCCGATCGCTACCACTTTGTTCATTTAAATGGAGAATCATCACAATTATCACCAGTAAAGTATGGAGTACCACAAGGATCTGTCCTAGGTCCTCTGCTATTTTCAATATACATGTTGCCTCTTGGTAATATTATTAGAAAATACGGGATTAGTTTTCATTGTTATGCTGATGATACTCAACTATATATCTCAACAAGACCAGATGAAACTTCTAAACTATCTAAGCTAATAGATTGTGTAAAAAATGTAAAAGATTGGATGACCGATAATTTCCTCCTATTAAATAGAGACAGAGATATTACTTATTGGACCAAAAAACAGTACACAGAATCTCTTGGATTACAATTTGCAACTAGACTGTCACATCCTCTAAAGTCAGAAATCTGGGTGTTATATTAGACAGCAACTTGTCCTTTGAAAATCATATTTCATGCTTTTTCCCATGTTACAAAAACAGCATTCTTCCATCTTAGAAACATTGCCAAGCTTCGAAACATGCAACCTGTTTCTGATGCAGAAAAGCTAGTTCATGCATTCATGACCTCTAGACTGGACTATTGTAATGCACTGCTAGGTGGTTGTCCTGCATCTTCAATAAACAAACTACAGATAGTCCAAAATGCAGCGGCTAGAGTTCTTACCAGGTCAAGAAAATATGATCATATTACCCCAATTTTACAGTCTCTGCACTGGCTACCTATTCAGTTCCGTATCATTTACAAAATATTATTACTTGCCTATAAGGCCCTAAATGGGTTAGCTCCTGTGTACCTAACTTGTCTTCTACCACGCTACAATCCAACCCGCTCCCTAAAGTCGCAAAACTCTGGACTTTTGGTAGTACCTAGGATAGCAAAGTCCACTAAAGGAGGTAGAGCTTTTTCACATTTGGCTCCCAAACTCTGGAATAGCCTTCCTGATAACGTTCAGGGTTCAGACACACTCTCTCTGTTTAAATCTAGATTAAAGACACATCTCTTTAGCCAAGCATTCACATAATGCATCTTATAATCTTGTACTGCAGTTATATCTGATCAAATGTACATTATTATTATTCTTTAGCTTGGGTTGAACAAATCATCTTTGCTTAGATGGAACAGCAGCTACGCTAATTATGTCTCTATTTGTTTCTCTGTTTCTGCCACGGGATTAACATACCGTGGTAACTAGGAATGACAGAAGCTTCAGTCTGGATCCAACCCTTAAATGATCTGAGATGACCGAACACCTGAGGAAAGATAATGCCAACCCCTCAGAGGACTTCGGAGGATGCCAATGCTCAGACAACATACAGAATTACCAAATTTTGCCATAAATTAAGCATATTAAGGTTCTGCAATATATAAATATATTGTGGAAACTTAAATTCCTGTAGAGCTGCTTTGCAACGATTTGTATCGTAAAAAACGTTATACAAATAAACTTGAATTGAAAACTTGAATTGAACTGTACAGAAGAATAGCAGAAAATCCTCAAATCCAGGTGTTACTGATGTAACACCTGGATTAGCCAAAAAACTTTAGTTTGTAATCGCTGTCAAATATGCTTTAGATGAGTACTGAGTTAAGGGTCTGAATATTTAAGTCAATGTAATATTTTAATTTTTACTTTTCATAATGAATTTGCAAAGTAACCAGTTTTCTTTGTCATTATGGGGTACAGTGTGTCTAAACATGGGCAAGGTTAATGATAACCATACCCATAAACAGAAAAGCAACCCTTTTGTCAATTCTAAAATCTACCTCCAGTCTTGTCAAAATAAATAAACAAATAAAGAAAGAAAGAAAAAATAAATAAATGAAAACAATAAACTGTTTCATAAAATTTAAATATCAATTAAACTGTATTCTGTGAATATAATATCTGCATTGTATCTGAACAGTATTAGCCACCTCTATACATCACAATCAGCCATTACAAAAAAAAAAAAAAAAAAAAACTTTTTAGTCCACCATTATTTATTGGGGAGTGATGCTGCCTGTCCCTGTCGTGCTGCTGAGAGGTTTGCGATTGTAGCTCCGTGTAGCTTCGCTTTTCTGTTGAATCTCTATCTTACTTTCACTCCCTGTTGTTTAAAGTGATAATATATAACTTAATTCCCACCATATTTCTGGTATTATCTATCAAACTAATTTGATCGTTCGCTTTTTAAAACCGCTTGTCACTCGCGGTTCCATTCGCATTTCTATTAGCGCCTCTTATTGTTCTCTTTTTTCTCGCTCCGTTTTTCACGAGTTCATCAAACAACAGTGGTAAGCGATTCATTCTTCAATCATGGTGAGTAATGGCTTCTTCTCTTGCTATTGTTGTTTGCACTGTTTGCCATTTTGAAATAGTCAGGAGAAGATTTCACGCATCCAAACTTTAGTTGAGGACAGTAAGAATGTTAGGGCTGTAGATACTGCTTTGGATGTGAATAGCTCAGGGAGTCCTGTACATTGTTCGGTTCCAGTAAAGCCCATGCAGCAGGGCAACTGGGTGACTGTGAGGGTCACCTAGTCGCGGGTCAAACACCACTCAGTGAGAAACCTGATGAAAGTGCTTTAGTTATTGGCGATTCAATTGTACGGAACATGAAAATAGAGACACCAGCCACCATAGTCCAATGTTTACCGGGAGCCCGAGGGCCTGACATCTTGGCAAATTTAAAAGTGCTGGCTAATGCTAAACGTAAATTCAGTAAGATTGTTATTCATGTCGGTGCTAATGATGTTCGACTTCGCCAGTTGGAGATAACTAAATATAATGTTAAAGAGGTGTGTGGACTTGCAAGTACGATGTCAGACACTGTAATATGCTCTGGTCCGCTCCCTGCTTACCGGGGTGATGAGATACATAGCAGACTGTCGTCACTCAATGGCTGGATGTCTAAGTGGTGCCCGCAGAATAACATAGGTTTCATAGACAATTGGAGGAATTTTTGGGGCAGACCTGACCTGTTGAAAAGAGATGGTCTTCATCCCTCTTGGGGTGGTGCCGCTCTTCTCTCTAGAAATATGGCACACAGTCTTAGAGTTCGCACTTGACTAACTGGGGCCCAGGTCAGGAAGCAGACAGACTGGCTAAATGACCAAGATGGCAGCGCGGACACATCGCGAGGCTCAGCATCTCTCCAGTTTTTGCAATTTTGCAGTATTTTTCCTGCTCATCTCGGGTCTGTTCGCACTGAACAGCTTTGCCTTAACATCATACACCCGACAGGAGCTTTTGGATATCGGTCTGCACTTTTCCAACAGTTTTATAACCAATCATCAACTCATCCCTGAGATCTCCAGAACACCCGAGGCTACGCACTCTGCTTGGCCGGGCGGAAGTGCTCACAGGCGGCGCCGAGATCGAAAACAAAGGCAGGGGAAGTGCAGAGGGCTAAGAGCTAAGCT
Organism: Barbus barbus; assembly: GCF_936440315.1. NCBI lineage: Eukaryota > Metazoa > Chordata > Actinopteri > Cypriniformes > Cyprinidae > Barbus > Barbus barbus. The sequence continues at coordinate 24,273,405 of NC_136763.1, read as the reverse complement.
AAAGCTAACACCACAACGGCTCTCTTTACCCAGCATTTTCCTCGCTAATGTGCGGTCATTGGTGAACAAAATGGATGAGATAAGACTTTGCATCACCCATAGTAAGAAACATTTGGACTGCAATGTCATGGTTTTCACTGAAACATGGCTACATAGCGACATACCCAATAATGTTATTGATCTAACCGGACGCTACACGCTCCGAGCAGATAGAACGGCAGATGACTCCTGCAAGACCAGAGGCGGAGGATTGTGCATTTATGTAAACAAAGCTTGGTGTACGAACTCTGACATTGTTGGAAAACACTGCTCACCTAACCTAGAGTTTCTCATGGTTAAGTGTAGACCTTTCTCTCTGCCGCGGGAGTTCACTTCCACCATCATAACTGCAGCTTATATTCCCCCGGATGCTAATGCCAAGCTTGCTATGAACGAACTGCATGCGGCCATTAGTAAACAATAGACTGTACACCCGGAAGCTGCATTTATTGTTGTGGGTGATTTTAATCATAGTGCTCCCCAAATTCCATCAGCATGTCTCCTGCCACACTAGAGGAGAAAAAACTTTGGATCATGTTTACACACACATCGCAGGAGCTTACATCGCGACACCGCAAAACTGCTTTCAGATCAGATGACGCTCAGGCCTACAGCATATCCAGGGCTAACCTGAAGAGGGGCATCAAGAAGGCCAAGCACTGCTACAAGCTAAAGGTAGAGGAGCATTTTTCCAACTCTGACCCCCGGCGCATATGGCAGGGCATCCAGGTCATCAGTGACTACAAGCCATGCAACTCCACTCCGACGGTCACAGACGTCTCCTTCCTTAATGAGCTAAATTACTTTTATGCTCGCTTTGACAACAACAACAAGGAGACAGCCACCAAGATCACACTCTCAGGAGACCATCAGACCCTCAAACTCACCTCCAAAGATGTCTGCACAGCATTGAGCGGATCAATGCATGCAAGGCTGCTGGCCCCGATGGCATTCCTTGACGTGTGCTCAGGACATGTGCAGAGCAGCTCGCAGGGGTCTTCACAGACATTTTCAACCTGTCACTCACCCAAGCAACGGTGCCAACATGCTTTAAGTCCACATCCATTGTGCCAGTGCCGAAACACTCCTCCCCAACGTGCCTGAATGACTACTGCCCCGTAGCACTTACACCCATTATTATGAAGTGCTTTGAGCGACTGGTCCTGGCACACCTCAAGAACTGCCTCCCACCCACACTGGACCCACACCAATCGAAGCAATAGAAGCACTGAGGATGCAGTATGCACAGTACTGCACTCGGTACTCACACACCTGGATAACAACAACACATATGCACAGATGTTGTTTGTTGATTTCAGTTCAGAATTCAACACCGTCATTCCCTCCAAGCTGATCACTAAACTTGGTGACTTGGGTGTTAACACCTCCCTCTGCAGCTGGATTATGGACTTTCTGACCAAAAGACCTCAGCATGTTAGGTCAGGCCACACCTGCTCCACCACCATCACACTCAACACCGGCGTACCACAGGGCTGTGTGCTGAGCCCATTTCTCTACTCCCTCTACACCCATAACTGCAGGCCTGTGCATGGATCCAACTCCATCATCAAGTTTGCTGACGACACCACAGTGATTGGCCTCATCAGAGACAACGATGAGACTGCCTATAGGGAGGAGGTACAGCACCTGACTGCATGGTGTGCTGACAATAGCCTGCTCCTCAACACCAGCAAGACAAAGGAGCTTATTGTGGAATTCAGGAAGAAGAAAAGTGGAACGCATGACCCCATCCACATTAACGGGATGGTTGTTGAACGTGTCTCCAGCTTCAAGTTCCTGGGAACCCACATCTCTGAGGACCTGACCTGGACCACCAACACATCCAGCCTAGTCAAGAAGGCTCACCAACGCCTCTTCTTCCTTAGGACACTGAAGAAGAACCACCTGTCTCCAGCCATCCTGGTGAACTTCTACTGGTGTACGATTGAAAGCATCCTGACCAACTGTATCACAGTCTGGTATGGGAACTGCTCAGTTGCTGACCGCAAGGCACTGCAGAGGGTGGTGAAAAACGCCCAACGCATCACAGGGACACCACTTCCTGCCATTGAGGACGTCCAGAGAAAACGCTGTTTACGTCGAGCTCGCGGCATTCTTAAGGACTCCTCTCACCCTGACCATAGACTGTTTAACTTACTGCCCTCTGGGAGGCGCTTCAGGAGCCTCCGAACAAGGACAAGCAGACTCAGGAGCAGCTTTTTCCCTACAGCTGTTTCCCTACTATACTCTGCCCAATGATACCCCCCTCACACACCACTACAAACTCTTCACCCCTCCCCATCATTAAATCGGTAAAAATCTACACACTGAGTACTATGTACTGGAAATTTTTAATTTCAATGCACTTTCAATGTTCATTGCACTAGTGTTTATATATCTTAATGTATAGCTTATTCATATCCATTTGTAATTATATTAATAGTTTTTGCTCATAGTGTACATACATTTACTGCACAATCCATCAGTATAGTATGTTCATATCACCCATCTGTATTTCATACTGATAGTATTTAAAAAAAAAAAATTTATGTCCATAGTACTACTGTCTTATCTGTATATTCTGTACATATGTAACATATTGTAGGCACTGTATATCCTGTACCTCTGCTTATTGCACTTCTGGTTAGATGCTAACTGCATTTCGTTGCCCTGTACCTTACATGTGCAATGACAATAAAATTGAATCTAATCTAATCTAATCTAATCTAAACCGACCATCTGCTAGAAGTCAGTTGATTCTCAGCACATAGATACTCTTTCACCTAGATATCAAACTATAGAGACTGTGTCTGTTCCCCGAACTAGAAAATACAGAAAACATCCAAACCAAAGTAAGAGTAACAATTTAATTGATGTTCAACAAATAAAAAACAGATATAATACAGATAAACAAATGATAAAGCTTGGCTTATTGAATAAGCCAAGAAAGATCCCTTTCTACAAAAGCACTTTTTGTAAATGATATGATCACTGACCATAAACTAGATGTGCTTTGTTTGACAGAAACATCGCTAAAACCAGATGACTACATTACTTTAAACGAGTCGACCCCCCAAGATTACAGTTATAAACATGAACCGCGCCCAAAAGGTAAAGGGAGAGGTGTTGCCACAATTTATAGCAATATTTTCAGTATTTCTCAGAGGTCGGGTTTCAAGTATAATTTGTTCGAAGTAATGGTGCTTCATATAACGTTATCCAAAAAAAATAAGTGTTAATGATAAATCCCCTGCGATGTTTGTACTGGCTACTGTATACAGGCCACCAGGGCACTATACAGACTTTATTAAAGAATTAACTGATTTTCTATCTGAGGTAGTGCTGGCTGCAGATAAAGTCCTAATTGCTGGTGATTTTAATATCCATGTTGATAATGAAATAGATTAGCTGGGATCAGCATTTATAAACATTCTAAACTCCATTGGTGTTAAACAACACGTTTCAGGACCTACTCATTGTAGAAATCATACTCTCGATTTAATACTGTCATATGGAATTGATGTCAGTGGCATTGAAGTATTGCAACAGAGCGATGATATCTCAGATCATTATCTAGTTTTGTGTATATTCCATATAGCTAAAGCTATAAAGCCAACTCCTTGTTACAAATATGGTAGAACCATCACTTCTACCACAAAAGATTACTTTATAAATAAACTTCCTGACTTATCTCAATTCCTCAGCATATCCAATAGCTCAGAACAACTTGATGATGTAACAGAAACTATTGACTCTCACTTTTCTAGCACTTTAGATACGGTTGCTCCTAAACGCTTAAGGAAGATTTAGGAAAAGAGTCCAACACCGTGGTATAATGAGCACACTCGGGACCTAAAGAGAGCAGCCCGGAAAATGAAGCGCAGCTGGACAAAAACTAAATTAGAGGTATTTCATATTTGCTTGGCAGGAAAGTACCCTGTCCTACAGAAAAGCATTAAAAACTGCTAGATCTGCTTACTTTACATCTCTTTTAGAAGAAAACAAACACAATCCCAAGTATTTATTTAATACAGTGGCTAAATTAACAAAAAATATAACATCAGCAGGTGCAGACATTACCCAGCAGCACAGTAGTAATGACTTTATGAACTACTTTACTTCCAAGATCGAAACTATTAGAGATAAAATTGTAACTATGCAGCTGTCAGCCACAGTATCGCATCAGATAGTGCACTATAGATCCCCTGAGGAACAATTCCACTCATTCTCTTCTATTGGAAATGAAGAATTGTATAAACTTGTTAAATCATCTAAACCAACAACCTGTATTTTTGACCCTGTTCCATCTAAGCTCCTAAAAGAGGTGCTTCCAGAAGTAATAGATCCTCTTCTGAATATTATTAACTCATCATTGTCATTAGGATATGTCCCAAAAACCTTCAAACTGGCTGTTATTAAGCCTCTCATTAAAAAACCACAACTTTCATTAAAAAACCACAAGCCAAAGAATTAATTAATTACAGACTGATCTCGAATCTCCCTTTTCTGTCAAAGATATTATAAAAGGTAGTATCATCACAACTATGTTCCTTCTTAGAGAAAAATTATATATGTGAGGAGTTCCAGTCATATCATACCATATCATAGTACTGAGACTGCTCTCATTAGAGTTACAAACGACATGCTTTTATCATCTGATCGTGGTTGTATCTCTCTATTAGTGCTACTGGATCTTAGCGTCACGTTTGACACTATCGAGCACAACATACTTTTAAATAGACTAGAAAATTATGTTGGCATTAGAGGAAGTGCACTGGCATGGTTCAAATCGTACTTATCTGACCGCCATCAATTTGTGGCAGTAAATGAAGAGGTATCATACCAATCACAAGTGCAGTATGGAGTACCTCAAGGCTCAGTACTTGGCCCCTTACTTTACACTCTTTACATGTTACCCTTGGGAGATATCATTAGGAAACATGGTGTTAGCTTTCACTCTTATGCTGATGATACCCAGCTCTATATTTCTTTGCTACCTGATGAAACTTACCAATTTGCAAAACTAACGGAATGTATAGCTGATATCAAAAACTGGATGACTAGCAATTTCTTACTGTTAAATTCTGAAAAAACAGAGGTGTTAATTATTAGACCAAAAACTTTTGCATGTAATAACCTAGATCACTGTCTCTTGATGGCTGCTCTGCAAATTCTTCGTCATCAGTTAGGAACAGTGGTGTCAAAAGTATTCACATTCATTACTCAAGTAGAAGTATAGATACTAGGGTTTAAAAAGACTTCTTTAGAAGTTGAAGTATCAACTCAAGTTTTTTACTCAAGTAAAAGTGTAAAAGTACTGGTTTCAAAACTACTTAAAGTATAAAAGTAAAAGTAATGGAAGGAAAAAAAATGCCATTAAGGACAAAAGCTTAGGCCACGGCACAGGGGCCTATTGTGCACTACCCCACCTCCTCAAAAAAATTTTTTTCTAAAGGCCATAATGACTATAATGTTATATTAAAATGTTAATGTTGAAAAATGTGGGATGCACTAGGCTACCTGTTTCAGCCGGATATGTTCCCACTGAAAATGAACGCATTTTAGTACAATGCAAATACATTAAAAAACCATGTGTACTACTGAGCATTAACGTGTTTCATGGAGCGGAAGATATGATGACTAGTTGCCTGTAAGTATTGTAATGGTGCAAAAAGTCAAACTTCAGAGGCATGTCATCAATAACATTTATTGGAATGTAAATGTACATCCAAGCTTAGCTGCAGGAATCTGTGAGGGCAACGGACGAAGAGAAAGCACCCGTTTGATAAATGAGCCAGTAGTGGAGAAATAATAACTTTTAAGAAATAATCTTTTTTGAGTGTGACGTGATTTGTGTCATGTGCAGGTGCGATGGATCGCGTACAAACCAATAGGGTGTCGGAATGGTATAGGTTTTTATTCTCATCCAACCACAATTCACTCTATCCGGATGGCGTGATTTATCTGGATAGGTTTTTATTACATTTTTTTTTTTTTTGAGCGATGACCAAGGGCGATGCTAGGATTTTCATTTTAGGGGGGCTCAGCCCCCAATGATTGTATAATAATAAAAAAGAAATAAATATTTACAAAAAAAATTATTAATAGGGTAGGATGGTATACTAAACATATTGCAGTATTCCACTGTATTGCATAGATGGGTATAACATCCGAGTACAAGCCAAATACATACAAGTCTACCTGATCTCACACATACACACACCTGTTTACTGTACAAACCAAAAATGTTACTGTTTGCATTACTAGTACAAATCTTTTTCTATGCTCAAGTACAAACAGAAAATTGTAAACATAAAACATCATATCACTTTAAACTTACACTGACTATCCATATTAGCACTATAAACAACACAGCTATAAGGCTGGACAATGGATTAAACTATGTGGGTGCTGTAATTAACTTTTAAAAGTAAAAAAATAAATAAAAACCCGCAAAACTGAAGCAGTCTGTGAGAAGGACACACAATGTTTCAATCTCTGTCAATCACTCTGATATGCAATTAAAATGAGTGCACTGACTGAGTGCTGTCTGTCACTGTCTTTAATCACTTCCATGCATAACTGTATGGTAGTTAATGCCACATGCACTGTAATATTAAGTTCTATATTGAAAGCTAAATTTTCAAATGAAAATAGCAATAACGTGATCGTTTTATAAAGTATGCGTATAATGTGTTAAGGGCTTTCGCTGAAGGAAACAGCTGTGGTGTGATGAGTGGTGAATGCAGCGAAAACTTTACAGAAGATTGGAAACCGATTGCTCTCCCATGACTTTTTGTAAACTGTATTTAAGACAAAGAACTGCACAGATGTAGATATTATAACAATCTATCGATAAACACACACCTTGTCCTCTCCTCAGCGCCACCGCAGTCTGTGGATTGAAGAACGCGCAGAAAGATGGGGAGGAGCCAGAAGTCTGCTGCCATTTGACATTTAAAGGGGAAGAATCGCAAGATTTTTAGGGGGGCTGAACAGAAATTTAGGGGTGCTAAAGCCCCCCTAAAAATGACCTAGCAACGCCCATGACAATGACAAGCCGGAATGAAAACGAGCCGAAATGAAATAGGAGTAACGAGGCTATTTTTAAAATGTAAGGAGTAGAAAGTACAGATAATTGCGTGAAAATGTAACGAGTAGAAGTAAAAAGTCGGCTGAAAAATAATTACTCCAGTAAAGTATAGATACTCAAAATTTCTACGTAAGGTAACGAAGTATTTGTACTTCGTTACTTGACACCTCTGGTTAGGAACCTGATAGCAATCTTTCCTTGGAAAAATGCAGTTTTACAAATGCTAGAAACATGTTTTTCAATCTTAAAAATATATCTAAATTATGACCCATGCTCTCAATGTCAAATGCAGAAACATTAATTCATGCATTCATGACCTCGAGGTTAGATTATTGTAATGCTTTACTGGGTGGTTGCTTTGCACGTTTAATAAACAAACTCCAGTTGGTTAAAAATGCAGCAGCTACAGTTCTTACTAGAACCAGGAAATATGACCACATTAGCCCGGTTCTGTCAACAGTGCACTGGCTCCATATTAAACATTGTACATTTTAAGATCTTGCTAATTACCTATAAAGCCCTGAATGGTTTGGCACCTCAGTATTTGAGTGAGCTCTTATCGCATTATAGTCCGTCACGTCCGCTGCGATTTCAAAACTCTGGCCATTTGATAATACCCAGAATATCAAAATCAACTGCAGGCGGGAGATCGTTGTCCTATTTAGTGCCCAAACTCTGGAACAATCTACCTAACACTGTTCGGGAAGCAGACACACTCTGTCAGTTTAAATCTAGATTAAAGACCCATCTCTTTAGCCTGGCTTACACATAATGCATTATTGCATTTCTATAATTCAAATCCGTTAAAGGATTGTTAGGCTGCATTAATTAGGTCAACCGGAACCGGGAACACTTCCAAAAACACCTGATGTACTTGTTACATTGTTAGAAGAATGCTATCTACGCTAATATTAGTCTGTTTCAAGATCACAGGAACCAGATGAGTCCTTTGCACAATCTGATTCTGCTTTAGCCTAGATTTAAACTGCTGATTTTGTCTGGCCAGAGGAGAGTGACACTATTTCGACAAACTATTTCCCCATCTAAATACTGTAAAGCTGATATAAAGCCACCCAGCCCGCGAGGGATTAAAAAAAAAAAATTATACGAATTTGCAGAGGTGGGCAAACTACGGGCCTTTTAATCCAGTCCGTGATGCAGTTGTTCCAATATGCAGTATCAGTAAAATCCAATAGATGGCGCTGTAGCCTGTAGTGCAGTATATAACCCCTGATTTACACCATCCCACCACTCCAGTCAATCCGCGGCACGTTTCAGAAGCGGCTCTCCGCGGGGCTTCACTAAAGACAGGCGCCACGTCTATTTTTGACGGACGCCGCCGCGTTCAAGCCGCACAGCGAATACAAAATAAAAAGTCAAAATAGCTATATACACTACAAAACTGGCACAATAGTAAATAAGTTACATGTTTTAAAAATGTGAAAGTGTTCATTTGTTTTGAAAAATGCCTTTATTGTAAAAATGCTTAAAAGACTTTCCAGTATCAGAACAAATGCCAGTGTTATCCTCCTGCTCACGGGTGCTGTAATTTGGGGAAAACATGGAAATAATTTGTCATTTTATCTTGCAAAGATATGATTTCTTCTGTTTTCCACACACATTTTTATGAAAATGGATATAGTACAGTTTTTCTGGATTATAAATTGCATTTGTTCATCTGAAACGTGCTGCGATTTCCAAGGCGACTTACATAAAGCAATCAAGGTCAAGTGCAAAGCGCGCACATCAGGATTGGTGATGAATGAGAAAAGGCAAGTGAGTTTAAATTGTGCATATTCTGCGCGTTTATAATATGTTTATGGTGAATGCCACTATAATTTGTGTTTGTTTTTTACTTATGTTTTCGTTCTTTTTTCTATTCTGAACACTGCTAAATTTACAGGACTTTTTGTGTAGTGTAGGGAATATAAAAAACGTTTCTAATGTTTGTAAACGTTTCGTTTATTTTACATTATTTCTGAATGAAAGGATAAAATGTGTCTTATACATCGACTTGTACACCAATGCAACTTATCTGTGTGTCATAAAGTGTTCATAAAAATAGGTAGAGATGGTACAAGAAAATAACTGCCATGTATACATAGTACAGTAGTAAGTGAGTGTCAATTTAGAATTAAAAAAATAATAATTCAAAGCTTCATTTGTCATAAACCTATTATGCGGCCCCTCACTTAATGTGGAAAATTTGATGTGGCCCTCGAGTCAAAAAATTTGCCCACCCCTGCGCTATACAAACAATATTGACTTGACTATTGACTTGACTTGAGTGATTATATGCACAGACTCACAGGGGACTCATTCTTTTTTGCCTCCTTAAGCCTGCTCTCTTCCAGTTTCTGCAACAAACATGAGAAAAGAATCAAGAAGCACCAAGGCAATACAATTAAGAGCAATAAAACCTGAAAATACAGTCTCGTTGCCAGCAGATGGCACAATAGTAGCATGCAGTGAAATACTGTTTTTATCCCATGTATGAATGATAAAGGTAAAAATAAAAGAACCAGCTTTTAGATTGCTGAATGACTAATGAAACAGTATAAGCATTTCTTGTATATTACTGCTATTTCACTGCTACTTACACCTGAAAAGCAAATGAGCAAGACATAACAGCAAAATATTTGGGAGACGATTGTTGGGAGTTTGACTATATTGTATTGAAGTAGACACAAAAGTAGAGAGAAAGAAAGTGTATCTTTATATAGGACAAGAGAGAAAGACACATGACAATGAGGACTTGAGGCCTTTAACCCAGTTGTCCAGGAAGGCATATGTCATTTATTTTCAGTTATATTCTAGAAAGAAACTTTATGAGACACAAGATAAGACAAAAACAGTAACATACCACGGATGTTTCATTTAAAATATTGTCCCTGGAATAAACTGATTCACATTTTACCAGTTTTTTTTTTTAATAACATATTTAGTTAACTAGTAATATTTTGTATATTACAAATATTATGTTCTATTTCATCTCAGTCAACATGTTGCCATCGTCAAAACGGCCATGCCGCCACCCTTATGAGTTTTCATTGGCAGCGTCCATCTTAAAATTGATCTTACGATCATCTGTCAAATATGCGTACGTGTGATTCATAAAATGAACGTGCGTACAGAAAATGCACGCATGGGTCTCTTTCAGATGTGAAATCTACGAATCATAAATGATCTCGCAAATGAATGGTTTCAGCTCTCTGCTTGTAAACAACTCCTAATTAATGTCCTTAAGATGTAAAAGATCACCAGTTATCATCCAAATTCTTTTATTTAGAATAGCGAGCTGCAAGAACAGCTTACATTTCCAAAAACCTGCAGTTCCTCTTCAGGAACTCGAGCTGCGTCAAACGACGCTTTGGGGAACGCCTACAGCGTAACCGGCTCTGAATACATTTATTCATTTAGCTGAAACACTGCACAGGCTCCTCATATGGGACAACAGAGTGGGTGCAACATGCTCGACGCCTCCCATGTCAACCTCCTCGGAGGAAGACGCGAGAAGCGCCGATGCCGCTGCCCGAGGGGAAGAAACCACCACGCGTGCTTCCGGACTCGGGGAGCGGTCGCGGGATCCGGCAGGTGCGGATGGAGAAAGAGACTCGCTCGTCTCCGATCCCTCTGCCAGATCCCGTTGAGAACCCCACGAACGCCGTCTCCGCTCCGCCTCAGCGGAAGCGGGTCAGTGCCGCGGGGAACGCTAGTGAAAGAGCCCTCTCCGGAGAAAAGAGCCTTTCGGGAGCGAAGCACACGCAGGGGAAAACCCACGCAGTGCGGACAGTCAGCCCCCTCGAGGGCTGCCTCCGCATGCCTCGCTCCCAAGCAAAGCACACACAGACTGTGTGTGTCCTCCGCACACAAATAGCGTTTGCACGAAGGAACACACAGCCCGTATTGCGCCTCACTCCTCAAACAGACAACGGTAAAAAGGACTCACCAGTCACAGAACGCGTCGCTGAATGACAAAAAGCTGATGCCGGTTTCACCGCACGTGCTTTTGTACCAGCTGGTCATTACGTCACCTCGCCCGTGACGTCTCTTCCCATTTCTGGACAGATTTGATTGGTATTCAAATCTCTGTTGTCCCATATGAGGAGCCTGTGGAGTGTTTTGTCGAACCGCAGAGAGGGTTATACTGCGTTCTCTGCGGTTTCAGACTCACCTCCACATCTGAGCCTGCCCTTTTTTTCCCCCGACCTCCACACTGAGGTGTCGAGGTTGTAGGGAAAATATTTCGGCCCGCCTCTTCGTCCCCTCATTCTGTTACTTCGGTAGTGTGATGGGGACGAGTGAACGCGGTTACAGAGCGATGCCGCGGGTGGAACAGACGCTGGCGAGCTATCTGTCCCCTGACGCTGCGTCGTCTCTGAAGGCAAGGGGTACGCGACAGCAGGTCGGGCTGGCTTATGTCTGCACATCATGGTGGCATGCCAGGCTGACCTGCTCAAGGAGTTGGATGAGGGCAGGGGATTAGTGCGGAGCACATCCGTGAACTCCGCAAAACCGCTGATTTGTCTCTCCGCGCCGCCAGGGAGACCGTCAAGGCGATCTATGGCAGCCCTGGTGGCGGCAGAGAGGCATCATTGGTTGACCCTGTCGGATTTATGGAAAACCGTGACAGGGCCTTCCTTCTGGACGCCCCACTTTGCCGTCTGGCCTTTTTTGGTTCGGGAGGCAGGTGGCGGCGTTCCAGCGGTTTCTCCCTCGCCGCTCTTTAGCTCATGGGGCTGCTGGGCGAGAGCAGCCCCTGCCGCGTGCTGGCTCCTCGTATAGGCAAGCGTGCCCCCGCGGGAGCGGGTTGGGGCGGTAAGAAGGGTGCGCGGTCAAAGACCTCCCAGCCAAGCAGGCGAAGACGTCTTCGGCCAAGAAGCCCTGATGTGAGTGAGATCAGGGCTTATGAGGGTAGCCCCCGCTGTGCGTTCGTCGCCCCCCCCAGCGCCCTCAGGAGATCGTTCTGCCAACCCTGCCACATATGGTGCTTCAGGGCGCAGCGGTCTCCAGCGAGCGCATATCTCAGTCTCTTTCGCCCGGTATCGTAGCGGAGCTGAGATGCTCGCCACCCCTTCGGGGGTCTCTGGAGCAGCTAGTTCGGCCGTTCCCTTCCGGGGTTCCGCTTCAGGGCACCGAACGAGCCGCTCCGGGTTACACCAGAGGCCAGTCTCGAGAGACTGGTTCCCTTAGTAGACTATTTTGCAGCGTGGATACTACTGCCAAATGTGTCTCAATGGGTCCTGCGCACTGTAGAGAGAGGCTACAGAATCCAGTGTGATTCTCGTCCGCCTCAATTCAATGGGGTGAATTCCACGTTGTGGGCCCCGAGCAGGCTCTGGTAATGGAACAAGAGGTAGATACTCTCTTAAGGAAAGATGCCATCGAGGTGGGTCTTCCTTCCGAAGAGAGTCCGGGTACTACAGCCGGTACTTCATAGTTCCAAGGAGCAGCATACTCAATTACATCGACCTTGGTTGATTCTCGCTCTATCAGAGCGGAGGGCGGCTCGACATTGAGGTGTTGTTCTCGCTCACTTAAAAGTGTTGGGGTTAAGACTGAACCCCAAGGAAAGTGTGCTTTCTCCATTACAGAGAACCACTTATCTGGGGGTGGTGGGGATTTGACCACGGTGCAGGCACGTATGTCTCCTGCTCGGATCGAGTCAATCCTAACGAAAGTCAGGAGGGTGAAAGAAGGCCAGTCACTCACTGTCAAGCAGTTTCAGATACTGCTGGGTCTGGTGGCAGCTGCGTCCAACGGGATACCTTTTGGCCTGCTGTACATGAGACCCCTACAGTGGTGGCTCAAGACCAAGGGGTTCTCCCCGAGGGGAAACCCGCTTCGCATGATCAAGGTCACGCGGCGGTGCCTACGTGCCTTGGACATGTGGAGACAACCTTGGTTCTTGTCCCAGGGCCTGGTGTTGGAAGCTCCTTGTCGCCGCATACGCTAGCGACGGACGCATCCCTCACCGGTTGGGGAGCGGCCATGAGTGGCCACCCTGCCCACGGTTGGTGGAGGGGTAATCATCTCGCCTGGCACATCAACAGGCTCGAGATGCTGGCCGTGTTTCAGGCTCTGAAATACTTCTCCTAGACCTAAGAGGTTGCCATGTGTTAGTTCGCAGCGACAACACATTGGTGGTCTCTTATAGCAACCACCAAGGAGGACTGCGGTTCGCGCCCCCTGTACAGGCTGGCACACCAGATCCTTGTCTGGGCTATGAGGCCGAGCTCTCCTGGTTGGTCGAGCTGGCATTGCTCCCCTCAACTTTGAGGGTCACCTTTGAGCATGCCGCTCCCTTCTGAGTGTCTAAGTTCCCTCTCATGCAGAGAGTTAAGTGCTCCGCTCTCCAGAGCTCTGCCTTGGTAGAGCTAGCATTGCTCCCCTCACTATGAGGTCACCTACGAGCATGCTGCTCCCTCCCGGCTCTCCTGCCGGTCGAGCTGGCACTGTTGCCCTCAACTTAGAGGGTCACCTGGAGCATGCCGCTCCCTTCAGAGCATCTGAGTTAGTATCTCAATGGGGAGCAGACACCCTGTCGAGGCAGGGGCTGTTATCCGGGGAATGAATGCTTCACACCGAGGTGGTGAAGCAGATCTAGAGAGTGTTTGGCCAGGCTCAGGTGGATCTCTTCGCTACTCAGGCAGCACAATGTCCCCTCTGGTACTCTCTACGTCATCCAGCTCCGAGGGGCTGGATGCCGTGGTACAGACGTGGCCGAGGCTTCGTCTTTATGCCTTTCCCCCGATTGCTCTGCTCCCCGGAGTTCTGGAGAGAGTGCGCCGGGACGGACACCGGCTGCTATTGGTAGCCCCGTTCTGGCCGGGCCGAGTATGGTTCTCAGACCTGATTTTCCTCCTCGACGGCTCCCCATGGGAGATTCCAGTCAGGAGGGATCTCCTCTCACAGGCAGCAGGCACCCTTGTGCACCCCTGCCTGGAGTTATAGAAGCTGTGGGTGTGGCCCCTGAGGGGGCACAGCTGATAGCTTCTGGTCTCTCAACCGAGGTTGTTGAGACCATTCTCCAGTCCAGAGCTCCCTCTACGAGGAAACTGTATGTCCTGAAGTGGAGACTCTTCACTTCATGGTGCAGAGATCGCCAGCTCGACCCAGTTAACTGCCCAGTAGGTACAGTGCTGGAGTTCCTGCAGGCTCGGCAGGGTTAGCCCACTCCACCTTGAAGGTCTATGTGGCGGCAATTCCTGCTTACCACACCCCTCTTGGTGGATCGACAGTGAGCGCACAACCCCTAGTTACACGTTTCCTCCGTGGTGCACGGAGGCTAAGGCCTCCGGTACGGTCCCGGGTCCCACCTTGGGACTTGGCTGTGGTACTGAACGCTCTCTGTAGGCCTCCCTTCGAGCCTATCGAGGAGATTTCAGATCGCCATCTCTCTGAAGACCGTGTTTCTTCTGGCAATGGCATCTCTTAAGAGAGTGGGGGACCTTTCAGTGGCCCCTACCCATTTGGACTTTGCGCCTGGCATGGCCAAAGTTTTCTATACCCTCAGGCAGGTTCCCCAAGGTTCCTTCTGTCACACCACAGCCTGTCGTACTGCAGGCCCTTAGTCCTCCTCCCTTTCGGGATCCTGACCAGCTGAAGCTAAACCGTATGTGTCCAGTGCGAGCACTGGGCGCGTACGTCCACAGAGCTGCCATGTGGAGAAGGACGGACCAGTTGCTAGTGTGCTACGGTCCTCCTAAGAGGGGTCTGCCTGCTTCCAAGCAGACCCTCAGTCGGTGGATTGTGGATGCCATTCACATGGCTTATGAGTCTTCTGACCTCCCCTCGCCGATGGGAGTCAGGGCTCATTCCACTAGGAGTGTGGTGGCCTCCAAGGCCTTTCTCGCAGGTGTCCCTATTCAGGACATCTGCAACGCTGCGGGTTGGTCCACGCCTCTGACCTTCGTCAGGCTCTATGGCCTGGACATGTGAGCCACTCCAGGTTCTTCCGTTCTCTTGCCCTAGCTGTGCGCCCTTTGTGGACACACAGGGCAGGGGTGCGGAAGTCTGGAGCCGTTGGTATCTCGTTCCCCAAAGCGTCGTTTGACGCAGCTCGAGTTCCTGAAGAGGAACGTCTTAGGTTACTTGTGTAACCCTAGTTCCTCGAGGGAACGAGACGCTGTGTCACGGAGCCACACTTCCGGCATCCCTGCCAGCGCTTGCTTCATTCTAGAAGCTGATGCCGGTTTCACAGCACGGGCTTTTGTACCAGCTGGTCATTACGTCACCTCGCCCGTGACGTCCCTTCCCATTTCTGGACAGATTTGATTGGTATTCAGAGCCGGTTACGCTGTAGGCGTTCCCCAAAGCGTCATTTGACGCAGCGTCTCGATCCCTCGAGGAACTAGGGTTACACAAGTAACCTAAGACGTACTCCAACAAGAAAAAGTGCGTATGTCTGCTCAGACCCTGATGTGACGCTAAGCATTTTTTAGAAATATGAGAATTGGTGTGGATTTAAGCATACACACTCTACGATCAAATCTGAGCGTACGCACGCTTTATAAATGAGGCCCCAGGAGTGTTTGGAAGGGATGAAAATTAAGTGCCTTCAGAACCAGATGACATCTCTGAGTCATAAACAGGGGATAGTGCGTCGGAGACTTCAGAGGCTATTGCACTGGACCCTTCAGACAAAGCAGTGATTTCCAGAGCAGCTGAGCATGCAAAACTTCCTTCCCAAGCTGCTTCAACATCAACCTCAGTGTTTGATAAATGCATCGACAGAAAACAGAGGGGTTGCCAATACTTCCCGATTTTAGAGTTGCAGTCTTCATGGAAGGCCCCTAGTTCTACAGCACTCCCCAGGACACAGCTGGGCAACCTGACAGGGGCAACATCTTATGGGCTTGCTACAGCTCCTCAGATCGGACCCACATTTGCTATGTTAATGGAGGCTATGGCCAGGACTGGAAGAGATGCTACACACCCTAAAAAGCATGGCAGGATAATCGACAGTCAACTGAGGAAAGACGTTATCATTTTACATGACTATTTTCCTATTTTGATATTGTACAGTTGCTTTGACACAATTTGCATTGTTAAAAGCGCTATATAAATAAAAGTGACTTGACTTGACTTGACAAGTGCGCATGCTCAAGGCCTGGGGCTATCCATGGCCAATATGGTTCAAGCATGCCATCAGGTATGACTATCTCAAGCTAATCTGTTAGATCAAGACTGCATGGCAGTCATTGCAGCTCCATTAGTGCTGGGGGAGGTCTTTGGATCACCTGCAGAAGCAGCCTTAGATCAGTCTCGTAGGACAAGAGAACTGACTCAGTGGGTCGAGCACCAGCTACTTGTGGGCTACGCACATCAGCTGGAAGCAGCAATTGTGCTCGGGCAGAATTATCAAGCCGGGCCTTCGTAGGTCAGCGCTGGTCTGCTGCCCAAGGGGCACCCATAAAACCAAGCCAAGGAGTTCGGCAGTCCTTTCATAGGACACGGCAGGCAGAGTTTTCCAGCACACGTGCAGCAGGTGGAAGAAACCGCCACTGATGGTTATAAACCTTCGGCCTCACGTTTTTCTTTTTCCACTGGCGCCAATGCACTGAATGTACATGGGAGCTGAGCACCTTGGAGTTCAGATACAGGCTCCAATTCAAGTCCAAGCCACCCCAATTTCAAGGGATTGTTCCTACTGTTTTGAGAGAAGAGACACAGTGCAGGTCTCTGAAAGACGAAGTCTCAGTTCTTTTAGGAAAAGGAGCAATAACACGCCTGCCCTTGGGATCAATAGGGCAGAGGTTTTATTCAACCTATTTCCTGATTCCAAAGAAAGATGGGGGTCTTCAACCCATCCTGAATCTCAGGAATCTCAATAATCATTTAAAGCGACTGCCATTCCGTAACACTTTATTTTTCAACCCTTTTAACCTTCATCAGACAAGGGTATTGGTTCACAAGTGTGGATCTCCAAGACGCTTATTTCTACATCCCAATTCATGAGGACCAAAGGAAGTACCTTAGATTCTACTTTCAGGGCAATACTTATGAGTATAATGTTCTCCCCTTCGGTCCCTCATTGGCTCCCCACACCTTCACCAAATGTATGGATGCGGCACTCATTCTTCTTCATCGCCAGGGTATACGTATTGCACGTATTGCCAATTACCTGCACAATTGGTTAATTTGCTCTCCTACAGAGCAGCAAGCCAGGAGCAACACAAAGGTGGTCTTAGCCCACTTGCAGAAATTGGGGCTGACTCTGAACAGCAAAAAGAGTTGTCTCACTCCCACAAGGGTAGTGATATTTCTAGGCTTGAGTTTGAATTCAACTATAATGAGAGCATCTCTGATCTCTCCACAGAGGTAGTCAGTGTTGGAGGAGTGTCTGTCCGAGTTCCTCAAAAAGGAGCAAGTTACAGTGAGGTCAGGCCGGAGACTGCTTGGCCTAATGGCAGCAGTCAGTCAGGTGGTACCATTGGGGTTGCTTCACATGCGCCCATTACAGCGATGGTTAGCAAAGTACAAAGTGAGTCCATATGAGAATGGATAGCGACTGATTCCAAGGGACCTGGATTGTCTTCCAGCAGTCAAGTGGTGGCTCTCAACTCCAGGCCTAAAGGAGGGAGTCAAGCTGGGCCTGATATGTTCAAGAGAGACCATGAAAACTGATGCCTCACAGGCAGGCTGGGGTGCTGTCTGGCGAGGCAATCCAGTACAGATAAAATGGGATGCCTCTTGGATAGAAGCACACATAACCCTCTTGGAGCTGGAGGTAGTATTTTCGGGCCTTGATCCATTTTATTCCTCAGCTTCAGGAGAAGCAGGTGATTGCTCATTCAGACAGCACAACAGTCATGTCATACATAAATCACCAGGGTGGATTACGTTCAATATCACTACACAGCAAGGCCCGGGATCTCCTGTTATGGGCAATTATTCAAGGGGTGTCCCTGAGGGCTGTACATTTGCAGAGAGAGGACAATGTAGCAGCCGACCTTTTGTCCAGGGGGGTTCCAGACCAGGAGTATGGTGACTTCACCCAGCAGTGGTACAGGCCATCTCGCTTTGGTTTGGGAAGGCCAAAGTAGATCGTTTTTCGACACAGGAAACCACACACTGTCCCCTGTGGTATTTAATGGTGGGCCCCAGAGGGCCCCTAAGGGTGGATGCTCTGGCAAACAAATGACCCTTAGTACTACTGTATGCATTTCCCCCTTTCCCACTTCTGCCTGCAGTCCTAGCCAAGGTGAGGATTTTGAGGGCCAAAGTCCTCCTGGTTACACCTCCTGGTCGTTAATCGCTTTGCTAAGGGGGTCACCATGGTGTCATTTCTCCAATTCCTGCTGGAGACTGGATTAACGGAATCAGTCTTGAGAGAGTATGTAGCTGCTATATCTGATCATCATGAAGGCTATGGAGGTTACACAGTTGGGTTTCAACCTCTTGTCAGGCATTATCTGAAGGGGCCTGACAGATTGTGTCCATCTTGAGCTTGGCTAATTCCCTCATGGGATCTGGGTATTGTCTTAAAGGCTCTGACAGAACCTCCTTTTGAACCATTAGATGCGATAGGGATGGAATTTCTTACGTTGAAGACTGCATTTCTTTTCTCTGTTTCTTCAGTTAAGAGGTTGAGTGAAATTTGCAGCTCATCTATTTCACTTCTTCCAAACCCCTCCTTTCTGCCAAAAGTTCTGCCCTTTGCTTCCAGACTGTATCCAGACTGCATCTAATCTACCCAGTTAGGCCACTGAAAAGATACATTTCTCGCACACAACAGATAAGGCATGTTAGCTGTTTGTCTGTTATGGGTACTCTGTGCAAGGCCAGGCAGTGTCCAAGCAGAGGCTGGTAAAATGGGTGGTCAGGGTGATAGAGCTAGCCTATCACAGCGCAGGGATGCCTCCTCCTACGGGAGTGGTGGCCCACTCTACAGGAGGAGTGGTTGCCTCCTGGGCATTGTTTAAAGGTGCCTCTCTGGAGGATGTGTGTGCAGCTTGGTCATCATTTGTGACATTTGTCAAATTCTATCATCTGGATGTTGCTACAACAGTCTCATCTACTGTCCTGCAAACAGCAGAGCAGATGTGATCTGCCTTATGTAGACAATCTCAAGGTGGTAAAAACCCGCTGAATTAATTGTGTAAATAACGGGGAAAACTAATAAAATGTTCTGTTGGCATGAATTGGTTTCCTTGAGTTTCATTGCCCCACTTGGGTTTTATCTCCCCTCCTGACCTTATCTGGTACACAGTAGACCCATACTGTGGCATGTTGACTGAGATGAAATAGAACGAAGGGTTACGTAGGTAACCTAGTTCTGTGATTGAAGTCAACACGCCACACGGCGTGGTCACTCGGGGAGCACTTGTCACTAGTCGGCAAAAGAGAAAGTGCTGGCTACCTCGCACCTGTATTTATAGACAGTGATTGCAAGGGGGGCATGGTTAATTTGTTATACTGTCTCCTGACACCTCATCCTTAGCAAGGCTGACCCATACTGTGGCATGTTGACTTCATTCAAAGAACTAGGTTACCTACATAACCCTTTGTTTTAATCTTATATTGTTTTTCATTTACATCACAAATGTTCAGTGTATAAATTGTATAAAATTATACTTTTCCACAACACTGTTTGCATACTGACAACTGGTCTACTCACACTCATTCCAGCAAGACCACCTTGGTCAAACTTAACATTTGTAGAAAGGAGACTTTTCTGCACCTCTTACAATCTTGAATTAGAATTTAATAGCTATTTTAAGTTAGTATTTAAAGTAAATTTTATTAACTTTTTTAAAATGAAATTCAGCAACTTGAGCATAGAAAATCCAAAAATTTCAGTATTAATATGTAGGAATGATATTATAGTTATATTCTTACATGGTCAGAGATGTCTTTGACAGGAGCCTCAGAGCCATTAGAATGCAGTTCCATTTTAACTGCTCCTTTTCTCAACATCTGGGCTGCATTCACTGCACTGGGGTCTTTCTTGGCAATAGGGGGCTGATGAATAAAAATAGGAAAAAACAGTTACATTAGTATGTGGGGTATACAATATGTCTGCTGAGTACTTGTTACGAAAAGTAATATCACATAATCCAAACAGTACTATCGCAAACAGTAATATTAGAAATAGTAATAAGTAAAATCTGTTTTGTTCGAAGGTATAATTAGATGTATAACAGATTTAAAGGCCATGATCTACACATATGCATGATATGTATGTGATCAATAATGACACTAATGACATGTTTCAGAAAAAAATGTGCTTGGTATCCAAAATATTTTTATTTCATAGTAAAACAGAGGAGGTCCAATACAAAATGTTTAATTATTATTAGCCATTTAATAAATATATAAATTAATCGAAATGAAATATTTCCCATTTGAAAAATATTGCAATTTTTGTCAAGAGGAAACTCTTTCTTATTCATTTTATTTATCATTTTTATTCTTTTCCATAATGACGAGTCTGGTAATTTAGTTTTTTATTAGTAATTCTGTTAGTTATTATTTTTATTAGTATAATTTATTTATTTATTTATTTTGCATGATGGGTAAATTTCACATTAAGGGTGCTTTTACATATAGTTCATTTTAAATGAACCAAACCCAGCACCAGAAAGTGAACCAGTCAAAAGTGACCTCATTCCTTTTGGTGTTCACAATATAGTGGACTCAAAAGAGTACCCGTTCTTTTCTTGGACCACTCCAGCACCTATCCTCAGACCCTTTATTACCCACAACTTCACAAGAACCAAAACTCCAGCTTTCTGTGCAGCAGTGGAATGCTGGAGTCTGACCTACTGGAAAATTTGGAAGATGAAGTGGACATGGAAGAGGGTGAGGAAGAGCTGGCAATCTCTGATCATGACACCAGTCAAAATATTTGCAGAGCTTTAACAACACATTTCAGTCAATTGAACAAAAGCTTTTGTGTCTCGGGCCATTGCCGCAGCACGGATGCAGTTGCCTGATGCCATGGATTATGCTTTTACTGCGTTGCTATAATGATGAAGTGTGAGCACCAAGTCGTTTTTAGCTCCGAGCTTGCGAGATTGTGAGATCACGGGCGGAGCTATATTCAGCTCAGCTGAGCCGCTCTAATATGCTTTTTATTGTGTATGGAGAGCCTTGCTGGGCGTGGATATACTGAATGCTCTGTGGAGAAACGCTTGCGAGATTTCTCTCCCAGGGTGTTTCAGTCACCTAGAGTGGTTATTGGGAATGCTCCTTCCTGTGCTCCTTCCATGGGTTTAGGTGTGGGCTTCCTCTCCAGGCTTCTGGGTATTTTTTAGTGGATGGTCCCTCTGAATTAGTAAGTTTGGACTGAGTAGACTGTTCCCCCTCTTGAGTGCTTTAAGTGAACAGTCTATGCTCAAAGGGAAGCTGTCTGTGGATGGTTATGCTGCAGCTCAAGCTTGCTTTGCTCTGGAATATAGCAGTCTGAGGGCATCTATGTTCTAGCCTGACGTCTATGACTAGGTTGGGTTCCCCGTGGCACAAGCTCTCAAAGATAAGTGCTGAAGTTTTTGTCTAAGAATCTGCTATTTGAGGATATTTGTGTTCCAGCCCGAAGACTACTCCCCCTTGTGGGTTTTTTAAGTAATGTTCTCCTTGAGCCTTTGCCTAGACTGTGCTGTCTCCCCTGTTTGGGTTTTAAGTAGATGGCCCACTTCCATGGTCTGGGCAAACTTCAGCCTTATCTGAGGGAAATGCTATTCGAGGATAGCTGTGTCCAGCCACCAAGTGTTCTGGTTGTTGCTTGCATCAGGCTTTGATCTTGGGCTAATGTTTTTTTATGTGTACACTCTTTAGCGAATCATGTACTGACAGTCTTGTATCTTGTGAGCCTCTGGTCAATATAACAGTGCTCTCTAGCCTACTGTGGGACTGACATTGACTCCCCTTATAGGGTTTATAATTAGACAGCCTTCTGCTGATGGTCTTGGCAGTTGCAGTGGTCCCCTTTCCTAGAGCCTAGCTATTTGAGGATAGCCATGTGCAAACTCAGTAACTGCTCCCCTTCTTAGGGTCTTTAAAGATTAACTCCTGGAGCCCCCACCTAGACAGCGCTGTCTTCCCTGCTAGGGTTGTAAGTAGATAGCCCACTCTTTGTGGTCTGGGCAACCTCATAGGAGGGTTTACCTACTGTAGTTATTTAGGCTAGCTGTGCGGGACTAGCTGTTTGATATCTCGGTGATTGCTCCCCTTCTTAGGGTCCCTTCTGGAAGACTCCTCAGACAACAAAGTTGGTGACGTACCCTTTTATACATTCGTGTACCTGCCTATGACGTCACAGGCCACGTGAACCAATAGGACTGGCGTTGTTTAATAAGTGCTTCAGACACCAGTCATGCTGGCAGCATTCCCCAAAGTGTCCCCTAGAGGGGGACGTAGCATCTCGGTCCCTCTCAAACGAACCCTCTGAGTACGGTTTGCTTGTGGGTCCTTTTAGGGGAGTCTGAGATCACATGTTTGTTCACATATTCGAGCTGAACTGCTCCAAGAGCGTTTGCAGGGCTCAAACTAGGTGTGAAAACACCCTTATACTACAAGGGGCCTTAAATTAAAATCCAAATGTTTGCAGTAGATTTACTATTGCTGTTGTAGTCTTCACTTCAGAAAATCTTCTCCAATACAGTTAAATCATTGTGGATGCCTTTTTGATTTAGGAATTTCCAATAAATTAAATAATAATAAACACAATGAAGTAGAATGAAAAGAATTAAAAGTAACAAATTCAAATATTTTACCAAAACATAAATGATATTCACTGAGAAAAAAAAGGCACAAAACAATTTGCAATATGATAATGTAATTTAAATGATGTAATGAATGTCACAATTGTGTAGATCTCTTCCTCGCTTGACCTGTTTATGGAATACGAACTTGCCCTTACAGGTTCTATATCTTGGTGACTACGATCTTCAAGGAGATGTTCTCTTCCAGGTGATACATCTTGCAAATTCATGTGACAGATGGAGTGAGACCTGGGAGTGTTGTCAAAACTCTCCCTGCCCAGCTCTAATTTGTCCTTCTCAACCAACTCAGTCATGCCTCTAGAAAATTCCTCCACATCACTGTGTAAGTCCATAATGACAGTGAAATCCACCTCAGCTTCCAGGCTTGAAGTGGAGCTGACAGTCATACTCGAACATTTCCTCTCGATGGCCAGGTCCTTCAAGCCAGCAAACTCACAATTATAGTCGTCCTCCAGGGCAGAGTGAGATTGCTGCTGTTAAGGAAAGAAAAAGAGTAGCGTTTTTCTACATCACATAATGAAACAAACCGTAATGATGGAGATATGAAGAAATCATGGGTGTGATTTTGAGCAGTTGATTGTAAAGCGCTTTGGGTGTACGGCAATACACAATAAAAGTGCTATATAAATGCATCATTCATTCATTCATTCATTCATTCATTGATCATGCTTGAGTGAAATGATCCAGTGTAATGATCCAGTCATGAGATCATATATGTTGATGCATTCTGTTCTCCCAACAGGTAAATTTTATCATATGGTTTGCAGTAGGCACGTGACAGTTTCGACAGTTTTCGACAGTCGCGATAATTGCTGAAGATTTTGTCATGATAAACCAGTATTGTATTACCACAGAAATTAAGTACACTGCTAAAAACAGGTTACTAAAAAAAACTTCAATATTGCGTCCTTAATAAATTTAATTTTCCAAATAAAAAATAACCATAAACATTTAAATACAATAACACAACACACAATAAAATGAAGGCTATAATCTAAACAAATGAGAAACCCCATACTGTTTAACATACTGTATGTATGTAAATACAGTTTAACTTCCTGTCTTTTACATGACAAACTGGCGTCAGAAACAGAAAATGGTAATGCTTCTTTAGGTAACAGTGGTAACTGCTGTATATTTGTTGTTCTATAAGTGCCACCTACTGTCAGACAGCAATTTTTGTTGAAATATTTTTAACCAGTTAATGGAAAAGAAGCTAATGAGCATTCTAAAAAATAAAATCAAACAAATCAAAGGATAATGAGGCATCAAATCAAAGGATAATGAGGCATCTAGAATTATTCATGGTATTTAAGTGCCCACGATAACAATCCCTTGCATCAGCTTTCTCCAAGTTTTGCTCCAAACTCCAATCATCAGTGAAGCAGCTCACAGCTAGATGATCGATTGCTTCTGTCTGTCCCTGTCTATCGTGCTGCTGAGAGGTTTGCAGTTGTAGCTCTGCTTTTCTGTTGAATCTCTATCTTACTTTCACTCTCTGTTGTTTAAAGTGATAATATATAACTTAATTCCCACCATATTTCTGGTATTATCTATCAAACTAATTTGATCGTTCACTTTTTAAAACTGCAAGTGCAGCGCGCATGCAGCACGTTAGCATTCGTTAGCCGGTTAGCTTGTCACTCGCGGTTCCATTTGCGTTTCTATTCACGCCTATTATTGTGTTCTTTTTTCTTGCTCCGTTTTTCACGAGTTCATCAAACAACAGTGGTAAGCGAATCATTCTTCAGTCACGTTTCAGTGACTGAAGAATGGCTTCTTCTCCTGTCTGCCGTTCTGCTGAGAGGTTTGCGATTGTAGCTCAGTGTAGCTTCGCTTTCTGCTGAATTTTACTATCATTCTCTGTTGTTTAAAGTGATAAAATATAACTTAATTCCCTCCATATTTCTGATATTATCTATCAAACTAATCTGACTAATTTGATCGTTAGCTTTTAATCTAAAACCGCGAGTGCAACGCGTGTGCCATTCGTTAGCCGGTTAGCTTGTCATTCGCATTTCCACTCGCGTTTCTATTCGCGCCTATTTTTGTTTTCTTTTTTCTTGCTCCTTTTCATCTCTCTCTTGCTCTTCTGGCTTCTTCTTCTGTCTGCCGTTCTGCTGAGAGGTTTGCTGAGAGGTTTGCGATTGTAGCTCCGTGTAGCTTCGCTTTCTGCTGAATTTTACTATCACTCTCTGTTGTTTAAAGTGATAAAATATAAATTAATTCCCTCCATATTTCTGATATTATCTATCAAACTAATCTGACTAATTTGATCGTTTGCTTTTAATCTAAAACCGCTAGTGCAACGCGTGTGCCATTCGTTAGCCGGTTAGCTTGTCATTCGCATTTCCACTCGCGTTTCTATTCGTGCCTATTATTGTTTTCTTTTTTCTCGCTCCTTTTGATCTCTCTCTTGCTCCGTTTGAACTCACGAGTTCATCAAACAACAGTGGTAAGTAAATCATTCCTAATCATGAGTAATGGCTTCTCCTTCTCTTGTTATTTGCATTTCATGTCACATGTATAGTTTATCTCTCTCTGTCGGGGATGAGGAATTCACATGTGATAAATGCAGGGATATAGCTGTCGGCGACGAGGGATTTACATTTGATAAATGCAGGGATATAGTTAGGCTGACAGAGAAGATTTTAGAACTAGAGACACGCATCCAAACTTTAACTGAGGAAAGTAAGAATGTGAGGGCTGTAGATACTGTTTTGGATGCGACTAGCTCAGGGAGTCCTGTACATTGTTCAGTTCCGGTAGAGCCCATGCAGCAGGGCAACTGGGTGACTGTGAGGTGGCCTAGTCGCGGGTCAAAACACCACTCTTCCGTTCCAATCAAAACGCCAAACAGGTTTTCCCCACTCAGTGACGCACCCACTGAGAAACCTGATGAAAGTGCTCTAGTTATTGGCGATTCTATAGTATGGAACGTGAAAATAGAGACACCAGCCACCATAGTCCATTGTTTACCGGGAGCCAGAGCGCCTGACATCTTGGCAAATTTAAAAGTGCTGACTAATGCTAAACGTAAATTCAGTAAGATTATTATTCATGTCGGCGCTAATGATGTTCGACTTCGCCAGTCGGTGATCACTAAAAATAATGTTAAAGAGGTGTGTGAACTTGCAAGTATGATGTCAGACACAGTAATATGCTCTTGCCCCCTCCCTTCTTACCGGGGTGATGAGATTCATAGCAGACTGTCGTCACTCAATGGCTGGATGTCTAAGTGGTGGCCGCAGAATAAAATAGGTTTTATAGACAATTGGACAAGTTTTTGGGGCAGACCTGACCTGTTGAAAAGAGATGGTGTTCATCCCTCTTGGGGTGGTGCCGCTATTCTCTCTAGAAATATGGCACATAGTCTTAGAGTTTGTACTTGACTGATTGGGGCCCAGGTCAGGATGCAGACAGACTTGCTAAACCGACCGTCTGCTAGCCACCTCACGTCACAGAAGTCAGTTAATTCTCAGCACATAGAGACGCTTTCACCTAGATATCAGACTATAGAGACTGTGTCTGTTCCCCGAACTAGAAAATACCGAAAACATCCAAACCAAATTAACAGTAACAATCTAATTGATGTTCAACAAATAAAAAATGCTTACAATACAGAGAAACTATTTATAAAACTTGGCTTACTGAATATCAGGTCCCTTTCTACAAAAGCACTATTTGTAAATGATTTGATCAATGATCATGACCTAGATTTGCTCTGTTCGACAGAAACATGGCTAAAACCAGATGAATACATTACTTTAAATGAGTCTACCCCCCAAGATTACTGCTATAAAAATGAGCCACGTCCAAAAGGTAAAGAGGGAGGTGTTGCTACAATTTATAGCAATATTCTCAGTATTTCTCAGAGGGCAGGCTTTAAGTATAACTCGTTTGAAGTTATGGTGCTGTGTATAACATTATCTAGAGAAACACGTGTTAGTGATAAATTCCCTGTGATTTTTGCACTGGCTACTGTATACAGGCCACCAGGGCACCATACAGACTTTCTTAAAGAATTTGCTGATTTTCTATCTGAGTTAGAACTGGCTGCAGATAAAGGCTTAATTGTTGGCGATTTTAATATCCATGTCGATAATGAAAAAGATGCATTAGGATCAGCATTCATAGACATTCTGAACTCTATTGGGGTTAGACAACATGTTTCAGGACCTACTCATTGTCGAAATCATACTCTAACATCAATTCCATGTGACAGTATTAAATCTAGTGGTGTTGAAATTCTGCAGCAAAGCGATGATATCTCAGATAATTTCTAGTCTTGTGTAAACTCCATATAGCTAAAACTGTAAATTCTACTCTTTGTTACAAGTATGGTAGAACCATCACTTCTACCACAAAAGACTGCTTTGTAAGTAATCTTCCTGATTTATCTCAATTCCTCAGCATATCCAATAGCTCAGAACAACTTGATGATGTAACAGAAACTATGGACTCTCTCTTTTCTAGCACTTTAGATACATTTGCTCCTTTACGCTTAAGGAAGATCAAAGAAAACAGTCTGAATCCGTGGTATAATGAGCACACTTACACCCTAAAGAGAGCAGCCCGGAAAATGGAGCGCAGCTGGAGGAAAACAAAACAAGAGGTATTTTGTATAGCTTGGCAGGAAAGTACCCTATCCTACAGAAAAGCATTAAAACTGCTAGATCTGATTACGTTTCGTCTCTTCTAGAAGAAAACAAACATAAGCCCTGGTATTTTTTCAATATAGTGGCTAAATTAACGAAAAATTGTATCTGTCTACATGTGTAGAGGTCTGCAGAAGAATGGAATGTGCAGACGTATGGTTTAAAGTAAAACTGCACATCCTGTTTTGACAAAGTCATGTCTCTTCACTTAACGTAACATACAGAGGGGCTATTGTCTGCTCTAGGAAACAGATGGAGACTGTTTCTTAGAAACAATAATGCTATAGGAAATGTATAGAACACGCCTTAGGGGGAAAACTGTATTTAAGAGGGAACGAACACAGATTCGGGAGATTCGCTGCAGCATCTCTCGGTTTTATTGTCTCTGATAATAAAATCTAAATTCTGGCATCAAAACCCCAAGGCTTCAAGACTGGTTCTTTAGAGAAAACGGAGGACACGACATCCGTAGGAGAGTTTTGTTTGGTTTTTGGCTAAATACTGATAATGTCAAATCGCACATCGTTAAAACAACAATTACGATATTAGCTTAGTTTATTTAATTTACTATATACAGGGACGATGCACAACAAAAGTGTTGTGCCAGAGTTAGCTATAAAGCTAATTTGCATCGGCAAATTATATTATCGCAGATGATATACAGTATATCGCACACCCTGCACCACTGTCGTTTTGGCTAATTTGTGCAGAACCTTTTGCTAAACTGTCAAAGCTTCATTTTAACCACCAATGCAATGATGCAAGTATTTACCTTACCTTTACATGCTTGCAAAGGGGTGATGTCGAGATTTTATAAGCTGCTAGTTTGGTATCCCTAGGCAAACACAGCTTAGACCGAATAATAGAGCATAAATATGGCCAGGGGTTCACTTCATTTACTTCAAGTTCAACTTCAGCACAATATGACGGGGTTTGAGTTTCAGCTGGGTCTGCGCCATAACGTTGTCCGTATACATCTTTTTAGTGATTTTAGCGCCAGTTTGTTCCAGGGTGCGATTTAAAAAAAAAATTTTTTTTACTAAAATTAATTACTGAGTAAAAAAAAATTTTTACTCAGTAATTAATGTGTTTTAAAATGTAGCGAAGTACAATACTTCAAACAAAATATACTT
Source organism: Barbus barbus (assembly GCF_936440315.1). Lineage (NCBI taxonomy): Eukaryota > Metazoa > Chordata > Actinopteri > Cypriniformes > Cyprinidae > Barbus > Barbus barbus. Next base: position 24,244,754 of record NC_136763.1, on the reverse strand, counting down.
AAGTAAAAGTAAAATTACAGATTTGAAAAATTACACAAAAAAGCTACTCAATTACAGTAACGCATGTAAATGTAATTCGTTACTTTCCACCTCTGCATATAACCAAATACAGGCACATGTCTAGTTTGTAGAAAAAAAGGAATTAATTGACCAAAGACATTTTGCATGCATGATTTTGAATTGGGAACAACAAAAACTACTGTAAGAAGTCATTCTAATTTTCTAATCATCCTGACCGCTGATTGAGCAAGTACACTAAACTGTCACTTGGAACACCTAAAAAGTATTCGAAAGCATGCTTTTAATATTGTTATTTTGATTTTAAAAGAGCCTGAGTAGAAAATGAAGTATTTTTTTAAAAAACATGCAAGAACATGCAAACAGTGTGGAATGAGACACCTTAACATCATATTGTGGGTCTTCAAAAGTAGAAGCAGTGGACAGAGGCTCCTGCAAAGGAAAAGCAGAACAAGAAAGAAAGAGAAGCAGTCTAAAGTTAGCTGTGTTTATGAAGCAACACACCAGTAAAGAAAGACATACATTGCAACCTAAACACATACATTTAAATCACTTTGTAAGTGACTATAAAATTCTCTAATTCTTAAAATGTGGTTCCCCTTCAAGGGAACTCCACACTGCATCCCCTAGGGGACACTTTGGGGAATGCCATCAGCATGACCGGTGTCTAAAGCGGTGTCTGTGGAAAAAACTCCAATCCCATTGGGCAATGCAGCCTGTGAAGTCATTAGTGATCTGTTTGTTCAGCGTGTGAGACATGGATAGGACTTAATCTGAGCGTTTTAGGAAGTGTGTCCTAAAACACAGTTCTAGATTTTTGACACCTGAGGACTTGCACGACCTATGTTTGGGAGAGAAGCATGTGTGTTCAGTGCTCGAGGGCATTGAATGTGTTCATTGCGAGAAATTATCAATGAAAAAGCTCAGATGTCTTTATTCTCCAGGGATGCAATGAAATGGATGACGAGAGATCTTTCTGCTTCTTTTGTCAAAAGCCGCAGGATCTGGACACGCTCTCTCTCTCTCTCTCTCTCTCTCATTTTTACTCATCCGGTTCGGCAGTTAGTAAGCTGCTGGCGTATCAAGACGAGGATGTGGATATAGTTGGTGATGACGAGGAAAGTGTGAGCATTCCAGCGCGCCAGCCCCGCATACAGGGAGATATTGGAGGTTATGGCCCGTGCTACTAAGAGACTGGAGTTGGTTGAGGGCATGAGAAACAGAAGCGTATGTGGCAGCAGGTTAGGCCAGGGGGCTCTGCACACTATGGCTGTGTTGCAGGCACACCAGGCAGACCTGCTGAAAAATCTAGATGAAGGTAAGGGTTTGTCCCCTGAGGCTATGGAGGAGCTGCACCACAGATCTCGATCTCCATGCTGCCAAGCAAACCGCTGCTGCCATAGGCCGGGTGATGGCGCAATGGTGGCTACGGAGTGCCATCTGTGGTTAAATCTAGTAGACATTGGGAGTAAGGAGAAGAACCTTTTCCTTGATGCTCCATTCTCACCCTCTGGGCTTTTTGGCACATCCGTTGAGGCATTGGTCAAAAAGTTTAGGGAGGCGAGGGCGCAGTCTTCAGACTTAAAGAGGTACATTCCTCATCATTCTAGATCATCTCCCAAAACCTTTGAGGGGGGCTGGTCTGTCTCGGTCCGAGGATCGCAGACAGGACCAGAAATCTAGCATGGCCACTTGTGCTCCTCCCCCTTCCAGGAGTAGAGCACACAGGAGGCGTGACGCTAAAGAGATTAGAGGGTATCTCCGGAAGGTGATAGAGAAGAGGCGCGCTGATAGCAGGCACTCTGTTTCTAACTCCCCTTAGTGCTGGGTGTCGGCCCTCTCATTGATCGCCCCCATCTCCGGTGTATGTTTACCTCTATTCTTGGTGGTCAGGCATGCACCAGGGCATGGAGTGGTTGGTATTTCATTGCCCAAAGTGTCCCCTAGGGGACGCTGTGTGGAGTTCTCATGAAGGGGAACATTTTAGTCTAAAACTTGTAACTATGGTTCCCCAAGAGTGAAAGTGAAGTGACATACGGCCAAATATGGTGACCCATACTCGGAATTCGTGCTCTGCATTTTAACTTACAGTTTTGCAACTTACTTACAGTTTTGAGTAATATTGCCTATTGAAACCCCATTAACCCATTTTCTGGGTTGATATCAGCACAATGACTCAATTCTAGAACCTAGAGAGCTGTCTATTACCAACATTGGCCAAAAAAATACCCCTCATAAGTGACAGATTTAGAATGCTCTACTTGGGGAGCAACTCCATGTGTCACAAACAGCGTTACTTACATAAAGCGTGCGGAAGACTTGACTCACAACTGATGGACAGGTTCCCTGCATCCCCCACGTTTTGTACGCCCATGCCCATCACACAGCATTCATTATTTAATGTGACAGTCGCCACAAACCTTCTGTTAAGGCTTGAATGCTCAGGCTGGTTGCTGTTAGTGTTTCAAAAATTTTCTAAGGTACTATGTAATTTCACAAAATTTACTATGAAGAAATGGTCTGTCGAGGCAAATGGCCAAAACATTTAACCTCCAGACAATTATAAACATATTGAGGAAATAGTTTGAAAATAAATAGATATTTTTGGTGCGGTCGATTGCATATTAAACAGAAAACTACTCATTAATGGTTGAATTGTAGGCTTCTCTAATCCCTCTCTTCATGGGGAAGCAAACAGTATAATTTTACAAGTACTGTAAACACAAGTATGTTTAAATTATAAAAAGGAAAACAATGAATGTGTGAATCAATCTTAAGTTCATGCAATACTTGTTTGTCCAGTGACTGAAAATTAAAAAAATGCCATGTTGATTACCAGAAGGTTCTTTTTGTTGGCTTCAAGAGTTGGGTCTTTGCTGAAAATGCGACTATTGCGCAGAAAGAGACCTGATTCTCTTGCTTTCTTTGTTTTGACTGGAGGTGTTGGAGGGGACATTTTTTGGTTAACTGTCTGTCTGGAGAAGTGAAGTTCTGAAATTCTCTCATCAGTATGCAGAAGATCTCTGTGGACTATTCTGCTGGGATGTCTTGTAGTGTCTTCATTCTGTTTACCCCTTTCTTTTGGTGAACTCTCAAGACTCTTTATCGCTTGATGCTCTGAGCACACACAGATGTCCTTGATAGCTAAAGATAATTCCTGACTTGTATTACCTTTCACTAGACTTGTGGTGCAGTTTGCATGGAAATAGCTAGTGTCCCTGATCTCAAACTTACAGGGGTCAAAGTGTCTCACGAAAGATTCATTCATACTGTATCTTTTAAAATTTCTTTTCATTAGTTCAGAGCCTTGTCCAATATCTAGGTCATCTTTGTAGCCTTCGCTCCTCACTCTCTCAGGTTTTAATGGAACAATTCTTGTTATATCCGTTCTCACATGTCCAGTAACTCTCTGGCTAGTTTTTCTCAGTTCCATGGCCAGTTGGATTTCTGCAGATTCTTCCAGTTCAAAATTGCTTATCTTCTTTTCGAGAACCAAATCTTCTGTTTCTTTCTTCTTTGCTTTTCCAGATTTCGCTTCATTCTCGCTATTATCAATCATGATGACTTTCATGACTTCAAATCTGATATCACCCTTGACAATTTTCTGGTCATCTTTGCCAGGGCCACTGAATGAATCTGGGTTTTCTTGTTTGCCTTCAGTGTTCATAATCTTCACTTCGTTGGATAGCTGCTCTTGACATTCTACAAAATTTCTTGCATCATCAGACTTTCCTGAATCATGCAAACTTTCATGCATCTTTCTTGCTCCCTGATTCGGACTCTGCAAGTCTTTTCCCATTACTCTGTCAAACTGTGCATTTTCTTTAAGCGGTGCTGCAGCATATGTATTTGTGGCTGGCTGATTTAGCTTTTCAGCCATGGATGATGTCCATGTGTCTGTTGTTGTGCTAAAATTTTCAGGATGACAGATCACAATCTCCTTTACAAGTTCGGTATTGTTGTCCTCATCAGACTCTACACTATCGTGTGTGATGTTTGAACCTTTGGCTTCTGTCTCATACACAAAGTCTCTTGACTTCCCCAAGTTTAAGCTTTGAGGTCTTTTTTCCCTTCTGACCTTATGTTGAGAACTCTCCTCCATGATGTCTATAATGGTAATCTTGTTAGGCTGAGACTCAGCAAGTGGTGTAGGCTCTTTTTTTGATATTTCATGAGACACATTAGATGTAATCTTAGATGTGGCATCTTCCCCTGTGATGATATTTTCCTTAGATTCACCTGACTTGTCCATTAGTGATATTTTTGAGGATGCAAAAGTCTTCATGTGCAATTGTGTTTCATCACTCTCCTCTCCACCTAGTTCAACGTGTGTCATCTTGGTTTTCTGTTGTTTTTCTGTCTCCTCCTTTGGAAGGGGATCAATGACCAGAGAAGGTGGAGGTGTACTAGCTTTGTACTTTCCTTTCTCCTCCATTTCATAGTCGAGCAACACCTGTTCTTCAGAGCCCTATTTAATCATATAAATTCAAATTGTTAGTTCTTTAACTTGTCATAAATCAGTAACCATTAGTGAATTTTAAATGTCAAAGGAACCTCATGTGAAGTTACTAGAGTCTTCTGGATGAAGCCCTCCACCGAGAGGCTGTTGTCAGGTTCCCCTACCCCTGCACCAACAGCCTCCTGATAGATGGCCAGCTCCAAGATAAAGAAGAAAAGAGGATAAACCAACAATCATCTTATATTATGAACATTTAAAGAGCAATTTAAGATGTTCAAAGAAAAAAATAATGAAAAAGATAAAAGAAATAGCAATACAAGTGAAATTATTATAAATAATGGGTTTTAACAGCATATAAACATGAAATCAGCATAATTAAAACACAGCAGCAATAATGACTTGGACAACCATTAAATACAATAGCACAACAAAATGCAACATAGTGGAGAACTGAATATAAAACATTACAAATTAGAATGTTAAACCAACATGACATACCAGTTCATTATATCCGGTAAAACAAAAATCCGTATCAGCACACAACAATTAGTTTGGCAATAAACACTACACCCACACCACATAATACTTTCTCTTTTTACCTTTACTAGACTAGTCAATGCAAAATCGCTCCAAAAGGTGTAACAACTGAACTGACACTAAGGATTTTCCTTGTCAGTGAGGAAAAACACATTGCACACAATAAATAAAGTGTTTACAGCATGATATCCATGATGATTGCAGCCAAACAAGAAAGTAGAGATTAAGCCAAGTATCAGCACATGTATTAATATGCTGTCTTAATGTAGTATTTCCATACTCACTGCCTTCTTCTCTGGAGTGCCGCCTGACAGATGTTTTTCCCGGTTCATCAATTTACTGTTGGGCTCCCTCAGGGCCCTCTTCAGCTCATTGATGCTGGCTTGGTGCTTCAAGAGAACATCCTCTGATTTGTCTAGAAACTACAAAGAGTACCAGAGAAAGAATAGCAATGATCAGGAAAACATCTAGTGGGATTTTAAACATTTATATTTTAATCCATGTTGAAAGAGTTATGAGACTTATTTTCTATTCCTTAGAATGGTATAGTAATGCTTGAGATGTGAGTATAGACTGAATAAATACTCTACAACAGTGGTCGCCAACCCGTCGATCGCGATCGGTAGATCTTTATCACTGTCCCGGTAGCTCCCGAAAATAAAAACTTTTTCAGTTTTGCAAGCATCTGTATTTCTTAATCCAACTGCTTTATTTATTTTCAATGAAGTGACCAATCAGATAAAAGAAGAGCACCCGTAAATTAACTGTCGCAAAAGTCAATATGGATCTCCATGGTGATAGCCCGTGGCACCGAGGTAACAGTCAAACTAGAATGGCGGAGGCTCCACGAAAGAAGGCAAAAACATACAATTTTCATCCAGAATGGGAACAGGAATTTCTGTTTACCTTGGTAAAAGATAAGTGTGTATGTATGTTGTGCCACCAAAAACAAGCATTATGTAAAAGAGGGAATCTGGAGCGGCACCACAATACCAACCACCCGAAATTTAAAGACCGCTACCCGCAAAAGAGCGCGATTCGTGCACGGAAAGTTGACGAGCTGAGATCTGAGTTGAAGGCCCAGCAATCATTTTTTACAAAATCTGCTGATCAAAATAAGGCTGCTACTGAAGCATCGTTTCGTGTAAGTCACTTTCTGGCTAAAAACAAAAAGCCTTTTACGGATGGCGAATTATTCAAGGAAGCCATGGTCATTACTGCAGAGACTTTCAAGGATTTTGAAAACAAAGGCGACATAAAAGCCTCACTCCGTGCTGTACCTCTCGGCCCTGCATCAGTGGCAAGGAGGGTCGAGTCACTGTTAGAGGATGTGGATCGACAGGTGTTAAAGGACTTGTCACTCTGTGAATATTTTTCAGCTTGTTGTTTTTGTTAGAATGGCTTTCCAGGATTCTACAACAAAAGAGGACTTCCTCACTCTTTTGCACTTAAAGGAGAGAACGCGAGGTGAGGATATTTACAATGAGTTTAAAAAATATGTAAGAGAAAATTATATCCCCATTCATAAACTGGTAGCAATTACCACCGAAGGAGCACCGGCGATGCGTGGCGTGCGCTTTGGTTTTATAGCACTGTGACCCTGATTTTCCCGAGTTCAAGAATTATCATTGTGTCATTCATCAGCAGGCCTTAGCAGGGAAAGTCGTAGACTTTTCACACGTAATGTCATTGGTGGTCAAACTGATAAACTCGATACGAGCAAAAGCACTTCACAGCGTCGCTTATTCAAGGCGTTACTGGATGAGCTCAATGTACGGAGTACGGAGACCTACTACTTCATGCTAATGTGCGGTATGTTGAGCCGCGGGAAAGTGCTCCAGCGGTTTGTTGACTTACTGCCTGAGATAAAGACATCTCTATCTGCAAGAAACGAGGAGCACAAGGAACTGTCAGATGATGCGTGGCTGTGTGACCTGGGGTTTCTGACAGACTTTCAGACAACGAGCTCCAGGGAAAAGACCGACACCTGCCATACATGATCAGCACAGCGAATGCTTTTAAGTCTAAGCTCGGTGTTTGGATCACACATCTTAAAAACGGGAGGCTAACACACTTTCCCAACCTGGAAAAAATGTCACAGAGCATTAAAGACAAGGACGTTTTTCACCCTGAGAAATACTGCGCTCACCTGGACAAAGTTGCAACAGAGTTCAATATGCGTTTTGGTGAGTTAAACAAAATGGAATGTATTGTTGCATTTGTCTCAAACCCATTCATGCTCATTGATATAGAACAGGTTGCAGCCAAATTCCAGCAAGTATATTCTTTGTCAAGTGGAGTTGACATGGAGATTATTGATTTGCAAAATGACATTGAGCTGAAAGCCAGATCAAGGGACAGTGACTTTTGGGGACTTGTCAATAGAGAGAAGTTTCCGCTCCTCACTGCATGTGCACTAAAAGTGAGTGCCTACTTTGGATCAACTTACCTCTGTGAAATGGCATTTTCACAGATGAAAATAATCAAATCAAAATACAGGAGCCGCCTTACTGACAGACACCTCACAGACTGCCTCAAACTGGCTGTCTCTAGCTATGAGCCAGACTTCAGAGGACTCACAGACAGTATTCAGTCACAGCCATCACACTGACTTGAGTGAGTAACATTACTGCAGCAGTTTTGCCTTCTGGTGGCATTGAGAAAAGAGATGTTGCATAAGATGGGACATAACTGCAATTAGCTTAATTGAGATTGTTGATCATTTTGTTTCCACAGTTCATTTATAAAATGTTAAGGGTAGTACCTTCAGAAACTTCAGTGAATAAGCACTTTACTGCTGACAATGGCATTTTACTTGAGTTCAGTGCCACTTCATATGATCTGATTATATGATGGTTGCATCCGGGTTAAGTAAAAAAAAGAAAAAGAACATTTAATGTATATAAAATTCAAATACAATTCAAATCCTAAATGAAAGGCCTCAAGTTGGAAGTACAATCTGCGCTGTCTTTTTCTATCTATTCTTCGATAGATAGGTAGATCTTGCCTTTCATTAAGGCCGAGGTCAGGGATCTTCAGCTTGAAAAGGTTGGTGACCACTGCTCTACAACCTAGACACATACGATTATATAGACTATTGTGATGAAATCAGAATGAAATACCATGCCTACCATATCCACGTACCATGGAGTTTACATGATATTCTAAGGTACTTACAGACATACAGCCATGGTATGTGTCCAAAAACTGATTTGATGTCATATTCATTGAAGCTTGGCATATCATATAACTATTTTATATTTTGTTTTTAGTAGTGTACTTTACTGCAGAATGTATGGATTCTTCTTTGGAAAATTAGACAATAACTGACACAAAAAAGTGGGTGGTATAACTAACATTCTATATCATAGAATGTTACAAAGCCAACATGGTCCTCTTTTTAAATGTATTATTATGTAATTGGCTTAATGTATTATGTAATTGGCTTGATTATCTATTTAAACATCATAGTGATGCAGTTGTCCTGCATTGGTATGGATGTGAGTGACAGCTAAAATTATGAGGGTTTTTTTGGGAGAGATGAGAGAAAATCAAGACATGTGGATGAGCTCTTTTGACTAAGGACTATTTTTTGACTATTTTGTCTGTTCTAGAAGATCACATCAACCATGTCAGAGTAGTTCTCCATCACCTCTAAAACAACCAACTGTTAAAGCCAAGAAGTGTGAGTTTCACATTACAACCACTACTTTTCTAGAATATGCCACCCTGAACTTCACCACCCTGATCTGTCTCTACCCTTCATTGTTGAAGTGGTTGGCTTCAACTTTGACATAAAAGCAGTCCTCTTACAACATCATGGTAACCCAGCTAAGATGTACTTATGTGCATTCTATTCCTACAATTTGAATCCTGCCAAACAGAATTCTGATCACTACACCACCACCATTATTATTTATATAGCACTTTATACAATGCAGATTGTGTCAAAGGAGTTTAACAGTTTTAAACAGGGAAATAGTGTGTCGAATTATGATGTGAGTAACTGGGAACTCCTTGCCATTAAGTCAGCCCTGAAAGAGAGACAACGCCCTCATTGTCTTAATCGACCATCAAAACGTGAAATACCTTAAGACAGCAATACAACAAGCTTGCTGGTCTCTCTTTTTCTCCTGATTCAAAGTCTCATTTACCAACTGACCTGTCTTAAAGGGGTCATCGGATGCCCATTTTCTACAAGTTGATATGATTCTTTAGGGTCTTAATGAAACGTCTATAGAATACTTCGGTTAAAATTTCTCAATGGTGGTGTAAAACAACACCCTTTTTACCTTGTCAAAATCATCTCTGTTCACAGCAACCTGTTCTGTTGCATGTTCCTTTAAATGCTATTGAGCTCTGCTCACCCTGCCCCTCTCTTCCGTGGGGTGACAAGCTGTTCTCGCTGAGACTGTTTACTTTAGCCGCATATAGCCGCGAAACGTCTCAGGTTACGTATGTTACCCCGGTTCCCTGAAGGGAACGAGACACTGCGTCAAAAGCTCTAGGGGAACGCCCTCAGCGTGACCGCGCTCTGAACCAGAGTGTAATCTGTCCAATGGAAGGGCGAGACGTCATAGGCGGGTGACGTCACTGACCGGAAAGCATAAAAGCACGTGCGGTGGAGCCGGCGATTGCTTCCAGGAATGAAGCAACCGCTCGCAGGGATACAGGAAGTATGGCCTCGAGACGCAGCGTCTCGTTCCCTTCAGGGAACCGGGGTTACATACGTAACCTGAGATGTTCCCTTCCAGGAACTCGAGCTGCGTCGAAAGCACTAGGGGAACGAGATGCCCACGCCACCAGACTTCCAAAATACCTGCCCTGTGTGTATCACTGGGAGCACAGCGAGGGCGAGAAAAGAGAAGAGCAGGGAGTGGCCCTAAGATCAAGGCCGTAAAACCGAACAAAGGTGAGGGGCGTGGACCAACCCGCAGCATTGCAGATATCCTGCATCGAAACCCCTGCCAGAAAGGCCTTGGAGTCCGCCATACTCCAGAGGAGTTAATAAGAGAAATAGTATCCACAATCCACCGACTAAGGGTCTGCTTAGAAGCATACAATTAAGCTTCTGGTCGGGCTCCCCAAAGGGAGGAGGACTGAAGGCCTGCAGCACAACAGGCCGTGGTATAGAAGAGGGGATCTAGGAAATAACCCGCTCGAGGGTAGAAAAACGCTTTGGCCAGACCAGGGGCAAAGACGAGATAAGAAGGGGCCATGAAGGGCCTACAAATCCCCACTCTCTTAAGAGAAGATATCGCCAAAAGGAAGGAAGTCTCAAAGTGAGAATGCGATCAAAAATCTCTTCAAAGGCTCGAATGGAGGTTACAGAGAGCTTCTAAAACCACAGCCAGGTCCCCGGAGGGACACGTCGTACAGGAGGCCTCAGCCTCAGCGCACCGTGGAGGAAACATGTAACCAGGGGGTATCGACCCACTGTAAGGCCACCGAGAAGGGCGTGGTAGGCCGATAAAGCCGCCATGAAAACCTTCAGGGTGGAGTGAGTTACCCCTGCGGAGAAACGGGCCTGCAGGACCTCCAGCATTGTAACAAACGGGCAGTTAACTGGGTCAAGTTGGCAGTCTCCGCACCAAGAAGTGAAATATTTTCACTTCAGGGCATACAGTTTCCTCGTAGAGGGAGCTCTGGATTGGAAGATGGTCTCAGCAACCTCGGTTGAGAGACCGGAAGCTATGAGCTGCGCCCCCTCAGAGGCCAGAGCTTCCACACGTAATGCACGCGTCGCCTCGGCAACGTGCGCTGCAACAGCGAGCAATCACTCAGAGGGGGAAGAACCGCACACGCGGGCTTCCACGAGCGAGAGCGCTAGATCTGGGGAACGCAGGAGGAGATAGGGCGAACCCATCTCCAACCTGTTCGCCAGATCCATGTTGCCATCCAGAACTCGATTGGGGAAAACCATACAGACGAAGCCTCGGCCAGGTCTGTACCATAGCGTCCAGTCCAGAGGAGCTGGAGGAACTAGAGGGGCATAGCGCTGACTCTTGAGTCGTAAAGCCAAAACCCTCCATATCTGCTTCACCACCACGGGTGAAGCATCCATTCCCCGGGCCTCGGCCCCTGCCTCGACAGGATGTCTGCTCCCACATTGAGATACCCAGGGATGAAGATGGCTCTGAGCGAGCAAAGTTTACCCTGGGACCACACAAGAACCTGGTGTGCCAGCTTGTACAAGGGGCGCGAATGCAGACCTCCCTGGTGGTTGATGTAAGAGACCACCGCTGTGCTGTCGGTGCGCACCAACACATGGTGATCTCTTAGGTCTGGGAGAAAGTGCTTGAGTGCACGAAACACGGCCAACATTTCCAAACAATTGATATGCCACGTTAGATGGCGACCGCTCCACACTCATGACCGCTCCCCAAACGGTGAGGGATGCTTCCGTCGCTAGCATTAGGCGGCGACAAGAGGCTCCCAGCAGGTCCCTGAAACAAGAACCAAGCTTGGCTCCACATGTCTAAGGCACGTAGGCATCGTCGCGTGACCTTGATCATGCGAAGCGGGTTTCCCCTCGGGGAGAACCCCTTGGTCTTGAGCCACCACTGTAGGGGTCTCATGTACAGCAGGCCAAAAGTAATCACGTTGGACGCAGCTGCCATGAGCCCCAGCCGTTTCTGAAACTGCTCGACAGTGAGTGACTGGCCCTCTCACTCTCTTGACTGAGGTGAGGATCGACTCGATCCGAGCAGGGGACATACGTGGCTGCATCGTGGTCAAATCCCACACCACGCAAAGATAAGTGGTTCTCTATACTGGAGAAAGCACACTTTCTTGGCGTTCAGTCTCAACCTCTTCATGTGTGCGAGAACGACATCTCGATGCTGAATCGCCACCTGCTCTGATCGAGCTAGAATCAACCAATCGTTGATGTAAAAATGCGGGCTAAGACTGCAGGGCCAACGGGAAGAACCCGATATCGGTAAGCTTTGCCCCTAAAAGCAAACCTCAGGGACTTCCCGTGAGAGGGAAGGATGGAGATGTGAAATATGCGTCCTTAGATCCATCGTGACAAACCAGTCCTCGGACTTGGCCTGAGACACGACTGATGAGTGTAAGCACCCTGAACTTCAATCACATGACTGAGCGGTTCAACTGACGCAGATCTACCATCCTTCTTTGGAACAATGAAGTACCGGCTGTAGAACCCGGACTCTCTTCCGTGAGGAGGGACCACCTCGATGGCCCCGTTCCTCAAGAGAGTGTCTACTTCCTGTTCCATGATCAGAGCCTGCTGGGGGCCCACGCACGTGGGAATCACCCCGTTGAAAGGCGGTGACGGAGCGCCGAACTGAATACAAAAGGCCTTTCTCTACAGTACGCAGGACCCAATGAGATCCATTTGGCAGTAGTTTCCACGCTGCCTAAATGGTCTACTAAGGGAACCAATCTCTCGAGACTGGCCTCTGATGTACCCAGAGCTGCTAGCTCGGTGCCCTGAAGCGGAGGACCGGCAGGAGACGGCCGAACCAGGAGCTCTAGAGACCCCCGCAGGGGTCGCGAGCTTCTCAGCTCCGCTACACTTTGGGGCGGAAGAAACTGAGAACATCGCTCGCTGGAGCCAGCTGCGCCCTGGAATTCTGGCAGGGTTGGCAGACTGCTCTCCCGAGGGCACTGGGGGAGACGGACACCCGATCTGCCCCAGAGGGGTCTGCCCTCGTAAGTCCTGGGCACAGCACCAGGACTGCCTCAGCCGAAGCCTCCTAATGAACGACGGTCCTCAGACCCGCATCATTCCTAGGAAGATCAGGCTGATAGAACCAGACCCTGCAAGGCAGGACCCAAAGAGACACATTGGCAGTAGTTTCCACGCTGCCAGATGGTCTCCTAAGGGAACCAGTCTCTCGAGACTGGCCTCTGGCGTGCCTAGAGCTGCTGGCTCGGTGCCCTGAAGAGGAGAGGAGATGGCCGAACCAGGAGCTCTAGAGACCCCCGCAGGGTGGCGAGCTTCTCAGCTCCGCTACACTTCGGGGCAGAAGAACTGAGAACATTGCTCGCTGGAGCCAGCTGCGTCCTGGAACACTGGCAGGGTTGGCAGACTGATCTCCCACGCCCGTAGGCTTCTTGGCTGAGAACCCCCTTAGACTTAAGAACGGTCCGCAGATCCGGCTTAGCCTTAGAGGTCCCCGACCCACAGCGTTTGCCGCCACGGCCCCACCTCGGTGGGGTGCGAGTAGCCACGCTCTGTTTTGTGCCTCTCTGATGAGTAAGTAAATAAGTAAGTTTTATTTATAGAGCACATTTAAATTCAGCATTACACTGACCAAAGTGTTGAACACAACCAATAAAACAAATACTAAAATAGAATACAATTAAAATAACAACAATAATAATAAAATAACATTAACAACAAAAACCGTACACACTGAATTAATAGCCGAAAATGCAAGAGAATAAAAATGTGTCTTAAGTCTGGACTTGAAAGTAAATAGAGAAGAAGCACACCTAATGTCAGATGGCAACTGATTCCACAAACGTGGAGCGGCAACTGCAAAGGCTCTGTCTCCTTTTGATTTAAGGCGTGACCGAGGAACATGTAATAAAGATTTATTTGCCGACCTAAGGGACTTGGGCATTGAATGCAAATTAATTAGTTCCCGAAATATAAGATGGGGCATGTCCATTAAGAGCTTTGAAAACAATAAGTAAAATTTTAAACTGAATGCTATAAAAAACAGGAAGCCAGTGAAGAGACGCTAAAACTGGCGAAATATGGTTTTTTGGTGCCGGTTAACAGTCTGGCCACCGCGTTGTGAACCATCTGCAGCCGTGACAATGAAGATTGTGGAAGACCAACATATAACGAGTTGCAATAATCCAGGCGTGATGTGATAAAAGCATGAATGACTATTTCCAGATATTGAAAAGAAAGCAATGATTTAAGTCTGGAGAGGATCCTCAGCTGATAATAACTATTCTTAACAACTGAGCTAATTTGTTTTTCAAGTTTTCTAAGTTCCCAGCAACAGAATTTCTTGTTTTAGAGGGACCAAAGAAAATCACCTTAGTTTTATCATTGTTGAGTTGCAGGAAGTTATTTGACATCCAGCATTTAATATCCTCAAGACAGTCAATGAGAGACTGCACAGAATCACAAGATTTTAAAGGAAGATACAGCTGAGAATCATCGGCATACAAATGAAAAGAGATTTTATATTTCCTTATGATATTACCAAGTGGAAGCATATACAAATTAAAGAGCAATGGCCCTAAAATGGACCCCTGAGGGACTCCACAGAAAAGAGAGGCAGATGATGAAATAAACTGGCCAACAGACACTGAAAATGACCTAGATTTGAGATATGACTTGAACCAGCAAAGTGCTGTACCCTTTATGCCCACCCAATGTTCAAGGCGTGACAGAAGGATATTATGATCTACTGTATCAAAAGCGGCACTCAGATCCAATAAAACCAAAACTGCATTATCTCCAGAATCAGCTGACAGTAACAAATTATTCAACACTTTTAACAAAGCTGTTTCAGTGCTGTGGTGGGTAGTATAACCTGACTGAAAAGGTTCAAGTATATGTCAAGTAAAAACAGTGGCTCAGATGTCGGGAGTAAATGATGACTGCGATGCTCATTATTACTTGCAACAACAGAACACCTCAAACGCTTAGGAGCCATTCTTGTCTACCCCAGCTCCGGCGTTGAAACAATGGTGGACTGTTCACAGATCACTCAGGCCGGGTCAAAGGTAAAACGCTAGTGTCAATCAACAGTCGTGGGAGGGGCCAGGGTCTCTGTGATGTCACACAGACAGGCATCTGAGAATGGCTTGATATGAGAAAGGGTTTAACAAGATTAAAAAAAAAAAAAAAAAAAACACTGGGTGGATCTTTATCATTATAGGATGGTTGTGTACACACACTGCCAACACACATTTCAGTTGAAACAACTTGTAAAAGTGCATGTTGCATCCAATGACCCCTTTAAGGGATTCAAAAGCAGAAGCCCTGTCTAAAATGTAATCCCCTCACAACTCCAAAAAACCCCAAACTTCCTGCCTCCAGGAAACTGAGCAAGCATCAAGAGCATAAGCCTCCACATCCCATACCTGACTACGCTCTAGTCATTTGCGTGAGAAATGCACCAATCAACTGGTTTAGGACAAGTTCTGCTGGCCTTTCCTTCTGTAGAATTAGAGGTCGACCATTTGATCAGTTTTGCCGATTAATTGTCACTGTTAGCTAATTGCTGGAAAAACTGGTTATCAGCAAAAATCCATTCCTGATAGTTTTTCCAGGTTGCATCCGTTGCTAGAGAAACTGAGAAGGGTCCGCTGTCATTATACAGTATGAGAGCATCCTCTAGTGGCGAAATCACTGACACCTCATGCTGTTTTTTTTATTTTTTATATGTGAGACGTGAGCTGCACAGAATGGCACACGTCAGATGAGGATTTAAGACAACAAAACAAAAAAAAAACGTCTCGCCCCTCAGCTCAGAGGCATGTGCTCCGGTTGTATTGTAAACAACGGCATCGTCTATATTGCTTATCAGTTTGAGCCCGATTGAGACCCAGAGAATATTAGTGAAGAGGACTGTGCAGAACCTGTGCAAGCACGGCTATTAAAGGTGGGGTATGTAATTTTCCAAAAACACTTTAGAAAACTGAGTTGGGGCCTTGTACCAAAACAAACTTAAGATACAGATGCGGATAAAAAACAAAAGAGGAAAACGTCTGCTGAACGATAAGGCAAGAAGTAGCACCCATGTAAATATTGGATCAGCTTTCCAGCACTGGAGAGAACTCAAGGAGCGGAAGGCCTGCGAACGGATGCCGAGGTTGCTTTGTTTCTTCTCGATAGATAAGTAACACAGTGTCTACAACGGACGCACTGCGCCGCAACAGCTAAAGTCTGCCTACACTGGATGCGATAAAGTGACCGTTGAAAATCATTTGAAATTTGTGTCAGCACGTCATAAATAGAACGCAGCAGCAGTTTTCTGTCTGAGATTTGTCATGCCAGCATCATCCAGTGTAAACAGCATCACTGATTATAATGACTTTTATATTAGTATTTTGTCGCTCCGCTCGCGTCCGGTGTAGACACGGTGTAGCATTTGTTTTGCTTTGTTTCACAGAACTAATCGTTGCCTGGGTTGCGTAAGTATGTGTGGGGCGGAGCTATCAAAATGGGGGCAAGACCCTTTTGGGGTAGGGGCGTGTTTGTTTTGGTGATTTCAAATTTCAACATTGGCTACCAGAAATCGCCTTCCCCACCTTTAATGGTATGTTTTTGTTTGTTTGTTGATGTCTCATACTTTTAGATATGCTGTTATTTGTAAGTGCTTCTGTTAGCTTTTAATATATGGTTTTATCCTGATTAAAGCTTTAATACAGCACAGCAACCGCACGCGCATCCATGTATAACATTTCTCATTGCTATGTGAAAATAAGTGTATAATTGGAACAGTTTGTTGGAGCTGATCTGACGGTCTGAATGAGAGAGAGAGATGCAGAGCATGTGCAGAGCAGGGGGATGCGAGGTACAGTATTAAGAACCTCTTCTTTAGAACATAGGATTTTGAAACTTGTGAATCCATTAGAATCGTTAGAAGACAAAATTGCGATTCATATATGAATAATTTTTATGTGCCGAACATCATTGGTAATGTTATTATTTTAGTGATTGTGCAAACAAAATGTCATTTTATTTGTTGTTTGTTGATTCTTAAATATAAAACTTGGTGAAGTGATTTATGTGTCTGTGCTTTTAGAACATCTCCAGCACATTTTAACAATACCGTGATAATACTAATAACCGTGATCATTTTGGTCATTATAATCGTGATAAGAAATTTTCATACCGTTACATCCCTACTATATCTTTAGTTGGACTTCAGCACTATTTCCCCACAATTAAAGTGCATTAAGTACAAAATTAGTTGTTCAAGTTTAGCAGTCTTTAAGTATACCAGTTTAGTATACCAAATGTACAATTACAGTAGTATACTTAGCATAAAATAAATGTATTTTAAATATATTTTAGTATGTTTATTTTTCACTAGGGTAACCAGCTCTAGACAAATACATGTTCAACAGAAGAACCTTAAGGAAGAGATACCTCCTGCTTGTGTAGAGGGGTTGACTCCTTCTTCAAGTGTAGATGACAGGTAGATGGAAGCAGCAGAGATGGAGGAATAAACAGGATCAAGTTTGATGTTAGTTACAGACAAGGGCAGAAGAGCAAGAAACACAAGAACGAGGCCTTCTACAAGAGCAAGAACAGATCAGGATTAAACAGGATCAGATAGGAAAAAAGTTTTTTTTGGAAGAGTTCAGTTATATGTAGATATGGGACATCAACTGTATGCAGACACTGTACACAACAACTTTTAGTCCAAGGAAGTAACAGCACATAGACTTTATCTGGAGATGTTGGAGTAATTGGAGAATAATAAAATGCCTAAAAACTAGAGCAGGGGTCGGCAACTTGGCATGGGGTAATCACTGGCATTTGAAAAACAGAGATAAAAAGGTATATTTCATTTGGATGGATTTCCTTGCATATGCATACTGATCTACATTTTAAGGTAATGCTTTCTCCTTGTTACATTACCTATACAGAAATAGGAGTTAAACACTAAGTGTGAGAATTAAACTGTGTTAACTAAAGAAAACTTGTAGTGCTCCAAGCAGGTGTGTAGAGCCATGGGAATACTAGAATATGAACAAGAAGGTAGCAAGCCACACACTGAATCCAATACAGACTGAAAAAGCCTAGAATATTTTTATTTTATTAATTGCATCATACAAAAAGTGCGAGTTAAAAACAAGTGGACAAGTGCTCGTTACACTTGTTGACACTTTTACACAGCCGGAGCAGTGGGCAGCCATTTTTGCTGTGGCACCCAGGGAGCAGTTGGGGGTTCGATGCCTTACTCAAAGGTCTCACCTCAGTTGTGGTATTGAAGGTGGAAGAGAGCGCTGTACATTCACTCCCCCCACCCACAATCCCTGCCAGTCCCAAGACTCGAACTTGTGACCTTTGGATTACAAGACTGACTCTCTAACCATTAGGCCACGACTGCCACCAATAGTGTTGCCTTTTAGTGAATTTTACAGTTTTTAAGCTAAAATATATGTGCACATTGTAGAAAAGCATATGCTTGATCACCGTTATAATTATATAGGGGTCAATGGAATTTTTTCAAAACATACATTGCACATTTTGTATGCCTCCCTTAAGCCAGGCATACACTATGCGAGTTTGGACACTCGGGAAGTTGTGAGCCCTTGCAAACATTATAAGTCAGTTAATATGACAATTGTGTCAAAGCAATTGGTACACGGATCGACTATACTGCGTGCCAAGCTGGCGACAATTATCAGAAGCTCAAGAGGTGATCCCAATATACAGTAAGTGGCACTGAGTGGCTATATATTTTAGAATCTTTCCACTGAATAACAGCAACCAAACACACACAAACAGCTGTTCAGAGAACCTATCTGTCTGGTAAATGCACAAACCACACAAGGCAGAGTGGCTGCAGGCGTGGCAGGTTGGCTGTATCCTCCCCAGCTGCCGACTCACTCAGGGTGAAAGCTGAGAGAGTTATATCAATGGAGTTATATCACTGACTTTGGGCACATACTATGGTCTGCTCTTGGTTTAAGGATGGCTTTACAGACATGCCAAAAACCATGCAAGTCTCGCTGACTGAAATAGCATGCATATTGCTGACTCGCTTAACGGTAGCAAGAGTGAGTAAAAGCTCTGTTTTGAAAGAGAGTTGTTTTGCGCCTCATAAAAACTTAATCAGATTATTTCTCCCAACCGACTGGTTATCCATTTAATTATAAAAAGCGGATACAGCAGCCATGTACACTTTGAGCATAGAGGGTGGTGTACAGCTGTCACCCAAACGCTCCTGTAAAATGGACAAAACTACTGGGATTGGGCAGTTTACCAATCCTCTTCCCTAGAGCTGCACAAATTCATAATGACTTTCCATTTGGGAGTTTTACGTCTAGTAGACACGATTCAGAAATCATTCTCAGCACTTGGTATTGAAGTGAAACTGATGCTGGCATGCTCTGTTGAATGGCCAGATTTGCAGATTCCGTACGTTTAGGTTGGGGTCATTTGCTTGAGAGAGGAAGTCCCTTTTCAGGAGAATGTTCAATTGGACACCTGACAGCATCTCCAGCAGGTCTGGGAACCTGGGCTAACAGATCTGACTCATTCCCCTGGCTTATTTTGCACAATACTTGGTGCAGGATATTCACTGGGGAAATGCAAATTTGCTCTCTCTTGGCCAGTAGTGAGCATCCACTCCCAGTGTGGAATGCTCTGCCAGAGAGAAAAACAGCAGACAGTGAGTGTTCTCCACTGACGTAAAGGGGTCCAATTCTGCCTGCCCAAAAACACTCCATAATTGCATCCACTGTCCGATGGTGTAGCTACCATTTTCCTTGGGCTACCCCGTATCTTGTCAGTGTGTCCGCCCAGCAGCTGGTCTTAATGAGTTGTTCTCCTCCAGGGAGCCAGTGTCTCTAGGCAATTGTGATTC
Organism: Barbus barbus; assembly: GCF_936440315.1. Lineage (NCBI taxonomy): Eukaryota > Metazoa > Chordata > Actinopteri > Cypriniformes > Cyprinidae > Barbus > Barbus barbus. The sequence goes on along the minus strand of NC_136763.1, from coordinate 24,225,200 downwards.
ACCAAGATGTGCAGTGAGCCATAGTGCCAAGTGTGTGCAGAAATGCAGATCTTCAAACAGAGTGGAGCACCTGCATGTAAAGTAGTCCAATGTGACATTGCTGAGGGAGCTGCCATCAAACTGAGTGTTCTCTGAAAGCTCTATAAGACTTCCATTCTTCGAAGATCGCAAGCGAGTTTATGATAGCTTGTGTACACTCCGGTATAAGATGGGCTCACATGAAGACAGAGTTGAGACTCTCATTCAGAAAGGGAACACACATTTCTTTGGAGATGGCTTTTAAGGCGAGACACTACAGGTGAATAGGGTAAAATTTTTAACTAGCAGATATCACCATGAAACTTTCCCAGTTGATTACCTACATTAAGATGAGAAAAAAATGTATTACAAAGTTTCTGTAATTTTATGTTTAAATATGCAAATTATGCATTATCTAATTAAATATGCGCTAATTTGCATATATTTTAAAAAACGAAATCTCAGAATTGGATAAAGCCAGGTTCAAAATTCTTTTTTCATTGTGTTCACATATTAGATGGGAAAAAAATTACAGAGGGATTTATGGATATCTACTTTTGTTATCCTGTAAATCAGAATATACTGTCAATAGCCTTAAAAAATGTATTTTCGCCATGTTTTTTGGAATAAAATGTTATATAAATCAGGCTAGGAATAATATATTTACAAATCCCTCTGTAATTGTCTTCATAATATAACTAGGTACAAGACTGGAAAGTTTGGTGTATATAGGTGCTACTGAAGTGGAGATTTCGGACTTGGAGTATGAGAGAAAAGTCATTTTGAGAAAACGGGCTTTAAAGATTTATATTGTAAAAATCCACACATTTTTATATGAAAACATTGCTAACAAGCAAAACAACTGGCCAAGTAATTGTTTATAACAATGTAGACCATGAACAATGACAACTGAATAAAACAACATTGCCAAATAAGACCTTCAACTAACCACAGAGAACCACAAATACAGACACAAACTTATCATCAGAACTGCAACTCTAGTCATCTATGTCCATCGGAACACAAAGTTCACCCATGAGGGTTGAAAGCCTAGCTCTCCATGCCTGCACCATATGTAGGCCCCTCACCCCTCTCTTGCTGATGCCTTTTCAGCTTTTTAGCTGTGCTCAGAGTCTTTCTGCAACGTTTTACACTCTCAGACTGGATGGATTCGGCTTTTGTGATCCTCAGCATGTCGGTTTCCCTGATGGTGGTGACGGTAACGACAGTGCTTTCCAGCCAAAGCTTATCCATAATGGCAAGCATGGCAGAGGCCCCCTCATTAAAAGTGTGATGATCCCAATCCCATAGTGTGATGTGAACCCTCTTTTCTGCCAAGTGCCATCAAAAGACACACTGATATTTATCACCGCATCTGCATCCTCTCTCAGCAACTCTGCCACATCTGCATCAATATCTGCATAGGCCTGCCTGACCTGCTCCCTGGTCCTGTGAAGTGACTCAAGACCTCTCTCAATTTATGCCACTAAAATTAAATGTGTATTGTATCAATAACTGTTCATTTGTTTTGTTTTTATAGATACAGCACACAGAAATCTGTACTGTAAAAGTAAAACTGACCACCGCAACACAACATAATGAATGAGATGGCACTTTATTCTAGTCTTATAAATCTTATAAATAAATAAATATTTCATCCATACAAAACAAATATTGTTACAGTAATGTTATAATATGTTACAAGGTGGTAACAGCCACACGTATTGGGCTATTTCTGACATTAGAAATTCTAAACCTCCCATCGACAGCTTACGTTCAGATGCGCTTCCCGAGGGCATTTCACTGGGTAATCCATCACTAATTTTCCTTTTCCCCCTTGCAAGTGACAACTGCTGTACTCTTTTCGATGATTGACGCGAAGTCATTTTCATTAATTCACTCAAAAGATCCCGCGGAAAGCTTAACCAAACAAGGAAGCGTCAAAGCATACCATGTCATGTGACGATTCTGAACGAATCACGTTGTCAGAAATTGTCTTCAGCCAATGAGATTGCGCATTTAGAGTTAAATCCCCTCTTTTACTTTCACGATTGGTTGCTGATAAAAAGGAAATGACCATATTTGGATCCGACAGCATTGTAGGGAAGAGAGAGAGCTTTCCAGCAATATACGTGATGCTTGGTACAGGCAGAGATCGCGGAGCAGCATGTTGATTTAGAACGCCAACTTTTGTTGAATTTATGAGAAATCTACAGACGCAAACAGACAAAGTGCAGTAAAATAAAGACCTAAATGTGTATTTCGGACTTTTTTTCACCACAAGTCTGAAAGAAGACATGTTATTGAAGACAAATATCCAAAAATCTCAAAATTGACCAATAAAAAAAAAACGATGTTTTTGCCTGCCGTGTCTCGCCTTAAGTTGAGTCTGAGCCTTTAAGCACCGCAGCTGGTTGATAAGCAGATCTCTGTGACTGCATAGCACATCCTCTGATTGGGCCATAAGCAGCCAGTTGCCCCAATAATTCACAACATGTACTCCACTAAAACGAACAGTGGGGAATTTTAGCTTGAACCTTAGACAACACCATGCCATTGAAGCAGGGTAGGTCTGTTTTCTTAGAAGGGCAACATGTGCCAGCATAAACAGCAGGTAGTGCAAGCAACTGTCAATGAGTGTGAGGCCAAAGGGTGAAATGAAGGTGAATGATTCTCGAGGAAATGTCACTCAGCGAGAAGAAATATCACTTCGAGAAGAAAGGTATTTCCCCATAGCATCAGCTAGCTGTACACAACATCGTGAGACCATCTCGAAAGGGAACCCCTGGGCTAGTTGACTAGTTTCGCACATCCCTACTTAAAGGGATAGTTCACCAAAAAATTAGTGATCGACCGATATTGATTTTTTTATAACCGATACCGATACCAATTATTTGCATGTTTATGTGCCCGATAACCGATATGCAGAACCGATATTTATTTACTGTTATAAAGTGAATAAATGACTGCGTGAAGTAAGTCCATACTTCACTTTGGGTTTTCCTCCTTTCAGTCATCTTAACAAAAAATGTTTTGAGAATTAGCAGTCTTTCATGCAGGGCTCTAGACTCATTCTTCCCGGTGATCTCACTTTTGCGATTAACTTTCTCAGTTGGTTGCACGAGCACATAATTTGGTTGCAATTTATTTTTTGTTTTTGCACATTTGAACATTTGACTAATCAATGCATGCTGATGAACTTTTATCATAGTTTATAGTTATATGATAACGAAAGTGTTCAACATTCAACTCATTCCTTTTCATCGGTATTATTTGTGATTTAAATTTTGTGAACAGGAATTCCTTTTTTCGTGCGCTTTCACTTTCAAATTTGCGATCTTGGTGTCACATTTTACAAGAAAAGATAATTGTCTGTTTTGCTTATATCTATACACCTTTCATTTTTTAGGACTAAAACAAAAGATGGATTCGTTGCTATTCTTAATTAAAAAGCACAACAACAATAAAACAGTACGTTGACAATGACAAACTAGCTTACATAACATTTATCAGCAAAAAGGAATATGACGAGGCATGGCATATAGGACACACCACATGCTGTACTATATACCGAGTATATTACAGAATGTTTAATATAATGGGTGGTGAAGGCGCAGTGGATAAGACACATGCCTTTGGTGTGAGAGACCTGGGTTCGAATCCACTGTGAGACACCAATGTGTCCCTGAGCAAGACACTTAACCCCTAGTTGCTCCAGAGGCGTGCGACCTCTGACATATGCAATTGTAAGTCGCTTTGGATAAAAGCGTCAGCTAAATGAATAAATGTAAATGTTTAGCAAACGCTGAGGAAGCAAATAAATATTAATATATATATTTTTTTTTAATTAAGGAAAGCCTCCATAGCATAACGTGAGGTAAACAGCAAAGATAACAAGCTTCTCAAAACGAAAACAAAAAGAAAAGTAAAACTAAACTGGCTGTCGCTGACAGGACTTTCATGTTTTTTCTACAAGAACACCACCTTCGTGTTCACCTTCTCTGGTTTAAGAAGCGGCCTTTTACTTTAGTTTGAAAACAAAATCCTCCGTTGTGCTCCGTCCGCGACGCGCACCTTCGAGCTCGTGCTGACGCGCCGAGTATAAACCAGGCTCTACCCACGAAGCGCTCGCGCTGAAAGCACCTCTCTTCACGTGATCAGTGAAATCTGACTCCTGCTATAATGTGCTGCGGCTGACAGCGCGCGCTGTATGAAGCACACGGTTTGGAGCAGCGCAGACCATGCACTCGTACAAATGCGACCACGTCAAATTTTAACTTGCAAAAAATGACCATTTTGGTCGCATTCTAGAGCCCTGTCATGTTAAATTTAATCTTCGTATTACAACAATAAAAAACATTTTATTTATAAAAAGCTTTAGCAGCAACACTAATATTAGCAGTAAGCAAAATAAACGTAGAATGTCTAATGTTTTCAAATGGAGAAAATAAATAAAGGACAGGAGTCATATCAACTTCATTTTTAACTACAGTTTTAGTAGGTTTATAAGCTGTTTAATAGGCTAAAGAGTGAAGAATAATTCACTGGATAATGTTAATTCACGGAATAATATTCTCTGGAATATTGGAATATAACAAGCATTGTATTTTATTGCATTTCTCAACTGGCATGCTCTAAATTATGCTGCTGACAGCGTGGTTTATCTATGCATTTACACAGAACTATAGGCTATTCAAACTGCGATCGATTGCAGAGATAATAAATAATACATTTCCATAGAGTTGTCTTAATTTAGATGTTTATAAACGAAATAATGGTTATATAGTAAGTGTTAATACAATTTAGGGTGCTTCAAAAAAGTGAATCTTGTTAAAAGTTACATGCAGTGGCCGTGCTGAGCATTTCTTGAGCATCAACCGCTGAGTGAACAGCAATATGAAAGCGGCTTCACGAGACTAATGATGAGTATATAGACAACAGAGAGAGAATTAAATTCAATGCTTTTATTTCCAACAAGCAATCATTCATGGCTGTATTATTTAATTCATGCAAAGTTACGTCTTTATTGGGAGAGGACTTGACGGATTATCTACATGACTCCGACTTCACGAGACTAATAGACCACAGAGAGAGAATTCAATTCAGCGCTTTTATTTCCAACATGCTCTAATTCATGGCTGTGTTATTTCAGGCAAAGTTATATCTTTATAGGGACAGGGCTTGACAGAGCATCTTATTTATCATATTTCTTAGAGCCAAGTTGCATAAACTATATATCAGGCATTTATGTAATACATCTAATTTGTGCATTAATGACTGTAATATTAAATAGTTTACTAACTACAGCAAATCAAGTACCTGCACGCCGTTGTTGTTGTCTCGTCTCCCCTCAGATGCGCTGCAATTGCGATCCTGCGATCAAAACGCCCACAAGATGGCGGTGTTTCCCGGGGAATCCGATATTACAAAACCGATATCCGATTATGGAAAAAATGCTTAAATATCGGGAAAAATATCGGTAAATCGACATATCGGTCGATCTCTACAAAAAATGTAAATTAACTTAAATTTTTGGGTGAACTATTCCTTTAACAACACGTGAACTCCTAAAATATGTCTAAAAGCGCAAATGCTCACTATGATCAAACTATGATTTGCATTAAAAGGGAAATGTATAATGGACATAGACACTGATGCTTTAAAATACCTTCTGCATATTAAGTCCCAGATATGCTTCCTCCTTTAGCTGGGATTTAATGGAAGAAATAAATCATAGCATTGTTTAACTCTTAATTAAAATCTTAATTAAAGGGGGGAGTGAATAACCAACACTCTCTCCACCCTCAATACCACGACTGAGATGAGACCCTTGAGCAAGGCACCGAACCCCCAACTGCTCCCCGGGTGCCGTAGCATTGGCTGTCCACTGCTCCGGGTGTATGTTCACTACTGTGTGTAAAACTCTTGGTTTCATAAAAAAAAGCAACATTTTGAGCAAAAAGCTGAGAAAGTTGCATTTTTATCAAATACTACATCTGAATCATATTCAGTACAATGATCAAAGCAAATATGCAGTAGATCTAGACTCATTCAGGAGATGCGTAATAGTGCCCCTGAGTGTATAACATTGAAAACGCGGAAACCAGTAAAATTTTGTGTTTGGCAAGGAAGCGTTGTCTCATGAATAACGTAAAATTCTGTGTTTGGCGGGGAAACAGTTAATGTGTTCTAAAAAGAGAGTTGGACTTGTAACCCGAAGGTTGTGGGTATGAGTCTCAGGTCCGGCAGGGATTGTAGGTGGGGGAGTGAATAACCAACACTCTCTCCACCCTCAATACCACGACTGAGGTGAGACCCTAGAGCAAGGCACCAAACCCCCAACTGTTCCCCGGATGCCGCAGCATTGGCTGCCCACTGCTCCGGGTGTATGTTCACTACTGTGTGTACACTTGGATGGGTTAAATGCAGAGCACAAATTCCGAGTATGGGTCACCATACTTGGCCACACACCCCTTTCCCTTCCTTTCCTAGAGAGAGACAACAGCAGATATATGTTGGTACAGTTGGTTGCAGGCAAGTAGAATTGAAACATGGGTCTAAGAAAGGTGTTTCCCCATATCGTCAGCAAGCTATACACAATGTCGAGAGACCATCTTGAAAGGGAACCCTGTTGACTAGCTGTCAACTAGTCTCACACATCTCTACTTAAAGGAATAGTTCACCAAAACATGAAAATGAACTTTCATTTTTGGGTGAAATACACCTTTAATAACATTTGGCAGTGTTTTACAAACTAAATTTTACAGTTCCTCAAAAATAGACATGTTCACATCATGGTGCATCTGGAGCAAAACCAAAACAACATCAACAACAACAACAACAACAATAATAATAATAATAATAATAATACTATACAGCTGAACATAGTGTGTCCCATAAAACTATAAAATAAAATAACTAATAACTGTAATAATAGTATTAGTATTTATAGTATTTATTTTGCATATTTTAAAATAAATTAATGTGAAGTGTGATAATACTATTATATTTTTAAGTAAATGTGAGTATTGAATAAAAATATTTTTTTTATTTAATAATTTATTTATAGTACAATTAAAAATTCAATGCTAATATTTACTTTTTTATTTTTTATTATTATTATAATTATTATTTTTTAAATAGCTAGCAAGGTTTTATTTTGGCGGGTTGCGGGCAAGTAAGTATATAAGTGCATAGCCAAGATTTATGCTTTCAGTTTGATTGGAAATCTTATACAGTATTACAGTTAGTCGATCTAAATCGTTGATTGTGGATTACTTGTCAGCCATGTCGGTACACAAATGAGCGGTCTTAACTATTTACACAGCACTTTTTCTTTGGTCGCGCATGCACACCACTTATATGCACCCCCTGTATATATATATATATATATATATACATACATATATATATATATATATATATATATATATATATATATATATATATATATATATATATATATATATATATATATATTACACACACATAATAATAATAAATGTACATATCTATATTTTGTACTGAAGGTTTATGTTTATTTATTTATTTCAGGGAGGTAAAATAGGAGATACAGTAGAATTTGTGAAATTTTTCTGAATTTGTGATTTATCATAAAATAGTATCTTATTACCTTAATGTCCTTTTTTCTTGTAGGCGACATAACAGTCTCTTCACAGTTGCTATGATCTTGATCTTGTTCCTGGTCTTGATCCAGACTGAGGTCGGCATCAGCTTCATCTCCAGAAAGAAACTGAGGCTGCTCACTCTCACTCTTCTGAGAATGACCATCATGAATTTCACCCAGTGTGGATACCGGTTGACAAAATTCTGTTTGACACACAATAGAAAAAAGAAATTAAAGAAACCTTTCATTAAAAAAGAAACCCTATTTCTTCTGGGTTTCCAGTAGAAATATCAATAAAATACGATCAGTAAATAATTAAGCAACTTAAAGTCAACGTAAAATAGCAATTTATCTTATTTGGTTTCTTAATATATGTTATGTAATGTTATATTAAGTTGTAATATATATAATATATAATACATTATATTGTGTAATATTATATACTGTCCACAATTCAGGTTTCTAAGGGTCATCCAACTGGGCACTGGTAAAATACCCACTACAATATAATGAATTACATTTTATATGTTGCTTTCAAAAAATTTAATTTAATCATAATACAAATATTTTTCTATATAAATATATAACACAAAGTTATTTCTGAATGGCCATGAAACGAGAAAGGTGCTCTTTGCAGCCACTAAACAATTGCCCTAAACCAATGCATTACATCTAATCTTATATTCTTAATATACATTGTTATTACAAATTATTTGATCTTACATCAGAAGTACAAATAGTATAATTCATACATAAAACATGCTTAACTACTTAAAATGTGTATTATTTTCAAATGTTTTATAGAACCACAGGCACAGAAGATAGCAACCTTCAAAACGCCTTTCCACCACTGAAGTGCAAAAGTTTCACTTTAAAGTGGAAGTGAAGCAGTCAGTTAAGTTGACATTATTTAGTAAAACACGCAAGAATGATAAACTTTGAGGAAGCAGCACTGGCCCGACCGTTCAGATAGGTGATTAGTTAAACACTACGGCCTGTTAACAGCAGGAAAGCTAATTGTATTCATAAAATAAAAGGTAAACATAAAATATGATGCATACAACTGGTGAACCAGTCAATGTAATGCATATGTCTGGATGGTCTGATTAACAATAAAATGCGACATGAATGATACTGTATTAAGCGTTGTTTGTTTATATCAATTTGCGCCTCGCATTATGAAAACAATGTTTGGGATACAGGGCGTGTCTATGGGGGAGGGGGCGGAGTCTTTTTGCTAGGAATATAGCCGTTTCCCCGGTAACCGCAGTAAACAAAGCAGCGCAGCACCTGACTTTGAAACTTGCAGCGCTCATATTTAATCAATTAAACCATAGCCTTTTGAAGTGTAAGCTATATCTCAATTTACATGTATAGTTTATTTTTTAATTTTTTTACCAAAGCACCACCTAAGTATTCTCCTCCGATATCTACCAGTGAACCCACAGCGTCCGTGGATATAACCGCCATCCGCGCATCACTGGGTTGTAGGTTGCCAAGTTGCCAGTAGGATTAAAAATACGGGAGAAATACGGGAAAATATTTAAACGGGGTGATAGCGGGATAGAATGGTAAAATACGGGAGAATCCTGGGAAAAACGGGAGGGTTGACAGGTAGCCAAGTACTGAACATGCCTTTAGAGAGAAATGCAACCTTCATACAGATTACAATAATCAGGAAATATTTGTTTTTGAATTGGTTTGTTTAAAAGTAGACATTTTAAACTTTCTATAGATCTAAGCCTATTTCACATGTAATGGCAACATGTAGGCAACTTTTTTCTGACGTGCTCCGCAGGGGCGTTGTTTCCGTGGCCATACCCTAGCCCAGTCAGGTGTGCCGTGTAAAATGATCCAAACTTCATATCTCTATAATATTTCGTTATTATCATTTTAAATCAGTGCTATTGATCTTCCTTATGTCTGTGTGGGGGTTTTACAAATATTTAACCAGTGAAAAGTAATTAAAAGAGCTTGTCAGTAAAACTTTGTAACACCATTGGATCCTCAAACTACCTCAAACTTTACCCCGCCTCCATTCAGAATGAAGCACTGCGCACAGCCTGGAGGAGACAGATCTTCGCTTTTTCGCAACGCAAGCGTAAATAAATAACTTATATTTGCATAAGAACAGCGTTTTCTTTACTTAAACACTGTGTCTCTAAAGGCTAATTTTGTGTGTGTTTGAAGAGTGGAGAAGAGTTACGTTTGCCATCTAGTTGTAGCCAATATACATTTGTACGTTTTAAATATCCTGTGCATACAGCGCTTCATATCATTCATGTTTTGATATAAGAGTGCAGATTTCCAACATTAACAATGTGTTTTTCTTTCCCCACAGAGGGCCCAAACACAATTACTTTGTTGTTTGATTGATGTTACCTCAAATCTATGGCCAGGATAGTACAAACTGAAGGTGCATGGATGAATGGAGCAGTAGGCACTGTAGCGTCTGCTTATGATCCTTGATGGTCATTGTGGTTTTATGTCTTAGAGACCCCTTTTAACCTGTGACATTAGCTAAATAACTCACAGACCTGGCCCCAAATTCTACATTTATATGGTGTGTAATTGCCAGTGGTTGCCCCCCCCCCCCCCCCCCCCCCACTGTCAGATACTAAGCAGAATTGACTATCTGTTCTCTCCCTCGGACTTCAAACACATTCCGAAAAGGAGTGAATGCCCCCTGTGCCAGGCACCAACGGCCTGACTAGACCAGTGGTCTCCACAATTTCAAATACACATCACACACACACACACATAAAGACATTTGCTTTATTTAGGCTATAATTAAGCAGTTATAAATGTATCTGATATATGCATGTGTTGTATGTATATTCCCCTATTATATTAACCTAGTTACAACCCTTTACTTGTATTAGTTAGACTCTAAACGCCTATATTCAGGTGTATGAATGTATCTCTGGTTTAATATATGCTAGATGTTTCTTTCTTGATATCAAAATGATCTGCTCTTCATTTCTCAAACAATGATGTACACTGTGACCTTGTGAAATGCATCATAATATTCCTACAGTACTGTGGGAAGAAGTACACTGATCCAGCAGAAGTCATAAAACATGCAAATGAGGTGTAAGTGAGACACCTCATTGAACTGAACACTCTCCCGCCGAAACTATACGCGTTGTTACTGGTCGAACTGACCAGAAATGGGCGTTGCTGAATCCAGATAAAAACTTCTAACACCACCCAAAAGACCTTCTTCCTCACTTCTTTTTTTACCTTCGGTGCACTAGAGACATCATCACCGTGGAAACTTTGCGACTCTCCTTCGGGGGAGTTCGAGCTCATGGCAGCTTTGAGCTCAGTTATTTTGGCGACTTAACTTCGGACCAATCAACCCGTGGCTGGAATGACAAAGCTTTCGCTCCTAAAGGAATTCATCAAGAATTAAGAAACACATTGCAACAAACCAGTGCAAGCAACCGCTTGATAATGTTTAGACGCGCTTCTAGGCTTCGACCACAGTTTGATTAAGGTGATGTAATTCTTTGATGGTTCTAACAGGTTGTGTCAGCTGATGTACAACTCCTGCCATTATGCTTTCTTCCTCTCCCTTGCGCACTCGCGCAAGCGCTCTCTGCTCTTTCTCTTTCTCTCTCTCTCTCTCTCACTCTCTCCATGCCTTCCTTGCGTTGGCATCTGTGTTTAATGTATGTATGTTTGTGTTTAGTTCAATGTTATATGTACCCCTGTAGTGTAGTTTAATAAACATCCATATGTATTCACACTTGGTCGTCTGTGTCTGCAGCTCACAGAACGAGGTCACTTTAACGTTCCGGTTTTGTTACACGCTCAGTGTTAAGAAGGAGATTATTCTCAGTGACCAGAGAAATTATTTTCCTTAGAGTCAATAGACGATTGAAACTTTCCGTACTGCGGACGAACAAATAATTTCATTGTACTGTTAATGCTACAGTTAATTCCTGAAGATGAATATATAATTGATAACGACCCGTTATGATAAATTATGTTCATTTTACTTTGAGCTAATTTGCTTCAGCACTTTATCGGTGATCTTTTGATTTCTCTCTATCACTGATTTAAACTACACTTTTTATTAAAAGCATGCAGTAGGCGGCAGATTTAAAGGTATTAGCCAACCTACATCATCTGATGAAAATCAGATTGGTGAGTTTGTGATCGCGAAATCCGCGCAGGCCACGTGAGATTCAAATGCAACATCGGGTTCCTGACGAACAAATTATTGAAAGTATAGGATTTTCAAAATAATCCAATATCTAAATTAATATACAATCGATATTTGTGATCAGTTTTTTATTAGAAATAAGTCTAACTTGAAAGATCATTTGAATTTGGAGTCAGAATAAACATGGAACTACACTAAAATTTAAACTAAATCTTGATAAATTAAGTGAACTTTGCAGAAGCACAAGTAAAAGACAGAACACGCAGAATACCTTCAACCAGGTCACTGGACTTCACTTTTGGGCTGACGAGTGGATCCTTACAATTCACTTTACGAATGAAGCAAAACACTGTGTTTATGAATGTTTCACTGACTCACCTGATTCGTTCAAAAATGCACCACTGTTGGTTGCTCAGAGGTTGCACGGCTGTTCTGCTGTGGTCTCTGTTTGAAACCATCTTCAACAGTTAATATTGTGTCACTTAATAATAATGGTTTGCTTATTGAAATGTTGTATAAAATCAATGTCACATTTGTAATCATGCTGATATTTGGGACAACAGCACTCTTGGTCAAGTAGGAACCTTCAGCCCGTGGACAGATCCCTCATTCCTTCAGGCAGGAGTGCCCCTGGAGCAGGTATCCAGGCATGCTGTGGTGTTCACAGATGCCTTGGCCACTGGCTGGGGAGCCACATACAACGGGCATGCAGTGTCAGGGGTTTGGACGGGTCCCAAACTGCGTTGGCATATCAATTGCCTTGAGTTGTTAACAGTACACCTGGCTCTGAGCCGCCTCAGAGGGCGCCATCAGGGCAAGGATGTTCTGGTCCGCACGCACAACACTGCGACTGTAGCATACATCAACTGGCAAGGCTTTACGCTCCCGTCGCAACTCGCCCACCACCTCCTCCTCTGGAGTCAGAAGCATCTGCGGTCCCTTCGTGCCATCCACATCCCAGGAGTGCTCAATCGGGCAGCCGACTAGCAGTTTCGAGCAGCACTTCCAGGGGAGTGGAGACTCCATCCCCAGGCGGTTCAGCTGATTTGGAGGCGGTTCGGAGTTGCTCAGGTATACCTGTTTGCATCTCCAGAAACCACCCACTGCCAGTGATTCTTCTCCCTAACCGAGGCAATGCTTGGCGCAGATGGACTGGCCACAGCTGGCCCTGGGGCCTGCGCAAATATGCGTTCCCCCCAGTGAGCCTACTAGCACAGACACTGTGCAAGATCAGGGAGGACGAGGAGCAGGTCCTGTTAGTGGCTCCATATTGGCCCAACCGGACCTGGTTCCCGGAACTCATGCTCCTTGTGACAGCCCCTCCCTCTGAGGAAGGATCTGCTTTCTCATGGACGTGGCACCAAGGATATTATAGTTTTGAATTTTTAAATTAGTTTTTATTTTAATATAGTTTTCAAATTTACTATCATTTCAGTTTAGTTTTAGTTAGTTTCATTAATGGTTTTGTTAGTTTTAGTTTAGTTTTTATTTTGTGAACATTTCTATTTAGTTTTATATATTTTAGTTTCAGTTTTAGTTTTAGTAATTATAGTTTAACAGCGTTAATGAAACACTTCAGTGTAGAACAAACCAAGACATTTAATTTTAGCAAAGTTGAATGTTTGCAGTTTACAGTTAACTCGTGTGCAAAGCTCTTAATAATGAAAATAAAATAATTATTTACAATTCAACCAAAGCCCAAAATATGCAACTTATATTTATACAATTTATTAATTCATATTCATATTCATTCATATTGTAATCTTGTTTAATATGCCAATAGTTTACAAACAACAAGCTAATCAAGGTTTTCAGAGTTACTAGACAGCATCAGGCAGTTTAGTTTTTATCAGGGATGGAGTTAAATTCTGCAGGACAATGGCCCTCCAGTGCTGGATTTGAGGAAACATGCCCTGCATCCCAATGTGCATACTATCCACCCTATCTGCCCTAATAGTGTTAAAAATGACTAATATCACATAGAATTTAGCATAGACAGTGTGCACACTGGGATGCAGGCATGTTCTTTGCAATCTTCATTGAAACACTGTAAACTTTATTTTTGTCCATCTGTGTTTTCAATGCATTCATTTGTTGGATCTTTTGCACAGAGTCACTGGTGCACACTACTACTGTATGTCCCGTCTCTCCCTCTATGAACATACACAATAAGAAGAAACCATCTAAAATGCTTTGAAACCTCATACTACTCAAAAATAAATACGATATGGTGATTTAAATGATGTTTGCACTTTACTTTGACGAGCCGATCCAGCGCGCACGCGCTTCAGATGAGCAACGCAATCAATCCCCGTTCTAAAGCCCCTTTTACACAACACGGCAAGTGCTGAAAACACAGTGCGGCTATCGCTTTCTCTCATTGTGGATGAGTTTTATACAGTCAAGGCGGTGCTCGTGTCATGGACTCGAGGCGGACGAGTCAGCTCATCCAAAAATGTAAATTTTGTGTCCGTTAACGCACTCTCATGTTGTTCTCGCACGTCATGGATGCTTTTAAACATTTGTGCGGTGTAACGTGTGCATTATTATTATTTCCCATGTTATAGCCCGTGTCTTTTTTTTTTTAAAGCAAAAACGCATTCTTAGGACTCAGCTCACGTGCATGAATCGTTCAGGTCCGCTTTTCTGACACAGAACGAGAGTTTATTAAATCACGAACACGATTATTTATTTTTGCTAATTATTATTTTATTTTAGTTAGTTTTTCAGTTACTGTTGTTAGTTTCGTTTAGTTTTAGTTTTTCATTTATTTAGAAAGTTTAATTTTATTTCAGTTTACGAAAATGTTTTTTGACCAATAGTTTTAGTCTTAGTTTCAGTTTTCGTTTACGAAAATAACCTTGCGTGGCACCCTCTGGCACTCGCATCTGGACCTGTGGAAACTCCACGTGTGGTCCCTGGATGGGACATGGAGGTTCTATGTGACCTACCTCAGGAGGTAGCACTCATTATTGCTTCAGCACGAGCTCCGTCCACAAGACGGGCCTATGCGCTGAAGTGGAACCTGTTCGTCGAATGGTGTTCCTAGCACAGCGAGGACCCCTGGAAGTGTTCGATCAGAGGGTTGTGTGTCCCCCTCCACCCTTAAGGTTTACGTTCCTGCTATTTCCGCCCACCACAACCCCATAGAGGGGAGGTCGTGGGGAAGCACGGTCTGGTTGTCAAGTTCCATAGGGGAACCAGGAGATTAAATCCTCCTAGGCCTCCCTCCCTACTTTCTTGGGATTTTGCATTGGTGCTAAGAGCCCTACGAACTGCCCCCTTTGAGCCTTTGCAGTCAGTCAAGTTGAAGTTTCTCTCTATGAAAACCCTACTCCTGACCGCATTGGCCTCGATCAAGAGGGTGGGGGACCTGCAGGCATTTTCGGTCGACGATTTGTGCCTTGAGTTTGGGCCGGCTGACTCCAGTGCAACACTGAGACCCCGGCCCGGCTACGTGCCCAAGGTTCCTACCACTCCCTTCAGGGACCAGGTGGTGAACCTGCAAGCTCTGCCCCTGGAGGAGGCAGACCCAGCCCTAGCTTTGCTCTGTCCTGTACGCACACTGCGACAGTATGTAGATGGAACTCAGAGCTTCAGGACCTCAGAACAGCTCTTTGTGTGTTACGGAAGATAGCAGAAGGGGAAGGCTGTCTGCAAGCAGAGGATGGCCCACTGGATAGTGGATGCCATCACCTTGGCCTATGAAGCACAAGGTGTGCCCTGCCCGCTCAGGCTGCGTGCTCACTCCACTAGGGGTGTTGCATCGTCCAGGGCGCTGGCTCGTGGTGCCTCGCTAGCAGACATCTGTAGAGCTGCGGGCTGGGCGATTCCTAACACATTCGCTAGGTTCTATCGTAGGTAGAACAGGTAGTGGCACTGAGAGGCCCGGTTCAGAGTCGGCTTGCGGTGTCCTTAACAAGTCAAGTCAAGTCACCTTCATTTATATAGCGCTTAATAAGCAACTTTCCAATATCAAAATAGGAAAATATTGTGTCAATAATGTAAAATGACAAGATTAAACACTCAATTTTCAGTTAAAGGCATTTCATTATTGAATTCAGTGATGTCATCGTCCAGCTCAGTTCAGTTTAAATAGTATCTGTGCAATCAAGTCGACGATATCGCTGGACATTAAGTGGATTTAACGCCTAAATTCTCCAGAGAGTTCCCTGACCGGGCAAATCCTGTCGAGTCCTCCAGCACTCTGGCGGCCAGACGTGGCGGAGTGTCCGGCGCCAGGCCATTTAGCCAGTGAATTCTTGAAATCTGGTGTGAGGCTAGTGCCCATGTGAGTGACCCTGTTGGGATCCCATATGTGTATTTCCACGGTACACTTACTAGGGCCATGGTTTCCCTGGCAGACCACGTTCTGCCGCCTCTAAATGATGCAGGCTTTGCCATCTCAGAGACTTCCATGTGCAATAGGGCCCTAAGGGGTTACTTGACATGTCACTGAACCCCCTCTAGGAGGCGGTGACTCCGCAGTGTGCCTCTTCCAGGTGGAAAGGCACGGTTTCCCAGTATTATCTAAGTCCTACTGTTTGGGTTGATCGAGGAACAGCAGTAGTCGACCTTCTCTGTGTAGAGCCCGGTGCTATCGTCTGCTTTATAGGAAGAACCAGGAGGCCTACACAGGGCATTGGAGGGGGCAGCTCCTGTGGCGCTTTGGTAGGGATCCCAATTCGTCGGTCACCGATGTGACTCGGAGTGACCGACTAAAAGGGAAGGAGGGAACAGAGACGTCACATCCCATCGCCACAGTCGCTGTACCACAGATGAGCTGCCAGGTCACTGGCTCGGCTCCTCAGCGAAAACATGAATTAATGCGGTGCACCTGCTGCCTCTTATACCCGCGCTGTGGGGTATGGCAGTATGGCACAAATTCAGTCAGATGGCCAGCAAAGAAAAATAAAAGAGTGACATCCAGTGTTTTAGTTTGTGTGTTCCTCCCTGTCCACGTTATATTACAGGTGGGGATACACACAATCTATGCATTGCTGGTCTGGTATCGAAAGATGCACAAGTTGTTCTCAAGGGAGCTGACTGTGTCTTGTGTGTGTCTGCTGTTGTGCATGCTCCGTTCCCATCTGGCATTCTTCGAGGAGGGTGCACAAGCTTGCAGTCCTTGTGGTTCTGGTCCTGCTACTGCCAAGGCAAAGCAGCGATTAAGATCGTGGGAATCACAGATGGATCTAATCACAGATGGATCTATATTCACCACTCTCTCTCAGGATTCGGTAGCATGCTCTGGTTCCAGGAGGTTAGGAAGCAGGAGACTGCATTCCAGCAGTACCTTTCTCACTGGGGTCTGGTCTCAGGGGCTACTAGGTGGGAGCAACCCCAACTGTCTTCCAGCTCCTCACATAGAGTGCAGCAGAAGAAGAACATCACTTCCTGAGCTCACCCACACGGAGATCAGGGGTCAGGGTGGCCGAAGTGTTCCAAGGAGAAGGTAGATCTGAGGACCGACATTCCTTCTCAGAAAGCTTTGTCTAAGAAGTCCTGACGCCACGTATGCCAGGTTTCTGAGGGCAGGCCTCTGTAGGGAAGAACGGTGTACACCTCATCATACGGTGCTAGTTTCTCCTCAGTGCCCTCAGGAGACCGATTTGTTAACTCTCCGGTGTTTCTTGGTGCAGCGGCCTCCAGCGAGTGTAGCATTCAGTGTCCGACCGGAAATGTAGTGGGGATGGAAGGCTTGCATCCCCAAAGGAGGTTATTAGAGCAGACAAATCGGACGGTCTCTGCTGGTCATCCACTTCAGGGCACCGAGCTAGCTGCTTAGACTACACCAGAGGCCAGTTTCAAGAGATTGGTTCCCTTAGTAGACTCTTTGGCAGCATGGAAGTGCCTGCCAAACGTGTCTCAATAGGTCCTGCAGACTGTGGAGAGAGGCTACAGAATCCAATTTGGTTCTTGTCTGCTTCGATTTAATGGTATGTCCCAAGCAGGCTCTGGTGATGGAACAAGAAGTGGCAAATCTCCTGAAGAAGGATGTCACAGAGTATGTCCCTTCACTTGGGAGAGAGTCCAGAATTTACAGCTGATACTTCATTGTTCCAAAGAAGGATGGGGGGGTTGCGTCCTATTATAGATCTGCACCAACTCAACCACTCTGTCAAGATGTTCAGATTCAAGATGCTGACGCTCACTCAATTTAGATCCGAGGACTGCTTTGTCACCATAGATTTGAAGGATGCAGTCTTCCACATTTCCATCCTTCACATGCACAGGAAGTTCCTGAGGTTTGCTTTCGGGGGCAAAACATACCAATATAGGTTTCTTCCGTTCTTCCGTGGGAGATTCTGATCTGAAGGGACCTTCTGGCAGGCATTTTGTCCTCCTGTCTTCCAGGATCCAAACCAAGAGAAGCTTAATTTAGTGTGTCCAGTTCAAACACTGGACATCTATGTCCACAGAGCTGCCCTGCAGTCACGAAGAGGCGTTCCAAAAGTGATTGTGCTCTGGAAAACATCAAAATCTAGTATTTTCAACGCATTTTGCAGTGCTGAGCAATGTAGCCAATCACAGATATATCTGTTGATCGCTTGAATTCAATGGACAATTAGAGGCATTTAAGTCAGGAATCCCTCACTACTGAAAACATCAGAGTTTTTGTCCAGTGCAGCTCTGCACACTTGAGAATAATCTCATAATAAAGTGCAGACATGATGTAAATAAGAGATTTGTTGTGTAGTGTGGAGAGATTCGGTTTCAAGAAATACATTTGCATATCCTGGATTTAAAAACAGGAATGACTGACCATAGTTGGGATAGAAATAGATGTGAAAATAGATGTGCATTAAGGCTAGAGCGCCTTCAGGGATTTCACTCTCAGTGAGGATTGGCCTGGTCAAACCTCCACAGACAGTGTGCATACTGAGTGAGATCCAGTTCACAGACCAAAAACATGTGCAAACTTTATTGAGATTGGGCCATATCAATGAGATTGAATTTCTCATTGAAAGAATGAATGGTATGCAATTTATGACTGTCTTGAATATAGTCCAACAATTGATTGGGTTTATTTTAATTTTTTTATTTATTCACTCAACAGACACTTATAAGACACTTATAATGAGAATCAGAACCATTCAAATGAATGAATGAATGATGATGCATTTATATAGCGCTTTATTGTGTATTGCGGTACACCCAAAGTGCTTTACAAACATGTGGGGGTCTCTCCTCAACCACCACCAGTGTGCAGCATCCACTTGGATGATGCGACGGCAGCCACAGTACAACGGCGCCAGTACACTCACCACACACCAGCTACAGGTGGAGAGGAGAGAGAGTCATAGAGCCAATCAAGTGTATGGGGATTATTAGGAGGCCATGACTGACAAGGGCCAGTGAATTTGCCCAGTACACCGGGGTTACACCCCTACTCTTTATGAGAAGTGCCATGGGATTTTTAATGACCACAGAGAGTCAGGACCTCGGTTTAACATCTCATCCGAAAGACAGTGCTTTTTTTGACAATATAGTGTCCCCGTCACTATACCGGGGCGTTAGAACCCACACAGACCACAGGGTGAGCACCCCTTGCTGGCCTCACTAACACCTCTTCCAACAGCAACCTAGTTTTCACCGGAGGTCTCCCTTCCAGGTACTGACCAGGCTCAACCCTGCTTAGCTTCAGTGGGCAACCGGTCTTGGGCTGCAGAGTGATATGGCTGTAATCATTGGCTCAAGTCAGCAGTTAAGGACAATCCAGTTTATTAAACACTGGCAACCTCAAATCTTACTTATCTGACTGCCTATCTGACTGCCATCAATTCATGGCAGTAAATGAAGGGGTATCATACTAATCACAAGTGCAGTATGGAGTACCTCAAGGCTCAGTGTTACTCTTGGGAAATATCATTAGGAAACATGGTGTCAGCTTTCACTGTTATGCTGAAGATACTCAGCTCTATATTTCTTTGCGACCCGATGAAACTTACTAACTTGCAAAACTAATGGAATGTATAGTTGATATCAAAAACTGGATGACTAGCAATTTCTTACTGCTAAATTCTGAAAAAAAACAGATGTCAATTACGGGACCAAAAACTTTTGCATGTAATGACCTAGATCACTGCCTAATACTTGATGGCTGCTCTATAAATTCTTCGTCATCAGCTAGGAACCTAGGAGCACTTTTTGATAGCAATCTTTCCTTCGAAAAACATGCTTCTAGCATTTGTAAAACTGCATTTTTCCATCTTAAAAATATATCTAAATTACGACTTATGCTCTCAATGTCAAATGCAGAAACATTAATTAATGCGTTCATGACCTCGAGGCTAGATTGGGTGGTTACTCTGCACGTTTAATAAACAAATCTAGCTGGTTCAAAATGCAGCAGCTAGAGTTCTTACTAGAACTAGGAAGTATGACCACATTAGCCCGGTTCTGTCACCACTGCACTGGCTCCCTATTAAACATTGTATACATTTTAAGATCTTGCTAATTACCTATAAAGCCCTGAATGGTTTGGCACCTCAGTATTTGAGTGAGCTCTTATCGCATTATAGTCCTTCACGTCCGCTGCGATTTCAAAACTCTGGACATTTGATAATATCCAGAATATCAAAATCAACTGCGGGCGGGAGATCGTTTTCCTATTTAGCGCCCAAACTCTGGAACAATCTACCTAACACTGTTTG
This sequence comes from Barbus barbus, assembly GCF_936440315.1. Lineage (NCBI taxonomy): Eukaryota > Metazoa > Chordata > Actinopteri > Cypriniformes > Cyprinidae > Barbus > Barbus barbus. Next base: position 24,204,727 of record NC_136763.1, on the reverse strand, counting down.
GGAAGCAGACACACTCGGGTTGCGGGTTCGAGTCTCCGGCCGGCAGGAATTGTAGGTGGGGGGAGTGAATGTCCAGCGCTCTCTCCACCCTCAATACCACGACTGAGGTGCCCTTGAGCAAGGCACCGAACCCCCAACTGCTCCCCGGGCGCTGCAGCATAAAATGGCTGCCCACTGCTCCGGGTGTATGTTCACGGTGTGTGTGTGTTCATTGCTGTGTGTGTGCACGTTGGATGGGTTAAATGCAGAGCACGAATTCCGAGTATGGGTCACCATACTTGGCTGAATGTCACTTCACTTCACTTCACTTCACTTCACTTCACTTCACTCTGTCAGCTTAAATCTAGATTAAAGACCCATCTCTTTAGCCTGGCTTACACATAATACATTATCGCATTTCTATAATTCAAATCCGTTAAAGGATTGTTAGGCTGCATTAATTAGGTCAACCAGAACCGGGAACACTTCCCAAAACACCTGATATACTTGTTACATTGTTAGAAGAATGCTATCTACGCTAATATTAGTCTGTTTCAAGACCACAGGTACCAGATGAGTCCTTTGCACAATCTGATTCTGCTTTAGCCTAGATTTAAACTGCTGATTTTGTCTGGCCAGAGGAGACTGACACTATTTCGACAAAATATTTCCCCGTCTAAATACTGTAAAGCTGATACAAAGCCACCCAGCTTTATATCAAGCCAATGTAAAGCTGCTTTGCCACAATTTGCATTGTTAAAGGCGCTATACCAGGGGTGTCCCAACTACGGCCCGCAGGCCATCTGCGGCCCGCTATCACTCCCGTGGCGGCCCGCGAGGGATTAAAAAAAAAATTATACGAATCTGCAGAGGTGGGCAAACTACGGGCGTTTTAATCCAGTCCGTGATGCAGTTGTTCCAATATGCAGTATCAGTAAAATCCAATAGATGGCGCTGTAGCCTGTAGTGCAGTATATAACCCCTGATTTACACCATCCCACCACTCCAGTCAATCCGCGGCACGTTTCAGAAGCGGCTCTCCGCGCGGCTTCACTAAAGACAGGCGCCAGATCAGATGGTGGATCATATCCAGATCAGATGGTGGATCAGCACCTACAGATGACCTCTACAGCCCTGAATGTCAGCAGAGACCAGGACAACTAGATGAGCCCCAGAGACTGAGCCCCAGTGAAGACCCTGTCTCCTAGACAGCCATCAGGACAAGACCACAGGAACCACATGAGTCCTTTACACAATCTGACTCTACTGCAGGCTAGATTTAAACTGCTGATTTTGTCTGGCCAGAGGAGAATGACACTATTTCGACAAACTATTTCCCTGTTTAAATACTGTAAAGCTGATATAAAGCCCCCCAGTTTTATATCAAGCTGATGTAAAGCTGCTTTGACACAATTTGCATAGTTAATAGCACTATACAAATAATAATAGTAGTAGTAGCAACCTCTTTATGTTATTCTTGACTGTGATGCTATTATTAACTGCTTTGATGCCATTCAATAAGCTATGACTTTGTTTTGATGCTTATATCCGTAAAGACATTTTTGTGAACGTTTTGCGCACATCAGTTCAATGAGTCTAACGGTTAGAGAGTCAGTCTTGTGATACAATTTTTATGAAATTAATGCCAGAAATAGGATTGACAGAGTAACAGGGATGACAGGACACATATTGTTCAGCACACTGCACATATTTGTTTACATTACTGTAAAGTTTTACCATTTTAAATTGCAATATATTGTTTTGCACTTACGTGGCATAGTTGTAAACAATAGTAAACAGTCAATTTTTTCAGTAAAACTTCATTGTTGATTTAGCACATTACATTTCTAAAAGATCTAATGTTTTAAACGGTTAGTTCACCCAAAAAATGAAAATTCTGTCATTAATTACTCACCCTCATATCGATCCAAACCAGGAAGACCTGTTCATCTTCAGAACACAAATTAAGATATTTTTGATGGAATCTGAGAGCTCTCCGACCCTCCATAGGCACGGGTTCAACCACAATTTTACGAAGCTACGAGAATATTTTTGTGTGCATGAGTTATGAAAAAAAAGTATTTTATTGAGACTGATCATCCTATCCTGGTCATTAACAACAAAAATAGTATTAATAACAATACCAACGATACTAATTAAAAATGTAACTGATGCTCATATGCCACTAAATGATAGCATATTTTAATTTTTTTTAAATTTTACACAGACAATCTTTAAAAACAGAGTGAAAACAAATCAGTAGGTGTGTTCGACTTGAAGCGGCGCTGTGCAGAATGATCAGTGTATGACATCAAAGTACCGCGAGAGCGATAAGAGAGCAGATGGATCCTTATGCTTTCTAATCGCTCTCACAGTACTTTGATGTCATACACTGATCACTCTGCGCAGCGCCGCTTCGAGTCAAATACACCTCATTTCATCCCTGTTACCCACATGTCAAATATGGAATGCCAATCCTGCCATAATTAGAAATAAATAAATAAATGTACAAAGCAGTGTAAAAAAGCAAAAATAAATAATTAATAATTTTATTTCCTTATGTATTTTCAAATTTTTTTTCCCCCCACATTTATTATTATTTTTTATTTATACATTTATTTCCACTTTTATTTATTTTCACATTTATGTATTTATTTACGTAATTATTTATTTATTTATTTCCACCTGTAAGGGAAACAGGTCAATTTAGCTCAAAGGGAATCTATGATTTTATAGGGAATTTGAACAGAATCACTGTTTCACGGCTGATCACTGAGTCGGACAGCAATTCACTGAACGAGCCATACAAAATCAACTCTGCACTGGATATTAAAATCCAAAATATAGTGAAAAATATATTAAATAGCACTGTAACAAGATCGGCAGTTTAAGACATTAACTTTTAAGCACAAAACACAAGATACTTCCCTAGTGAAAAAATTGTATACTTAAGTACAATTTATTCGTATGTACTTTAGTATAACTAAATATATTTGTGGCAAACTATAAATTGGTATACTTAAAGTCTGCTAAACTGGAACAACTCATTTTGTACTAAATGCATTGTAGTTGTTAAAAAAAAAAAAAAAAAACTCTTTCCCTCTATCTTTCTCTCCGCTTACTAGCTTGTACTTATTTGAACAATGACTGTGACTTGGTGTTACGAGCACTTCCTCTGTCTGATTGCCTCTTCAAGATTAATCGCTTTGTGTATTCCCCAATTGTAAGTCGCTTTGGATAAAAGCGTCTGCCAAATGACTAAATGTAAATGTAAATGTAGTTGTACAATAGCAGTGCTGATAAACTGGAACAACTAATTTTGTACTAAATGCATTGTAGTTGTACAATAGCAGTGCTGAAGTTCAACTAAAGTTGTATTAAATATACTTGTTTGTGCTAAAGTGGAACCATTCCAAGTATACTTAAGTGCACTTTAAATATCCACTCTTTTATAATTTTTTTTTTTTTTTTTTGTGAACAGTTATTTTTTTATTTTATTTAAAGGCAATTTAAAGGCAATAACACATGAATACAAAAACTACACATCAAAGAGAATAAGATAGTAGAAGAAGATAGTTGTTATGGACAATGGTCTGCATGATTGCTCTAGGAGAAAAGAGCAAACAACCGAAGCAGAAACAACAGAACCACCAGTGGGGAGAACCACTTTTCACAAGGGATGTACAGGCAATTCTGTCAACATTATCACCATTTCTATGCAAAATGAAAACTTTCAAATCTCTTCAAACACTTATCAAAACACCCCTAGTTCCACTATCAGTCGCAGCAAAAGCGACCACCTTGCAATATTTACCATTGCATCCATGAACACCATCCTTCCACAAATGGGCCTCCTGGACCCAAAGCAATGTCAACCCTCTTTCGCCACAATTGTTCTAAAAAACTTGAACGTTTATGGGGGCCATAAATTACATTACAACTTAGTATATTAATTTCAGTCATTACTATCAAATTAAGTGATCTGAACAAATGAGTGAAAGTTATACCACTGCAAACGAATTAACTCAAGTCTGCCTTTAAAAATCCATTAACATAAAGAAAACCCACCCCATAAAACTTTACAGACTGGGGTGAAGACCCCAGGCTGCCGCCCTCCCCTGTCTTAATCAGTGACTGTAACATGACATCCAGTACCATTCTTTAGTACACCGCCATTAGCCCTATTATAAAAGAACAGAATAACTTTGAAGTAATAAAGTGGGGTAAAAAAAAGAGCATGTATACTTTCTATAACAAGGAAACAAACATAAATAATTGCATCATGTACACTGAAAACTGTACATTAGTGATACCAAGTTTCCTAGCTTACATGAAGAACTGCCAGTAGCCGATTGTCACATGAAGTTCTAGATCAGTAAATCAGAAGTCAAGTCACTCGGTATTATCAAACCCTTATGCCACGTCCATCCCAGGAGAATGAGAAGCGGGAATGGAGCTCAGGAATTTACGCATTTTGACCGGTGACCGATTAGTTTGGTCTCGCCATGTTTCATGCCGATCTTCAGCGTAGCGGGATACTGAAGAAAGGTCTACAGGCCTGGTTCTTTCAATTCCTTCCGTATTGTACCGAAGGAACTCTGCTTCTTTGCCGTCGCGGGAGATAAGTCGGGGAAAAAGCTCAACATCACACCATCATTTGCTTTTACAGGACCACGGTGTCTTGCTTCATTTAGAATCAAATTCCTGTCGTTGTAGCGTAACAGTTTGAAGAGAAACACTCACGGTTTGGAGTGATCAGTTGAAGCTCTGGAGTAAACTTGATGCGCACGTTCGATCTCGATATCTCTGCCCGCAAGTGATGGGATCCAGATTGTCAGTGACCGTTTCAGAAAGCCAATCAGGCCATCCTTCTCTGCCCCTTTAGGTAGTCCCAGCAGGTGGAGATTACTGCATCTGCTGCGGTCTTGTAAATCAGTCACTTGTTGCACGAGGTCATCCAGACGCATAGTGTGTTCGCCGATCACTTTTTTTCTGCTCTCTCTTTTTTTTCCCCGATTAAAAAGTAAACTTTAGAGCATATATTCTGGATTGTAGTCACGTGAGAGGCGAATGCAGTGCGCATTGCTGCTAATTCAGCCTTCAAAATGTCCTCAAATCGCTTTATAGTGACCGCTATAGGACCTTCCATGTCTCGGCCCACCGCGGCCATTGGTTTTGTTTTCTTCTTACTTGGCGAGGATGATGGTGAAAGATAAGTGAGTTTCCGACTCTGTGACATCACGGAGCTCAGCTAATGTGCGTCTTGGCTCATGAAAGCATCACGTGATTTGTAGTGCATGAGCATGTAAACATACATATATTGCTGAGTCTTTTGTGGGATTGTGTATATGCAGCAGAGTGTGTAAAGTGTCTAGTGCACATAAAGGAGAGTGTGTTACTACAGGTGGTTTGTACAGGTGGTTTGCACCTGTGTGTAGCACACTTCGAATTGCACAAAAAAGTTCCATACAGTTTTTTCTTTGGTTTGCATGGGGTTTCAGAGGGGGGCGGTTTGAGTTCAGGGCTCTCACAGCCTGGTGGAAAAAGCTGTTGAGCAGTCTGGCGGAGCGGGCTCTGATGCTCCGGTACCGTCTTCCTGATGGTAGGAGCTGGAAGAGACTGTGGGAGGGATGGGTGGAGTCCTTCACGATGCTGTTGGTTTTGCTGAAGCATCGTGTAAGGAAAATGTCCAGGATGGAGGGGAGAGGGGCACCGATGATCTTTGCAGCTGTGTTCACTGTCCGCTGGAGGGTCTTGCGGTCAGCAGCACTGCAGTTCCCGTACCAGACAGTGATGCAGCTGGTCAGCACACTCTCAATGGTGCCTCTGTAGAATGTGGTGAGGATAGGTGGAGGGAGACTTGCTCTTTTCAGCCGGCGGAGAAAGTGTAGGCGCTGTTGTGCCTTTTTGGAGAGTGACATGGTGTTGGTGGTCCAGGTGAGATCCTCTGTGATGTGCACCCCCAGGAATTTAGTGCAGCTGACTCTCTCCACAGTCGAGCTGTCGATGGTCAGTGGGGGGTGGTCAACGGAGTTTCTTCTGAAGTCCATCACAACCTCCTTTGTCTTCTCCACATTGAGGGACAGATTGTTAGTGCCACACCATTCAGCCATCTGTGCCACTTCCTCTCTGTAGTGCGTTTCATCGTTGTTGCTGATGAGACCTACCACTGTTGTGTTATCAGCAAACTTGATGATGTGGTTGGAGCTGAACTTGGCAGTGCAGTCGTGGGTCAGCAGTGTGAAGAGCAGCGGGCTGAGCACACAGCCTTGTGGGGCCCCTGTGCTCAGTGTGGTAGAGCTCGAGGTTTTGTGGCCGACACGGACTGACTGAGGTCTTCCGGTTAGAAAGTCCAGGATCCAGTTACACAGGGAATTGTTAAGGCCCAGCAGGTTTAGTTTATTTATGAGCTGTTGTGGGATTATTGTGTTGAATGCCGAGCTGAAGTCAATGAACAGCATTCTAACATAGGAGTCTTTATTTTCTAGGTGGGTAAGAGCCAGGTGGAGGGTGGAGGAAACTGCATCGTCCGTAGAGCGGTTTGGACGGTATGCAAACTGGAGCGGGTCGAGTGTGTTGGGGAGGCTGGTTTTGATGTTGTGCATGACTAACCTCTCAAAGCACTTCATCATGATTGGAGTCAGTGCTATGGGACGGTAGTCATTGAGACAGGACACAGGTGATTTCTTTGGTACCGGTATGATTGTTGTGGATTTGAAACACGTGGGGACGACTGCCTGGCTCAGCGAGGTGTTGAAGATATCTGTTAGGACATCTGTCAGCTGTGCAGCAGTCTCTCAGAACATGGCCAGGTATGTTGTCAGGTCCCGCAGCCTTGTGTGGGTTAATCCTGTTGTGTACTTATTATATAATTTATTAATGCAATAAATTAACCTTTATAAATAATGCCACAGCTTAAGAATTGCCTTTTACTACCACCCCAAGCATACCACCCAACTCAATTATCCAGAGAACATCAGTGGAACATTGGACACAGACATTTGAACATTGGCTGAAGGAAACCCTGCGGACTGGATTCGAACCCGGGTTGCTGCCACACAGGTGCACTCACTTTACAACTAGGGTTGCAAAAAAATTTAAATATCGAGAAAATTGCCTTTAATGTTGTCCAAATTGAAGCCCTTAGCAATGCATCTTACTAATCAAAATTAAGTTTATATAAAATTTATGGTAGGAAATTTACTAAATATCTTCATGGAACATGATCTTTCTTAATATCCTAATGATTTTTGGCATAAAAGAAAAATCGATAATTTTGACCCATACAATGTATTTTTGGCCATTGCTACAAATATACCCATGCTACTTATGACTGTTTTTTTGGTCCAGGGTCGCATATGTATGTAAAGCTGCTTTGCAACAATGCAAAATTGTGAAAAGCACTATTTGAAGTGTGGTTAAATTATTGAAAAGGTAAAGTTCACAACTATACAAAGTACTGCATCATTATGAATTATTATAATAATTATTTGCAACTCAAAACATTTATTTTTATCTATACTATTTTATACTCAACAAGTATACAGTGTATTGTATTGTACATTTAATCATAAAAGGATTCAGCTAAAATAAATTACTGAAGTATTACTTCAAAATTTAACTAATTAAATTGTTTTATTTGCAAATCCCCCATTGTTACATTTGTGCTGTAGGCAAAAGCTGTGTTTGGAAACTCTGCCCTTACAGCACCTGTTAGCAAAAACATACTGGATGTTTCAGTTCATACCTCTTTGGTGTCTTTGGTTTGCCCAAAAAGAAAGTCTCATTTAAAAAAATTACACAGCATCATCTTAAAATAATTTCATCATTCTCAGATTTTAAATACACAGTGAGATTAGTGTCTTTAGCTGCAATGAGTCTCTAGACTCCAAAGTTCCCTTATTGAATGGGAACTCACACTGCGTCCCCCTAGAGGACACTTTGGGGAATGCCCTCAGCGTGACCGGTGTCTGAAGTGCATGTGGAAGCATGACAATGAACGTCTCGGGTTACGTATGTAACCCTGGTTCCCTGAAGGGAACGAGACGCTGCGTCGAACGCTACGGGGAACGCCTTCAGCGTGACCGCGCTCTGAACCAGAGTGTAAAATGTCCAATGAAAGGGCGAGACGTCATAGGCGGTGACGTCACTGACCGGAAAGCATATAAGCACGTGCGGTGGAGCCGGCGTTTGCTTCCAGGAATGAAGCAACCGCTCGCAGGGATACAGGAAGTATGGCCTAGAGACGCAGCGTCTCGTTCCCTTCAGGGAACCAGGGTTACATACGTAACCCGAGACGTTCCCTTCCAGGAACTCGAGCTGCGTCGAACGCTACGGGGAACGAGATGCCAACGCCACCAGACTTCCAAATACCTGCCCTGTGTGTATCACTGGGAGCACAGCGAGGGCGAGAAAGAAGAGCCGGGAGTGGCCGTAAGATCAAGGTGATAGAACCGAACAAAGGTGAGGGGCGTGGACCAACCCGCAGCATTGCAGATATCCTGCATCGAAACCCCTGCCAGAAAGGCCTTGGAGGCCGCCATACTCCTAGTTGAATGGGCCTTAAGCCCCAGAGGCGAAGGGATGCCTGAAGATTCATAGGCCAAGGAAATAGTATCCACAATCCACCTGCTAAGGGTCTGCCTAGAAGCAGGCAGACCCCGCTTAGGAGGACCGAAGCAAACTAGCAATTGGTCCGTCCTTCTCCACAGGGCAGCTCTGTGGACGTATGCGTCCAGTGCTCACACTGGACACACACAGTTATGCTTTCGCTGGTCAGGCTCCCGAAAGGGAGGAGGACTGGGGGCCTGCAGCACGACAGGCCGTGGTATAGAAGAGGGGATCTAGGAAATAACCCGCTCGAGGGTAGAAAAACGCTTTGGCCAGACCAGGGGCAAAGACGAGATAAGAAGGGGCCATGAAGGGCCTACAAATCCCCACTCTCTTAAGAGACCACAGCCAGGTCCCCGTAGGGACACGTCGTACAGGAGGCCTCAGCCTCAGCGCACCGTGGAGGAAACATGTAACCAGGGGGTGTCGACCCACTGTAAGGCCACCGAGAAGGGCATGGTAGGCCGATAAAGCCGCCACGTAACCTTCAGGGTGGAGTGAGTTACCCCTGCGGAGAAACAGGCCTGCGGGACCTGCAGCACTGTACCAAACGGGCAGTTAACTGGGTCAAGGTGGCGGTCTCCGCACCAAGAAGTGAAATATTTTCACTTCAGGGCATAGTTTCCTCGTAGAGGGAGCTCTGGATTGGAAGATGGTCTCAGCAACCTCGGTTGAGAGACCGGAAGCTATGAGCTGCGCCCCCTCAGAGGCCAGAACTTCCACACGTAATGCGTGCGTCGCCTCGGCAACGTGCGCTGCAACAGCGAGCACTCACTCAGAGGGGGAAGAACCGCACACGCGGGCTTCCACGAGCGAGAGCGCTAGATCTGGGGAATGCAGGAGGAGATAGGGCGAACCCGTCTCCAACCTGTTCACCAGATCCCTGTTGCCATCCAGAACTCCCGGGAGCAGAGCAATCGGGGAAAAACCGTACAGACGAAGCCTCGGCCAGGTCTGTACCAAGCGTCCAGTCCAAAGGAGCTGGAGGAACTAGAGGGGCATAGCGCTGACTCTCGAGTCGCACAGCCAAAAACCTCCATATCTGCTTCACCACCTCGGGGTGAAGCATCCATTCCCCGGGCCTCGGCCCCTGCCTCGACAGGATGTCTGCTCCCACATTGAGATACCCAGGGATATCGATGGCTCTGAGCGAGCGAAGTTTGCCCTGGGACCACACAAGGATCTGGTGCGCCAGCTTGTACAAGGGGCGCGAACGCAGACCTCCCTGGTGGTTGATGTAAGAGACCACCGCTGTGCTGTCGGTGCGCACCAACACATGGTGATCTCTTAGGTCCGGGAGAAAGTGCTTGAGTGCACGAAACACGGCCAACATTTCCAAACAATTGATATGCCACGTTAGATGGCGACCGCTCCACAGACCGCGGGCAGGGTGGCCACTCATGACCGCTCCCCAACCGGTGAGGGATGCGTCCGTCGCTAGCATTACGCGGCGACAAGAGGCTCCCAGCACCGGGCCCTGAGACAAGAACCAAGCTTGGCTCCACATGTCTAAGGCACGTAGGCATCGCCGCGTGACCTTGATCATGCGAAGCGGGTTTCCCCTCGGGGAGAACCCCTTGGTCTTGAGCCACCACTGTAGGGGTCTCATGTACAGGAGGCCAAAAGTAATCACGTTGGACGCAGCTGCCATGAGCCCCAGCAGTTTCTGAAACTGCCTGACAGTGAGTGACTGGCCCTCTTTCACTCTCTTGACTGAGGTGAGAATCGACTCGCTCCGAGCGGGAGACATACGTGCCTGCATCGTGGTCGAATCCCACACCACGCCTAGATAAGTGGTTCTCTATACTGGAGAAATCACACTTTCTTGGCGTTCAGTCTCAACCCCTTCATGTGCGCGAGAACGACATCTCGATGCCGAGTCGCCACCTGCTCTGATCGAGCCAGAATCAACCAATCGTTGATGTAAAATGCGGGGTACGAGTGCAGGGCCAACGAGAAGAACCCAATATCGGTAAGCTTTGCCCCTAAAAGCAAACCTGAGGGACTTCCCGTGAGAGGGAAGGATGGAGACGTGAAATATGCGTCCTTAGATCCATCGTGACAAACCAGTCCTCGGACTTGGTCTGAGACACGACTGATGAGTGTAAGCACCCTGAACTTCAGTCACATGACTGAGCGGTTCAACTGACGCAGATCTACCATCCTTCCTTGGAACAATGAAGTACCGGCTGTAGAACCCGGACTCTCTTCCGTGAGGAGGGACCACCTCGATGGCCTCCTTCCCCAAGAGAGTGTCTACTTCCTGTTCCATGATCAGAGCCTGCTGGGGGCCCACGCACGTGGGAATCACCCCATTGAAAGGCGGTGGCGGAGCGCCGAACTGAATACAAAAGGCCTTTCTCTACAGTACGCAGGACCCAATGAGATCCAATTGGCAGTAGTTTCCACGCTGCCTAAATGGTCTACTAAGGGAACCAGTCTCTCGAGACTGGCCTCTGATGTACCCAGAGCTGCTGGCACGGTGCCCTGAAGCGGAGGACCGGCAGGGGACGGCCGAACCAGGAGCTCTAGGGACCCCCGCAGGGGTGGCGAGCTTCTCAGCTCCGCTACACTTCGGGGCGGAAGAAACTGAGAACACCGCTCGCTGGAGCCAGCTGCGCCCTGGAACTCTGGCAGGGTTGGCAGACTGCTCTCCCGAGGGCACTGGGGGAGACGGACACCCGATCTGCCCCAGAGGGGTCTGCCCTCGTAAGTCCTAGGCACAGCACCAGGACTGCCTCAGCCTCAGCCCCCTAATGAATGATGGTCCTCAGACCCACGTCATTCCTAGGAAGACCAAGCTGAAGAACCAGACCCTGCAAGGCAGGACCCAAAGAGACACATCGGCAGTAGTTCCCACGCTGCCTGATGGTCTCCTAAGGGAACCAGTCTCTCGAGACTGGCCTCTGGCATGCCTAGAGCTGCTGGCTCGGTGCCCTGAAGCGGAGGACCGGCAGGAGACGGCCGAACCAGGAGCTCTAGGGACCCCCGCAGGGGTGGCGAGCTTCCCAGCTCCGCTACACTTCGGGGCGGAAGAACTGAGAACATTGCTCGCTGGAGCCAGCTGCGCCCTGGAACTCTGGCAGGGTTGGCAGACTGATCTCCCACGCCCGTAGGCTTCTTGGCCGAGAACCCCCTTAGACTTAAGAACGGTCCGCAGATCCGGCTTAGCCTTAGAGGTCCCCGACCCAGAGCGTTAGCTGCCACGGCCCCACCTCGGTGGGGTGTGAGTAGCCACGCTCTGTTTTGCGCCCGAGGGCACGCGGCGAGGGCTGCTCCCGCCTAGCAGCCCCCTGAGCTGGAGAAAGGCGAGGGAGAAACCGCTGAAACGCCGCCGCTTGTCTACGAGCCTCCTGGTACCTGTCGACGACGTAATTGACGTAGTCGCCGAACAGGCCAGAAGGCGCAAGCGGGGCGTCCATAAGGAAAACCCTATCTTCTCCTTCATGTCAGATAGGGTCGACCACAGACAGCGTTTCTAGGGAGCTCAGAGACCAACTTATAATTCAATCAAGTTGAGCCCAATCCCTCATCCAGCTCTCTAAGCAGGTACGTCAGCTTGGTGTGCCTGCAACACTCTCTCTTTTTTTTTTTTTTTTCCGGTGTGCAGACACGCACCAGCCTGACCTGCAGCCGCGAGCCTTCAGAGACAACGCCACGCAAGGGGACAGATAGCTCGCGAGCGTCTGTTCCACCCGGGGCATCGCTCTGATATGAATGAGAATAACGCACGCGTCGCCTCGGCAACGCGCGCTGCGATCCCCGCACTCACACTCGCCGCCGTGCCTCAGCAGCGGCGGGAATGTGAGATGTACAGCGGAGAGAAACACAACCAGCCCCCTTTTTTTTTTTTTTTTTTTAGAGCTGACTGCGCGCCGTTCTCATTCATAATATGCTTGTGCAAGCACTGTTTCATTGACGCGTCCACCTCCTCGGAGGAAGACAGGTCTAGGAAAGGAAGAAGACACGGGCTCGCCCGTCTTCATTCAAGGCTAGTGAAACTCACTCCTCTCTTTTTCTTTTTCAAAGAGAGCCTTCAGAGAGCAGGCGTAAGAAATGAAAAAGCTCACAAACGGGCAGTCAGCTCCCTCGAGAGCTGAATCTGCGCGCTCTGCTCTCAAGCAGACCACACACAGACTGCGTGTATCCCAAGCAGTGATATAATGTTGTGTAGGGAGGAACACACAGCCCAGAATGCGATCTGCTATCGCCCCAGTGCTTGCACATATTGCTGGAGCCTACTTAAGTGATTGTGCAGGACAAACAACACTAAATAAGACTCACAACATGCAAAGACAATACACACAGACAGAGAAGCGGTTGCTGAATGACAAAAAGCAAACGCCGGCTCCACCGCACGTGCTTATATGCTTTCCGGTCAGTGACGTCACCGCCTATGACGTCTCGCCCTTTCATTGGACATTTTACACTCTGGTTCAGAGCGCGGTCACGCTGAGGGCGTTCCCCGTAGCGTTCGACGCAGCTCGAGTTCCTGGAAGGGAACTTGACATTGGCCTATGATGTGATACTGACCGTGAGTATAAAAGGGCACCTGTAGAATACGGCATCAGCTTCTTGTCTTCAGGAGCCATTTGTTTGTGTGTGCTTGTGTGAAGCAGGACGTGAAAAAAAAAAAAAAAAGGAAAGCATGAGCTTGGGACAGGTCTCTCCCTATCCCAATCCTCATTCACCAGCTCTGTTGCTCTCGAACCGGATCTGGAAGCCGGATCTGGAATATTATGACTGGTTTATTCCGATCCGGCAGAGAGCACGTTACTCGGCCGGTCTAGCTCCGAGGAGATAGACGTGACAGGAGTCGAGGCAGACGCTACATCAACCGTCTCCTTCTCGTCACCCGCGTATGGGGAACTCTTAGATGTCATGACTCGCGCCACTGCCAGGCTGACCCTGGACTATTCGGCGGAGTTGCAGGAATGCACATCTAGTAGCTGTCTGGATGAGCACTTCCTAGCGGGTCATAAACGCTCTGCCCCTCTGAGCCTTCCATTCCTCCCTGAGCTTCACAGCGAGCTGTTGAGGTCATGGAGGAATCCTTTTTCTGCCCGCGTCTTTCCCCCTAGCAAGTCCAACTATGCTAATGTGAAGGGGTTGGAAGACACAAAGATGCCTCGGATGGAGGAATTCCTTGCGGGTTATCTCGCTGCTCCCCAGGCATCTTCGTGGAAGGCTTCTACCTTGCTTTCGAAGCCGTGCCAGTTTAAATCTAGGCTCGTGGGCAAGGCATATGCAGTGACTGGGCAGGCGGGCAGTACCCTGCATACTATTTCTGTAATGAAGGCATACCAGGCGGACCTGCTAAAAGATGCTGATGCAGCGGAGGGCGTGGCTCCTGCTGAAATCGAGGAGCTCCGCCGCTCATCTGATCTTGCCCTCCGTGCGACCAAGCAAGCGGCTCGCGCCATCGGCCGGTCTCTTGAGCCACTCATTATCACGGAGAGGCATTAATGGCTTAACCTGTTGGGAATAAAGGAGAAGGACAGGTCCTTTCTCCCTGATGCCCCAGTTTTGCCTGCCGGGCTTTTCGGAACTGCTGTAGAGACAGTAGTCCGTAAGTTGTGGGAGGCGAAGGTTAAGTCAGGGGTGTTTGAGCGCTACATCCCTTGCCGTAGGCGGCGTCCTTTCGGTCAACCACCTGAAGCTGAGCCTGCCGCCGGGCCCAGCTGGCGGCAGGGTCAGAAGGTGAGCGTAGCTGCGAGAGCCCCACCTCTGAGGAGTCGGGGCGCTGGGCAGTGACCTCGCTCGAGGCAAAGACAGGACCTCAGGGAAGTTATCGAGGCCAAGAAAGGAAGCCGAAGCCCTGAGTCCAAGGCTTTTATTTAATTTACTGTTAGCTTTCGTTAAAGAAAGCCTCTTACTAGCCTCAGTTGAATGTTGATTTCATTTTTTGCAACTTTGTTGTCATTTTCAACTTGGAATATAATATATTGCTTTCTTCTACTACAATTTTTGTCATGTAGTGGGGATCAGTCCCTGATTTCAATTCATACTTTTCCCAGTACAACGGCGGCTTTCCCGTTGTATTGGTGTTAGGTTGTGAGATGTTGAGGAAGGTGGGCTACTCCGCGAATCGCATCCCACTCCTTCAGCTATTTTTCTCTATGTGATACGAATCGTGTTATGGGTTTAGAAAGTTGGGCAGAATCATTTCTTGCTTCCCACTTCTTATTTTTATGTAGACGGGACAAGGCAGGTTGCCTTCGTACTGCACAAGACGGTGAGATGTGTTGAGAAGATGGGCAGTATTGCAGCTTGCATTCCCACTTCTTAAACTATCACGCAATAAGGCGGGGTGGTTTCCCCTCTGTATTGCGCTTAACACTGTGAGATATAGGCAAGAAAGTTGGGCTATTCCGCGGCTAGCGTCCCACTACCTCGGCTGTAATCCTCACAATATTATACGGTTTGAAGTAGATGGGCAGTACCGCTTCTCGCATTCCCACTTCTTTTAATTTACCATGTGATAGCGCAGGGAGGGTTTATTCCTCCGTTTGTGCGCACAGATGTGAGAAGTACGCAGAGATGGTGGGCTATTCCGCGGCTTGCGTCCCACCTCCTCAGCTATGATCCTCACAATATTATGACGGTTTAAAGTAGATGGGCTATATCGCTTCTCGCGATCCCACTTCTTATAACTTACAGTGATTAGCACATCTGCTTGTGTGTATATATGTGAGAAGTACGCGGAGATGGTGGGCAAATCTGCAACACAATAGTGTGCACTCTACCAAGTTCTGATATTTAGCAAATGTACAGCAAAATCGATTGTTGGTGAATTTCAGAGCTCATGAATGTATATGGTGAGGAGAGACTGACTTATCAAGCCCCCTTCACTGAACATACTGTAGCCTATATTTAGGCCGATGTTAAAATCACATTATTAAAATACTTAAAGGTGGGGTATGCCATTTTTCAAAAACGTTGAGGACGAGTACCAAAACAAACTTGTAGCCAATCAGCAGTAAGGGGGGTGTCTACTCATGATATGGAGGAGAGAGCATTCAGCGAACAGCCGAGCCTGGCGACAGAAAGATAGAGATTGCGGATAAAAAAGTCCAGCTTTTGGGTGGAGTGGCCAATCAGAGGCCTGAATTTTGAGTGGGAGAGACTTTCTTTGTCTCCGTTTATGATCCATTTGCATTTTCATTGCTGGTCTGAAGAGTTGGTGCAGTTTTACTTCAAAGTAAACAGTTTTACAGTTGTCCTGCTATTTAAATACCCTGGACAACTTTTGCACATTCCTCTTAGTACTATTTAAGTCAACAACATACTGACCTGTACTGACCTGCACATTTATATTTATATATTTTTGTTATCTCTTATTTTATTTTATTCCTCTTATTTTCTACTTTTCTTTTTCTTAATATTTGTATTCTATATAATTGCACTGTCCTTGGAGCGGACCTGACCTACATTTCACTGCTGGTTATACCCTGTATAATTGTGTATGTGACAAATAAAAATCTTGAATCTTGAATCTTGAATCAAAGCATAGTAAAACATTGTATGATGCATTTCACGATCACATGCTAACTGCATTTTTTAATGTAACCAAAAACCAAAACCAACATTGACAGTATCAGAAACAAACCCGTAAACTGATGTCCAGGGCATTTTAAAAAAACCTGTATTAAGTATGCATCATGAATATGGAATGCCACATTCTTAATTCCAATCGATAAATTCAATTAAAATAATAAAGGGCTGTTACTAGTAAAAATTAAATCAGTGTCAACAAAAGCCATCAGAGACATTATTACTGAATGCATTTACACTGCAATTAGCCTACAAATGCATAAAATGTTATGAAATTAATGTGTTAAATTTTGAAGGCAGAAATATGTCAATATGTCAATCAATTAAATTATACATTTAATATGAAACTAAAACACTAGGTGACGCCAAGTCACTGTCTTAACGAGTGAGTTCAATCCGGATTCCTTCAAATAGGTTATGCTGATTATGAAAATACCACTTGTTCAGCTGTGGATTTGTTTCTGTGATAATTATATGTAGGCCTAATGTGTTAAGATTCCATCGCTTTCTCTATTTTTTCTTTCTTTTTCTTTTTGTGTAAAGAAAACACTGTACTTTATTATTATTATTATTATAGGCAAAGACAATTTTAAAAATAACAGTATAAACCATTATTTTTTCTACTCAAACCGGTTTCGGAACGGTAATAATACAGAGGAACGCAGGAACGGAGTGAACTGATTGACACTTTTTTCATTTTTAAACCCTGACCAGGAGTGGCGTCCAAGTCAAGATTTTAGAACCTGATGAACGTAAGCGGAGTGGACCATACCGCAGTGTTGCAAATGCCGTATAAGGAAACACTGGAAAGAAAGTCCTTGGAGGCTGCCGTACTTCTAGTAGAGTGAGCCCTGACCCCCAATGGAGAGTGGAGATCAGATGACTCATAGGCTATTGAAATAGCATCCACTATCCACCTGCTTAGTGTCTGCTTGGTCACAGGGAGACCTTTCTTAGGAGGACCATAACTTCTCCAGGATCTAACTTTCTCCACAGGGCAGCTCTGTGGATGTACGAGTCAAATGCTCACACTGGACACATATTCCATGTTTCCTGCAGTCCCACAACAGTTCAGCAAAATGTTCAATGGGTGTTTTTTAAAGTTTTTTCATAATGATTGTAGCGACATGGTCACCACTGAACAAGGTGTGCGCAACCATAATTAACTCCTAGATTAACTGTGTCCATTGTGAAAGACTGGAAGTAGTGGAAAGCTACAATATAGAGTCTAGCCAAAATGCAGACAATTTTGCAACAGCAAAAGGCAAAGTAGAGGAAAACAAAAATGTTCTAACCTCCATCTAGACTGCGAGAAAGAAGGTATCTCTTGCTGGTGAACCGTTCAAAGTGGGGAGCGGGCCGATCGATCAGAGCACTGGCCTGCCGTGTCTGGGCCTGGGTCCTTCCACTGTATCTGAACTTTGAACCCATCACCAGAAAGCCCTTTGGTGGTGGCTCAGGAGACACTAGCCTAAAACAGACCAATACAGGAAAATGTTATTGGTTTACTGATATTAACGTCATTAATAATCTGCATGAGAAGGTACTGAAAAGACAACCCCCCTGTATTAATAAAAAGCTATACAGTGGTTGATAGGTAATTGTCTCAAGTCAAAATAGCCCAACACCGAGTCTCTATGGTATTCTGGTCTTTATAATAACATACCTAGAGCAATAGAGGTTATGCAAACAGAGGCCTTCAATCTGAGATTCTTTATCAATGTTAGTCATTCCTAAACTTTTTCATATATTTAAAAAAAGGCAGTGTAACTATCAAGACATAGCCACACCAGACTATGTTCTCCATTGATGCCATTTAAATTTCATGCAAATGTGGGAGACCGGAGACAAAACATATTCAATAGTATGACAGCTTCAGGCATTGGGAGGTCAAATACAAATGACTGAAAGTCATAAAAGATAAATTCATAGGACAATGGTGACCCAAGGTTTGTCACTAAGAAATGTGAAGTAAAATAATGGCTGCCACATTGACATGAGCATGACTACAATGTTGATAACAAAATTATATAAATCAAATTAGTCCAGCTAGTTTACCTGAAAAAGGTGTGGTGTTCAATGCAAACCTTCCATAGCCTCTTGGCGGCTCTGTGATTAGACAGCTTGAAGCCAATGGTGCTCTCAAATTGCTCATACTGTGTAAAAGAAGAGGAAGAACAAATCAGTTAGTTCCCTGTCACGATCTGGTCACTTTTGTCTGTTATATGTGGTGACAGAGTCCTGACACCCATGTTTTTGTATTTTGTGTCTGGTTGAGCACACAGATCGTGGTAATTCTCCTTGGCTGTATACTCTCCTGTTCCTTTTGTGTTGGAGTGTAGGGTATGGATCCTGACACTTCTGTCTGCATTAATGTCATTTTTGTGGTGTGAACACTTGGCTTCTGTCATGTTTGTTCCTATTTACCATATGCTCTTCTATCTCATGTCTTGTCCCTGCCCTCTTGTTATCTTGTTAATAGTTCATTTGCCCCACCTGCTCTCCCTTAATATTCTTTTCATTTGCTGCCCTATTTAACACCCCTCTCTTCTGTGTGAGTTCTTGTGCCTTATGCTGGGCACACACTGCACAATTTTAGCCCCAATCACATAGTGTGTGTTATCAAAGACACAACTTGAGAGAAGCACATTAAATATCTGGACCTGTTAGCGAGTCCTGCAGTGTAAAATATGATTTGACTGAAGATGACACTGGCGATGACCAATGTTTCCTTTTTTTTTCTTGCTGAGCAAACCTTTTCTCAATTGGGTGGACATTTCGGCCACCTGAGCAAAAACATTCTTAACACCAAACCTGTACAGCGTGTGCACACACACAAAAAAAATTTGTAACTTTTAACTGTAATGTGCTGTTTATATTTGATTCGACCATTGATGTAACTAAATGATGCACATTTTTTTTACAGTGCAATTTCATAGCAGAAAATTCTATTAAAAATTACGCAACAGTTTGACAGTTAACAGTTTGAGTCTTTATTATAATATAATAGGCCTATAATAATATAATATAATATAATACAAAAAAAATAAACTTTTTGAGGTCAATTATTAGATTTATATAATATTATATAACAATATACTGTAATGTAATATAAATTGAAACTATAATATAATAAACAAATTGAAGCATTTAAACTGAAAGAATAGAATAGAATTAAATAGAATACAAAGCATTTAAACTCATATTGTTCAAAAATGTGAATGTGAATTCTAATAATTACAGTATCTAAACATCCCTATGTAGTAGCGTTTGCACACTACTACACCTGACTGTGGCTTTTAAATGTCTCAGACTTTTGTTACCGTTCTGTGCCCATCATTTGTATTTTTGATATACTAAACTAGAATAGTAAAGTCTGCTAAATTGGAACAACTAATTTTGTCCTTAATGCACTTTAATTGTGCAGAAGTAGTTCTGAAGTCCAACTAAAGATATACTGATGCATATTTGATTTTGCAAAAGTGGAACTATTGCAAGTATACTTTAGGTACACTTTAAGGGTGCTTTCATACTTCGTTTACCTGGTCCGAACCCGAGTTCGATTGCTCCCCCCTCCCCCTGCCCTCACTGGACTGCATTTCTATTATTTTATTTGGGTCCCCCTACCCCATTGCTTAGTAACAATGGCACAGGGGAAGGCGGCAAAATTCATAACATTACTCTCTTCACTTTTAGATATTTGTTTTTGAACCATTGTTTTGTTTCCAAAGCTTCAGTACATAACTGCACATATGTCTGTCTTACGAATGTACTGCAAATGCTCTAAAGAATACTGAAGGGGAACAGAAATGCGATATATATAGCTCTCTACTTTCAGAGCATCAGTCATAATCGTCAGGAAAGTGCGTGACACATGCACACAAACTCACATTTCAGTCAGGACCACTTCCGTCAAAGTATATTTATCACAATTATATTGCACACTGTTAGTGTCGGCGGTATGGTTCTGTTCTGGGCAAAACTCCACACGCTTATCCATGAGGGTCAACACATCTGATGCAATTTGAATGGTCAATGATGGGAAATTTTGCTTAATAATCATATTTATGGGGGGGAAGCATCACCCCAGCTCAGCAAGCGAGGACATGCAACAAGCATGCTGCTTGAGCTGTTTAAGCAACTGTGATCATAGAAGCGGGAAACATACACCCCTAGCAGCAGCAAGTCTGATACAACAGCCTGTTGTATATTATCCAAATTAAAGTGTCTAACATGCTATTAATTGCATTAATGGGGAAGCATCACCCCAAGCTGAGCAATTGAGGATATGCAACAAGCACGTTGCTTAAGCTGCTTTAAAGCAAATATGAGATTGTAAAGGTGTAAAATTGTAAAGCATACACCCCTAGCATAAGCAAGTATAATACAAGTAGGGTTGGGCGATATGGCCTAAGAAAAAAATCCCAGAGTTTTTCACAAAAAATCCGATTTACGATTAAAATCGTTTTTTTCCCCCCTACTTAAAATCAATCTGCAGATGACAAAAAAAATTGTTAAAAAAAACAAGTTTAAGATCTTGCTATTCAGTAGATAGTTGGTAGTTCTGATAAAGTGCAAACAAAACATTCAACAGCATTAAATATCAGTGACTACAGGTAGTTTTTTGGTGGGACGATGACGAATGATTTACAGATCCTGAGCACCACTGACAAGCATCTGATCTTGTAAAATGTGTGGTAAGTACTGCCGCTCCATAGTATACAAACAGAGTACGTGTGATTGCGAATCTCGAAAGTGAAAGTGAAGCTAAAAGCGATCGTGCATTCAAAAGAGGTTTCAATGCCAGGCAAAATAGCGGCTCCCTGATGCCTGCAATTTTATATACAGTATGATTACCCAATGATAAAACTGCAAGAGAAAGTACTGAAATATATATTTTCCTCCCACCTCATATTTATTCCCTTTAAGGGGTTCCATAGTACACGTCATTTTCTTTCCGTACACAGTATTGGGATGTAGTGGATTGCGGGGAGGAGGATCACGATGCCGGCTTAACATCGTGATGTCTATCAGCCATTCATCTATCGCCCCAACCCTACATGGCAAACGCTCGGGGGGAGGGCTGAGCCCATTCGGAACTACGGGAGCCCAGAGGGGAGTGTCGGCGGATGTTAGAGAAAAACGATTTTCATTCAAACAAGTCGACGTAAAAAACACACTCGAATTAATCGATAAAATCGATTTATCGCCCAGCCCTAACAACAAGCACGCTAATATGTATTTATGTATATATTGTACCATATTATGGGGGAAGCATCACCCCAAGTTGAGCAATGAGGATGAGCAACAAGCGTGTTGCTTTGAGCTGCTTAAAGCAATTATGTGATCATAAAGGGGGAAGCATACACCCCTAGCAGTAGCAAGGACATCAATCATGTTGTATATTGCATAATTTAGTATAGAGCTTGGGGAAACTATGTAATTGCGCATTGCATTCTGGGTGGTCGCCACCATGTTTTAAGAGATGCTAAGTAGCGTACAATGACAACAAATACAAATCACCAGAGGAAAATGACTGTATTAACGTAATTTTTTTAAAACGCTGCTTGCACTTGGACTAAATAATAATAAATGGACTAATATTTAAATATTGATACACTTTGTACACTTCTACTTAAGAGATAATGACTGAGCCAGTTGCATCAGGGACCTGCATGGGCTGGGTCCAATGGCAAAATGGTGGGAGTAAGAGCCAAACCACCAACTGTGACCCTGGACCACAAAACCAGTCATAAGTAGAACAGGTATATTAGTAGCAATAGCCAAAAATACATGATATGGGTCAAAGTTATAATTTTTTATTTTATGCCAAAAATCATTAAGATATTATGTAAATTTCCTACTATAAATATATTAAAACTTAATTTTTGATTAGTAATATGCATAGCTAAGGACTTCATTTGAACAGCTTTAAAGGCAATATTCTCAATATTTAGATTTTTTGGCACCCTCAGATTCCAGATTTTTAAATAGTTGTGTCTCGGCCAAATATTGTTGGTAGCACTTTAATTTACAGTACGTGTACTTCCCTGGTACATACATGGTAAATATCTTGTACCTGCATATGAGTGGTAACACAAAGTACTTACCTGAAGTGTATGTACATGGTAACTGTTAGGAAATGATCAGAACATGAAACGTGTGGATTCATCTGCAGGGTTTTATTCAAAGACATGGTCAGAAACGAGCAAGCAGTCACAGATGAGGCAAGATAAAGAGTATTCCTAGGACAAGCGTGGGTCTATAATCGGCGAACGGTGTCCAACAGGGCAAGGCAAAGAGAGATAAACCAGGTAAACAAGCAATAATCCGGGCAGGGGAAAACACAATCCAAAACAGCAAAGCAAAGGGTTAAACCAAGATACACAGGCTAGAATGAAAACAGGCAAGACTATGACTATGAAAACTACGATAGGCTCCGTAACGTAGCTATCAGCAAGGGTAGCGATATGTGCTTACAATACTCGGCAATCTGAATGAGGAAGTCCATGGCTTAAGTAAGGCGTGTGATAGGAATCAGCTGTGTGTGTGTGTGTCATCAGTGTAATGGATGATGGGAAATGTAGTCCGGGGGGGAAGTAGTGTACTACAGTAGTGTAGTGCAAGTGTCCATGTGGTGAGCGGGTGACCTCTGGTGGTGAGTGAACAGAGCCAGAGGCCAGGACAGGGCCGACAGAGCAGGGACCCACCAGGGCGGAGTGGACGGAACAGGAGCCGACCAGGGCGGAGCGGACGGAACAGGAGCCCACCAGGGCGGAGCGGACGGAACAGGAGCCGTGTGCGACTTAATGTGCGACTGTTAAGTACAGCCGTGTTTCTTATTTTTTTACCATGTACATACACCTCAGGTAAGTACCTTGTGTTACCACTCATTTGCCTGTAGGTACAAGATATTTACCATGTATGTGTTAGGTAACACTGTAAAATAAAGTGCTACCATATTGTCATATCCTAACAAATCATACATCAACGGAAAGCTTATTTATTCAGCTTTCAGATTATGTATAACTCTTAATTTAGAAAAATGGACCCTTATGACTGGTTTTGTGGTCCAGGGTCACAATTAGATTTCTAGACTCAACAGGGTCCAGGACTTCTGGCAATCAGTTAATTTCCCCTTTTTCATTAAGATTCAAGCAATTGACACTGTCACGTGACTTAATAAAAATGGTCAGTATCAGTAATAAAAATCCCAGGGTCACTAATAGTTAATTATATGACCAAACTGAGAGTGTGCAAGCAACTATTGGCCAGGTTTACAAAACCTGGCAAATCAGCCTTATCTCATAAAGGTGCAGATGGCAGTGGAAAGTTCTGTGGGTGATCTACTAACCAAAGTGCAGTTAAAGAAAATCAATGCTTTCAGGTTAAAATCTCTATTCATATTGTGTGTATGAAAATTGGGTACATATTTTAAGCCAAGACTACAGCTTACTTAGACTATTTAATGCTTTCAGCAATATACCGCAGTTTGCTTGTTCTATATTTTTTCAAGAGATGGATACTTTTGAGAAATTATCATGGTTTAAGATCTTCTGAAAGATCTGATTACCTCTCCAGGGCGGATTTTGATGTAGAAATTGCTCCTTTTGTAGGAGATCTTGAGGATCTTTGGCCAGGCAAATCGATTGATTCTCAGCCTGTCACGGTAAATCAATAGACCATTGGCACACACGCCCAGCATTATGTCAATCCCTTCTGAATCCTGCCTCAGAAAGAATGGGTGATTATTAAAGGCACAGTCAGCTAAATTACATAACTTCTACTGCAAGAAAGTTTGCCTAATACTAACTCTTAGTAAATAATTTTTTAGAAAACATTTTAATGTTGAATGTATGATTTCTACATTCACTAATGGCACTAACTGAGAGCTACTTGCTGTTGTAGTGTCTTTAGCAGTTGTAGTTACAAATTGTACCATGTGATTTTTATGTACCTTAGCATGATGCAGGTCGACACCGTACATGGACAGTTTCTTAGCATTTTCCAAGAAATTAATTTCCGCCTCAGCAGGTGTCATTCCCCTGAGAAAAAGGAAGAAAATAACCATTCTGGTTATACAAAGGTGCCCCTGACAGTCACATGTGTGCATTTATCAGCATTTACAACAGCTTCAAACATAGTTGCAGCTCCATATAGAATTTACAATCAGAACTGATTTATTCATTAAAGAACTGATATATTTATTAAAAGTTTTATAATAAGATTTTAAGAAATCATTTAGAACTATTCTGAAACAGAACAGAATATTTGTTAACATTTGGTAATATTATACATCCTATCCATTGTCCAACTGCCTTTCCTATGTATGGTTTACAGGGATGCTGAAGCCCATCCCAGCACCTCAGGCCATAGGCAGGGAACATTACATATACTGGTAGTAATATTAATATAATCTGTAATATAATCTCTTTTGAATTAGACAAGTATTGTACAATCTCTCTGTAATAAATACAGTCTATAATATCTCTCTCAGACCTGTAAGTTCTATGCAGTTCCATCACCCTCTCCTCCAGTTCACGAGTTTGGTTGGGGGCAAAGTGGAAGTCACTAACATAGTCGGAGCCATGGTCATCTTGGTCAAAGTCTCCCAGTTTTGCCTGCACAGTGTAGGAACCCAGCAAAGCATGTGTGACAAAGGAACAGGGCAGACGGCCAGAGAGGATGTCATTTCGCAGCTGCCAACACAGGTAGTACCTGGAACAGAGAATATCTCCTGAAAGTATAAATTTTGTAATATTCTTATCTTCGTTGTTAAGGTCTGACCTGTAGAAAAGCTGAGGGGTCTTCAGAATGACATACTATCATAATATATTTCAGTATATATATATATTTTTTTTTTTGTTAACTTTGCACAGCATGCAAATGTTCTATAAACTTAAATTAAAAATAAAAATAACCTGGAAACAATATAGTACTTGATTTATCATCTCTTTTGTGATGGGAATGTCAGTTGGAATGCCAAATTTTAACATTTTTACACAATGTAATCCAATGTAATGTAAACATATCATGTAATTATGCCTTGCAATTGACAATGTTTATTGTGGCATACTGCAACGTTTATTATTACATTGGCCAATAATCATGTTGGCTTGGCTTTTTACGAGATGTAATAAATGTCTCAGGTGTCCTTTAAATGTGTCTGTAAAGTTTTAGCCCAGAAATACCCAACAAATCATTTGTAATTACATGCTGTAAAAGCCCATTTTTTAACAGAAGCAAAAACATACTGTTTTCATGCATGTATCTTTAAATGCAAATGTGCTGTTTTTCCCCTTTCTGCCAAAATATTTTTTTTAGATTTGATTATCATGACATTGCAGTTCTTTGACATTTTTTGACAGTTTATTATTTGCATGCATTTTTAAATCATATCAGTTTAAAATTCTGATATATGGTTTTCTGAGAGCACACATCTGAAGCGAATGCACAGAATTGTCCATTGAACTGTTCACCAACTTGCACCATGTCTGCACAGCTGACATGACACTAAACAGAAAAATTGCAGTATGCCTATCTAGGGGTGGGAGAAAACATTGATTCTCCCATAACCCCATAACTATTGTCTGTAAACTTTCGAATACTTAAAGAACACTTATTTTAAATAAGTAATTGCTTTAAAAAGTAGCCTGCTTATATAATAAAAAATAAAATAAAGTAAATTTTGAACAAAATAAATTTGATTTAAAATTTATATGAAAATGTAGCCATGTGCAGTAGGCTAATATTGAAAACTGAGAATGTGACGCATCGTGATATTGAGTTGATAATGATAATCATAATTTAACTGAATTATGAAACCAAGATTCACACCCCTACATTTAAGATGGCATAAGGCTACTGACACACAGAGATTCCAACTATAAACAAAAAGCATAAAAACTGCAATTTTGGTAGAGATGTAAAGTTGTAAAGATGTATTTGCACAGCAGAAGAATTAATTGGGGAAAAAATGTAGATCAAAAATAATTTTGGAATTAGATCGTGACTTCCAGAATAGGAATCGGATCGGATTGTGAAGTGCCTGAAGATTCCCACCCCTATGCCTAACATGGAAAGTATAAAAGAACAGAAGATGCCAAGACCATTTCTTTTGAAATAAACACTTGGGAATTTACCATTTTTATAAGGCAGCGGCTATTTACACTATGTGTACACTGAGTGATAGGGGCTATTTTCATTATATGATAACACTAAGTGTAAATAGCAATGGATTCAATTTACACAAAGTGAAAATAGCAGTATTTTCTTAGCGATATTCTGCTATTTATACTACCTATTGCAAATATTGGCAATTATCTGCACCTCAGAATTGTAGTACATTATAAAACAGTATGCAATAATAACGCATTGAGTGTAAATGATTATTTTGGCCTAATTCAAATTATTAAACGCATGCCACCTTATTGGGACAATATAAGCCCTCCCTACACCTACACTAACCCTACCCGATACTTTATTTTCAACTTTTGAATAAAAACGATTATTTCCCTCATTTTTATTGAAAACAAATGCCTTTCTGACATGATATGAGATTTGAAAAGGAAGAAACAAATTTGACAAAAGGTGGATTCGAACTTGGGTCGATCGCATCAAAAAGACTGCAGCATGCTCTTTACCATCTACACCACTGGAGATGCTGTTAGACTAGTGGAGATTTGCAGTATGCAAATTTGGAAAGCCATAATATCGAGACCATACGGTGGCCGAGAAGTGCAAAACAAATCACAATTCTGAAACCAAAATAACAAATTACAAATGCAAATGCAAATCTAAAAACAAAAAACAAAATAACAATTCAGAAAACACAACAACAATTTCGAAAGCATTATAACAAGTCAGAAAACACAACGACAAATCTGAAAACAAAACAAGCAAGAAAACACAACGACAAATCCGCAAACACAATGACAATGAAATGAGATATACAGCTAAGAAGACCACCATCGGATAGGATATGACAGAAAGGAATAGTTATAAATCGTATAAACCGCTAAATAGTTCATTAGACTTCAATAATTTTCTATAGAGAGAATAATGTCTAAAACAGCTTCTTTTTTAATGTATCTTAAGGCAGTCAATAGATTAAAATGATTAACAATTAATATCATGTTTCTCATGGTTTTCTCAAAATTTTACACTTGCTTCTTTTCCTTTCAAATCTTAATACTTTATTTGTAATGATGATGAAAAAAAAACCATACAGATTTGTTAAAGATACCACAGTGTTTTATTGATCGGTGGTTTTTCTCTTGAAGCAGATTTGTTAAAGATACCACAGTGTTTTATTGATCGGTGTTTTTCTCTTGAAGCAGGGTCAGAAATTAACATGGAGTTTTAACATACGTATGAGCCTAATCATTCAGAACTGCTGCACTAGAGTCTCATGAACATGCAGTCGTGCACACAGACCTACGACCAAGGTCAGGATATTCATTAAATAAACTAAATTTCGATTTGTTTTTCACCAAACCCTATCATTTACCCCCAAAACACTTGGATAAGAATAAACTTTTGTACTAATATTAGGACATCAGACAATCATCAGATTTCACTGTCAATTCTCAGCCATTTATGTTTGTTTTTTTGGGGGGTAATGAGGGTAATCAGACACAGAGGCACCTACAGTTGCAATTAAAATCATTCAACCACTTTGACCAGCAAGAAGAACAAAAGTGGTAGCACTTTATTTTACAGTACGTGTACTTCCCTGTTACATATATGGTAATTATCTTGTACCTACAGGCAAATGAGTGGTAACACAAAGTACTTACATGAAGTGTATGTACATGGTAACAAATAAGAAACACGGCTGTACTTAACAGTCACACATGCATGGTAATTAGTTTGTACATACAGACAAGTGTGGGTAAGAATGGTCACTTACAGGTAGTGCCCGTACATGGTAACTAATCAGATACTTTACTGTACTAACTAATGTACAGGTATGAAAATTTCTTATCACGATTATAGTGACCAAAATTATCACGGTTATCAGTATTATCACGGTATTGTTAAAATGTGCTGGAACTGTTCAAAAAGTACCGACACATAAATCACTTCACCAAGTTTTATACTTAAAATAAAATAAATTTTATTTGCTGTTTGCTGATTTTT
The DNA here is from genome assembly GCF_936440315.1 of Barbus barbus. NCBI lineage: Eukaryota > Metazoa > Chordata > Actinopteri > Cypriniformes > Cyprinidae > Barbus > Barbus barbus. The sequence continues at coordinate 24,176,443 of NC_136763.1, read as the reverse complement.
ATCACTAAAACAATAACATTACCAATGAAGTCTGGATTTTAAATGACAACTTGACTGACAACAGTTTAATAGCATGTTCAAATAAATAATATAAATGTTCAAATAAAACTTTGAAAAAGTTTCATATAAAAGTAAACCTCACATTTCAGCCTTTAAATAAAGAAAAGGGTTAAGTCAAAATGATAATTGATTAATAAATGATTATATGTATTTTATATGCTCCATAAATAATTCGATATAGTTTATCTGAATTGTTTAAATGTGTAGAATCCACATAAGCTTGTTTTTCATCAACCTGTCAAAATTTACTGCAGGGCATGCAAATTTGGTCCGTTTTTGGCCAGACAGAAACTGCAGTGCGCACAGACTGAATTTAAATATAAGTCTCTGTAACTCCACTCAATGACAGCAGGTGGCGCTTTATATGGAAAAGCTGAACTACAGAGGATTCCCGTGAACTCCATGGACAAAGCAATATTGCAATTAAAAACACTTCCTTTAGGTATTGGTACATGGAGCGAAGATGAAAACAAAATGCCATCGAATCATTTCTGAAGACAGTCAGAACCTTCAGAGGTACATTCATATAAGTAATTCATTGATATATTCATTTGTATAATTCCCTTAGCACTCTTTTAAACCCTCCCAGCTTTTCCACCCTATTTTCACTCAAAACGAAATTACTCTGCGCGCTGTGCGCACGTGAGACAGTTACTTAAAACTCTCCTTTATGCTGGACAGTATTTATTTATCGTGAGTTGTTCAGATCGCGGTAATCGAATATGGTTTTAATGATAATTAAAATATGAAACGATAATACTAACCGTGGAGAATTTTATCATGATTTATCGTCAAACCGGTAATCGTTACATCCCTATATGTATATACATGGTAATATTAAGTACTTATGGACAAGTGGGTGCAAATAGGCATGTCCTTACAGTATCCATATATGGTAACTAATAAGACACATCACTGTACATACTAATGGTATGTACATGGTAAATATGTTGCACCTACGGAAAAATTTGCTATTATGTGGTAACAAACAAGACACATACTGTACTTGGTATACACATGGTAAATATGTAGTACTTACAAACAAGTGTGTTAATGTTAAATTGCTCTCCACAACAGTGCTTACAAAGTTTGAAGAATTGGTAATTCCTGTGTAATGTTTATGTAAAATGGTGCACTGTCACGTTGCACACAACGGGGAGGAACACGAGACGAGGATAAACTCAAATAGCAGTCTTTAATGTAGACATCAGGGCAAGGCAGGCCTGAGGGCTCTGGAGGCCCCTCAGGACACACATGGATAGGCTTACAGGACGGGGACCTCCAGAGCGGAACAGACAGAACAGAGGCCATGGCAGAGCTGGGAGCTCTGGAGGCCATGACGGTGCAGGGAGCTCAGGAGGCCATGGCAGGTGGTCCTTGTGGCCGTGGCCTCGTCCCTCAGCCCGGCCACTCCAAACGGAGTGGGCATCCTCTGGGCATGACGAAGGAGTCAGGGGCCCTCACAGGGTCCCTCTGCAACCACTTGCACTTCCGTGATGAGTCACCGTGGCCATGACAAGTCAAGATGAGTTAAAACTGTTCCTGTGGGCACGACAAGACTAAAAATCCATGACTCCTGGGAACATGAAACGGCACTCCTGGCTGTGAAGTGGACTGGATCCATGGGACCGGGCTGGAGTCAGCAGTGGGCCGGCGGGATTGAGTCAGCGGCATGCTTAGGAGCATCGATCTCCCCGCGAACGGCAGCGTCGATCTCCCGCAAACGGTGGGAAATAGGACTGTAAAATAAACTGCAGCATTTTACATAAACATTACACAGGATTTACCAATTCTTCAAACTTTGTAAGCACTGTTGTGGAGAGCAATTTAACATTAACACACTTGTTTTTAAGTATTACATATTTACCACGTGTATACGAAGTACAGTATGTGTCTTGCTTGTTACCACATAATACCACATTTTTCCGTAGGTGCTACACATTTACTATGTACATACCATTAGAATGTACAGTAATGTGTCTTATTAGTTACCATATACCTATACTGTAAGGACCTGCCTGTTTGTACCCACTTGTCCGTAAATACTACATATTTACCATGTATATACATTAGTAAGTACAGTAAAGTATCTAATTAGTTACCATGTATGGGCACTACCTATAAGTGACCGTTCTTACCCACACTTATCTGTATGTACAAACTAATTACCATGCATGTACGACTGTTAAGTGCAGCCATGTTTCTTATGTGTTACCATGTACATACACTTCAGGTAAGTACCTTGTCTTACCACTCACATGCCTGTAGGTACAAGATATTTACCATGTATGTACCAGGAAAGTACACGTATCGTAAAATAAAGTGCTACCACAAAAGTTTATGAAACCAATTCAAAGGCATCAGTAGACTATTAGAGAAAGTTTATTAATAAACATTTGAGTGTTTATTAATCTCTGCTGTCAGGTATACATTTATTATACATTTGTCAGGTAATTGTGTTAAATACATTGTGCTCATAGAACACACTGTATAGTTGTTTGTGCTACTACATGTGCACAGAGGCTAGTTAAGTTTATTATTTCAAACACGTTTTGCTGTCAGTGTTCTTTGAAATGCTTAGGTAAAAGGTTGTAGATGCTATGCATTCTAGACCATGTGTCTTGTGTAGCATTTGGACCAATCAGACACACAATTTTGCATTTGATTTAACAAATCAATTAGTTATTAGATTAACAAATGGTCAGAGACCCCCCCACCCAATACACATACTGGGTGCTGGTATGTCTGTCAATTACTCCAGGCCCCCGGTTCCATGGCAACCAATCTGATAACACTTGTTTTATTGCTCAAAAAAGAATGCGGGCAGAGAAACTCACTTAATTTTCCCTTAGGAAAGACATTATGCCATAAAAATTGACTCTTCTCTAATTAATTCATAGAAAAACCTTTCTTTGAATGAACACACATATCTTCAGGTCATAGTGTATATTATTACAGTTCTTGTATATGTTTTTGTGTATTGTATCCTGTTTTATCCATGTTAATGATAGAACACTAGTTAATATTACCTGACTTATACCATGTTTGGTCTCTATCAATTCGTCTTCGGATGATCTAATTGAGTGTATATTATATGTCGATACCTATGCAACATATAAGTGTTCTAAGAATCTTTAATAGTTTGTATATCAACTTCCATATCAACAGTAGCAAAGCCGGAAACTTTGCTTCCGGCTTTGCTACTGTTCGGACGCTCTTGCACTTTTCTCAGATCTCTCTAAGATTTTAACTTCAGCAGATCACCACAGTGCTCAGACAACACATTTTTTGGGGAAAATTGAGACTCTTTCCCAGCAGTTTACATTCCAGAGACGGAAAAACACAGCTGTCTACATTCAAACAGACGAGATAAAATGCCTCTCGTGGAATCTATTTGCTGCAGAAACTGCCACAGACTTCTACAAAGGATTGTGGTTCTTGAAACAAAGTTACTTGCTGGACTTCCAAAATAGGCGGAACACACAGCAGATGGTCATCACGGACCCCCTCAGCATACAGTCGGTGAGTCCTGTGAATCTAGTGAATCTCAACAGTTTATACAAAGTGTAGAGGAAAAAGCCGAAACAGATCGACAGACAAATCGATGGCACAAACAGGGAGCGAGACTCAAAGGCAATCGAGACATCAGATTATCACGAGTATCTCGTATTGCCGCTGTAGCATCCTCTATCCCAGATACGGCTATGACAAGACTTGTAAACACTGGTATCCTACCACCCCCTATACATCTTAAGAACAGATTTGAAGCATTAATGAATGTGGGTGAGGAATCCGCAAATGTGACTAAACACGGATCGAATCAGCCAGCAGCTAACATCGCTACTAACAGGCGCTCAAGGTCGAGCAGACAGCGGCTTTCAGCTCAGAGCGCAGCCGAGCCCAGGACTCTGATAGTGGGTGACGCTATTATCAGAAACATCAGTAGCAGGACTACAACTACATACTGCTTTCCTCAAGCAACCGTCTCTGATGTGAACAAAGAACTTTGGAACATTCTGATGAAGCACAAGACTGCAAATCGAGTCATCATCCATGTGGGGAAGAATGATATTCGGAAGGAGCAGTCAGAACTCCTTAAGAAGGATTTCAGTGAACTCTTTGAAACTCTTCAAAGTCTTGAAGTTCAGCCGTTCATCAGTGGACCATTCCCAGCAAGGGGAACTAACATGTTTTCACGGTTGCTTGGGCTAAATACATGGCTACAAAGAACCTGCAGTATAAAAGGAGTCAACTTCATCGACAACTTCAATCTTTTCTGGGGCCACAGACAACTGTTTAAACTGGATGGCCTCCACCCAAACAGACTCGGTGCAAGAGTGCTAAAGGACAATATCTATTTCTCCCTCCGTCATCCTTCAGCGGTGTGTGCCAATCTACTCGGCCTGAATGGCACACACACACCTGGACAGAATATGAATGACCACAAGACTTCATGTCAGCTTTTGAGTCAACATGTGGTTGACACATCCCACAAGGATACTGATAACACTACGCAGCCACAACAAGCACTGCTCATGGACATCCCGGCTGAGCCCTGCCCACAGAGCTCATCACATGCAGACTGTGACGTATTACAACAGCTCCAAAACTCAGCACCCAAGGACGACTTTCTGGAAAACAGCCAGGGAAGCCAGGACAACATCTCACAGCCACCGGAAACACCAGAGCCAGAGCCCTGCTCACCAGACACACTTTCCCAATCTCCAGCATCTCCACTTCTAAGCTTCTCACAGAAAATGGAGGAACTGGTGTATGCTGGGACCAAACTCTCCCACTCTTTCGCTGCAAGCCCCCAGATATAAACTAAAAACCGGTGGGCCCCACAACCACCAAAGACTGCAGGCCCAGCTCACCCTCCTCCTCCTGCGAGAGCTCTCCGGCCGCTGCCACAACGCCAGGGTCCAAACCCTTCTCCATCTGGTGTAGGTGAACCAAAAACAACTGATAACAGCTCTCAGTGATATGTGTCGGGTCCCCGCTATATTAGCCACAACATTCACAAATGTTTACAGAATAAGCGGGAACCCAGTGTGCCTGTAGCCTCCTCTATTTCTATTTTATCACGTGATAGAAAGTCTAAGGCCTTCTCAAGCCGTACGGCTGACCCATCTAACCTGCGGACTATAATGCATAAATCTAAGATTGCTGTAGAGACAAAATGTAATTCCATCAAGTTAGCATTTTTAAACATTTGCTCACTTAAAAATAAATAATTTCTGATCAACGATTTAATAACCACAAACAACCTGGATTTTATGTTTCTAAATGAAACATGGTTAGAAGACAGCTGCAGTGCAATAGTCCTCAATGAAACAGCCCCTCCTAACTTTAATTTTATAAGTGTCTGTAGGACTGTTAGGAGAGGTGGAGGTGTAGCTGCTCTGTTTAAAGATGTTTATCAGTGAAAGCAAATGTCATTTGGTCAGTATTTGTCTTTTGAATACCTAGGTATTGTGCTGAAAGGTGCTCCACGCACCCTGTTTATCATTATTTACAGGCCTCCAAAATATTCTCCAGCCTTTGTTGATGAGTTCACCGAACTGTTATCAATGATTTCCTCAGAGTTTGACTGTTTTGCTATTGTAGGGGATTTTAATATTCACATAGATAATGCAGAAATCAAAACTACAAAAGAAATTATAACTGTTTTAAACACTTTTGACCTGAGTCAGCATGTGCACGGACCCACACACAATCGTGGACACACTCTAGATTTACTCATCAGTAGAGGTCTAAACATCTCATCCATTGTAATTAAGGATGTAGCACTATCTGATCACTTCTGTATTTTCTTTGATATATTGATCTCAGTCACCACTGAATCTAGATCTGTCTCTATCAGAAAGAGATGCATTAACGAGAACACTAGTGCGCTATTTATGAAGGCAATATCATTAACACCAAGCATTTCTGCAGACCCTGTTGATCTTCTCCTGGAGTCATTTAACTCAAAAGTTAAGAATGCTATTGATGATATTGCTCCGATAAAGGTCAGCAAGAAGACTGGCAGACAAAAATCAGTTTGGAGAAAATCAACAGCAGTTCAGAGCATGAAAAGACAATGCAGAAAAGCTGAGCGGATGTGGCGGAAGACGAAACTCGAAATTCACTATAGCATCTATAAAGACAGCCTTCATGCTTTCAATGTGGAACTAGCCACAGCTAGACAGACTTTCTTTTCAAACCTTATAAACAGTAACTTAAACAACACTCGCACTCTTTTTGCAACTGTTGAGAGACTGACAAACCCCCCAAGTCAGATTCCCAGTGAAATGCTCTCCGACAGCAAATGCAATGAGTTTGCTTCCTTCTTTTCTGAGAAGATCAATAATATCAGAAAGGAGATTGGCACATCCTCAAGTTATGCAGAGGTCACACAGATTCGACCGCAATTTCAAAAAGAAGTGACTATGTGTGTTTAAAAAAAAATTGATGATAACATTTTGGAAGAAATAGTACAGCACCTTAAATCTTCAACCTGCTATCTTGACACACTTCCCACATCCTTTTTCAAAAATGTGCTTAACTGTTTAGAAGCTGATCTCTTAAAAGTAGTGAACGCCTCACTTCTTTCTGGGACTTTTCCAAACTCCCTTAAAACTGCAGTTGTTAAGCCCTTTCTGAAAAAGCGCAATCTTGATAACACCATGTTGAGCAACTATAGACCCATATCAAATCTTCCTTTCATAGGTAAGATTATTGAAAAGGTAGTTTTTAATCAGCTGAACAACTACTTAAACTCAAATGGATACCTGGACAATTTTCAATCTGGTTTCCGAGCACATCACAGCACAGAGACAGCACTCATTAAGATAATAAATGATATTCGCTTCAATTCTGAATCTGGCAAAATATCAGTGCTGGTACTACTAGATCTTAGTGCTGCGTTTGACACTGTCGATCATAACATACTTCTAGAGAGACTGGAAGACTGGGTCGGGCTTTCTGGGATGGTACTCAAATGGTTCAGGTCATATTTAGAAGGGAGAGGTTATTATGTGAGTATAGGAGAGCATAAGTCTAAGTGGACGGCCATGACATGTGGAGTCCCACAAGGCTCAATTCTTGCACCACTCTTGTTTAGCCTGTAAATGCTCCCACTAAGTCAGATAATGAGGAAGAACCAAACTGCCTATCACAGCTATGCTGATAATACCCAGATTTACCTAGCCTTATCTCCAAATGACTACAGCCCCATTGACTCCCTCTGCCAATGCGTTGATGAAATTAACAGTTGGATGTGCCAGAACTTTCTTCAGTTAAACAAGTCATTGCATTTGGTAACAAAGATGAAGTTCTCAAGGTGAATGCATACCTTGACTCTAGGGGTCAAACAACTAAAAATCAAGTCAGAAATATTGGGGTGATTCTGGAGACAGACCTTAGTTTCAGTAGTCATGTCAAAGCAGTAACTAAATCAGCATACTATCATCTCAAAAACATTGCACGAATTAATGTTTTGTTTCCAGTCAAGACTTGGAGAAACTTGTTCATGCCTTTATCACCAGCAGGGTGGATTACTGTAATGGTCTTCTCACCGGCCTTCCCAAGAAGACCATTCGACAACTGCAGCTCATCCAGAATGCTGCTGCCAGGATTCTGACTAGAACCAGAAAATCTGAGCATATCACACCAGTCCTCAGGTCCTTACACTGGTTTCCAGTTACATTTAGGATTGATTTTAAAGTACTTTTACTTGTTTATAAGTCACTCAATGGCCCAGGATCTAAATATATTGCTGATATGCTCACTGAATATAAACCGAACAGACCACTCAGATCATTAGGATCGAGTCAGTTAGAAATACCAAGGGTTCACACAAAACAAGGGGAGTCTGCTTTTAGCTATTATGCGGCCCGCAGTTGGAACCAGCTTCCAGAAGAGATCAGATGTGCTAAAACATTAGCCACATTTAAATCAAGACTCAAAAATCATCTGTTTAACTGTGCATTTGTTGAATGAGCACTGTGCTATATGTCCGAACTGACTGCAATGAATTTTAAGTATAATCATTTTCTTTAAATTTATTTTAAATCAATTTCTATATCATTTTAAAATTCCTTGTTTTTATTATTTTTATTTCCATGTTTATTGATTTTTAATGTCTATTTCACTTTCTTTTATGCAAAGCACTTTGAATTACCACTGTGTATGAAATGTGCTATATAAATAAACTTGCCTTGCCTTGCCTTCCAATCCAGTACATATGCAAATTACCATGCATAGAGACAAAGAGTCGTAAACTTTCCCTCCAAAAGTTCAAGTCACCATAGGCTCTTTGACTCCCCAGAAGTGTGACCTCTATAGCAGATAAAGCTCTCACGTAAGTGACCCCCCGGCAGTCTGCGGTTCTGTTAGATTCTGAGAAGATGAGGATGTGAGCTAGAACTCTTCTACACCTTTTAAGTTTTGCGCCAGGCCTTTCAGCCTTGACTTTCCATTCAACCAAAGCTCCTCGGACCTTAGCAGATCTCTTTCTTAGCTCTTTTTCACTTTCTACCTGGCAAGAACATTTCTACCTCAGAACATCTTTGGAATTCATCACTCTTCAACCCGGAAGAACGTGATCGGGAGTCCAAAACCTTCATCTGAAACTGCATTCCGGACACTCGTCACAACCAAGCAATGCAAGTATAACATTTAACTAAATGAAACAGAGGTTTAGTATAAGTTATAAAGCCCGTTATGAATGGTGCTGATGATTTTAATCAGGTGGTTAAATTACTTTTTCCATAACTGCATTCTCTGGTTTTCCTGATGGTTTCATCAATCAACTCTCATTTGCCCTTTCCCCATGTATGAGTGATTGAACGTATGCTTGTTTGTTTGTTAGACTAGTTTGCGTTAGTGTTTAGTTAATAAAAGTCGTGTGCACAAATTAGTTTTGAGTTTCTGGTTCTGCCTTGCAAATTAAATGTCTCTTTACGATTTTGACCCTTAAAACATGCTTTAATGTATTAATACTTAGAAAGGTATTTTCTGTGGCCAAGAAAATATCCTTTCTTAGAGTTGATATGAATTTACACTGAATGTTCCCTGGACGAACGGATTAGATGATGGCAATTTAATTCTGTGACAGTTATTACTGTCAGCCGATATAAATAATTGTAATTAATCATAATTAATTGTGATTATTTATATGCAATTCCCTTTTGAGCTAATTTGTTAAACTTGTGTTAAATTAGAATAAATTATTAGTTCAGCCATGAAACTCTATTGGCACTCTAATTGGATTCAGTGTTCTCAGCCAATCAGGTTCACATACTCATTACCGTGTGCCATATATAACCCGGATGTATGCTTTGTATGCCATGTCTGCGCACAATGCTTATCCTCCTATTAGTGTTCTGGCTCCTTCTGGGCATTCCCAGATTTACGAGGATCATGTCTAACCCTGATGTCGACGAGGAGTCATCCCTTAATGACCCTGGATCAGATCCAGATGATGACACCGCAATCTCGCAAACTGCCGGAGTCAAACAACTCTTCAACCCTCTTGCCAAATGCAGGAGTGTTCGTCTGGCCCAACGCCAAGCCTTAATTTTTAGAATGGCTAGTATCTAGGATTATGGAGAATTTATTCAGCCGTAACATCGTAGTTCCCACAGGATTATCTCATCAAGATTTGTTTACTTTTTTTCTCGCCTCTTCCGATCCTGATCAGACTCAACCTACTATATCCAACCCTGCCCTAGTGAAGGCTAAGGCTAAAAGGAAAAACACGACGCCCGCGGCAGCTTCCACTCCTTCAGCCAAAAGACCTATAAGATGTTCAGGACCCTGTGCTCGCAGCTCTTCTTGACATTAAAGATTCAATCAACAAAATAGACACCAGAGTAGCAACGCTGGAGAAATCTTCCTTTGCGGGAAATCCCTCACCACATTCCGCAGTACTCCCAGGTGTTTCCCAGTGTGACGTGTCTCTGTGTCACACGTTGGTGACAGCGACTCTGGCACCATCCAGCGGACCTCCTTCATTTCACCTGCAGCCACCATCCCCGCAAATTTGAGGAACCAGATTTTAGCAGGTAATGACGTCAGTTTTGTTAAAATACTGCTTTGCTCTCCTGGGATCATAGATAAAAGAATCGTTGACTGTGGGGACATCGTTGTTCTGAAAGAATGTGACCCTAGACTGTCCTGTCACTTGTAGAATTCAATGTTGCATTCTGAGTTTTCAGTGACACAATTTGCGAGGTTTTTCCAAACAGAAGTACTGAACTAGACACATACTTGTCTATTATCTCAGATTTGGCATTTAACTACGGTGGTTCTTTGTTTTACGAATACCATAAGTCCTTTTCTGCCAAAGCAGCATTGTACATTCAGCGCTTCAACGTTAAACTGGATCGGTCTGTCATCGATCTCGAACTGATAAGTAGACATTTTACTGGTCACAAGACTAATTCTTGCTCCATTTGTGGCTCCTTCTGCCATACCGCAAATCTATGTCCTCGTACTGCTTATGAAACATCCCATGGGAAAGTCCTTCAAATCAGACATCGGGTCCAAAGTCCAAGGTTTACCTAGCAAAGGCAGAGTATTACAACCCGAATTTATGCTCACTTCGAGGCTGCAGCTAATCACGCTAGCGGCGCTAGCAGTGCAAACTGCATGCACGCTGAGGAAGCCGGTGAGGACAACGTGTTCACCATCACGGAGCATGACGTGAGGAGGGCATTCAGGAGAGTGAACATCAGGAAGGCAGCAGGACCAGATGGCATCACAGGTCGGGTTCTGAAGGCCTGCGCTGACCAGCTAGCACCGGTGTTCACTGTGATCTTCAACCTCTCCCTGGAACAGTCCATAGTCCCCTCATGCTTTAAGCAGTCCACCATTGTTCCTGTCCCCAAGAAACCCCAGCCCACCTGCCTAAACGACTATCGCCCTGTAGCCCTCACATCAGTGGTGATGAAGTGCTTTGAGAGACTGGTCAGAGACTTCATCATTGCATCACTACCAGACACACTGGATCCACTACAGTTTGCGTACAGACATAACCGTTCCACGGAGGACGCCATCTCACACCTCCTCCACACCACAACAAGTCACCTGAACTACAGTTCAGCGTTTAACACCATCATTCCCTCCACACTCACCTCCAAGTTGGAGGTCCTTGGTCTCAGCACATACTTGTGCCAATGGATCTCCAGCTTCCTGAAGGACAGACAGCAAGCCGTACGGATGGGTAAACACACCTCATCCTCCATCACCCTAAGTACTGGAGCCCCTCAAGGTTGTGTTCTGAGCCCCCTGCTGTACTCACTGTACACTTATGACTGTGTGGCCACTTCCAACTCCACCACCCTCAGCAAGTTTGCTGATGACACTGTTGTGTTGGGCCTGATCTCAGACAACGACGAGACGGCCTACATACAGGAGATTAAGAACCTGGAGAGTTGGTGCCAGGTGAATAGTCTACACCTGAACATCAGCAAAACTAAGGAGCTGATAGTGGACTTCAGTACGAAGCAGGAGCGGTCATACCAGCCGATCACGATCAACGAGACTCCAGTGGAGAGAGTGGACAGCTTCAGATACCTGGGTGTTCACATCACGCAGGACTTGACTTGGTCCTGTCATACCAGCACCCTGGTGAAGAAGGCCAGGCAGCGTCTGTACCATCTGAGACGCTTAAGGGACTTTAGACTTCCCTCTCGGGTGCTTAAAACTTTTTACACCTGCACCATCGAGAGCGTCCTGACGGGCAGCATCACTTCCTGGTTCGGGAACTGCACTATGCAGGACATACGAGCCCTCCAGAGGGTGGCGCGTTCAGCGGAACGTACCATTCACACCGAGCTCCCTAACCTGCAGGAGATCTACAGCAAGCGGTGCCTGACCAGGGCCAGGAAGATAGTGAAGGACCTCAGCCATCCCAACAATGGACTCTTTTCTCTGCTGCGTTCAGGGAGACGCTTCCGCTCCATGAAGGCGAACACAGAGAGAATGAGGAGGAGCTTCTTCCCGCAGGCCATTCGGAGTCTTAACCTCTCTCCACTCTAAGCACATCACCCCACACTTCCACTTTGCACATTTTCAAATACAATCTGCACTAATTTGTAGAAGGTTACGTAAGGATAAATGAGTGGGATTTACATACCATTTGTCTTTTGTCTTTAGTATTCCTTTTACTCACTTATACACTTTACTGCACTGCACAGCACACGGACACTTTATCACTGACATACTCTTTACTTTTTATAGAATCTATATAGAATCATATTCTATTTTTTATTCTTCATATCTATATTTATTCTCATATCTATTTTTTATTTTATTTTATTGCTAGTTTATTTCTGTATATATGTTTACTGTACTTTTTCTATTTGTATTTTTGTAAACTTGAGGTTTTTCTTAATTTTGTTGGACAATTTGTTGGACAGTCGTACAATACATTTCACTACATGTTGTACTATGTATGTATATGTATGTGACAAATAAAATTTGAATTTGAATTCCTGAAATGTTGGGACGTTTTTAAAATTTGAATAAAATGAAAACTAAAAGATTGGTAGCTATTTTTCTGCTTCAGCATCTATCACCTGTGGGGCCCCACAAGGGTCCATCTTGGGTACAGTCCTGTTTTCACTGTACATGCTCCTGTTGGGAATGATCTTTAAGAAGTAACCCTTGTTAGCATTTTTAGGATGGCTACCAGTACAATTTAGGATACAGTATAAGATTTTGATATGTTTTTAAAGCGCTTCATGGAATGGCGCCAGAATACTTAGCTAGGCTTAAGCCCTACAGTCCAGGCGTAATATTGAATGAATGATGCATTTAAATTTATATAGCACTTTATTGTGTATTTCTGTACACCCAAAGCGCTTAACAATCATGTGGGAGGGGTCTCTCCTCAACCACCACCAGTGTCTAAAAGTCTCAAACCCAAAGAGATATTCTTTATAAAAGTTAAGACTCGTCCACACCCCCCTAAAATGGCTCATTTAAACACGCCCCCACGTGTCTATGTCACTGTGTGGGAAGAATTGCATAACACTGCCCAAATGTATACGCAAAGAAAGAAGGCGTGATTTTTATTCTCGCTGTAGTATTGTTGCTGCCGCTGACGCCATGTCCTGTAAACGCTGTGTTTCATTGTGAAAGCGAAACTACTTTGTTTGGGCTTCCAAAAGAGGACAGAACTAGAAATCAGTGGTTAAGTTTTATTTACAACACTGTTGCAGAACAGTTCAATCCAAATATTAGAGTGTGTGCAGCGCATTTTACGGAGGACTATTTCCTGAACCTGGGAGAGTAGCCTACAATACCAGCTGTAATATTGAATGAATGATGCATTTAAATTTATATAGCACTTTATTGTGTATTTCTGTACACCCAAAGCGCTTAACAATCATGTGGGAGGGGTCTCTCCTCAACCACCACCAGTGTCTAAAAGTCTCAAACCCAAAGAGATATTCTTTATAAAAGTTAAGACTCGTCCACACCCCCCTAAAATGGCTCATTTAAACACGCCCCCACGTGTCTATGTCACTGTGTGGGAAGAATTGCATAACACTGCCCAAATGTATACGCAAAGAAAGAGGGCGTGATTTTTATTCTCGCTGTAGTATTGTTGCTGCCGCTGACGCCATGTCCTGTAAACGCTGTGTTTCATTGTGAAAGCGAAACTACTTTGTTTGGGCTTCCAAAAGAGGACAGAACTAGAAATCAGTGGTTAAGTTTTATTTACAACACTGTTGCAGAACAGTTCAATCCAAATATTAGAGTGTGTGCAGCGCATTTTACGGAGGACTATTTCCTGAACCTGGGAGAGTAGCCTACAATACCAGCTGTTTCTATAAAGTGGGGCAATTCCAACTTTGCAAGGACAGTCTGGCGCTTCTGACGCACAGCCTGTAAGTATGTTTTCATATTTAAAGAATTTGCCACTACACTGCTCAAAACTCGCGTTTGAATAGTCAGAGTAGTGCTTGTTGTTTGTTGTTTCTCCGATCACAAATGCAGACATGGTAATATTTATAAAAGACAGTTTGAGTCATTATAATCAGTAATTATGTCTCTCACTGGATGCAACAAATGCCTCGTTTATAGTGGGTTTTATTGTTTCATCTCATCGTGCTGGAACACAGCATCACAATACGATAAGGGGCTTAACATTTCCGTCTCACGCTTGAGGTATTCGGCCAAAGACAATGCACTGGACTAATTTTTTCATATTTTTTTTTGCGATTTTGATTAATTATTTGATTCTATAAATACTTCTTCTAAAGTGTCTTAGGTAAGAAAAAAAATAAAGACAAACTATTTAAGATTATTTATTGCAAACAACTTGAAAGTAAGCATTAAATACATGTACATACAGGCTACTTGACATATAACTTAGACTGCAATGTGCCAATAAAATAAAATAATATTAAGATCATCGAACAAGTTTCTCTTAATTCCCTGAGCGCGTCTCAAATTGAAGGGTGATCATGCTTTCTCTATCGTTGGCCCAAGGCTGTGGAACAATCTGCCATTGGATGTTAGATCATCTTTGATTCTTAATGCTTTTAAGGATCATTTAAAATAATTTTTGTATTCTCTGGCGTACATTGGTATATTGATGTTTTTTTTGTTTATCTTATTGTTCTGCTTTTCATTGCAATGTACAGCACTTTGGAGTAGGGATGTGCCCGAATCCAAATCTGATATTTGGAAAGGAAATGATGTGTACTACGGCAACCGTAAAGGGAATAAATACGATATATACAAGAAAAATATATTTCAGTGCTTTCAGGGAGCCGTCATTAATATGCAGGACATTGAAATCACTTAAGAATGCGCGTTTGCTTTTTACTTTCACTTTTGAGATTCGCAATCACACACAGCCTACTCTACTAAGGAGCAGCACTACTTGTCACACATTTCACAAGATTAGATGTTTGTCAGTGGTGCTCAGAATCTGCAAATCATTCGACATCGTTCTATCGGTCATCTCTCCTTATTGCTCTCTGTTTATGTGGTAAGTGAAATTTCATGTACTTGGCAACTGCTAGTAAGCGGCTAACCATGTCCCTTTTGTGGCTCCGTAGAATGCATTATTCGTTTTCTGTGCCTTTCCGAATACTGATTCGCTATTTGGGCACATCCCTAGCTATACTGTGCAGCCTGTAAGGTGCTATATAAATAAACCACAAATTAATAAATTAGTCCTCCCGTTTATGTAGAAAATTCATCTTGATTTAAGAATCTTCAGCTGTTTTGAATGGAAACAAGAAGACAACAATTCTAAGAAAAGCATTTGCAGTGCAGGTACATTCATTGCGCATATTTTCATCATGCAGACACCATCAAAGCATTCTATAGATGAGGTGGCTGCTTTTTTTCTTTTTTTTTTGCCATATTCACAATGCATATTTATTTAAGTGGTACCAATTAAACTGTGGTTTTCTATAAAACATTGGAGATGCAGAGCACATCAGAAAGGCCACTGTATGCAGACCGATAAGGAAAGTGTGCGTAGCTTTTACGCTCTTTCTCAGAATTGTTTTTTTTTTCTGGGTACAAATCTGTCAAAGAAGAGTTTCACTGGACTGTAGATCAGTAGTGTAGATTGGTTTAATTGAGGCAAATCTGATAAATGATGTTCACTTGATAACATCTTGCTGTGAACTCTGGAAGTAACCCAATAACTAGAATTTCTTTCAGGATTTCCAGTGTGGTTGGATGCATTGATGATACGCATATTCCCACCTTCACGTCTTCTGAAAAAAAATTGGATTGCTGTATGGAATGGAAGGATGCCAGATGGAGAGGTAGTTAGAGAGATATGCCGTAACCACAACAGCTATTAAATAAACACAAATTATTCACAATTTATTTGGTCAATTTTTTTTTACTACAAATACACCAATTATTTTTTTTAAATTTTTGGATTTTAAAATTCTTCCAATACTTGACCATCTCCTCTTCATCTGTCAGTGGTGCTTTGCAGGTTCTCCCCCCATTTTGCGAGCCTCTGCCTTCTTGCTGTCGACATTTATTTTTTTCCTTTATTATTTATTATTTTCTAACTCATTACTCTAAGAAATGCAACAGGTTGGATTAGAGAATATTTAATTAGCCTATGTGAAAAAGAGTGAAAAAAGCTGCTGCGCATTGAAACGATATTTAATACTGTATGTCAAATGTGTGTAAAGTCATGTACAGTAGCCTACACCCATGAACCTTTTATGCTTAAAGCTTTAGCTTGATTGAATTATGTTTCGTACTTCATTATTAGCTGCTGGTACGTTCCTTTTTTTTTCTTTTTACTTTTTTTGCTGTGGGATACCATGAAAATTATTATTAGTTCAATAATTTACAGTTTTCACCTCTGATATTATAAGTAAAGTGATTAAACTTACATGTTGACTCAAAGTATATGGACGTCTTTTTGTCGGGTGCTGTTGCTGTGGTGAATCATAATTTCGGAGCTCCACTGATCATGTCTTCTCATAGTCATGGTGCACGTGCTAAACTCAGTCAACCTACTAAGAGTGGATTGAACTAACACAATTCAGCTGTTCTGAAACGGAAAACTCAGAGTTTCGCGTCTCAGGGTAAGTCAACTCAAGAGTTCAAGTTTCAGAGTTGGTTGAACCTCCTTATTGAAACGGGCCCCAGTTCTCCCTCAGTGTTTGTCAGTTCTCGTTTATGTTGGTGTGTAATTATTCCTGTCTTCAGTATCTTTATTAAAGTCTATTTCCTAGAGTTTATCTTCATCTTCATGAGCTTTATTACACACATATGTTAACAGAAGAACTAAGACAGTTCATAATTTAGCAGTGTTTTTTTTTTCTTTCTTTTGTTTTATTTTTTTCCCCTATGGAGTTGCCTGCTGTCCAACTCCTATGCCGCGAGCAGGACGACCATTTCCTGGAGGATCACACCAGAGACTTTTTGGATTTGGATCTGGTGAAAGCCAAATTGTTGTTCACTAGCACCCACTCCACAAAAGCAGCGAAGTTCTTTTGGAGAGGTAATACCCAATGTTCCTGAATCTCCAGAGTCTCCTACAACTGGTTCTGCCCAGCTCTCCTGAGTTTTCTACGTCTCCTGAATCTCTGGTTCTGCCCAGCTCATGTTTTCCTGTGTTCCCTCCCAGCCTCCTTCTACTGCCTCCTCTTCTAGAACCGGCCAATTACTCAGCCATGCCTCTGCTGTTTCCTGTTAGTCCCTCATCCTCAGTCAACTCCATCCTGTTGTGCGAATCCACCTCAGGCCTTCCGGTCACCAGCTCTGCATAGGCAAGAAAAATTTCTGTCTCCGCCCTCCGAGTCCTGGATTCCACCTTGACCCTCAGACCCATTGGCTCCGCCTTGCCTCCTTCCTCTCTCTTGCTCCACTGGGCTCCCTTGTCCCTCAAGTTCCGCCTTGGTCAGAAGTGTCCACCTTACTCTGCTTTGGGATTCCACTCCTCCGGCTTTGCCTCATTCCTACATTCCTGAGGCTCAATATGGCTCTTCTTTCGCTCCAGCTCCACCGTTGTCCTCAGTTGCTCCGGCTCTGCTGTGGTCTTCCAGGTCCCCTTCTCCCACCTCGCTCACATGAGTCATCAGGTCTGCCTTGGCCCTCCTTACCTTGGGTGTCACCTAGACTCTCCTTCTGCTCTGCTCCATCTGGGTCTCCATCTTCAGCAGCTCCATCTCCGTTTCCATTGCTTGTCCCCAGGGTGTGTCCTCTGCCAAGTCAACACCATGGCTTTCCCTCCCTTGACTTTGCCTTGGGGCCTTGTCCTCGTCTCTGGACCATCATCTGGCTCCCCCTTCTCCTGGCTCTTCACTGGATCCTCCCACCTCCTCTCCCAATTGGATTTATTCTGTGGTATTTTTTTTTTTTTTTTTTCCTTTCCTACTCCAAGCCCTCCTCTACAGCCCGCACCCTCCCTCCTCAGTTGGACTACTTATGGAGTGAGGACGCGCGTTCCACGGACGGGGTGAACTGTAACATGTATATCTTGTGTTTCCATGCTTATAAGTCCTCAGTTCTCCCTCGGTGTTTGTCGATTCTTGTTTATGTTGGTGTAATTATTCCTGTCTCCAGTATCTTTGTTTTTAAAGTCTATTTTCTAGAGTTTATCTTCACCTTTGTGAGCTTTATTACACATACCGTAACAGTCGGCCTTTTATGTTCTTCTTGGTCAAGAGTATTATTCAGCAAGTTGCCTCAACATGACAGCCATACTTGTCTAGTGTTCTTATACTCTGCCTTGAATGTTTTTTTTTGCCTATTTTCATCGTCGTCATCTTGAAAGTATTTGGCAGTACATTGCAGGTTTTTCTAGGTTGCTCAGGTACAACACATTTTAAGCTACGGAATAAGATTGTCAGTCGTCTCTAGGAACTTTGAACTATGAAATCTTCATGTAGTCTTAGACTTTCTAATGTAATACAACTATTTCTTTATAGCATTTGTGAGAGCTCTATTGACTTATTTGATATTCAACTTAAGCACATGCATGGGCTAAATGTAAAGTACTGCAGTCTCTGGGGGGTTGAATAATTTTGATTGCAACTGTATGTATTTGAATAAAAGTGCTTTTAATGGACATTGTGATGCAGACAGATGCGCAGCGTGCAATAGCACAAAATCAATAGCATATTGTGCGACAGCGGTTGTACTGTAGGCCTACTTGGTTATTGCACCCGTTTGAACCGGTCAACCACTGAGCAAGTCCGACAGTGTTGCTACGCCATGTTCAGATGTGCATCTTTGATCGTTATTCAAATAAAAATATTTTCAATTTCACAGCTAAGTAATTTCTTCCTGCCATTAAAACTAAGCATACCATTTAATATAAAACTATTCTAAAAGCAGAGCACCAATAATATTTCCACTTTCACTGATTTCATGTAATTGCATATGCACAGCATGGGGGCATTGCGCACATTGCACCATTTATTGTTTATAAACCACAATATGTGCTATAATTTTGTGATTTATAATTTTTATATTAAGATTTATAAATCTGGCCTGTCTGGTCAATGCAAATGTATTTTGCTTCACATTTATAAATTATGTAGATTATCATATACAGTGGCATGCGAAAGTTTGGGAACCCCTTGCAGAATCTGTGAAAATGATTGAGGGACTCAAACACAACAATTAAAAAAGGTTCAAACATTCACTGATGCTCCTGAAGGAAACACGATGCATTAAGAGCGAAATGCATTAAGGGTGAAAACTTTTGAACAGGATGAAGATGTCCAAATTTTTCTTATTTTGTTGAAATATCATATTTTTCCATTTAGTACTGCCCTTCTGACGCGACAGAAGATACTTGCATGTTTCCTGGAAGACAAATGAAGTACAATTTACCTTGATCTTCAAATTCAAAAAGTTTTCACCCCCGGCTCTTAATGCATCGTGTTTCCTTCAGGAACATCAGTGAATGTTTGAACCTTTTTTAATTGTTGTGTTTGAGTCCCTCAATCATCCTCAGCGTGAAAAGGTGGATCTCAAAATCATACAGTTACTGCTGGAAAGGGTTCAAATATGCAAAAGATGCTGGAAAACTGAAGATTCTGCAGGACCTGGAGGATTTTTCTGAAGAACAGAGCTCAGTTGAACTGTTCAGAACAAACAAGGGACTCATGAACAACCATCACAAAACAAAAAAACAGTCGTAGATCATCCAGGTAACCACACACAGTATTAAGAACCAAGGGTTCCCAAACTTTTGAATGTGGTTATTTTAATAATTTCAGCTATTTTTTTGTCTTGTGGACTATATGTAAACATCTTTTATGGAAAATATCTTACTCAGGACAGTACTAAATAAAAAATAACATGCATTTTGTATGATCTCTCTTATTTTGGTAAAATTATCCACATTTTCACAGATTCTGCAAGGGGTTCCCAAACTTTCGATCCCCACTGTAAGGGACCAACTGGAGATTTAGATCCTATATTGCCATTTACCCAAGAAATATTAAGCAAATGCCTCATCATACTTTGTTTAGAATATCACTCTGAAATGCAATTCCAAATTTGACCCCCAAATCCATTCACCAGTGACATAATACCCTTTCAAATCAAGCAAGGAAACAGACCAATTAATGCACGGCCATTCAATATTTATTTTTAACTTGCCCACAAAAGTACTCAAACTTTTTTTTTTAATCCTCGCTTTGACGATGACAATATTTACATCACTGTCTGGTTCAACACCTTAAAATAGTCTTTGCCAGATCAGTGGCCCGTTCTTCATATGTGGATTACTCAGTTAGCTGGATTTTATTGTTGGCGATTTAACATGATCCAGGATTATTAAATTATTCAAAGCTCAATTTGGAGTAGCTGTCATCGCAACAGGTCAGGTTTATTTCATGTAAACGGGACTAAACTGCATCTTTTTAGGTGAAGGTGATCCTGAAAGTCTGTTCCAGCCACTGCTACTTTATTCTAAAAGTACCTTATTAAACCAGGATAAATGTATATATTTTTTTAATTCAAATTTTTTAATGATTTAGAAAATAATTTGAATGTTGTGTAACTTATAGTTACTTTAATAATAGTAAAAGTTAATAATGTAGTTAATAATCTCTTAAATTAGATTAAATGAGCAAATATCGACCCTTAGAAATATCGAAAGTTCAATTCTGTCACTGCACTGTATTGATATGTTTTTTTTATATTGATCATTTCTTCTTAAATTTGTTGTTTACAATAATGATTCTGTATTATTATAAGTATTATAGTAAATTATTATTATTATTATTATTTATAAATGGAGAGCCAATACCAACAGTCGTGGAGAAATCTTGGACGTTGGTACACTGCAGTACACCTCTATCAAGCCTTGTGAAATAGTACAAATGCGCCAAAGCTAGGCTGGAGATGAATAATATACTGACAATGCACACTAATGCCAAGGTCTCTGGAAAGAGGTTTGGTGAGGAGATAATTACATTCTGATAGGTGACATAAGTCAGAGCGGTAATTGTCTTCCACTGGTTTATGTAGAAGGTATTGCTGCACAGCAAATGTTTGTTAATTTGCATTTCTTTAGGATTGTGCGTGGGGTGAGATGGCATTTAAAGTTTTCCAAGCTTTTGTTTTCCAGAGCTCTTGCTGAATGGATTTTGCTTGTAAACATTTGCGGCCAAGGCTTGGTTATCTTCCCAAAGTTGCTTCAACTCCATTTTGCTCTCAAGCTGTTGTGCTGCACTCTTTCTCTCCTCCACCCTTTGTGTCGTGGAAGAGTGAGAGATTGCACAAGCTTTGATTGAAGATTTACAATGACCAATTGTTCATTTGTTTTGGTGGTTGTAACAAAGGTTTTGTAGCTACCATGAATGTTGCATTTTGTGAGAGATACAATTTTAAAGGCCTATGAGGTGTGTGAGGTACTTTTGTGTGCACTCTACAAGAGTTTTTGTCTCAAAGAGTGTCTTTGGAAGGTATTTGGGTGACCTTTTAGCAGGTTTTGTAGTTTTGATATTGACTTGATTACTCAGGGTAATAAATTGCTGATCACGTCGTAGTATGCTGTTGTGTTCTAGTGTTCACATAGCATCAGACTGACAGTGTTGAGTAAACCAACTCAAGGAACCAAAGTTACACACACAAACAAAATGCTCTCAATGGGCCTCATTCATGAAACACGAGCAGAACGAAGTTTTGTGTAAATCATTCATAAAGCTGTTCTGATGTAAATTTTCAGATTCATGAAAATGTTCGTATTTTTAAAACGCTAGTTAGTACGAAAGAAATTTGCACCTGCTCCATAACAGGTGTAAATGGTGCGTAAAATATTCTGTTTTCTTTTTGGCAAACTGATGACACTGAATTTTGATGCACTGCCATTATAATATTTTACAAGCTCGTTTGCTTTTTTTTTTTTTTGTAGCTGAGAGCTGATAAACTGTTTAGCTCCAGTTTAGGGCGCTTGTCACTGTCACTTTTTAGCCAGTGGAGGAGGAGCAGGACAAATACTACACCGACCAGTCATCCTACATGTACAACAATTGAACAACAATAGAGAAGTTAATATTACTGGTTACTGCATTTTTATATTCAGTAATATTCTTCAAAACGAGATACTGCCATGGATATTCCACATCATAGCAACCAAATCGACAGATGGAAAAAAAATATTTTTTTTACAGTCTATGGGAAAAATGCTGTGCCACCAAAGCGTTTTCAAGCACCACCAGCTGGCCGTTTTCAAAAGAGCACCTGACATTGAATATTTGCTGTTAGCCATATGGCCTATTAGTCTTTTTTGCAATATACTGGAGCCAAACCTGAGAAAGTAGACCAGAATATTCCACTGCGTTCCTGGACACGAAATTTGCGTAGCTGTAGTCATAGGTGGGGATTATGCTAATTGTGAATAAGCATGCACGAGCGCCCTATTTACGAATGATTGGAATTCATTAACATACATGTTTAACTATCAAATCGGACGTTTACAAAGCATTTGTGAATCCGGAGGAAAGTTTTCGAGAAGGTCTGTTTTACTAGGAATTTACTCCTATATTTACGAATGTTTCATGAATGAGGCCCAATGATATTAGAAATTTTATGTACTGTATGTCACATTAAGTTATGCATATATCAGCTATCCTGCTTTCTACATATTGGTACTTGCCAAAAGAAAAAACATACACGTTGAGAAATAGCTGTAGCATTTAACTTTACTCACCTTGTAATGTCTTCCATTAACTGGGAGGGGTCCGGTGGATAAAACTTTACAGCAAAATTAAATTGCCAAGAAGAAGCTGTAAAAACATACAAACAAAGTGAGAGCAAAAAAACACAACATGCTTGCAGAGTGGTTGACTGATAAACTGAAATTTTTCTCATAGTTGGACATAATTTAAGTGGTTTTTGCATGTAGCAAATAAAAGCAAAGATCAGAGCAAGTGAATTGATCAGTACTGAACAAGACAGGGTTGTAAACATGGGCTAATTGTTTGAGTGAATTTGATTTGCGTGATTTTTCTAAATCAAATTTAGAAAGCTCTTAATGTTTTATCCTAATTATTTTGCATTATTGAAAGTAACTTTAGAGTTATGTAAAATCAGCCAGGTTAAATGTATACTACATATCGGAAAAATTAATGCATAATTATTTTAAATTAATGATGTTTTATTGCAAAATGTCTAGGTTACTGTGTTACTAAGTAGGAACGAAATGCTGTATAATGACACAATGGGAACGTATCAGTGGTCACAGGGTCAGCACTCTGAAAAATCACAGCAATTTTTGGCTGATGGTGCTAATACTTTAGCAGAGATATAAAGGTAAAAAGGAACTGCATCATAGAGCCCTTCTAAGAGTGTGTTTAGCGCAATGACCTTACCTATGCAGCAACACAGTGTATCGGTAGCTACGCAGCTTCTCATTCCCACTCAGGAAACTAGGCTTACATTGAGTAGGAACTCAATGTATAATCACACAGTAGGAAAGATGTAACCTCACACATTCAAACCATTTGTAGAAGCTTATTCATAATACAGGTTATACAATCTGAAGTATGGAGAGAGGACCAATCTCCACCATACAAATGCCCTGTAAATAGGTAACTCTAGCAAGGGCCCATGTAGACGCCAAACTTCAAGCAGCATGCTCCCGAATATCCAGAGATGAAAGGCAATCCAGAAGCCTCATAGACCCCAGTAAAATCACATCCAGCAACCAATGCGAAAGTCTCAACCTGTCTGGTCAACATTAGCCTTCAATGCCCTAACCTGCCAGAGCTCAGGACAACCCATCTAATAATAAAGTTTCCCCTTTTGGGGCCAAACTCTCAGCCATTCAAAGTTCTGGCTAGATGTGACAAATGTGCCCTGGGCTTCAGACAACATGTCCTTCTGATGCAAAATCTCCCACGGTACACTGTCCTGGAGAGATGCCAAAGTTCAGACTGCAATACAGAGCCACCACTGCAACCATCATTGCCATGCTGTGCTCACCGAGCATGCAATGTCCTTCATGGCCTAAGCGCCAAATTCAGTGCCCTACAGAACTCACGAGTGGCCTCAGAACGCAATCCAGCACCTTATCCATGAACCTCGTCAACCTGCAAGACCTCCAGGGTGTGCAGAGCCAATGCTGTGTGACCTGAAGCCACAGTGTGGCAGGCTTAAGTAGAGTCTGCTGCCACCTTGTTTAGTAATTTTGGCAAAATATGACCAGGATCTTGAAACCTTATAGTGGAGATCTGGAGAAAAGGGAAACAGCCTTGCGAGGTGTGGTTGCGCTCTGGTCCAGCAGAAAAAAATGTAATCAAAAAGATTTCTGCTCCTCCGATTGGGAATATTCTGGCCATTAAAGAGTAGGGACCCTTCCGCTGGGAGAATCTAGTCTCGGCTTTAATTGAGCTGTTCAGACTCCAAAACCTCAGTAGACATGGCATTTGTTTCTACATCATCCATCTGAGACAGAAAATGTCTCTTGAAAAATGCAGGTCAGGAGATGAAGAAAGCGGTAGCTTCAGGTCCCCCATGTGCTCGCTGATGGGCCGTGTGGTGCTATTAGCTGGGTGGATAGAGCACACCCGTGATGTCAGCAACACGTACTATGGGCTTCCAGATTCCTCTAAAGTGGCCTCTGCATGATGGACCCCCAAATAGGAGACACATGTTGTATGTGTCTTTGCTGACAATAAAGTGCATGGATAAGAGAGGCATATTCTAAACATCATTTTGCACTCAAGTTTGGGAATCAAATATGCTTGACTGTGAATTGGTAGACAAAACAAGCTTAAACTATCATGCACTGATTTAAAAAAAAAACTGAAACGATGGTGCAGCACCTTATGAGCAGTGCTTTAGCACCATCAGCCAATTAATTTAGCATGATTTTATAGAGGTTCAGAGTTTGTGACCACTGATGTGTTCTCATTGCTTCATTACGTAACTTTGGGTTTCTACAAAAGGAAAGAAAATTAATTAATGCAATTCAATGAATTTCTCTTCCTGTCATTTAAATTCAAGTCCAATATAATTAAAATTAAACCCATTAATTAACACAGAGCCAAGTCATACGGAGCCCCGCAAATGACATGCAGGGAAAAAAATAAAAAGTGGCAGCATGTCCAAGTAGCTTTTCTCAACTGTGTGTGTTTTTGTGTTTGTGCGCTTTTTCTTTTCTTATTATGAGTGAAGCAGCAGACAGACTGGTGTATATGAGGGACGATCTTTAGGCACTGAGAAGTTCAAGATGTGGGGCTAAACGTTTCATACTGCAGAAGATTTACCGTTGCTGCAGAGCTGGGGCTAAGCAAAAGTAAAAACAGGGAGACAAGAAGTGGAGATACAAGCCGTTTCTGCCATCGATACTCATACTTGACTGTATATTGACTGTCTCACAAGAGAAAATATAAGATATTAAATCTGTTGCATGCAAATGTCAAGTAGGGTTATAGTGCTATAGCCCAACCACCACTTTGGAAATCAGACCATAATCTGGTCTTTCCAACCGACATACAAACCTTGTGTAAGGAAAGTGCCTGCAACAAATCATACTTTGAGGAAGTG
Source organism: Barbus barbus (assembly GCF_936440315.1). Taxonomy (NCBI): domain Eukaryota; kingdom Metazoa; phylum Chordata; class Actinopteri; order Cypriniformes; family Cyprinidae; genus Barbus; species Barbus barbus. Next base: position 24,150,883 of record NC_136763.1, on the reverse strand, counting down.
GACATGGGAGGCCAGTGAGTCACTTAAGGACTATTCTGAATGTACTGTTGGAGTCACAGGAAAACAATAGGCACATGGACATTGATAGGATGGCAGTGTTATTGATTATATTACTTTTTGTTGGGACACTGCCAGCAAGGACTGTACGCTGCTTTCCTAACAATAAACCTTGGATCACTAACAACATTAGGAAGAAGCAAGAAGATGAAGCATGTTCAACATGAGCTGAAGAAGAGTCTAAAGCAGGCTAAACTGGAATACAAAAAGAAAGTAGAGAAGAAGCTGCAGCATTATAACATCAGAGCGGTCTGGAGAGGCATGAGGAATATTACTGGCTATAAGAAGAACAGCCAGACAACAGAGAGTGACTTGGACAGGGCAAATGAGTTTATCCTGTTTTACAGCAAGTTTGATTGAGCAGCTGGTGTTTGTCCAGCCTCTGAAGGACCTACTTCTCCTCGCGGTCGCTAACCTTCTACAGCAGCTATAAATCTTCCCACTATTCAATCACCCTCCTTTTAGGATCCACTGTGGATACTCTATTTGTACTGTTGGTGCAACTTCCTACAAACCTGGCTCCCCCTCCCTGACCTTTACAGTAGAAGAGGTGAGGTCAGCGCTTGGAAGGATACGCCTATAGGGAAAGCGTTGGGCCCAGATGGTGTGTGTCTGAGATTGCTAAAGGAATGTGCAGCCCAACTAGCCGAACCTCTTCAGAGGATTTTCAATATCAGTCTACAGACAGGGAAGGTGCTGCTGTGGAAAACGTGTCTTGTGCCAGTACCTAAAGCAGGGCACCTGAAGGAGATTTTTGCACATTATGAAAACCATGGAGCGGTTACTTCTTCGCTTCTTAAGACCAGCGATGGCAGGAGTTTGGACTGTGTGGGATTGGTAATGTAGAGAAGTATGAGGAGAAAATTGCAGGCAATACTGTACAATGCTTAACATCCTCTTTATAACATCTGAATTAGTCAGAGGGGCAGTTGCAGCAGACGATTTTCTTTGCGAAGATCTCTGATCCCTACAGCCATTAGGTTGTTTAATAGTTATTCTCTCTCACCTCTCTTTTACTTTTATTATTACAAACTTTATAAAATAATGGATAAGTTGAGGCAATATTTTGGTATGTATTATTTTTTTTAATTTTTTTTTTAATGGACTTTTAGGGACCATGTGTTATCTATCTATGTCTGTCTGTTTGTCTATCTACAACTTTGTACACACAAAATAATAATTTGTCCCTAAATCTTGCACAACATCATAATTTGTTCTCTCATTTTACTAAATCATGCACAAGACATTACTAAATCATAAGCATGTTTTAGTTTAATCAAATCTAGTGAGCAAATTATTATATTGTGTGCATGTTTTACTTAAAAGAAGGGATAAGTAAATTAAGAAGTACTAAGAAGTTAGTAAATTGTGCGCATGATTTAGTAAAATGGGGGAGCAAATTAAGTTGTGCACACAATTAACTTTATTTCCCCTGTATTTTATATGCTGGGCTTTGTATATTCAGATGTTTTTGGGGGGGTGGGGGGGTTATTTTTGCCATTTTGCCCTTATTACAACAGAATAGTGTAGAGCAGACAGGAAGCAAAGTTGATGAGAGAGATGGGGGCAGGATTGGGAAAGGTCCTTGAGACTGGATTAAATCTTGGGTTGCCCGAAGCGCAATGAGGTTATATGTCACTAGGCATACGGCACCGACAGAATTTTGTAGTTAAACATTTTACGTGACACACCAGTTTACATGACATATCCATTCATATGAGTGATACTCACTTCTCATCTGTTTCTTGATCTCTTTGGACAGGTCCAACCAGTTCTGCAAAACACAACAGAAACAACTAAATCTTATTGTTTAAGAACTATTTGGTCTGTTCCAGAATGGTTTGTCTCTGTTTCTCTATATGTCTGCATTGAGACAAAATTTGCAGAAGGAGATTAATGCAAATCTCAACATCTGTCTTTCCCACTGTGGCTTTAAGTGTAACTGAGATACTTTGTATTTAGGACACCAGAAGAGATCAATGCACATCTGTACATCTGCATGATCTTCAGCATAAGGTTGACTGGAACCATAGAAACAAAAGTACAAGAGGTTGTGGCTTTAATCTTCAAAATCACTGTTTAATCTTTAGATTAAAAAACAAAGACTATGTTTTGAATGTTCCATATATATTATAGGACAAAGAATATAAAAATCAGAATGAGCTTTATCAGAATCAGAATGAGCTTTATTGGCCAAATATGTTTACACATACGAGGAATTTGTTATAGTGACAGAAGCTCCACAGTGCAACAGAAAGACAGCAACAGGACAGGTGTCATGAATCAGACCTCTGTGGCTCTCTCCGATGGCCACCGGAGGGCACCCTCTCCTGAGTATTGACTTTCCCGGACTCCATTTCAGAGACTAATCATCTGCACAGGTGTTCCCCATTATCCACACTACTTAAACAGCATTCACTCTCACTCTCATTGCGAAGTCTTGTTTTGCCCTGGCTGACATTTCTAAGCGGTTACCTTGTGATTCTGTGACCCGTCTGTGTATGATTTTGGATTGTTTGACTACTGTTGATTCTCTGCCGCCTGCCCTTGTGATCTTGCTTTCTGGAACTCTGACTGCTTTGCTGCCTGCCCTGACTCAAGCCCGGTATCGTTTATGTCTCTGCTCTGCCTCTGATATTCCTGCCACTGTTGTTTTGAACACTGCCTGCTTGATCCTGACTTTGATTATTAAAGATATCTGCAAATGGATCCACACGCTTCTGACCCCTCATTACAACAGGACACAGATAATAAAGAATAATATACAAATATCCAAATAGGCAATGTACAGAACAGCAAAAACACAATATATAATATAGACAATTGTGTAAGTACAGGTCTGATATGTGCAAATTTGAAATGATAAAAAATAAAAGTGTGGTGGATAAATAATGTATAATAGTTGTGTGTTCTGCGTTTATTGTCAAGTGTTCATGAGATGGATTTCCTGAGGGAAGAAACTGTTTCTGTGTCTGGTCGTTCTGGTGCTCAGAGCTCTATAGCGTCGACCAGACGGTTAGAGTTCAAACAGGGAGTGTGCTGGATGTGAGGGATCCAGAGTGATTTTACCAGCCTTTTTGCTCACTCTGGATAAGTACAGCCCTTGGAGAGTGGGGAGGGTTGTACCAATGATTCGCTCAGCAGTCCGGACTACCCTCCATAGTCTTCTGAGGTCAGATTTGGTAGCTGAGCTGAACCAGACAGTTATTGAAGTGCAGAGGACGGATTCAATGATGGCAGAGTAGAACTGTTTCAGCAGCTCCTGTGGCAGGTTGAACTTGAACAGGTGGAATGCAGCCCAGAGGAGCTCCAGTGCTGATGGTGTGGGTGTTGGATGTGAATTTACCAAGCTTTACTAACTGCTGCCTGTCTGTCAGGAAGCTGTTGGTCCACTGACAGACAGAAGTGGGGACGGAGAGCTGTGTCAGTTTATTCTGAAGGGTGTTCGGGATGATGGTGTTAAAAGCGGAGCTGAAGTCTACAAACAAGATCCTCACATAAGTCCCTGGTCTGTCCAGATATCTGCAGGGTGAAGTGCAGTCCCATGTTGACTGCATCATCCACAGACCTGTTTGCTCTGTAGGCAAACTGTAGGGGGTCCAGTAAGGGTCCAGAGATGTCCTTCAGATAATCCAAAACCAGTATTTCAAATGATTTCATGGCCACAGACGTTAGAGCCACAGGTCTGTAGTCATTAAGTCCAGTAATTTTGGGTTTCTTTGGGACGGGGATGATGGTGGAGCATTTGAAGCATGAGGGAACTTCGCACAGCTCCAGTGATCTGTTGAAGATCTGTGTGAAGATGGGGGCCAGCTGGTCACCACAGATTTTAAGGCAGGCAGGTGACACACCGTCTGGGCCTGGTGCTTTCCTTCTTTTGTTCTTTCTGAAGACCTGGCGCACTTTAACTTCACTTAACTGAATTGTAAGTGTGGGAGAGAGGGGGGTTGCTGGAGGTGTGAATGGTTCTGTGGAGAGGTGTTCAGGGCGGGTGTGGGGTGTTTTTTCAAACCTGCAATAGAACTCGTTAAGGTCTTCTTCTTTGGCCTGACGGAGCTTGACGGAGTTTTGCAGTGAACCATGATTTTTCATTGTTGTAGGTTAAATGAGTCGTGGTAGGAATGCACATATCCTCACAGAAACTGATATAAGATGTTACAGTCTCTGTGAGCTCGTCCAGTTCGGTGGCAGCAGCTTCAAAAACAGTCCAATCAGTGAGAGAGAAACAGGCTTGTAGATCCCGCTCTGTTTCATTAGTCCATCATTTAACAGTTCTTAATACAGGTTTTGCAGACTTAAGTTTCTGCCTTTAGTTCGGAATAAGATGAACCAAACAGTGATCAGAGAGTCCTAAAGCTGCCCGTGGGACAGAGTGATATGCATCCATTATTATTATTGTTGTGTAACAGTGATCCAATATATCACTCTCTCTGGTGGGACATGTGATGTGCTGTCTGTATTTTGGCAGATCGCGGGAGAGATTTGCTTTATTTAAGTCCCAGAGAATGATTAAAACAGAGTCCGGGTGTTGTTGTTCTTTGTCTGTGATCTGATCAGCGAGTTTCTGTAAAGCTGAGCTCACGTGTGCTTGTGGTGGAATGTAGACACTCACGAGAATGAACAAGCAGAACTCCCGTGGCGAATAGAACGGCTTGCAGTTAATGAAGAGTGTTTCTAGATCTGAACAGCACATCTTCTTTAACACAGTTACATCTGTACACCACCTCTCATTGATGTAAAAGCACATCCAGCCGCCGCACGATTTCCCCATTTATTCCGCGTCCCGATCTGCTCTGATCAGCTGGAAATTAGCCAGATTTAGCACGTTGTCCGGAATGTCGCCATTCAGCCAGGTTTCCGTGAAACACAGAGCAGCAGAGTTAGAAAAATCCTTGTTTGTCCAAGAGAGCAGAAGGAGTTTGTCCGTTTTGTTGGGTAGAGAGTGGAGATTCGCCAAATGGATGCTAGGCAACGGCATTTGAAATCCGCTTTGATGAAGCTTCACAAGCGCACCGGCTTGCTTTCCCCGTCTGCGCGTCCTGAAGCGTTTGACCAGAGCTACGGCTCCGCCAACTACAATGTCCAGCAAAACGTCTGAATAGTCAAAATCCGGTAAAAGATTTTGTGGTGTGTTCTGCCAAATGTTCAGCAGGTCATCCCTGGTAAAACTGATCGTATTTGAGAAACAAAAAACAGGAAAAACAAACACAAACACAAAAGAGCAAAGCCACAGTAGCTGCCATCTGCGGCGCCATCTTAGAAGACAGTAAAAAGCAGCCATTATTATTATTATTATTTATCACTATCTGGAGATATATACCCTTCTACTAGCTCTTTTAATGATATAGAAGTTACATATACCAAAAAAGGGAGAATCACATTCATACAAGTCTGTATTTTAAACAGAATCCGAGTCCAAATTCCAGAATTTCATGGTCATGGAAGAATTGGAAATCAATCTGTGTGGAGATCCAGACACTGAAGGGAGAACTCACAGTAACATCATTATAATTAATGGTGGGTCTGAACACCAATATCTTATTTTTAAAGGCATGGATAATGGCTTCAAAACAAATAATGAATTCTACTAATAATAGGAAAAATATTTGACACAGTAACTCAAGTTTTCGGGATAACAAATAAGCCAGGACAGTACAATCACAAATCAGTGCCAAACAGTCTCTCTTAGAAATCAGAGCTGTCAAAGAGTTATATCAAATAAGATGCTGAATTATACACATTGTCTACTATTTGAATTGTCTATTTAAATGTTTTAAAGCTTGTAAGAGAATATTTTTTATACTCTATCCTGGAGCCAGTCCTTCATTTATGTATTTTCTATCATTTGTTCAGATTTGCATGTATAGAAAAAGATGTTTTGAACCACTGAATATTTTATTTAATTTTTAATATCTAATATTAAGACTACACCTTACACAAAAGTCTGGGGACAGTTAAAATTCCTTATTATTGCAGGTTTACATAGAGTTTAGTGTTTCAAATCCTTGTGTGATATGATGAGGAATACAAACCTGTCTTTGTTATTATTATTATTATTATTACTACTACTACATTTACATTTAGCAGATGCTTTTACCCAAAGCAACTTACAAATGAGGACAACAGAAGCGATCAAAACCAACAAAAGAGCAATAATATGTAAGTGCTGTGACAAGTCTTGGTTAGTCTAACACAGTACAAATAACAAGCTTTTTTGTTTGTTTTTTATAATACATAAAAAGAAAACAAGCAGATAGAATAGAAAAAGAATAGAGAACGCTAGTTTTAGAGGGTCATTTTTTTAAATAAATAAAAATAAAAAACAAGTCAAGAGAATAGAATAAGAATAGACAATGCTAGTATTAGAGGGTTCATTGTTTTAATAAAAAGAAAACAAGTAGTAGAATAGAAATAGAATAGAGAGTGCAAGTGTTAGAGGGTCAAAATAAATAAAGGGAAAACAAGTAGATGGAATAGAATAAGGAAAGAAAACGCTAGTGTTAGAGGGTTCCTATTTGGGAAGGCACCACAATGCATCGTTCACTTGCAGTACACATTCATTATATTAAGTTATGACTTAAGTCAAGTCACCTTAATTTTTATAGTGCTTTACACAATATAGATTGTTTCAAAGCAGCTTTAAAGTTATAAACATGATTCAGAATCAGAATGAGCTTTATTGGCCAAGTATGTTTACACATACATGGAATTTGTTGTAGTGACAGAAGCTCCACAGTGCAACAGAAAGACAGCAACAGGACAGGACACAGATAATAAAATAATAATATCCAAATATCCAAATAGGCAATGTACAAAGCAGCAAAAACACAATATATAATATAAACAACTATATTATGCAAACAAAACAATTATGCAAACAAAATTCTGCTGTAATGCAGCTCTAAAAAGTTAATAGTAAACATCTCAGTTATGTTCATAACACTCGTTCCCTGATGGAGGGATACGTTATGTCGTTTCAACATTAGAGGTTTACTCGGGCCTCAATCATCTCTGATTTTAAGAGAAAACGCCAATGAAATTTGGCTAGTGGATTTTGCATGCTGAGCCACAATATAAACAGGCGATAGGTGCATCCACTCATTCATGTTTTACGCTGAGGAGCTGAGAAGATGTCCTTGGCAACCAGAGATGTTTTGAGATTGTGGCATGGGGATATAACGTCTCCATTCCCTCTTGATGAGGGTTACTACGTAACTGAGATGTTCCCTATCTGTTGGTCACTACAAGTTATGTCTTGTCGACATTATGGGTCCATGGAAAGCGCCACAATCCCAACATTGTCACGGCCCTGTGGCATCACAAATGTTGACAAGCAGCTGTCAGACAAATGCTGTGCAAAGGTCGTAACCTTCCGGATGCCCCAGCGCAAATTCACTGACCTTGGTGCCTGTGGGGACCAAAAGGTGAGTGCATCGCTGCTGGAGATAGCCATGCTGCTGTTCCGTTCACAAAAAATTCTTAACAGAAGGGATTTCAACCTTCAGTGAAAGAATTACTTCGGATCTTTCCTATTTGTTGTTATCAGCTTAGGCAATAACGATGGGGAAGTGAGCCTTCCAAAGAATCGTAAATGTGATCATATGGGATCGCCTGAAGGGAATCAAGCCATATGGACACCTAGACCAATACAGGGGCTGACCGGAGACCCGGGCAAGCTAACACCGATACAGGGCCTGGTGTCAGACTGCTCCGCCCAGTCTGACTGCCGGGGGTGCTGAATGACACTCAACCAGGGTTCGCCGTCCAGGGAACTCTACTGGAGGAGGAAAAAGGTGCTTGCATCCCCAGGTGAGAGGGAATGGCGATGTACGTCAAGGCAATGGCATCCACTATCCAGTGGGCCAATCTCTGCTTGGAGACAGCCTTCCCTTTCTGCTGTCCTCCGTAGCAGACAAGAGCTGCTCAGAGCTTCTGAAACTCCAAGTTTTTTTTTTTTTTTTTTTTTTACATCCATAATATTTGGGTGAGGGGGCACAAAAATATAATTCTGCTTAGGGCGCCCATTTGGCCCTGAGTATACTTTAAAGGCTTGCGCACTCAACTGTTTGCAAAATGGAGCTTTGTGCTTGTGTATCCTACCTCTCTCATTCGGCACAAATCCATGGCTGAGAAATACAGTTTCACTTGCCATGTAAAAGGGTGATTTGGGGTCAGAGATATTGGTAACTTTACAGGTTATTAACTAAATTAAAATTATTTAGGTGGGAGACCAGTTCTGTAGCATGGGGATTGATAAAAATGATTATGATAATAAAAATATGATTAGTGGTCAATTACATTTATCAGTTAACATTACTAATGATCTATTAGTCAACAAAAACAAGTAAAATGCTTGCCAAAATGTTCAGCAATGTTAAGCATAAGTTGTTGTTCTTTTAGTAACTCTGATGTATTGTTGGAGTATATGAAATACACATGTATAGGCAACATTCTATGTGATTTTACCCTATACATTGTCAACAAGTAGGCTAACACATTATTAAATCACATTTATTTGATTTCTTGCAGCTCTACAGTGTGGTCCACTTCTCTTTGCACCCTGGGAAGGGCAATGCTGTCACAAGGCTGTTTTTTGTAAGTATTATTTAAATTAATTTAATTTTTATTTACATTTTAAGTCAAAAGTTTACATACACTTTGCAGAATCTGCTAAATGTTAATTATTTTACCAAAATAAGAGGGCTTATCATACAAAATGCATGTTATTTTTTATTTTGTACTGACCTGAATAAGATATTTCACATAAAAGAGGTTTACATATAGTCCACAAGAGAAAATAAGTTGAATTTACAAAAATAACCACATTCAAAAGCTTACATCCCCTTGATTCTTAATACTGTGTTGTTACCTGAATGATCCACAGCTGTTTTATTTTATTTTATTTTTATTAAGTCCCTTGTTTGTCCCGAACAGTTAAATTGCCCACTGTTCTTCAGAAAAATCCTTCAGGTCCCACTAATTATTTGGTTTTTCAGGCATTTTTGTGTATTTCAACCCTTTCCAACGACTTTGATTTTGAGATCCATCTTTTCACACTGAGGACAGCTGAGGGACTCATATGCAACTATTACAGAAGGTTCAAATGCTCACTGTTGAAGAATTTTTTTTTTAGTTTTTTTGAGCAACTGGGATGGTGCGTGTGTCCATTAATTCCACGAGACCATAGGGTGTCTTCTATCTTCTGTCTTCTAGACTTCTACCCGAGAGTCATGGCGACATTACGTCACAAAAGTGCGGACTCAGAGGAAGACCACGAGGGTTTAAGGTGCCATTTGGGACAGGGCCATGGTCACTGTCTAGTGGGCTTTGTTTTCAAGTGCGCAACTCTGTTCTTCTGCTGATGGTTATCAAACAGCGTGTCATTACTGCGCCCCCTTCTGGATTGGGGGTGAATTGCCTGTATTCATTGTAAGGCCTCATGCACCAAACAGAGATGTCCATACCGTGACGGTTCGGTACGAATACATGTATCGTTCCACCCCTATTGGTCACGTATCCAGGGCGGGGTCTCAGGACAACGTGAGAGTAGGCCGGCCCGAACACAAGGCACTCTTCGCTCACCAAAAATGCTTGGAGGTCCCCGACCCTCTTGATGGAAGTGAGTGTGGTCAGGTGCACTGTCTTAGCAGACAGGAATTTAAGCTTGACTGAATCCAGTGGCTCAACGTGCTAGAAAATCGTTTATAAAGAAAATGTTGCGTTTTGTTCCGTTCTTCTGACCTCATTTGCTTGCCTGTATATAGTTTGCATCAGGTGTATTCAGAGATCTGTGGTCTTTTTTATATCGCTGTATTAGTTCACTGAGGCACGTTAAGCGTTTTTCATGTTAAGCCCAATTTATACTTCTGCGTCGAACCTACGCCGTAGCTACACCATAGGCTGTGTGTAGCATGCACAGCCTGTGGCGTAGCTTGATGTGCACCTCTCCAAAAATGTAAAGGTGTGTCAATTCTACGTGGACCGCAAGCGCAGTGATTGGTCTGCTAGAACCCCTCCCTACTTATGAATTTGAGTTTTGTGTGCTTTTTACATTTTAATATATACAGCCTATGGCGTAGGTCCGACGCAGAAGTATAAATCAGCCTTTAGGCATCATTGGGGAATCCTGGAGTGTGACGTATGAGGGAAACCCCAGTATTACAACCCAGTGTCACACAGGCCATAATACAAAGTTATGGAAACTAAGCAACCGAATACAATATGTCTCCTCAGATGTAATGTTAGTTCTGTACATCAGCGAAGGGTAAAATAGCATTATAATCTCCTTTGCGATAGAGAAAGGTTCCCGGATGAGAAATATTGAAATTTCTGCCGAATTTTAACCACTGAATTTGTGGAAGCGAAAATCTTTCACAAATCACCTGTTGAATATTATACATCATATTTTTAAACAGACTGAATATTTTGGAAGTGAATTCTAGAATGTGAATATGAATTATTTAATTTTTAATTATGAAAATGTGTGAAATGTTTTGAATTTAAATATTCACAGTTTAAATAAACAATTATGTTAAATTTCAACCCCTAAAAATGCAAGCCCGGAAAATACAAGGCATTAAAATGCAAGCGTTGTTAATCAAAGCATTATTTTTTCAGTTAGTGCAACTCAATATACTTTTTTTTTTGTTTCAAAGACATTTGTCATTATTTTTCTTCCATAGACTGATGGCCGACTGGATAGTGAAACAACAAAGTAGCTGATTTAGTCTTCAGATGTTAGCTTGAATCTTGAATTAAGTTAATTTTCCTTACCTATCTGTGAACTCATTTAATTGTGATACAAGTGATCTTGTAGAGATATTATTTGTGAGTCTTCTGTTCTGTGGGATAAAACTGTAATATGTCTGAGATTTCTGACCTTTTGGCTGTCAGAATCACTGAAGGTCAAGCCGAAATAGTCCTTTTCCAATAAGTTTAGATGTTCACACACCAGGTCCAGGAGAACCTGCCCCTTACACAGTTTCTGCAAAAATAACAAAAAACAAATGTGAAAGAGGTAAAACATACATATAAATTATGCAATTAGCAGACCATAATAACCATGTTTATAAGATGTTTTGACACTTGTTTATTTGATGATTTGGTCCTAATCAGAGATTAATTCCATCCTCCTACCCCATCAGTAGTTGCTTGTCACATATATTATTTTACAAAAATGCATAAGCATTTTTACAATAAATGTACCACAGCAATAACATTAACAACAACAAAATATCAGATTCTATTTTCCAATAACTGTGGGGCTGTTTTAGTTTATTTTTCAGTATTTTGGTGAAATAAATGTATTCTTCCTGGCATAATCACCCAAAAAAAGGTTTAGGAGTAGGGTTAATGTAGGGGGATAGAATAATTGTACAATATAAAACCCATTGTTCCTATGGAATGTCATCATAATGATAGGAATACGTGCATGTACCAGGAATTTGTACCAAGAGCCTCCCTTAGAGGACGTCTTCATTTGTAAAACTGTGCGTTTTGCAATTTGTGAACATACAGCAGCATACAAGGGAGAGAAATTGATCAGAGATGTATCAGAAGAAGGAAGACAGATGGAATCAATAACAGCATTTTACATTACATTACCATGGTAAAGACTATACAGTATTACATGGCATAGAGACTGTACATTACCATAACTAACCTTTCATCTGAAAAGTTCAGTTACAGTATAAATTCAATATTATATCATAATGCATTGACAGTAATCTCTGTTCTAGCACAAAGCCGTATGGCCATGTCATTCATCATTATATCTTTTTATACAGTAACACACTGTATAAATACTTTTACAAACATTATGGATTTAGTGAGTTATGCCAATTATTGCCTGCATTACTGTAATTATTTCAGCAATAAATGTGATTTGAAACCTGTCTCTTGCATTGTATGATCTTGAATGAACTGATTGTTAAAAGTACTAAATTGAAAGAAGATCACAATGTTGTTTCGATGATTAAATCAAATAAATATAATGTGTAATTGTCACGGTGAGACTCGCAGGAAGCACGAGGTAGGCATGAATACTCTTTAACCTGTTAACCAGCCCCCATTTTGGGCCTCACAGGTGAAAATAACCTACCTAAATTAAAATGGTAACAGTTCCTGACAAAGTGTGCTACACAAACAAATTAGGTATCTTTGGAAAGAAGACACTCTAGGCTTTACTATCCATCATCCAGAGTTGATAATGCTCAAAAAGATAAAAAGTTATAGACACTGACGTGCCTTGAAAAATGTTTTTCCACACTGAATGTTTTTTTTTTTCATATACAAATACATGAAATACGTCCTGGAGCAATCCAGAAAAGTAATGGGTTGAAAGCCACGTGTCTCATGAGTTTATATTTCAAATTTGAAGACGATACCATGAAAAATAAGATTCCTGCAATATTTTTTCTGAAAATATTTATAGTCCCCCCAGCCCCTCTGTTTGAGGAAAAATAACCACCAGAATTGCAGTATTGCAGAATTATACAAACTATTTTAGTCATTATACATATTCATGACATGGTCATACAGTCAGTAATCGCACGCTGATGTGCTTCCATACAGATGATAATCATACAGATGGGCCATATAATCAATAATAGCTGAGCATTGAATCACAATGATAGCCGTCATAGAGTCGGTAATAAACATGCTGATGTCCGTCCATACATATGATAATCATGCAGATACGGCCACATTCCCCACACACATATAAAAAATGTAGAAGAAAAAAAAAAACAGTTTTTTATGGAAAAGGCAGATCGCTAAGTTACACCCCCCTCAGATGACAGCTGCGTCACAGTGTGCGTCACGCTTTCAGGAGAGAGCGCCAAATTCAAATAAACTATATTCCGCTTTTCTGAGACTTTTTTTTCCGTGGACGGTCTCATTCTGTTTGTAAAACTGTATGCTACAACACCGTGTTGTTTTTTTACCACCAAGACGCTGTTTTTGAGCGTAATTTATTCCATAACAGACGCGAACAATAACTCTCCCGAAGAAATGAAATGTAAACAAAGAAATATTCATCCTTATTACAACGTTATTGTTTCGCTGGACTAAAAGTGCTCGCTGGGATGTTGTTCTCTGGACCCTTACCTGTCTAACTACACTGGGATTTCAGCAGTGGACGCGTTTGTGACTCGTTATTACAATGAATCTGGTACGTACTGCTTTTTTATTCTGCATGTTTTGATGTGTACTGCTTACACAAATGTAGCAAATACATTCCTTATAAGCTCTCTATCGGAAAACAGCGATCTGTCGTCGATGCTTGAGGCTTAGACCTTCAGAATGATATATAGTTTGTCAAGATTAATGATATTCTTTCACGTTAAATTCATTCATAAACATTAAACTAGTGGGGAAAAAAACGCTTCAGTGCGCCGTCGCTCTGGCAAACATTATCAGGTTAACTGTCTTTAATGATTAAAATGCAGGGGAATAATCCAACATAGGAAAAGCACAAACACACGTAGCAAATGGGTAGACCCGACAAAGGAACACAGAACAAACAGGAACTTAAATGCAAGGGATAATTACAAAACACAGGTGCAAGGAATGATCAATTAACTTAACAAGAAAAGGAACATGACCAAGTAAGGAAACAGGAAGAGAAACAGGGGCAAAAGCCCTCTCTGGGCTTAACTGGGTATCAGGAGCCCTCCCTGGGCTTAACTGAGGATCAGGAGCCCTTCTCGGGCTAAACTCAGAAACAGAAGCCCTCCGTGGGCTAAACTCGAGAACTGCAGCTCTTTCGTGACGCTGGTCCGTGGCTAGAGCCATCTCACGACTCTGGTCAGGGGATAGAGCTGATACTGGAGGGAACTCTGGGGCTGGAGCCGACACTGGAGCGAACTCTGGCGCTGGGGCCGACACTGCAGCCACAGCTGGTCCGAGCCGTTGGTGGGGTATGTGGGGGTTCCTGGTGCGGGGTGAGCTGGCAAGACGAGGCGTGCCTCAGCAGGGACTGGACGACAAAACTGAAACTTTTTCTTTTAAGTCTTCAACTTCATAATTTCAATTGTTCAAATAAAGAACGAGATTAATCAGCTCGATCATTACATTACAGTAATTGTAATAAAAGCATGAGATCAGATTTTGAAAGAATGACTAGTGGTGTTACAAGTGTGGATTTCAATCACTTTGGATTTTTCTACTAAGAGTTTTGAAAATATACACCTTTCTTGTGAAAATAGTACCAAAGCGAATAAAAAAATGAACAAAAAAACTGCATGTTGATATTCATTCTTATTTTGATTTAATACATTTACAGATTTTTTTTATTTGTTTGGTACCATTTTCATTAGTAAGGTGTACATTTTCAAAGGTATGACATGGCCATAAGGTTTGGTGCTAGAACAAAGTTTATTGTCAATGCAGTATGACATATGACTGAATCTATACTGTAACTGAATTTATCAGATGAAAGGTGAGTTATAGTAATGTGCAGTCTCCATCATGGTATCACGGTATCTTCTGATATATCTCTGATTAACTTCTCTCCCTTGTATCCAGCTCTATGTTCACAAATTGCAAAACGCAGTTTTACAGTCAGGTTACATCAGGACATTCTGGATCATAATGTCTCCGTCGAGGGCTTTCTGATGGTTCAGTCCGACCGGGATTGCAACGAGAGCGGTAAGAGAAAGGGAGGGGGGCTTGCCATTCTAGTAATTTACAGATGGTGCAACCCTTGTCATATTATGGTTAGGGATCAGATATGTTGCCTGGAAATTGAACTACAACCCCAATTCCATAGAAGTTGGGATGTTTTGTAAAATAAAAATAAAAATCAAGAATATGTGATTTGTTCATTCTCTTTAACTTTTATTTAATTGACAAAAGTACAAAGAGCTTTCCAAAGTTTTCACTGACCAACGTAAACGTATTTTGTAAATGTGAACAAATTTGTTTTTTGACGGCTGCAACACATTCCAAAAAGTTGTGACAGAGGCTAAATAAAAGTGAAAAGGTTATTGAATATCCACGTTAAACTGTTTTGAAACAGTTCACAGTAAGCAGGTGAATTGGTAATTGGTCAAGGTATCATGTTTGGGTATAAAAGGAGCATTTCAGTCTTTGCAAGCAAAGCTGGATCATGGCTCATCACTTCATACCAAATTTTATGAGAGAAGTGTCAAACAAATCAAAAATCACATTCCGCAATTCAAAATTGCCAAGAATTTAGGTCTTTCACCAAGTACCATACATAATATTGTGAAAAGATTCAGGGAATCGTAGGGCAAGGCAGGAAACCTCAGTTGAATGTGCTTGACCTTTGAGCCCTCAGATGGCATTGCATAAGAAACCATCATGCTGTGGTGTTAAATACAGTGCCCTCCACTAATATTGGCACCCTTGATAAATATGAGCAAAGGCGGCTGTGAAAATAAATCTGCATTGTTTATCCTTTTTGATCTTTCCCTCAAAAAAAATTCACAAAATTCTAACCTATCATTGAAATAAAACAATTGAAAAGTGGGGAGAAAATCTCATGATGAAATAAAGTTTTTTCTCCATTGAACAAGACAACAATTAACTAATAATCACACTTAACAAGGACAGGAAACAAACCAAATAAGGACACAAGAGGCAGGAACAGGAGCCTGGAGCTCTGGAGGCCATGGCGGTGCAGGGAGCTCCAGTGGCCATGGCGGTGCAGGGGGCTCAGGAGGCCATGGCAGGTGGTCCTTAGTGGCTGTGGCCTCGGTCCCCTCCGCCTGGCCACTAAAGCCAGAGGTTTACTACCCCCCCAAAAACAGGAACAAAGAGGAACAGGACAGCCCACAAGAACACGAAGCCCTCCTTGGAAGCTGAGGTTTCCACTGGGCATGACAAGGAGTCAGGCGGGCTCGAGGGAGCCGCAGCCGGCGGTTTGAGCGAGCGGCAGCCCGCGAACTTGACTTTTTGGAGTCGCGGACGGCGGTGGTGAATTCCCTGCGAATGGCGGGCTTGAGGGAGCGGCGGACAGCGGCGGGACACACAAACAGGGAACTAACAGGGAACGTTCCCACAACTTTCATTAACATTGTTTCAAAGGTATATAAATGTTAGGACAGAACATTCTTAAAATAATGTTTATAGGATGTTCTAACAACGTTATTATGCTTGATTTACATTCTTGTAACGTTAAGAGAAAACATTTTTATAACAACATTTTCGGAACGTTCTTTCGATGTTATTTGTACACGATTGAGGTTCTTGTAATATTAAAAGAAAACGGTCTTTTAACAACATTCTCGGAACGTTATTTTGATGTTATTTGTACACGATTGAGGTTCTTGTAATATTAAAAGAAAACGGTCTTAGAACAACACTCTCGGAACAATTTTTTAATGTTATTTGTACACGACTGAGGTTCTCGTAATGGTAAGAGAAAATGGTCTTATAACAACATTCTCGGAACGTTATTTTGATGTTATTTGTACACGATTGAGGTTCTCATAATGGTTAGAGAAAATGTCTTTAGAACAACACTCAGAACATCCTTGTGATGTAATTTGTACTTGATTGTTCTCATCATGTTAAAATAAAACTTTCTTACAGCATATTTAAGAAACAGCCTCATAATGTTGATATAAAAAGTGTTTAGAAATATAATGTTATCATAACGTTAATGTCAGGGTTCTGTCACTTCAGTCTAGAGATCCCTGACATTCCCGTCATGTCTCTATTTTCTTGTGAGAATGCGGCTTCGAATGCACTCTCATCTGCGTGCCCTGTTTCTTTGTTTCATGTTGGGAGCATGGTGATCGGATCCCGGCACTCATGTCTTGTTCAGGCTCAGTTTTGGCTCCGTGTCGGGGTTCGGACACTCATGCTCCATGTTCTGTCTTGTTGTGAGAGCGTGTGGTCTCGAGTTCACTCCGGCCGTGTTATGTCCACGTGAGTGGTGTTGTGTTTTGTGTAGCAAGCGGTTCATGTTCGGCCACGTGCTTTTCTCATTTTCTTGTGTTGTTGCATGCAGTTCGTGTTTTATCAGCTTGTGTTCTTCATTGGCTGCATGCTTTCATGTTGTCATGTCTTGTGTGAACACGCGGCTTATGAATATTCTCAATAGCTGCGTGTTCTATGGATGGTAAAATTCACCAATTCGCACCGGGGTATTGGCATAAAAGTTAGCGATGCGATGCATTAATTTAAAAAGTGTGCATCGGATACAAGTTTGCATTTATATCGCGATGCATCATTTGTAACATATTTGCATTGGAGTTCTGTAGTACAGTGATTTCCTTTCTGAATATGGTATTCGGATTTGGGCACATCCCTGTGCCATACTGAATTGCATAGCATCATTTTTTTTTTTCCATTGCATCATATCGCATTGTTTTGAATTGAATTGAAATCAGATCGTACTGCATCATAATAGGGGTGAATCGTATGTCATCGCATCGGTAACTGCTTCATATGTATCTTGAATGTATCGTATCACTGGTTATGCATATCGCATCGGGCTTAGCTTTGGAGATGCTCATCCGCGTAGTCGTCTTGTTTTGCACATGGCCCGTGATTTGTTTTGCTAGCCATGAGCTTGTTTTTGTTTTGTGTGAGCACTTTTTTTTTTTGCATTTGCTCTCATATCTATTGTCTTGACCCCGCTCATCTTGTTACCTCATTATTGGTTCAGTTGTCCCTCATTACCCTCCTCATTTGCTCCTTATTTATTCTCCTTGTCCTGTGCCAGTTCGTTGTCATATGTTCTCTGGTTGTGTCCTGATCCTGCCCAGCCTGTCAAATTGCCAGCTGAGTTTTACCACACGGGGTAGTTTTCGTTGTTTGTTTTGGTTTTGTTTTTATTAATAAAATAACATCTTCTGCACTACTGAGTCATTGCCTCATCCCACACTCCTGACAGTTATGAAAATGTTATATTGGGATATTCTTGTAACATTCACATAACAGAGAAAAAACATAAAAAAACCTGGACGTTTCGAACGTTTACATAACATTAAAAATAACATTGTCATAAGAGGTTTAAAAGATCAAAGGGAATGTTTGTCCAACGTTTGTATAATCAGTAAAAAATGTTCTCATAACATAAAATATGGGTGTTTCAAACAGAGAGAAAATTTAAATATAAGGTTCTCATAATGTTATGACAATGGTAGATTAGAATCAGAATCAGAATTACCTTTATTGCCAGGCATGTTTGCACATACGAGGAATTTGTTTTAGTGACAGTAGCTCCACAGTGCGACAGAATGACAGCAACAGGAAAGGACACAGATAGTAAAAAAATGAAAATAAAATAAATTATGTACAAATATACAAAAATGGACAATATGCCAAATAGCACAAACACAATATACAAAATAAACAATTCAGTATGTATAGGTATGTTAGGTGCAAACTTGAGATGTAATAAGTATGTGTGTACAATAAAAATAAAAAGTATGATAGTGTTGTGTGTTTCATGTTTATTGTTAAGAGTTCAAATGTTCATGAGATCGATTGCCTGAGGGAAGAAACTGTTGGGCCTATGTCTGGTCGTTCTGGTGCTCAGAGCTCTGTAGTGTCGACCAGTTCAAAGAGGGATTGTGCTGGATGTGAGGGGTCCAGAGTGATTTTACCAGCCCTTTTGCTCACTCTGGATAAGTACAGTTCTTGGAGAGTGGGGAGGGTTGTACCAATGATTCGCTCAGCAGTCCGGACTACCCTCTGTAGTCTTCTGAGGTCAGATCTGGTAGCTGAGCTCAACCAGACAGTTATTGAAGTGCAGAGGATGGATTCAATGATGGCAGAGTAGAACTGTTTCAGCAAGTCCTGTGGCAGGTTGAACTTCCTCAGCTGGTGAAGGAAGTACAACCTCTGCTGGGCCTTTTTCACAATAGAGTCAATGTGAATATCCCACTTCAGGTCCTGAGAAATTGTAGTGCCCAGGAATCTGAATGACTCCACTGCAGTCACAGTGCTGTTCATGATGGTGAGTGGGGGGAGAGCAGGGGGGTTTCTTCTGAAGTCCACGATCATCTCCACAGTTTTGAGCGTGTTGAGCTCCAGGTTGTTAAGACTGCACCAGACAGACAGCTCCTTAACCTCCTGTCTGTAAGCAGACTCGTCACCGTCCTGGATGAGGCCAATCAGTGTGGTGTCGTCTGCAAACTTCAGGAGCTTGACAGAGGGGTCTTTAGATGTGCAGTCGTTGGTGTAGAGGGAGAAGAGCAGTGGGGAGAGAACGCAGCCCTGAGGGGCTCCAGTGCTGATGGTGCGGGTGCTGGATGAGGATTTTCCCAGCCTCACTAGCTGCTGCCTGTCTGTCAGGATGCTGTTGATCCACTGACAGATGGAGGTGAGGACGGAGAGCTGAGTTAGTTTGGGCAGGGGGAGGTCTGGAATGATAGTGTTAAAGGCCGAGCTGAAGTCCACAAACAGGATCCTCACATAAGTCCCTGGTCTGTCTAGGTGTTGCAGTGTGTAATGCAGTCCCATGTTGACTGCATCATCCACAGACCTGTTTGCTCTGTAGGCAAACTGCAGGGGGTCCAGTAAAGGTCCAGTGATGTCCTTCAGATAAGCTAAAACCAGTTTTTCAAATGACTTCATGACCACAGACGTTAGAGCCACAGGTCTGTAGTCGTTAAATCCTGTAATCTTGGGTTTCTTTGGGATGGGGATTATGGTGGAGCGTTTGACGCATGAGGGGACTGCACACAGCTCCAGTGATCTGTTGAATGTTCCTCAAACATTACAAAAACTGGACAGAACGTGTACAAAACATTCCGTAATAGTGTTTTCATAACATTGTCAAAATGGTAGGATGGAATGTTCCTGTAACGTTCGCAGAAACCCCACAAAAAAACTTTCTTAATACATAAAAAAACTGGACGTTTTCAACGTGTACAAAACTTTCCGAAATAACGTTTTCATAACTTAATGGGAATGTTAGCAAAATGTTCTGACAACTCGTTTTTGTTAGCTGGGTGGGCGCCGCTTACTGTTGTGGTCTGGTCTTCTGTCACGGTGCACACAATGGGGAGGAATGAGGAACACGAGACGAGGAGAAAACTAAAATCAACAGTCTTTAATGAATCCAAACACAAGACACACACGACAGAGGACTGACAATTGTAGAGGTCCTGAACTTTATGTTTGGCAGCAAGCTTTGCTCTGAAGGGTTCAGTTCTGAGCTATCCACAGGCAAACCTCACTGAGGTTTGAACCCCCCCTGAAGCCTAAGCAATTGGCAGATATTTTAATATGCACAGTAATATACACAAAAGTAGGGTAACACCGTACTGTGGATAATATTGAACTATTGAGCAACATGAGCAGGATAGGTGATATATCTTCATGGGCGAGCAGTTAAGTGATCATGGATCTGCATAAGGAGGAGTTGGGGATGAAGGAGGGTAAGCGCATGTCTGTGCGACAGAACTCAATTCTGATAGAAGCGCATGTCTGTGCGACAGACAATAATAAGAGTACGGATGATCTTATATATCTTGTTAATTGTAGTGGGAGTTACAATCAGATGAGCTTAATATTTAGAGTAACTTCTTACTATGCAGAGATTTCACCATTATCAGATCAGGTTACGTATTGGCATGATGGGCAACAAGACATTCCATGGCCATATTATGCAAACAATGTTTAAGTTATGCGCTGTCCTAAATGCGCGTCTCAGAGCACCGACCGCCTCCACAGCAACTGGAGCCTCCAACAGCAGCCGAAGCTACTTAATCCATCAGCAAATGGCTCATAACTTATAAGGCGGGGACCTACTGTCCACTCTGCATGCTGCACTTCCTAAAAGGCATATAATGTCATCTAGAGATATTTAGCAACTCAAACAGGCTTTAGCTACTCACTGAAAATATCCAAAGTCCCTTTAAGGCAAGTCATGTCACTCGGCGGCCATCTTTGAAATGCCTCTTGGCCATGCAAGTGCAGCAACTATCTCTTTAAATGGGGAAACATCAAATTCTCCAAACTGATCGCTAACGATAACAAAATACTGCAACAGCATTCCAATAACAAACAGAAGCTTTTCAACAGCATATTTGTTAAAACACAGCTAGCCTTAACAATGAGAATGTTCCCAATGATAAACATGAAATCCTGGCAAACAGTAGGTTCCAAATAGTGACTAAATAGCTTTTAAGCAAAAGCAAAACCAAACAAGCTATGGCCAACTAGATCAGAAGACTATAGCGACAGCGTGTACTGAGAAATTACACTTAGCAACAGCGCGTTGCCAATATCTGATAACTTTAAGCATGAGTATGAAAAGAAACTTGGCTTAGCTTCATGAAGACACGTTCGGATGAATGGAGAGTGAAGTATATCCACATCTGTTGAGGATGCTTATCTTCTTAATAATGTACAATTCCTTATGCAGTGAGGCCCGATCTCGACTGAATTGTTCTTGAGTTCCGAATCAAGCCGCTTTACGTTATACTGGTCGATGCGGTGAATCGTGTGTTCAAACGGATCTGAATCGATAACTGTATGATCAACATCCTTTAAATTCATTTGAAGCTGTCCTGAGTGAGTGTTTGTGACGAACTAGAAGACTGTTAAGCAAGTATCTGTGCAACGGATTAGCGTTTTGAAGCTGTCTTGAGCGTAAAAGCGAGTTTCTGTGAGACAGAACTGAACTGACTCGTTTGTCTGTGCGACAGACTAAAACTGTTTTAGCACGCGTCTGTGCAACAGACCTCAAGGCTGACTGAGTGCATTTCTGTGCGACAGAACTCAAGGCTGACTAAGTGCATGTCTGTGCGACAAAACTCAAGGCTGACTAAGCGCATGTCTGTGCGACAGAACTCAAATCTGATAGAAGCGGATCTTAATGCGTGGTTTTTCCTTCTGGAGCATCAGTGAGCGTTTGAACCTTCTTTAATAGTTGCATATGAGTCCCTCAGTTGTCCTCAGTGTGGAAAGATGAATCTCAAAATTATACAATCATTGTTGGAAAGGGTTCAAATACACAAAAATGCTGGAAATCCAAAGAATTTATGGGACCTGAAGGATTTTTCTGAAGAACTGCAGGCAGTTTAACTGTTCAGGACAAACAAGGGACTCATGAACAACTATCACTAAACAAAAAAAAAACACAGCTTTGGATCGTTCAGGTAACAACACAGTATTAAGAATCTAGTGTATGTAAACTTTTGAACGGGGTCATTTTTATAAATTCAACTATTATTTTCCCTTGTGGACAATATGTAAACATCTTTCATGTGAAATATCTTATTCAGGTCAGTATTAAATAAACAATAACATGCATTTTGTATGATCCCTCTTATTGTCAGTCCTTGTCTTGTGTTTCCCCTCCTCCCGTGCCCATATTTGGCCTTCCTGTTCCTGTCCTCGTTTGTCTTCATTAGTTTAATTAGTCCCTAGCCCTGTGTTTGATTAGTCCACACCTGTTCCTTATTTCCCTGTGTTTATAAGCCCTGTGTTTCCTAGCCCCTGTGTCCGGTCTAAACGTCATAGATGTTCGTCTCTCCCCATGCTCCCTGTCTGTCTGCTGGATTCCAATAAAGAACCCTATTTGGAACTTCCACGTCTCCGCACCTCCTTGTATCCCGAGAGGGAACGTGACAGAAGACCGGACCTACAACAACACTATGGCTGAAGACAGGCTTTGGTGTCTGCGGCAGGATGGTCGGGAGTTGGTAGAGTATGTTGAGGAGTTTCTTGAGCTTTCCAACGAGGTGAGCTGGATTGACGCCTCGCTCGGTGTGTGTTTTCGGTTTGGGTTGGACAAAGATGTCATCAGCTGCGATCTCCCCACGTCCAGTTTTTCCCTGATCGGGCTGATAAATTATGTCCTCAATGTACATGGCATTGATTTTGAAGTCGAAGAATGTCAAACTGATCTTCGTCCAACCCAACCCGAGAACAACCCGGCCTCACCAGCTCACCGCTCGCCAGGACCCTCCACATGCCCTGCAAAATGTTCCGGCCACCCAACTCTTCCCAGCACTGCTGCTGTCCTCAGCCCAGAGCACCCCCGCAACCCCGCGCTTCAAGAGCGCCCTCCTGTACCTGCTCCTCGCAAGTGCCCTCCTGAGTTCCCGCTGGCTCCGTCCAGCCCTCCTGAGTTCCCGCTGGCTCCGTCCAGCCCTCCTGAGTTCCCGCTGGCTCCGTCCAGCCCTCCTGAGTTCCCGCTGGTTCCGTCCGGCTCTCCTTCGTCTCCGCTGGTTCCATCCAGCCCCACGCCTCCCGAGCGCCCCCAAGTGTCCGCGCCTCCCGAGCGCCCCCAAGTGTCCGCGCTTCCAGAGCGCCCTCCCGTGCCGGCTCGACGCCCGTGCCCTCCTGAGTTCCCGCTGGCTCCGTCCAGCCCTCCTGAGTTCCCGCTGGCTCCGTCCAGCCCTCCTGAGTTCCCGCTGGCTCCGTCCAGCCCTCCTGGGTTCCCGCTGGTTCCGTCCAGCCCTCCTGAGTTCCCGCTGGTTCCGTCCAGCCCTCCTGAGTTCCCGCTGGTTCCGTCCAGCCCTCCTGAGTTCCCGCTGGTTCCGTCCAGCCCTCCTGAGTTCCCGCTGGTTCCGTCCAGCCCTCCTGAGTACCCGCTGGTTCCGTCCGGCTCTCCTTCGTCTCCGCTGGTTCCATCCAGCCCCGCGCCTCCCGAGCGCCCCCAAGTGTCCGCGCCTCCCGAGCGCCCCCAAGTGTCCGCGCCTCCCGAGCGCCCCCAAGTGTCCGCGCCTCCCGAGCGCCCCCAAGTGTCCCCAAGTGTCCGCGCTTCCCGAGCGCCCCCCAGTACCGGCTCCACGCACGCGCCCTCCCGTGCCGGCTCCACGCACGCGCCCTCCCGTGCCGGCTCCACGCCCGTGCCCTCCTGAGTTCCCGCTGGTTCCGTCCAGCCCAGCTCGTCAAGAGCGTCCCCAAGTGGCTGCGCTTCAAGAGCGTCCCCAAGTTTCTGCGCTGCAAGAGCGCCCCCAGGTGTCCGTGCTTCCCTTGCGCCCTCCCGTGCCGGCTCCTCGCACGTGCCCTCCCGTGCTGGCTCCTCGCACGTGCCCTCCCGTGCCGGCTCCACGCACGTTCCCGCTGGTTCCGTCCAGCCCTCCTGAGTTCCCGCTGGTTCCGTCCAGCCCCGCGCTGCAAGAGCGCCCGACAGAGTCCGCGCTGCAAGAGCGCCCGACAGAGCCCGCTCCTCTGTGGCTCCCAGGGGGGAGCTTCCCCAAGAAAATTTTGGGGGGGGGTAAGAGGGTCACAGCCTGTGTGGCCGGGCCAAGGCCACAGAACCCCTTGGGGCCCAAAAAAAATAGGCCGTGGCCTCCCGAGTCCCCTGACCCGCTCTGGCCTCCCGAGTCCCCTGACCCGCCCTGGCCTCCCGAGTCCCCTGACCCGCCTTGGCCTCCCGAGTCCCCTGACCCGCCCTGTCCTCCCGAGTCCCCAGATCCGCCCTGGCCTCCCGAGTCCCCTGACCCGCCCTGGCCTCCCGAGTCTCCAGATCCGCCCTGGTCTCCCGAGTCCCCTGACCCGCCATGGCCTCCCGAGTCTCCAGACCCGCCATGGCCTCCCGAGTCCCCTGACCCGCCATGGCCCCTGGAACGGGCACCGCCCTGGAGGCCTCCAGAGCGCCCACCCCCCCTCCCCATTGGATGGTGTTAGGCATGAGGACACGCCTTCCGGAGGGGGGCGTAATGTCAGTCCTTGTCTTGTGTTTCCCCTCCTCCCGTGCCCATATTTGGCCTTCCTGTTCCTGTCCTCGTTTGTCTTCATTAGTTTAATTAGTCCCTAGCCCTGTGTTTGATTAGTCCACACCTGTTCCTTATTTCCCTGTGTTTATAAGCCCTGTGTTTCCTAGCCCCTGTGTCCGGTCTAAACGCCATAGATGTTCGTCTCTCCCCATGCTCCCTGTCTGTCTGCTGGATTCCAATAAAGAACCCTATTTGGAACTTCCACGTCTCCGCACCTCCTTGTATCCCGAGAGGGAACGTGACACTTATTATGGTAAAATAATGAACAGTTTGCATATTCTGAAATGTTTATGTAAAGTTTTTACTTCAACTGTATATATATATATATATATATATATATATATCTCAAACATCCCCTACATCACCACATGTTGTTCAGGAGGGTTTCAAGGAAAATTTTCCTCACTCAACCAAAAACAAACTCCAGCAAATTCAGTTGTCAGACACGACTGGAACTCCAAATGGCACTGGCTTCTATGGTCAGATGAAAATAAAAAAAAAAAAGCATTAAACAGTATGCAATTGTTTACTGCCAATGCATTAAAAAGCATTGGCAGTAAACCCACCAGAAGAGTTTAGTACAAACAGGGATAAAAAAGTACCCCATGTCCACGGTTAAATATACTGCTGGATCTTTAATGTTGTGGGCCTGTTTTTCCGCCAGAGGTCCTAAACATCTTGTTCAGATGCATGGCATCATGGAGTCTATCAAATACCAACAGATAAAAAATCTAAACCTGACTGCCGCTGTTAGAAATCTTATTATGGGCCGTGTTTGGATCTTCCAACAGGACAACAATCCAAAACAAACTTCAAAATAAACACAAAAATGGGTCACTGAGCACAAAATTAATATTTTACCATGGCTGTCCCTGTCATCTGAGTACAGCACACATTTTAACTGTCTTTTTGACTAACTGAGATAAGATCTGGCCCAGAGAACCCGGCTACATCGTTGCGTTGAATTGATGTATAGCTTTCTCCTAGAGTAACAGATATTCACGTTGCATTTCTTGATGCAGCAGCAGACTGTGGTAAATGACAGTGGTTTTCTGAAGTACTCCTGAGCCCATGTGGCTTTGTTTAACACCGCAGCATGACGGTTTCTTATGCAATGTCATCTGAGGGCTCAAAGGTCAAGCATATTCAACTGAGGTTTCCTGCCTTGCCCTACACGTACTGTGATTTCTCTGGAATCCCTGAGTCTTTTCACAATATTTTGTATGATTCTTGGTGAAAGACCTAAATTATTTGCAATTTTGCATTGCAAAATGTGATTTTTGATTTGTCTGACACTTCTATCGTACATTTTGGCATGAAGTGATGAGCCATGATCCAGCTTTGCTTGCAAAGACTGAGATGCTCATTTTATACCCAAACATGATACCTTGACCTATTACTAATTCACCTGCTTACTGTGAACTGTTTGAAAACAGTTTAACGTGGCTATTCTATAACCTTTTCACCTTTATTTTGCCTCTGTTCCAACTTTTTTGGAATGTGGTGCAGCCGTCAAAAACGTTCTCGGTTACTATCGTAACCTCGGTTCTCCGAGATATAGGAACGAATACTGCGTATGTAAGACGCTTGTAGGGGGAAAAACTCCTTTTTTCCTCTTCAACTGAAGCCTTTTCAATCACACAGTTAAACTGCATGTCCATTGGTTCGTGCAGTGCTATAAAATTTAACCAATGGCTCAGCAGCCCGCCAAAATGCCACATCTCAGATTTCTTTGAATGAAGCGACTGAGGTGTGCAGCTCATAACACGGCCAGGAACGCAGTACTCGTTCCCATATCTCAGGGAACCGAGGTTGCAATAGTAACAGAGTACGTTCCCTTTCGATATTCCACTCGTAATGCGTCTGTAAGACACTTGTATGGGAACCAGTACAATCACGCTGTGCTATGATGGAGAACGACTCAAACCCATGACTCACGTGGGAGTAAGACCCAGGGGAGTTAATAAAATACACCAAGCACAGGCTGAGCCATCAGGGTCATCCGTGGCCTGGGTGTCGCCCGTATAGTTGATACTTGGTGTCTATATAATATGGACCGTCCAAGTGAAGGAGGGACTTGAACAATGCTGGTCAAGTGAACCCATAAGACTGCTTAACTAGCCGCAGGCGGCGAACTAAGCAGAAAGGACTCTGGCCTGCAAGGCAGGGATGTCCAGCATGGAATCCCATTCATTGTATTCAAATTGAATTTATATTGATTGGTATTTTGGTAGATTTAAATGTCATTAAATTTTTTTGTTGTTCATACAAATGCTGTGGAAATCTGATGTTAAAAAAATGCAAAGAAAACATCTTATGACTGGAAGATGTAACTTTTATTTAGAATTGGAAAACATAAAAACAAGACATCAAGTTAATATGTTCCTTTGTGTTACATAGCTTAAGTAATTCAAAGTATTCTAAAGTATTTAGATTAAGTTACTAAACCTGAGTAATCTAATGAAATAAATTACTGATTACTTTTGAAATCATGTATTTTGTAATCTGTAGTGAAATACATTTTAAAAGTAACCTTCCCAGCCCTGCACGTACATGAATTAACGAGCTGTTTTGCTGCCACTGGGACTGATGAAGTGCAGAAAGTAACAGCAGTTATCAAATGACTAAATTATGATATTTGCTCAGGTCTCATTTGCTGGGGTCTTATTTATCGGATTGCAACGTACAGTGCCCTCTATAAGTATTGGAACAGTAAAGACAAAATTGCTCTGATGGCTGTGGAGTCAAGACGTTTGCAAATATGATTAAAAGAGGAATATGAGACAAAACTACAGAATGTCACATTTTATTATTAGCCGTTTCAACACATATGTTTTACCAAATAAAAAGAACAGCACTTTTAGAGTTCATCCCACTCATTGATGTGAGCATAAGTATTGGGACATTTGAACACAAGGCAGATATAAAAGATTAGAAGCCTTTAATGCAGCCAATTCCAACTGTTGCTTGTTTTGGGAGTTTCTGCCTTTATTCTCCTCTCCAGCTGGTGAAATTCATGTTCAATCGGATTTAAATCTGGAGATTGACACTTTCCATTTCTTTGCCCTTATAAATTCCTTGACTGAACTGGCAGGGTCTTTTGGGTCATTGTCTTGATGCAATATGAAGCACTTCCCAATGAATCTGGTGGCATTTTCTTGAATATTGGTAGGCAAGATGGTTTTGTACCCTTACAAATTCATTCTGCTACTGTCATCATACATTAAGTCATCAGTAAAGTTGAGAGGGCCTGTTCCAGAGGCAGCCATGCATGCCCATGCCATGACAACACCTCCACTATGCTTTACAGATGAGGCTGTATGCTTGGGATCATTGCAGTTCCCTTTTTTTCTCCACATTTTTGCTTTCCCATCACTTAGATAAAGGTTCGTTGTCTCATCAGTCCATAAACACAGTTCCAAAAGTTCTGGCTCACCTTTGTGCTTTTTTGCAAACTCTAATCTTGCCTTTCTATTTTTGGTGCTGTTCAGAGGTTTGCATCTTGCTGTGTAGCATCTGTAATTCTGTGTCAGTCTCCTGAGGACAGTAAATTGTCAGAGCATCACCCCTGCTTTCTAGAAGTTGATTTTACAGACACGTCTTTTAGGATTAATTTTCACAGCTTTTATGATTTGTCTGTCATCAGCTACTGTTGTTTTCTCAGCTGATCAGGTCGTTGTTGGTTGCTGGTGGTTTCCAAACTCTTGATTCCTCCATGCCCTTTGATTTTGCTATAGCTCTAACTGACTTCCTCTTTTCTTTTAGCATCCAAATTGCTTGCTTTTCTCTCAAAGTCAGCTCCCTCATCTTCATCCTGGTTTGTATGTGTCATCATCGAATGCAAAATTCAGAATACAGAAGTAATGGATATAACTGATACGATACATTCCCTGCTTTTAATATCTGAAGAATTAATGTGACAAGACACAGCTGATCACTTAGAAAGAGCTGTGAGGCAACTGTTCCAATACTTATGCTCACATCAGATAGAGGGATGAAACTCTGTTCTGAACTTCTTAGCTGGTAAAACATCTATCTGTTGAATCACCCAATAATAAAATGTGACATTCTGTAGTTTTGTCTCATATTAATCTTTTAATCATATTTGTAAATGTCTTGACTCCACAGCCAACAGAGCAATTTTGTCTTTACTGTTCCAATACTTTTGGAGGGCACTGTATATCCATTTTGTTAATTAACATTACACATAGTGCGCATCTAATTCGAGTTAAGCCCGTCGGTGTGGTAGCCAAGGCTCACATAGTCATAGGCCACTAGTGTTAAGCCGGTTGGCGTGGTAGGCCAGGCACAAATAGCCATAGGCCACTAGCGTTAAGCCGGTTGGTGTGGTAGCCCAGGCACACATAGATAGTAATCCATGCGGTTCACATGGCTCTTCGAAGCAGCAACAGTACATATGTCTTGGCGATAGATCTGCTTGTTGGGGGGTGTTTTGTTCTTGTTTTGGCTTGTATTGTCCCTTCTATGTCTCCTGCTTTGTGGGGGGTTAGCTATATTTGCAGCAGCAGTATTTCTTACATGCTCACAGCAGCATGTTGTGGATGTATTGCAGTAGCAAGTCTCAGTACTTGGTACTGAGAAGTACCAATTCCAGAAAAGTCCCAACTTCTCTGGAATTGGGGTTGTAGAGGAAACAATTATTTTGTGTAGTGAAAAGGACACTTTGTGATTGTGTGTATTGTACTAAGACAATTGAAATTACGCTGAAATGTTTGAAAAAACAGCACTTTTGAGGTTAAAGAGAATGGAGAAAGGTTCAAAATCTTGTTTATTGTATTTTCCAAAATGTTTTTTTGGAGTTTGTACAGTCTAAAACATCACTGTGAGGGAAAGTGTATTTTATAATAACCTATGGTGGTTTCAATTTAGAAATGATTCCAGTCAAAGCTGTCAGTGACAAAAACAGTTGATTTATGAGTTTATTAAAGGGTTCATGCCAACACCACTGAAACCCTACTTACCTCAATGTTCACTTCATAAATAGAACTGTCCAAAAGTGCGACTTTAAAGGGAACAGTCTTGGAGCGTTTGGAGCCTTTCTGAGGGGATCTTGGGCTCTTGTTGGACGTTGTTCTGTCTGATGCATCATGTACGTCTCCAGAGTCATCATGAGGCTTGACATCCTATAATCAGTATATATTATCAGTTTATTACATTATATCAGTTTATATTACATAATATTTTTTCCACATCTGTTAATCATTAAAAAAAATATATATATTTTTTTTTTCTCTTTCTTTCTTTCTTTCTCTTAATTTTTTTGTTGAAAAAACAAAATTGACAAATTAGGCAGTAATGCGAGTCTACAGGAATGGGTCCTCTTTGTCATGTCATCTGTCTTGTGGTTTTCTTGTCAAATGGTTTCCTGCATGTTGGTTTACTACACTGTCTTTGATTTAGTGGACAAGTTTTTAAAGAAAAAAAATAAATGAACAAATGTCTAAAATATTAGTTGGACATTTAAAACAATTCCCTACCTCTTTCGCCATTTTACCATCTGAGTCTGACTCTGGAATGGTAACTTCAGTACTCTTATGTTGGGGTGTCACCTCAGTCCCAGGCCCTGTCTCAGTCCTCATAGTCACCTTTCCTGAAAAGAAAAAAAAAAGTTATTTATTACATTGTTCTCTACATACAGTCATGGCCAAAAATATCGGCACCCTTGCAATTCTGTCAGAAAATGCAACCCTTCTCTCAGAAAATTGTTGCAGTTGCAAATGTTTTGGTACTCACGTTTATTTTTATTTATTTTTTTTGCATTGGAGCAACAAAAAAAAAACAGAAGAAAAGTCAAATCTGATACAATTCTACACAGAACCCAAAAAAACGCACTATACAAAATTATTGGCACCCTTAACTTAATATTTGGTAGCACCCCCTATGGAAAAAAATTTACTGAAATCAATCGGTTCCTCTAACCGTGAATGAGTTTCTTACACCTCTCTATTGGAATTTTGGACCACTCTTCTTTTGCAAACTGCTCCAGGTCATTCAGATTTGAAGGATACCTTCTCCCAGTTTTCCTGTTTCCCTGTTTTGAGATCTCTCCACTATGGGATTCAGATCTGGACTCATTGCTGGCCATTTCAGAACTCTCCAGCGCTTTGTTTATAACATTTCTGAGTACTTTTTGAAGTGTGTTTCGGGTCATCAAAACACATTGTGCAAAGGAGCACATTGTGTTTGATGCAAAACCAACTCGACTAAATCAAAAGAAAAATCACGCTGTAACTGTATTTTTATGTTTTCTCAAGCAAAGCAAATTTTAAAAGTCCACTGAAAACATATCTTCTTACATTTTTGGTTACAGACAACGTATGCATGTTGAAGATATAGGCTAGTGTATGTTATTGTCAACATGCGTAATTGGTAAATTACAAAAAAAATTTTTTTATAAAGTCATGGGCTATATAAAATTTTAATAGCCTAATAAAAACATCAGGAAAAGAAAGAAAGATGAGTCCTCTGAACATTTTGAACATTAACAAGTTATTGTTCCCTTTGTTTTGCATATGCTAAAGTCCTTCTCTGATTTTATTGTTGTTTGCCATGTTGCAACGTTACTTAGAAATATTTTAAAGATATTAATATTTGGGGTATTTTGCATGGTCTGTTATTGGAGTAGTGTCACCTGGGTGGAAGTTTTAACTTCTATTCACACATTTTTTTTTTTTTTATAAATGTAAGGTTTTTTTTTTTTTTTTATTATATAATAAAAGAATTTAATAAAAAGATAAAAATAAAACAGATACAAATACACAAATAATAGAGCAAGCTAGTGCTATAGAAGCCTTTTTTTTTTGCTTTTATTAATTGTATAATAAATAAAAAGAAAACAAATAGAATACAAAAAGATTAGAAAAGCAAGTGTTAGTTTTTATTTATTTTTTGTTATTTTTATAAAGAACAGAATTAGAATAGAGAGTGCTAGAGTTATAGGGTCAAATAAAGATGGAAGAGATGTCTTTTTAGCCGATTCTTGAAGATGGCTGCTAGGATTGAGTTAGGCAGGTCATTCCACCAGGAGGGAACATTTAATTTAAAAATCCTTGAAAGTGATTTTGTGCCTCTTTGGGATGGCACAATAAAGCGACGTTCACTTGCAGAACGCAAGCTTCTAGAGGGCACATAAGTCTGAAGCAATGAATTTAGGTAAAGGGGTGCAGAGAGAGTGAAGGTTTTGTAGGCAAACATTAATGCCTTGAATTTTATGCGAGCAGCTCTTGGTAGCCAGTGCAAATTGATAAACAGAGGTGTGATATGCATTTTTTTGGCTGATTAAACATTAGTCTTGCTGCCACTTTCTGGTTTAATTGTAGAGGTTTGATAAAACTGGCTGAAAGACCTGCCAAGAGAGCAATAATCCAGCCTAGACAGATCAAGATCTTGAACAAGGTGTTGTGAAGTGTTTCCGAAAGAAAGGGCCTGATCTTGTTGATGTTGAATACATCAAATCTGCAGGATTGGGCAGTTTTAGCAATGTGGTCTGATAAAGTCAGCCGATCATCAATCATAACTCCAAGGTTTATGGCTGTTATTGAAGGAGTTATGGTTGATGCGCCTAACTGGATAGTTCTGTCTTGGCAAGGTTGAGTTGAAGGTGATGGTCCTTCATCCAGCAAGAAATGTCTGTTAGACAAGCTGAGATACGAGCAGCTTTTCTCAAATACTCAGGATGGAACGAGAGGTAGAGTTGAGTATCATCAGTGATGTGAAAGCCATGTTTCTGAATGACAGAACCTAGTGATGCCATGTAGACAGAGAAGGACCTATCTGAGAGTTAAGACTCAAAACACTGGAGTGCGGTTCCTGAGATGCCCTTTGCCAATAGGGCTGACAGGAAGATCTGGTGGTTAACAGTGTCAAAAGCAAATCCAACAAGATAAGTATTGAAGATTTGGAATCCGCTCTTGCCAGTCTTAGGGCTTCAACAACTGAGAGCAAGGCAGTCTCAGTTGAATGTCCACTTCTAAAACCAGACTGGTTGCTGTCTAGGAGATTGTTCTGTGTGAGAAAGGCAGAGACTTGGTTGAACACAGATCGTTCAAGTGTTTTTGCAATGAAAGGAAGAAGGAAAAACAGTCTGTAGTTCTCTAAAAGAGATGGGGTAAGGGTGGGTTTCTTAAGCAGTGGGGTTATACTAGCCTGTCTAAATTCTGAGGGAAAAACACCAGTGTGAAGGGTTGTTAATGATGTGAGTGAGTGCAGGTACAACTGCAGGAGAAATGGCTTGAAGGAGATGAGATGGAATAGGATCAAGCGGACAAGTAGAAGGATGATTAGAAAGGATGAGTTTGGAGACTTCTTCCTCGGAGAGTGAAGAGTAGGATGTGAATAAATGTATGTTTGCTGTTAAAATGTGCTTGACAGATTATGGTGTGGAAAATTGCGCACAGATGGTTTTAATTTTATTAATGAAGAACGTGGCAAAGTCGTCAGCTGTTAGAGTTGATGGAGGAGGAGGACAAAGGAGGGAGGAAAATGTTTTAAAGAGCATGTGAGAGTTAGACAAATTGTTAACTTTGTTATGATAGTATGTCCTTTTAGCAGTGAAGATATTAGCATGGCTATTACCCATGGCTGGTAACCACAAATGATGATTTTTTTCTGTGTTGTACTGTATACACAATTTAAAATAGAATTGCAATATTTATACTTACATAAGACATTATATAAATGACAAATACAGATACATGATACAGAACTTTGATGAATAAAAATATCTGTAACTTTGTACACCCTTTAAAGGGGTAAATACACACACAGACACATACATGTTGGGTTTCCATGTTTTATGGGGACATTCCATAAATGCAATGATTTGAATACTTTACAAACTGTATATAGAGGATATCTCATAAATCTTTATTGTTTTTATATCAGGTTAATGACCCCTGCCCCTAAACATAATCATCACAGAAATATGTGCAAAACACTAGAGTATATTTAAACATAAACAGCTACCTGTTTGAAAAAGTAGATGCTACTTTTTTTTTTTAACTAAGGCCCCGTCCACACGAAGACGGGTTTCTCTGTATACGCATAAATTTTTTACCGTATAGGCGTTTCGTCCACACGAAACCGGCATTTTCGAAGAGTGAAACCGATCATTTTTGAAACCGGGTCCCAGGGTGGATAAATTTGAAAACGCCGGTTTCATGTTTTCGTGTGGACGGCGAATCCGTATATTTTCTGAAACGATGACGTCATCAGCCCACGTCTCGCCCCTAATCAGACACCGCTACGTCACATAACAGCGACAACAACAACAACAATGTCAGACTACGTGCCTGTGTTCGTGCTGCAGAACCTACTGAGCTCATTAGTTTTATTAAAGAAAAATCTTCTGCTTTGTGTGTTAGTTTGTATTCAGCGCGCAAGGTTTATGCACATGGTCCAAGTCTTCTTCTCTGTTTTTTGTGTATCTCTGTGGCAGAATTACAGCGCCACATATTGGTCTGGCATGTGTACTACATCGTTTTCAGTCGTTTTCAGTGATTCCGTGTGGACACAGATATTTCCTGAGACGACTCCGTGTTTACGGAATTTGAGGCAAAAAAAAAGATCGGATACGGAGAAACCCGTCTTCGTGTGGACGTAGCCTAAAACTAAAGCTATTTAGGGGGGCAATACCTTAAAGGTATAGTTCACCCAAAAAATAAATTGTCATTAAAGGGATAATTCACCCAATAAGGAAAATTCTGTCATTAATTACTCACCCTCATGTCATTCCAAACCCGTAAGACCTTTGAAAAACTTTTTGTGTGCAAAGAAAACAAAAATAATGACTTGATTCAATGATTTCTTCTCTTCCGGGTGCAATCTTGTTTAGTTTGACTAACGCCAGAAACACACTGCATCACTGGTATTCTCACACTATACAACTGTCTGGAGTACCATTTACAGTAGTTGCTTTTGTGTGCACACTAAACAACATATCAGTGAGAGGGGCTCACACATTACAAAATTTTCAATAGGAGGGATCATTGTCAACTCTGTCTGGTCTACAAACTATGTTTCACAACCAAACACACGCAAGAAGTGATGCAGGAAACAATGTACCATTTCCAAATTTCACACTGCAGGACTCACAGACAGGTCAAGATATTCAGCATGCTAAGTATCTTAACAGTATCAGTGATGAATCAGCTCTTCTCTCAGACTGCGACTTTGATAATTTACACTACATGATTGTTACTCATGTGACCAAGCACCGATTTGCCCCTACTTTTGGGGTTTTGTTGGAGATTTCCTCAAAACTGTTGATAAGTGATAATCAGGGCTAAAACTGTGCAGTGTGTAATTGTCACTCTGTGTGAAAATCTGATAAAAGAAAATTACATTTATAGGTAGTGCACGTCTCTATAAGCTCTGCCCATTTTGACCAGAAACTACTGGCCTGGCGCTGCTGTCCCAAAACTTCTGTGATGTATGGTTCTGTGGTTCCACTGTTAGTTAATATTTGATGGTATGAGCACTGCAGTGGGCAAAACCATATGGAATCAAGCCAGTTCAATGAATCAATCCCTTGATGCTTTCATCGAACACTTCAAAAAAGTCTTCCATCATCCTATCAGAGACTCATCAATCCATGACAAGCTCTATCATTTAAGTCAGCATTTGTTCCAGTGGTGCTGGAAACAATATTTTTGAAAGGGGGAAGTTGAGGTGATCTTGGGGGACATTTGTTTGAGTTGAATTTCCACCACAGATTCGCAGCTAAATGAGCTGAATCATCACAACTAATTGCAAAAGAATATGGTTTGAACCATTCCAACACTGTGACTAAACTGTACGCATCTTATGCTCCAAATCCATTGTCTTGTTTCCTTATAGCAAAAGTGTGGAGTAGGTCAGAAATAGAAAGTGGCATCTGTTTATTACTTGTGTTTGTGTAAAGAACAACTGATTACAATGAGTTATGGTTTTGTTGTCATGAGCCGGGTTTGCCTTTTTTTCCCTTTCTTTCCTTCTCTCTCATTCTCTGTTCTGCACGTATACTTAGACTCAGCTCTTTGCCATTGCAATCAGTGCTCATGCTGATTGAGATGGCACCTGTTTTCTCTTTTCTCTGATTTTCTTCTCTATTTATCCCTGCGTACTTATAGGCTTTTTGCCAAATTATTTTTGGTTACTGACTGACCGTTCTAAGGATCTCCAGACTTCTTTTCTAGTCTAAGTCAGTTTCAGTCCAGTCCAGTCCTATCTAGTCTGGTCATGTCCTGTGCTTCATACCTGTTCTCTGCCCAGTCATCCTGCTGCCCCTGAATACTATTCCTGTTGCTGAGTGCAGGAAAGAGCTGGTTGGGGACTGCACTAGTCACACTCCACCTGCCCACTGCATGGACTTCTGAATACCTCACCCAAGACCTTACGCTGACATGCTTTTTCACCTAATTTTGTATTCAGCTCTGCACCTGCCAAGTTTGGCTAGAGAACGGCAAACTGCCTATGTTTCTTTTTATTAATAAACTATTGCATTTACTTGCCTTTGCCCTTGGGTCCACATTTTACGCTATGACATTTGATGCACACCAAATTCATAAATGAAATCTTCTGGCAATACCTGCATAACTACATGCTTATCCACATTGATTATATTCTCCATGCAACCTAACAAAGCACCTCAGACTCGTCACCTGGGCACTCAAGAAACTGTAAGAACACTGTTTGTTCCTCAAGGCTGAGAAGTGTTCTTTTCATCAACCATCAATACAATTCCTTGGCTACAACATCGGACCTGTGTGCAGATGGACTCAGAAAAGAAGAAGCATTCAAAACCTGGAAACCTCCTTGTACTGGGAAGGATCTTCCATGCTTTCTTGGCTTTACTAATTTCTATAGAAGAATCATTTGTAACTATAGCATGATTATTGCTCTGCTAACCTCCCTCCTCCAATCTAAGCCCAAGTTTCTGTCCTGGAATCCAGAAGCCTGCTACATATTCCAACACCTCAAGAATGCCTATGTGAGTGTCCCTTTCCACATCTATCCCAATCCAGCTCTCCGCTTCATCATAAAAATGGATGCATCCACCACATAGTGTAGGAGCAGTTTTAGCTGAGCAGTAGGGGAATACAGCAAAGCTTCATCCATGTGTCTTCTCCTCATGTAAACTCAACTCAGTGGCGCAAAACTGATGGTATCATCAACCAAGAGCTCCATGGGATTTCCCCTTACAATTCATCATGGACCATCATAACCTTGAATAACTCAGAACTGAGACAATAGAACCTTGCCAGGCCTGGTGGCCCTTGTTCTTTACCAGGTTCATCTTAATTTGTCACCTGAATGCATTTCTCTTACATGTCCCTTCGAGAACTAGACATGTTCCTTCCTCCTCTCATGGTTGTCAGCAACCTCCAGTGTGCAGATCCATATAACAATCTATTACTCATTTTAATGTTTGTTATTTTTATTACTACTAAATAAAGTACCAGATAGTTAAATACACATTGTTACATGAACAACCAGACCAACTGACTCTGATGTAAGTCAAGTGGCAGAGAGAATTTTGATATATACTCAAGATGTCCTGAGCCAATCTCAAGGATTGGGATCGGGGCAGATCAAGCATTTTTTTAACTGATCGGTATCGGCTCTCCTGAGCCCGAGCCTTATTTTATGTCAGCTGTCATGCAGTAGGTGGCATTATTCGCTAATAAAAACATTGTAAGTTGTTAATTATGACATTTTCATTTCCACGGTTATTCAAACAGCGAATAAATTATATACAGAAAGTGAGTAAAGAACATAATCACTAATCTATCGTGAGTTAAAGTACTCTAAAAAGCTGTTGTTATAATTACTGAAGCTGTACATACATCTGCACTTTGTTGTTGAATTCGCAAAACCCATGTCTTTCTGCGATGACGCCTCTGATTGGTCATTGCATTCATAAACTCAACAGAATTGTGTGTGATTGGTTATAATGCACAACGATGTAAAAATGCATACAAAGAAATAAGGTGCAACATGAGCAAATCTTAATGCTGCAATCAATACTTTTCATTAATGTTCACTACAATTCCCATTTTCAATTTCAATTCGCAACAGACAATAGATTTGGTTTGATTGTGCACGTGCATTTTTGCCATAAGTCCCTGTGGCCAGGGCAAGGCTAAGCCTTCGCTAAACTTACACACACACACACACTGCCTATGTATATATCAGTATTGATCAAAGCAATACAACATTGCAGTAGGTTTGAGATTTATAAATTAGCTGTTCATGATACTCCTGTGCAGATGATAAACAACCCTTAATTTATTTTTTACAAAAGTTTATCTTCGCCAGTTGTCTTAACACATAAGCAGTCCTGATGAAATAGTAAAGTGATACTGACAGCTGATATATGAAGGTGACCTTCAGTTATCAGAAGGGGACAATTTAATGTAGGCTTTTACATTATATGCATCCAAGTTATGCACATTAGTGGGTAAGTTGATTAAAGTTAAATTGATTAAAATGTAACTGCTTGTGGGTATAATGTATTAGATGTTTCTACATATCTGATGAAACTTTGAAAAGTATTATCGATGAGACAAATGCAAATTTATTGTACATGTTGCTAATGCAGTGCCGGATAACTAAATGGTGAACACACTTTATCCTTAAAATAATTGAATGCATGTTCATGTCGGTGTTACTGTCTGCAGTATTTATCACCCTGTGTAGGCTGTCATATATATCTCAGGTATGTCATTATGCGTTTATGTTTATTGTATTTATTGTTTGTTATTTTTTTATATGATTGTTATACAAATTATCTTATTTCTCGGTTCAAGAGAACATGAGTATTGCTGCTGTGGTCTGTGTCAGTGCCTGCATTGTTTATCACCCTGTGCATCCTGTATAAGCAGTGATACATCAACATGAAAAAGATAAGCTGTGACTTTGTATGCATCCATTATTTGATTCTGGACCTGTGTTATATGTGAGATGAATGACCATTACACTGATGCCGTAACTGTTGCACTTGGTAAAAATAAGCTGCAATGTAAACCAGGCTTTATGTCAATATTGACTACTGGTTGTGTGACAGTGACACCAATTTATAGTTTAAGGCAGGGAAATCCTGTTCCTGGAGATCTAGGCACTGGTTTAAAGAGTCTAATGACACTGTATATCAATGGAAATGTGGCTATCGCATCCCCCCCAAAAAAGCTGCTAAGATCAAAGCAAGAAAAACTGATCTTGGGCATTGTCAAATGTAAAGATTGTAACTGATTGTAAATATTTTTAGCAAGAGATTTTATGAAGCCTACAGAGGACTGTTAATCCTCATGCATAACTTATTGTCTTAAATAAGAGACTAAACATTAGTTGTCTCTCATTACATTTGATATTCTTACAAATAGCCTGCATAACCTGACAGGACAGTTCATCATACATTATGAAACAATGCCTACTTACCACAGAGGAAGATGAAACAGTGCTAAGTATTTGTTATGAAAGACTTTGCGTCGATAGCCTCGTGGGCAGCACACCGACATACAACGCCGCTGTGCTTCAGGTGTCCTGAGTTCGAGTTCCGGCTTGTAGACCTTTCCCGATCCCCTTCTCTCTCACTCCCACTTTGCTTCCTGTCCTCTCTGCACTGTCCTATCAAATTAAAGGCAAAAACACATAAAAAAATTAAATCTTGAAAGTCTTTGTGAGTTTCTCTCACTCTCAAGTTCTTGTTCATTTATATTCTGTCATAATTTTTGGGGCAGAATTTTAGGGTTGATGAGCAATGATTAGGTATAAATATTTAAGGCCTCAGTGTTAACCTTTTCAGGGGATCTTAGGTTTTTTATTTTCGTTCTGTATAACTAACATGATAAATCAAATCTGCTTTGCCTCTGTCATGACACTTGGTGCTTGTCTAAGTCAGATAAACACAAGAACCAGTCACTGTGCGTAGTCATTTCAGCAAAAGTTCTTATTAGAGGAGCAATTTCTTACATTTTGATAAAATAAATTTCACAATTTACAAAGACACAGAACAATCCAATTCTAGAAAAAAATGGGATGTTTTGTAAATAGCAATAAAAAAAAAAAAATGGTCTTTTAATTCTCCTTGGCCTGGTTTCACAGACAGGGTTTAGACTAAACCAGGATTAGGCCATTGTTCAATTAGGAAATTTAAGTAATTTTTATTAACATGCCTTAGAAAAAACATTACCGGTGTGCATCTCAAGACAAAACAAAGGCACTGATATATTTTAAGATCAGTCAGTGCAAGTTTATTTCAGTTAAAACAGCTCAGATTTACACTTTAGTCTGGGACTAGGCTTAAGCCTTGTCTGTGAAACCGGGGGTTTAAATTTTATTTAATTGACAAAGAAATAAAAGTGAAAATGTTATAAAATATCAAAATTAAGCTGTTTTGAAACAGTTCACAGTAAGCAGATGAACTGGTAATAGGTGAGGGTATTATGTTTGGGTATGAAAGGAGCATTTCAGACTTTGCAAGCAAAGCTGGATCATGGTTTATCACTTTGTGCCATATTTCATGAGACAAGTGTCAAACAAATCAAAAATCACATTTCCCAATGTAAAATCACAAAGAATTTAGATCTTTCACCAACTACCATGCATAATATTGGGAAAAGATTCAGGGAATCCAGAGAAATCTCAGTCTGTGAAGGACAAGGCAGGAAATCTCAGTTGAATGTGGATGACCTTTGAGCCCTCAGAAGGAACTGCATTAGAAGCCGTCATGCTGCGGTGTTAAATATAGCCACATGGGCTCAGGAGTACTTTGGAAAACTGCTTTCACTAAATAGTTTGTCGCTGCATCCATAAATGCAACTTCAAACTTTGTTACTCTAGGAGAAAGCTACACATCAATTCTATGCAGAGATGCTCATTTCAGATAGCCAAAAATAAATTAAAGTGATCAAGATGGCGCCGCGCATGGCAGCCATTGTCCTTGGCTCCCCAGTTGTTTTAGTGTTTTTGTTAGTTTTTCCTGTTTTTTGTTTATCAAACACGATCAGTTTCACCAGGTAAGAACTGCTGAACATTTGGCAGAACACAACACAAAATCTCCAACCGGTTTTTGATTATTCGTTTTGCTGAACATAGTAGTCGGTGGAGCTGCGGCGCTGTTCAGATGCTTCAGGACGCGCAGACGGGGGAAGCAAGCCGGTGTGCTCGTGAAGCTCAGACTGCGCGGAATTTGAATGCTGTTGCCTAGCATCCATCTGGCGAATCTCCGCTCTCTACCCAACAAAACGGACGAACTCCTTCTGCTTTCTCAGTTAAACAAGGACTTTTTAAACTCTGCTGCTCTGTGTTTCACGGAAACTTGGCTGAATGACGCCATCCCGGATATCGCGCTTCATCTGCTGAGCTTTCAGCTGATCAGAGCAGATTGCAATGCAGAATCAACGGGGAAATCGTGCGGCGGTGGGACATGCTTCTACATCAATGAAAGGTGGTGTACAGATGTAACAGTGTTAAAGAAGATGTGCTGTTAAGATCTAGAAACGCTTTTCATCAACTGTAAGCCTTTCTACTCGCCATGGGAGTTTTGCTCGTTCATTCTAGTGAGTGTCTACATTCCACCGCAAGCGCACATGAGCTCAGCTTTACAGAAACTCGCTGATCAGCTCAGCGATCAGCGGACTCTGTTTTAATCATTCTAGGGGACTTTAATAAAGCACTCTCCCGCGAACTGCCAAAATACAGACAGCATGTTACATGTCCCACCAGAGAGTAATATACTGGATCACTGTTACACAACAATAAAGGATGCATATCACTCTGTCCCACGGGCAGCTTTAGGACTCTGATCACTGTTTGGTTCATCTTATGCCGACCTGCAGGCAGAAACTGAAATCAGCTAAACCTGTTTTAAGGACTGTAAAACGATGGACTAATGAAGCTGCTACAAATGATCTGGATGAGCTGACAGAGACTGTAACATCATATATCCGTTTCTGTGAAGATATGTGCATTCCAAGCAGGACTCATCTAACTTATAACAACGACAAACCATGGTTCACTGCAAAACTCAGACAGCTCTGTCAGGCCAAAGAGGATGCTTACAGGAATGGGAACAGAGTCTTGTATAAACAGGCCATATACACACTGTAAAAGGAGATCAGAGTGGCAAAGAGGAATTATTCCGATAAGCTAAGGATCCAATTCTCTTCCAGTGACACAGCTTCAGTGTGGAAAGGTCTGAAAGACATCACCAATTACAAGACACCATCCACCAGCACAGTGGAGAATCAACAACTGGCAGACGATCTGAATGAGTTCTACTACAGGTTTGAAAAAACACCATTCACACCTCCTGCAACCCCCTTCTCCCCCCCCCCCCCCCCCCCCCCACCTCCTGCACTGCAGATCAGTGAAGATGAAGTGCGCCAGGTCTTCAGAAAGAACAAGAGAAGAAAGGCACCAGGACCAGACGGTGTGACACCAGTCTGTCTGAAATCCTGTGCTGACCAGCTGGCCCCCATCTTCACACAGCTCCAGTGATCTGTTGAAACCAACACAATGTTCAGTCTGTCCAGTCTAACTCATTATTTTTAATGCGATCCCGTCCCCTTGCCTTCACATGTAAATCACCACGTGATCCGAGCGTGCTTGGAGACACCCAACATAAACAAAGTGTCAGGAGTGAAGAGTTCAGCGCTGCTATACTGTTCGTTTCTGGAAGAAGACGCGCTGAGTAAAGGCTGGATTTCCCTCAAAATAAGAGCAAGAGTTCATCAAGTAGAGAAGATCGATCTGATGAGTAAGTAATACTTCTTTTTTGCATTAGTTAACGTGTTATTGTGACATAAACTTGAACACATTACTAGTTGGGTTGTTCCCAAACTACAACACGATGAATGCTACGCATCTAAGAAAGTTTAGACCATGTTTATTATTAATAATCTGTTCACAAATATATTTTAATAGCGTGCTAAACGATAACAATTAGTTCTCAGATATAAAATATACTTTTTATAGTGCAAAGTTCATCCTTTTATAGTACAAAGCATGCGTAAGTCTATGACTGCAGAATCATATCTTCTATACTATAAGATCATACATGATGTTTCCTTATGAAACCAACACAATATTCAGTCTGTCCAGTCTAACTCATTATTTTTAATGCGATCCCGCCCCCTCGCCTTCACATGTAAATCACCACGTGTCTATGGCTACAAAACCTACCTGTATATATATATATATATATATATATATATATATATATATATATATATATATATATATATACACAGATGCTCCTGATATAAACATGCTCACAAATGTTTTTTCTTTTTTTTGGTTGTTTGTACTTCATCGAATCAGACACCTGCACCACAGATGATGAATCCTGCTGACTTTCAGTCTCTTCCAACTGTTTTCCTCTGAGAGCGCTGCACCAACATCAGAAGTTCAACTACACTGATATTCTATGGTAAAACAACTGATCCTTGACTACTGATTATGTTTTTTCTTCTTGAATCCATGGAAAGTAGCAGAAACACTTAAATAACACATAAATATCAGGTATGATTTATTTGTTTCACTTGTTGAACAGAATCTGTTGCAGGAATGAGTCAAAATCTCTTCACATCTCTGTGGTTAGATCAGTGTGCATAATAATGTGTCTTTTGACCTTCATTATGTATGTTTTGATTATACTGTGTTGTAAATAAATACAAATAATTTTAAAAACCCATTTTTCTAATCTCCTCACATTCTCTCTTACCTGCCTCAAAGTCACAGTCACACTGATGGCCCATTAGCAGCCTTTTGGGGAGGGCCCTTTGTCTCTCAGGTGAGAATCACTTAATATTCAAAGCCATTACCACTCCCTCGCATATTGGCTTTCAATCACAAAACATGTCTTTAAAAATGTAAATCAATGTAATGTTTTCTGTGAGAAACAAGATGATTTTCACATAATTTTGAAGCAAAAATTCTAGGCTACAAGATCCAGTTCTCAAAAGTCTTGTGAACAATTGTTCTGTATGTGTGTTATGGTCTTATTTCAGTGACTTAAAATTTTTAGTTTTTCACTAACCACGCATAAACGTTGATTTCTCAAAAACACAATCATGTACATAAATGCTGCTAACATATTATTGTAGCCCAGTTTGTGCTGTTTACAGTGTTATTATATCTATTATATTATTATAATGATATATTTTTATAAGCAACTGAAAAAAGCACAAATGTCAGGGCATGTCGAAAGTTCTCCAGGCCCCCAAAACACCCTCAGACCCCAGAGGGTTAACACACATACTTATTACATTTCAAATTTGCACCTAACATACCTGTACATACTAAATTGTCTATTTTGTATATTGTGTTTGTGCTATTTTGCACATTGTCAATTTTGTATATTTGTACATTATTTTTTTATTATCTGTGTCCTGTCCCATCGCTGTCATTCTGTCGCACTGTGGAGCTTCTGTCACTAAAACAAATTCCTAAAAAGCTAATTCTGATTCTGTTTCTGAAAAGACAGTAGAAATGTGTGCTGTGGTCAGATGAGTTCCCATTTCAAATGAGTTCTCAGTCCCAAAGGCCAAAGGGACCATCCAGACTTTCATCAGTGACAGATGCAAAAACAAACATCTGTCTTGGTATGGGGGTGCAGCAGAGCAAACAGCATGAGTGACTGCAGGGCCGTAGCTGGGGTTTGGGGGGCCTGATGCAGGTTGTACCCATGGGCCCTGTTTGAAACTGTGTAAATAGCACAAATAAATAAATAGAACAAAGATACAAATTAAACAATGTTTACGTTTTTTCAAGTTTTGTAGGTG
Source organism: Barbus barbus (assembly GCF_936440315.1). NCBI lineage: Eukaryota > Metazoa > Chordata > Actinopteri > Cypriniformes > Cyprinidae > Barbus > Barbus barbus. Next base: position 24,106,386 of record NC_136763.1, on the reverse strand, counting down.
TCCAGGTACAGAAACTGAAAAATCAAATGTAAAATAGCATTGGATAGTCTTCGCTGTATAAATGAATATACTTTAACCCTTAAGGGAAAGGGGTGTGTGGCCAAGTATGGTGACCCATACTCGGAATTTGTGCTCTGCATTTAACCCATCCAAGTGTACACACAGTAGTTAGTGAACATACACCCGGAGCAGTGGGCAGCCAATGCTGCGGCGCCTGGAGAGCAGTTGGGGTTCGGTGCCTTGCTCAAGGGTCTCAGTTGTGGTATTGAGGGTGGAGAGAGTGTTGGTTATTCACTTCCCCTAACTACAATCCCTGCCGGACCTGAGACTCGAACCCACGACCTTCAGGTTACAAGTCCAACTCTCTATCCATTATGCCACGACTGTCCTAAATGCATGAATGTTACGCCAATCATTATTATATATTCGGTTCTTTAGCGACCCGAACCTATATATCCAGCACCCTTAAATGCATGAATGTTATGCCAATCATTATTACATATTCCTTATATCCAGCACGGATGGATCTCTAACTGCTGCAATAGCAAAAATCTCTCTTGATATTTTAAGAACAATTACAGAAGAATAAAATAAAGCATATTTCGTTACCTTTTGAAACTTAGAAGGATTAATTTTCAGCAGATGATTTTACCATCGCTGTCATCGTCAGAGCGCACTTCCCCAATATGTTCAGCATCTGCCTCATATTCGCAATTTCAACCATATTCTCAAAACTATCATTTTCAATGACTTCAAAATCAATATTTTGATCACTGGCAGCTTATTCACCACATCCACCATCAAATGACAGTGACATTTATATTTCATTGCGTACAGTAATTGCTCTGCAGTAAAGCCATTCAAACCAGTTTAATTTTTGCTGATGATATTCTTTTGTTTTATGCCTGCGGTAATTATGAATGAAACATCATGTCATCATTGTGTATCAAACAGTGCCACCTCGAGGAATAAAGATGCATTGCAAGTACTGAGTCATCAGATATGTAAATATAGTTGTGCAGAAAAAATATACTATATATTAAATATAATATGTATATATTATATAAATATACACTTTTTATAAAATATGAATCATAAAACAGGCATTCTTTATTTTATAATTTTTTTCTTGTTATATTGTTTATATTGAATAGATTGAGGAATACTAAAAAAGTTGATGTCTAACTTTAAAAAAATGAAGTAGGGAGAGGGTAGAGAATGATGTTCCGGGTCGCTAAAGACCCGAGGTATGCATTTAAGGGTCAATTCTTGTTAAAACTACAAAGTAATTCAATAAAGAGCTGTGAGTGATTTTTTTCCCATTTAATTTATTGGATTAACATTAAGGACACCGACAGCAGCTAGTAGGCTAAATTGGGCGCGGTCACTTTAAGAGACAATGCTTCCAATATCACAATGCACATTAAATTTATTTTTTAATTGTTTACTTTCACTTAAGACATAACCAACAATTTTGTCGAGAATACTCTCAAAGACAGGTATTGTGACATAATTTTTTATGTATTTGTCAGTTCAAGAGCAAGAAGAGGCAAAAGTCAATTCGGCGTTCAAAGGCTGTGAGACACGGCTCTCTCTGTGTGCGGTGGGTGCCATATTTTTGTGTTTGTATGTTTAAACTGACAAGGTATATTTGTTCATTCAGGTGCAGGAGGAAGAGAAGGAGACACGGCTCTCTGTGTGCACACTGAACTCGGCACACTGAACTCAACACAAGATCTCAGTTGAGTTTTTACACGCCTTATTTGAATACTTTAAACAGTTTTGAATGTTCAAATTGGCAAGGCTGTCCTGAGCGTCTTTTTAGGCTAGCCTCGGCCAGTTGGTTGAAATCCCCGGGGGATAATCCCCTATAATATTCACCATCTTTCACCTCACTATCGATGGCTCTGGGATATGTGCAAATGTACCATTGATATGGAGGCATAAATTGGAATTGTATAATTGGAATTGAGTCATATACCTATAAAACTTTAACAATTAGTATCCTCAATTCCCAAACATTGTAATTAAAAGGAAAGTTGATGTGACACAGTGTTAAACGTGCCTCTGTCCCAACTTTTTTGGAGTGTGTTGCAGCCATCAAAATAAAAAAAACATTATATTTACAAAAGTAAGTTGTCCAGTAAAAACATTGGACATTTTTCTTTGTACTTTAGTCAATTAAATAAAGGTTAAAGAGCATAAACAAATAACATATTCTTGATTTTATGGCATTTCACAAAACATCCCAACTTTTCTGGAATTGGGGTTGTAACATGCACTGATAAATCATGAACAATAAGACCAACAATGTGTATTGAGAAATAAACAGGGTCAGAAAGTACATTTTAATTCAATTTTAATTTAATACTTAGGTTAGCAATGTTCTCAAACTCAATTCCGGCCACAGCTCTGCACAGTTTTGCTCCAACCCTAATCAAACACACCTGATCCAACTAATCGAGGTCTTCAGGATCACTAGGAATTTCCAAGCAGGTGTAAGTTGGAGCTGGTTGGAGCTAAACTCTGCAGAGCTGTGGTCCGCCAGGAATTGAGTTTGAGACCACAGGGTTAAAGGTTTAAAAGACACCCCAAATAGAATATTTTAATTCCAATTTAGTCCTGCCTGGCATGTATTGTAATTCATTGCCTCCCTCTAACAAGAAAATACTTGCTCATAGGTGTGGTACTTTGTGATGGATGTGACAGGAAATATAGTTGGGCGTAACTGGGTGTAGCATGTAAACCAAGCAGTTTCTTTAGGTGTGGAAGAATAGCGACTTCTGTAAGAATAGAGCAAACTTTTCCCAGTAGTCTTGGAATTTTCACATTCATTATCTCCATGAGCATTTTAAAATCTTCGATAGTGGCTATGTTCAAAATGGTATACTAATGTACTGCTTATTACATACTGCACATTAAGCACTGTGTGTTGCATAATAGGTTTTCAATAGTATGAAATACACTACACATTATTCTGCTTTATGTACAGTATGTTTACGAGAACAACATTTATCTCTGGCAGGCCTACATATGGTCAAACACACCTATTAATATGCTATTAATAATGTTGTCATGTCCTCACTTTGTTGCATATTTAAGTCAGTGTGTGGTGTCCAGTTACCACCTTGGAAACAAAATTATAATTTTCCATTTTTACTAGCCTACTATTTTGTGTATAAACATTTTAATTTTTGACAGTCTGAATCCAATTATTAGAAATTATCAAGAAATTATCAGGAAACTAATTATGGCAAATATTACTTACATTAACGTGTGTTCACCAGAAATGTGTATAATACGTATTTGAAATGACACGACGGTGACAAAATGATGTTCATGATGGGTGAATTTTCATGATGGGTGAGCTATTCTGTACTTTAAGAGTTTTGTTTTAAGAGCTTGTGGTAGGTCTGTCTTAAAAGGTTTACAAGTTCAAACTAAACATTTAAACTGTTCTAGAAATAAACCATTCCTTACGAAATTTCCCAGTGTTCCATAAGGTATCATTCACAGTGTGAATAACTGTAGTATGTCCAATGGTCTATTTATGATGTACGTCACGTAATACGCAATGACGTTGAAAAGGTCATGGTTGATTTAGGCGGAAGTTTACAAATGTGCGGAAGGAGGACCATATACACATATTCAAATGTCTTTGTGTCAGTTTATCGTTTAAAATGCCCATTTCGTGTGCGTATCCTGGATGTTTTAATATTAAAAAGCCTACTGACTCGGTACTTCCGCCTACCTCAACCGTGACCTTTTCCACGTAATTGCGTATTACGTGACGTCACGAACGTGCATCACAGAACAGAGCAAGGTGAGCATTTGTGCTTATAAAACTTAAACTTTTTTATTTATTTTTGAAATGACCGATCGTTTCGCTAGATAAGACCCTTATTCATCGTCTGGTATCGTTTAAAGCCCTTTGAAGCTGCACTGAAACTGTCATTTGGACCTTGAACCGTTTGGGTCCCAATGAAGTCCATTTTATGGAGAAATGTTTTCATCAAAAACCTTAATTTCTTTTCGACTGAAGAAAGAAAGACATGGACATCTTGGATGACATGGGGGTGAGTAAATTATCAGCAAAAGTTTTTTTAAAAGTGAACTAATCCTTTAACAACTACCTTACTAACTATTAATAAGCAGCAAATGAGGAATTTAAGGAAAAATCGTAGTTAATAGTGAATAAGTGTTACCTATTCTAAAGTTTTACCGAAATTTTCAGTGATGATGATAATACAAACTTTATTATAATTATAATAATAAATACTGTATTTGCACAGATGAAGCACACTTTCCCCGGTTTCACAAACCAGGTTTAGGCCTAATCCCAGACTAAAATGTAAGTCTGAGCTCTTTCAACTGAAAGACACTTGCACTAACTGATCTTAAAATATGTATATGTATTTGTTTTGTCTCAAGATGCACACAAGGCGTGTTTATAAAAAATATTTAAATATCCTAATTGAACTATTGCCTAATCCTGGATTAACCTAAACCTGTGAAAACAGGCCTTAAATTTAAAGCGAGAGATACAGGTGAAGTTGGCTTATTGTTTCAGAGAAATGTGACTGTGCTCACAGTTTATTGGCTCCATTTGTAATGAATCCGTTCCGTGACCTTCCATCCGATTGCCACCAGAGGTCGTCCTTCCATTATATTGACTTTCACACCACACAGACTGTTACACATCACCCTGGACTGCATTCCCATCATCCATTGCACTGATTACACACAGCTTTAACCAATAACACTCTCACCTGAAAGCAATTACATGCACTTTATAACACCCACTCAGATCCTGCACAAATTGCCGAGTGCTGTCTGCGTTTATCGCTCTCCAAGTGATAGCACTTTACGGAGCCACTTTATTGTCTGAGTTTTAGTCTAGTTTATCCTGTCTATTACCTGAGTCATTTGTGTCTTGATCCTAGCCTGTGTATCTCGTTTCTGTGTTATCTTCGCCTGCCCTGAAGTTTATAGCCTGCCTTGGATTGCTCTCTCGTCTTGTTGTTTGGACTTACTTTGTACCTCGCCTGGATTATCATCGTGTATTCGGATTACCCCTCTTGTCAAACCCCCTGGATATTGTTCGCCGATCGAAGACCACCATATTTATATGGTGATCGAAGACCACCATATAAAGCACATATTTTGCATGGCCATATTCTACATCCCTAATCCTGCCCAATACCTAAACTTAACAATCACCTTTCTAACTATTAATAAGCAGCAAATTAGAAGTTTATTTCAGGCAAAAGTCATAGTTAATGGTTTGTTAATAGTGAGAATTGGACCTTAAAATAAAGTGTGACCAGAACATTTATAAACTTAACTGTTAAATCCCACACCCATTAAAACTGTGCCAACTCAAGAAAATGTTGAGGTTCTCGTTGGTTTGTTGGCATGTGGGTGATTTCATGTGCAAGAAAAGCTGTCCACAAATTGTTTGCCTAAGTGGAAAAGTGCGTTGTTGCCAGATCTCGGTTAACGACAAAAAAGAATGCATTTGATGCAAAACTAACTCCATTAAAGACACCTTGCAGAATGCCACTCTTGACCAAGAAGAACAAAAAAGGCTGACTTGAATATGCTAAAACAAATTTGGGTACACATTGAGTTCTGAAAGAATGTTCCACAGAATGGTGTAACCAAAAAGGAACTTGTTGGACCTATGAATTAGCAGTATGTCTAGTGCAAAAAAGGCAAGGCTTATAAGCAGAAGAACAGCATCTCCATGGTCCAACATGAAGGTGAACTAGACTTGTTATGGGGGTACTTGGCTGTCACAGGAAAATGAAAATCTTGGCTGTATGAAGGACATTATGGATTCTTTGAAGTATCAGACAATTTTGGCAACATCCAAGTGTGTGTGTGTGTGTGTGTGTGTGTGTGTGTGTGTATATATATATATATATATATAATGTCTGGTACCTTAACGGTAATTTTATCAGTACTTTTATTTATATATATATATATATATACATATATATATATATATATATATATATGTGTGTGTGTGTGTGTGGGTGTGTAAAATAATTATCATATAATGAAATTAATATAAAACATAAATTTGTAAATGCTCCAGTGTGCAGGTATTTTTAGTGTTTTATATAAGATAAAATAAAGTATTGTACTGTACAGTATTGAGTTGTTATAAGATAAGATATAAGATAAGATATAATGTTTTTTTTTTCATTAAGGTCTACTAAAATGTTTGTTCAGGTAAGTATTATAGCCTACAAAAAATCTTACAAAATAACCAAATGTAAAATAGGACTGCATCGTTTTCACTGTATAATTTGATAGATTAATTGTTATTGAAGCTAACTTTATTCAGTTTAAGAGCTGTGAGTAATTTTCACTTTGCATTTTGTTGTTTGATTAACATTGATGCCCAGGTGACTGCATATACTGTATATTGACACACATTTTCTCGCAGCTGTTCGCAAACTAAAGACATAAACTGTGTTTACGTGAATACTCTCCAAGCCGGCCATTCTGACATATTTTTGTGTGTATTGTTTGGATGCACACTCGAGCCCAAAGTGTAATCTTCTTGTCCATTTTGGAGCGCACATATAATTCAGCAACAGTAAATACTGCATTTTACAACGATCACGATTGCGCTGATCCTGACGTTAAGTTTGGGTTTTAGGGAGGAACGAACATGCGCCGCTGTGAAGGGAAAGAAGTTGCGCTAGACGAAACACGGCTAGTTTTTAATAGTTTTACATCATATCTTCTTTTTTATGATCTTTGGAAGCCAACATTGAAATCAACAATAACATTGGCTTAATATCACAGCTTCAGGCCTAAAGTGTAAGTAGACATTTGAATATTTAGTTCTCTCCTCTGTCATCACAATTAAACAGGGCTTTCATGTTGTGCGCTCTGTAGTTCCTCTGTGTGAGCGTGATCTCTCTTCTGAATTGTGAATAGCAAAAATGCTTCATAGACAAATGTTCTAATATTATTCCATATAGAAACAGCTGACGACCCTGGCGTGATAGAATTTGCAATATAATGTCTATATAGCAATAATAAATGTATGTGTATTTTCTTAATTTCTCCAGGACCGACAGCAGAACCGTTAACATCAGAGCTTATCGATACACTGGTCTTAAATAATTTAGCTCGGAGCCCATTTAATACTGGGTTTCGGTACCCACCCCTACACACACACACACATACACACACACACACACATATATGCTATACATTCTATTTGTCTAATGAACACACTAATGTGTCCTTTGTTTATACGTACAACAATAAGATCAGGCGGGACAGATTCCACTGAAGATTCACATGGAATAAATATGACATTGAAAACTGGAATAGTCTGAACAGTATGGCGGAAAAAAGTTAACAAAAAATAGAGTCATTTCAGAGAGTTGCAGATATGTGGTCATGATTGGCTTGTGCTTGGATGCCAAGCGGATATCCTGTCATGGACAGCAAAAGACAGTTTTCTTAAAAACAGTAAGACAGTGTTGTCTCGCACAGTGCCTGTCATACACTGCCAGACTCATATGAGGCCCTCCAGCAAACAAACTCCCTCCACTGTCAGCTGGCACTGGTTTTGTCCTTGAGAAAGACGGAAAAAGATAGCGAGGGACAGGAAAATTGAGGGGAGGATAGAAACACGGAATAGAAATGCATCACAAAACTTTTTTTTTTAATTATCGTCCTAACACCACACAACATTGTTAGTTATTTGTCCCAGTTTTATATGTAATCCCTCTCTAAACACACACTCAAGTGTGCCACACACTGTTTTCTGAAGGAGTTAACAGACAGTAACTGAGTGACACTGTCAGAGTTAACAAACTAAATCTAGTAAATGAACAATACTGTAGAGAACAACATATTCTAGGCATTCTAGAGCCCAGTTTTATGGCTGGTCCCTCTCTGACTACCACAGTAGAGAAAGGTGCTACATTGTGATTGGATCGTGGTGGACTAACACAAACACAATGTTCAGTGCCATTATACACTGCTCAAAAAAATTAAAGGAACACTTTGAAAACACATCAGATCTCAATGGGGAAAAATATCATGCTGGAGATCTATACTGATATGGACTGGGTAAATTGTTAGGAATGAAAGGATGCCACATTACAACACAGCCACATCATACTTATTCAAAGTCTACACCGGACGCGACAGTTGTCTCGCCGCACTGCAACAGCTAAAGTCTGTCTACACTGGACGCGACAAAGCGACCGTTGAAAATCATTTGAAATTTGTGTCAATACGTCATAAATAGAACACAGCAGCAGTTTTCTGTCTGGGATTTGTAGCGCCACAACACGCTGTGCCGCATCCAGTGTAGACAGCATAATAGGGTCTATTGTATTTTGTTGCGTCGCGCCGCTCGCGTCCGGTGTAGACACGGTGTAAGAATAATGACAGCTTTTTGTAGTACAACAGTTAACACAAATTCAGCTGTTAACTCTTTCCCCGAATTTTCATGGAATGTTCCGTTATTCATGAGACAACGCTTCTCTGCCAAACACGGAATTTTCTGGGTTTCCTAATTTGGTTTTGTCTGTGTATGTTTTTTTTTTTCTCTCAAAGCCGCGAGTCCCATTGACTGCCATTATATGACTGACAGACTGCAACGGTTAAAAACCTTTGTTTGTGTTCTACTGAAGAAACAAAGTCACATACATCTTGGATGGCCTTGGGGTAAGCAGATAAACATAACATTTTTGGGTGAACTATCCCTTTAAATTAATTCACATCATGTCTGTAACATGATTAGCTATAAAAGGCATGTCTTAGAGAGGCAGAGTCTCTCAGAAGTAAAGATAAGCAGAGGCTATCCAATCTGAGAAAGAGTGCGTAAAAAGATTGTGGAATACTTTAACCCTTTGGGGTCGGCTGTATCGCCGGCGATACGAACTCGGTTTTTTTACGATAAGTGCAAAAGACACTAAAAATGCTCTGTTGATTTTGGTCACACAAATAAGTGTTATACATCAATCGAAACTGTTAAGTGTCTACTTCTTTTTGAGTACACTCACGATTACAACAAAACTTTGTGGTTTTGGGGAAAAAAGAAAACAAACAGGGTGCGCTCTCTGTCTTCTCCTTCTCCGCGATATGTTTATAGTAACGCGTCACTAAAATGAAGTGTAACTCAGCAAATACTCAACACAGAAACATGAGAGTTATATCTATAGAAAGCCTAAAGTGTCTGCTTTCAACTGAACTAAGTGTTGTCGAAAACAAATGTTCTGTGATAAAGTAATCCGTATGAAACCGACACGATGTTCAGTCTGTCCAGTCTAACTCATTATTTCTAATGAGATCCCGCCCCCTCGTGTTCACATGTAAATAACCACGTGACGCGCGCGCGCTTGGAGACGCCCAACAACAAACAACAGTCACGAGACTCCGTTCATCTCTGCTGCTGTTAGTTTCTGGAAGAAGACGCGCTGAGTAAAGGCTGGATTTACCTCAGAATGAGAGGAGAGTTCATCCAGAATACATCGATCGATCTGATAAGTAAGTAAATGCTTCTTTTTTGCATTAGTTAGCGTGTTATTGTGACAAACCTGAACGCGTTTAGTTGGGTTTTCCCCAAACGACAACATGATGAATGCTACGCATCTAAGAATGTTTAATGTCCATAAATAGATTTAATATCGTGCTAAACAATAACAATTAGTTTCTCAGATATAAAATATCCTTTTTTTTAATGGTACAAAGTACATCCTTTTGTGGTTCACAGCATACATGAGTCTATGGCTGCAGAATCATAACAGCTTCTATAAAATCAAACATACTAGACTATATGACTGCAAAATCATAGTTGTTTTTTTTCCAAACTGTAATTCCAGACTACAGTGTTTGAATATGATGGACAATTCATTGTATTTAAATTTCTTACGGCACGATGATGTTTTCATGCTCTATATAAAACAATAATATGAGAGTATATTGTAACATGATGAATGCTACGAGTCTAAGTATGTTTACAACATGTTTATTATTAATAGTCTTCTCTGTTCAAAATTTGATTTTAATAACGTGCTAAACAATAATAATTAGTTTCTCAGATATAAAATGTATTTTTTTGTGTACGATAGTACAAAGCATGCATGAGTCTATGCTCACAAATGTTTTTTTTTTTGGTTGTTTGTATTTTATTGAATCAGATCCCTGAACCACAGATGAATCCTGATGACTTTCTTCAAGATGTTTTCCTCCGAGAGCGCTGTACCAACATCAGATGGTCAACTACACTGATATTCTATGGTAAAACAAGATCCTTGACTACTGATTATGTTTTTTTCTTCTTGAATCCATGGAAATAAGTAAATGTTGTCGAACAGAATCTGTTGCAGGAATGACTCAAAGTCTGTTCACATCTCTGTGGTTAGATCAGTGTGCACAATAATGTGTCTTTGACCTTCATTATGTATGTTTTGATTATACTGTGTTGTAAATAAAATACAAATAATTAAAAAAAAAATGTTTTCAGTCTCCTCACACTCTCTGTCTTACCTGCCTCAGTCACAGTCACACTGATGGCCCATTAGCAGCTTTAGGGGAGGGCCCTTTGTCTCTCAGGTGAGAATCACTTAATATTCAAGGCTATTACCACTCCCTCGCATATACGCTTTCTATCACAAAACATGTCTTTAAAAATTTAAATCAATATATTGTTTTCTGTGAATGAGTAAGCTGAATGATTTTCACATAATTGTGAAGTAAATATTCGAGCCTAGAAGACTGATTACACAAAAGTCTTATTCAGGACGATTTAGGGTGGCTTTTATGCCTTATTTCAGCTACATTTCTTTCCCCAAAACTTACTAACCACGCATAATATTTTTTTTCTAACAAATGCAAACATGTACATCCACCTTGGTCACATATTATTGTAGCATAGTTTGTGCTGAATACAAAAAAAAATACATGTAAAAAATACATGTATGTAAAAAATACATGCCCTTATATTTGTGCTGAAATAAGCACAAATATAAGGGCATGTCAACACATCTCAAGGGCCCCAAAATTACCTCAGACCCCAGAGGGTTAAAAACAACGTTCCTCAATATCAAATTGCAAAGGCTATGCAAATCTCATCATCTACAGAGCATAACATCATCAAAAGGTTCATAGAAACTGAAGAAATCTCTGTGAGTAAGGGACAAGGCCGAAGACCTTTGTTGGATGACACCCTCAGACGACACTGCATCACTCATCGGCATGATTTTGTCATTGACATTAATAAATGGGCCCAGGAATACTTCCAGAAACCACTGTTGGTAAACACATTCTGCTGTGCCATCTGCAGATGCCAACTAAAGCTCTAGCAAAAAGGAAGCCATATGTGAACATGGTCCAGAAGCGCCGTTGTGTCCTGTGGGCCAAGGCTCAATTAAAATGGACTGTTTCAAAGTGGAAAAGTGTTCTATGGTCAGACGAGTCCAAATTAGACATTCTTGTTGGAAATCATGGACGCCGTGTCCCTTTAAGAGGAGGGAGGCCTTCCAGCGTGTCATCAGCGTTCAGTTCAAAAGCCAGCATCTCTGATGGTATGGAGGTTCATAAGTGCATACGGTATGGGCAGCTTGCATGTTTTGGAAGGCACTATAAATGCTGAAAGGTAGGGTAAACGTACCTATTAAGCTCACCAAAATCTACATTGAGACATTTTTAGTACAAGATTTTGTACTGAAACCAAGATATTACAAAAAGAAGTACAAAAAGTAAAAAAAAATTATGTTAAAATAAAATATTAATCTCTCACACAAAAATATTAAATTTTATTTTAAATGACAAAAGCATTTCAATTAAGATATACATAATTAAATTTAAAAAGTCTGGCTGTGCTTAATGGGTACATTTCCGTACCCTTTAAGCCACTGGTCTCAAACTCAATTCCTGGAGGGCCACAGCTCTGCACAGTTTAGCTCCAACCCTAATCAAACACACCTCATCCAGCTAATCAAGCTCTTCAGGATCACTAGAAACTTCCAAGCAGGTGTCATTTGGAGCTGGTTGGAGCTAAACTCTGCAGAGCTGCGGCCCTCCAGGAACAGAGTTTGAGACCTCTGCTTTAAGCACTCCCCTGTTCCCATTAAGCACACATCATGTTTTATTTAAAATTCTTGTTTATTTTAAGGAAACTTTTTAAAAAATAATTGTAAAAATATATTTTTTTGAAGGTACAAAGTCAATCACAAAAAAAAAGAACAGAACACTAAAATGAAGCAACAAATCTATCGGTTATATATTCATTGTGAACTGTCATTTAAGCACATTCTATCTATAGTAACATCTATAGTCCACGTTCAGCTAAGTAACACACATTCAAAAATCAAATAAAACAAACCAATTAAACATTTAATTAATGGGGATGTAAATGGATTTCAACTTATCTATAGTGTCTTAAGGCTGGAAAACACTACACAATTTTTGCCCCGATTTTCCACAGATTTACAGTCTGGAAAAGTTGATGCTAGCTGCCAAAGATCAGAGCCATTCTGCAGATTTGAGTTGACAGAATCCATAGAAAATCGATTAACTTAACAAAAAGTGACAACCATCAGTTTATATGTAAAGTCTGAAGTATTTACATAGACGTTCAATGTGGAGGAGCTTAAAGAGAACACACTGAGCTTGATTGGAGCAGCAACAATTTTTTATAAATTTCATGTAATTTAATATAATGACAGGATTTTGCTAAATAAATAGTCTAGGTTGTGTATTAAGTTAACAACTATTATTAACAATATCTATGAAATTATACTTTTTCTTATTGATGTCACACTGAAGCTGTGTGATTTTCATAGTAGTGCACCCTTTAAGCTCACCTTAAAGGTGCCATGGAATGCATTGATACAATATTTTAAATTGTTCTCTGATAGCTACATAGAAGTTATGTGGCTTAAGTAAGGGCAAAAATTCTCCAGAAACAGTTTTACATGTCGATTTACAACCCTAAAATTTCTCCCCAGAATGAAACGGTCTGTTATTAGCTTATTTGGAAGGGTCATGAATAATAATGTTGAGCTCTGCTCAACATGCTATCTATGTTCTACTGTGAATAAAATATTGGCTCATGTGATTTGAAAGTCTTTTAGTTTTCATTTTATTCAAATAAAAAAAAAAGTCCCAACATTTCCAGAATTTGAGTTGTAAAAAGAAGATTGCTTCAGTTACTCAACTCATCCTAATGCAACCAAATGTGACAGGTGTGCATTATGCCATAAAAAATAAAATGATAGAAAACGTAGATTACTGTTAATGAGAAAATTATGATTGATATAGGCCAGAGCATAATTTTCTAACCTATGTTTTTCACCATTTCACCACTTTAGAGTCACAAATAAATGGTTTGAAACTTACATTTACATAGACTACTGCATGTAGACTACTTATTCTTATTTGTCCATTTTTTGACAAATCTATTCCTGTAGTACATAAATAATGTCCATAAATTAAGAAATCGTTGATCACTTTAATCATTAAATCATTCATTTTTTATTAGTTAACACATCAGAGCACTATATTTATTTGTTCCAATGATTTAACTAAACAAGTAAGAAACAAGTAAAAGCTGGTCACAATTTAAACAATGGAAAATAATGGGAACCTAAACCAAAGGGAACAAATGAATAAAACATCTTCATATTTAAACTAAACCTAATGGTGAATAAAGAACACTCCTTTTAATCACAGATGTTGTCAACTATATTCAATAAAGACCACAATGCACAATTAATCTCTTATTAACATTGTGTGTGCACTTTTTTAATTATAATGAGAGAACCTGTGTTTAAACACGAGGACAGTTTATTAATTCGTCCCTTCTTTTTAGGTCAATCATTTTAGCTAAATTGGTATGTAGAAATTCATGCCGTTTTATTAGCACAGTTGTCATTAGATTTGTATTTGTGAAAAATATTAGGTAATGTAACAATATTGACAATTAGCATATAAATGCATGTTTTGGACAGGCTACCACTTTTAATGCTCCGATGCAAAGTAAACCAACTTTTCTTTGTTTTATGATAATATAACATATGATTCATATAATGTAAATAATACTGCATCACTGTTAAATGTCCAAAAATCTAAAATACGGTGTAGTAGTGTGTAGCATACAGTAAAACATAAGCACAGGCTCACAGTCTTGACATTTATGCTGCTTGAATCCATTCTAAATAACAAACACATTTAATTTCATATACTAAATTTGGTTCTGTGAATATTAATTATTTTACCTAGTGTTTTTCCACCACTTATCCACCAACTTATCCACTGACTGCAGATGTCAAGTAAGAAATAGTAGGGCATGGATCACGGACGCCGGGGGCCACCCAGACCTGGGAATATTGAGGTCTGGTACAAATATTACATACAAAACTACGAAGGCTATAGGCTCATATGTATGCACGATTAATCATTAAAAGATCACAATCTTGATTCAAACACGTATTCCAAAATGATGATGATTCCACAATGTCTACTAAACCTATCACATTGGATTATTTAAGCCTGCTTTCGCACAGCCGCTGATCCAGAGAGAGAGCAGCTCTCATCATCAGGACCTAGGACTGATGATCCTAGGACCTATCCTAGCACTGCTCGATTATGACAAAGATCATAATTATGATTTTAATTATGAACACTTTGAACAACCCGAACACTAGTGGCCCCCCAAGACAATTCTCTTTTGCATTTTAAATAGGGTTGTCAACCGTTCTGCATAATCGTCCCATATTTAAGGTATCAGTTTATCCCGTATTTGAAGGCATACGCCGTATGACCACCTACCATACCAATAACAAATGAATTATTCTTCTTGCAAATCATTGTTTGAATTGCGGCCGTAGCCGCTCCAGGAAGCCCACTCCCACTTCAGTGAGTGGAATCATATTTTGATTTCTGCAAATGAGTTTGGGCGAATGCAAAGATGTGATCATAAGCACATCCAGCTAAAAAAAATACAATAAGACGTCTTTGTCTATAGTCAGTTAATGCTGTTAAATAGAGAAACAAAATTATAATTTTTTTTAAATTTTAACTTCTAGCATATAAGAACAGCAGGAACATGCCCTTTTAGTGGAGAGTGATAGACTATGTAATTAAATTTTCTGGGCTGTTTCTGATTTGTAAGATTATTACTCGATAATTTTTGCCTACTGAAGGATTATGAAGTGTGCATTGTGTTTTGTTTATTTTTATTTCACTAGTAGCGTTACATGTGCATCAGTGTTAGATTGCACATTTGATTTACTAATTCATTGAATAAAACTGGTGTGGGTGGATTGGTTGGTGGGCCCAAAGCTGCATTAGCCCAGGGCCTGCTCATCATGTAAGCTTTATGTTTGAAACAGCTTGAAAACAGTCTACACAGTAGGCTACCTTACAAAAACATTAAATAATAATGAAAGTATTGGGATAAAAGTTTATAGTATTTGATGTCTGAATCATTCATTCAAGAGATTTGTTCAAAACTTCTGGGTGAAACAAGTCTTCATTCATTTCAAATGATTTTTTTTACATAATGAATTCAAAATTAATAAATATTTTAAATTGACTCATTTACCACATTATACACATTCAATAAAACATTTTGTACAGAAGCTCTAGTAAATTAGCCTACATATTATTTTGTTTGGTTGTCAAATGCTTTGTTTTCAGAATCGTGGAAGGACCGTGGTCTGTATTCTAAAAATAAATTATCCAGAGTCATGATTTAAAAAATACATAATATATAATATATCTGGCATCTAACTAATACTATTAGTATTGTTTCTAATATTAAAATGTAGACTAGGATGTAAACAAGGATTTAGTACAATTATAATGCATTGTAATGCCACTTAATCAGTGTGTCAACGTGCGAAGTTCTGAAAACCACACCCCAATCACTAATCCTGATCCTCCCCCACCCCAGGCACCCCTTTCTTTTGGTCCATTCCACGATCCATGGGCAAGGCAAAGTTTACTGCTAATAATGAAAAGGCTTTGATACATTCACCTGATAACTTGTCGAAGTCTGTGGTTAAAAACCCACTTAGCACTCAAAAACTCCAAATGCGGCAGTACCTGTGGCAGTAAACAGCTTATTCTGGTTGCATACCATCTGTAAATATCACTTACGCAAACCTTTTTTTCAGCAATTTGGATGCTTAAAGAAAAGAGGAAGTCAATTAGAGCTCTAGCAAAAACAAAGGGCATGGAGAATTCAAGAGTTTGGAAATCACTAGCGACACCAGCAACCAACAACGACCTGATCGGCTGAGAAAACAACAGTAGTTGATGACGGACAAATCATAAAATCTGTGAAAATGAATCCTGAAAGACGTGTCTGTAAAATCACCAACAAATTCCAGAAAGCTGGAGTGATGCGCTGACAATCTACTGTCCTCAGGAGACTTTGACACAGAATTACAGATGCTACACAGCAAGATGCAAACCTCTGACCAGCACCAAAAATAGAAAGGCAAGATTAGGGTTTGCAAAAAAGCACAAAGGTGAGCCAGAAGAGTTTTGGAATTGTGTTTATGGACCGATGAGACAAAGATGAACCTTTATCTAAGTGATGGGAAAGCAAAAATGTGGAGAAAAAAGGGAACTGCAATGATCCCAAGCATACAGCCTCATCTGTAAAGCATGGTGGAGGTGGTGTCATGGCATGGGCATGCATGGCTGTCTCTGGAACAGGCCCTCTCAACTTTACTGATGACTTAATGTATGATGACAGTAGCAGAATGAATTTGGAAGGGTACAAAACCATCTTGCCTACCAATATTCAAGAAAATGCCACCAGATTCATTGGGAAGTGCTTCATATTGCATCAGGACAATGACCCAAAACACCCTGCCAGTTCAGTCAAGGAATTTATAAGGGCAAAGAAATGGAAAGTCTTAGATTACCCAAGTCAATCTCCAGATTTAAATCCGACTGAACATGAATTTCACCAGCTGAAGAGGAGAGTAAAGGCAGAAACTCCCCAAAACAAGCAACAATTGGAATTGGCTGCATTAAAGGCTGGGAGAAGCATTTCAAAGGATGAGACCAAGAGTCTGGTGATGTCTATGGGTCACAGACTCACTGCTGTGATTGTGTGCAAGAGATCTGCAACTAAATAATAGCTTTTAATCTTTTATATCTGCCTTATGTTCAACTGTCCCAATACTTATGCTCACATCAATGAGTGAGATGGACTCTAAAAGTGCTGTTCTTTTTATTTGGTAAAACATGTATGTGTTGAAACGGCTAATAATAAAATGTGACATTCTGTAGTTTTGTCTCATATTCATATTTTAATCATATTTGCAAATGCCTTGACTCAACAGCCAACAGAGCAATTTTGTCTTTACTGATCCAATACTTATGGAGGGCACTGTATATATTTTTGCTATATTGCTAAATTTATTCCCCATTTCATACGATATTTGTCACGATATTCACTTAGAAAATGCTTTCCACTTGTTCGATAGACCTTAAGAATGAATGTAAACTTAACTTGTTTGTTCACAATTAATAGAAGCTGCGAGAACACTTTTTGTGTGAAAAGAAAACAAAAATACTGACTTTATTCAACAATTCTTCTCCTCCAGAGAAATCCCGTCTTCCACCATTATCGTCTTCCGCCATTATTATATAGTATTATATTGTCATAATTCAAGTAAAACAGAACATTTATTTTGACGGGTTGTCATGATTTGACGGGTTGTCTCAAATGCGAAATTCTCAAACTAAAAAGCGACACTAACAGCAGCTCTGAAAAGGAAATTAATATGTTCATGTCCTCATATATTGAGACAGCAGACACTGCAAACACTGTGAGTGTCACTATAAGAGTTTGAGTAATACATACAGAGACATAGAACATGAAAACGAGTTAGCGACATGTACTGACTTTCTGTTGTCATGTATATTTCTGTTTTATTGTTTTATGATAGGCTGTTAGATTAATCCAGCTGTGTATTTCTTCGTGGCTAGATGAAACATACAAAGTAACAAAACTAACGATATAAAAAAAATTAGATAAGTAATAATTTACTACTATTAAATACTGAAAAAAAATAATTAATTGGGGTTTTAATTATTGGCTCAAAAGCCAATGATGTAGATGCAATAACCTAGAATACTCTTTAATACTTGATGGCTACTCTGTCAAGTCTTCATCATCAGTTAGGAATTTGAGTCTGCTATTTGATAGCAATCTTTCATTTGAAAGCAATATTTCTTCTGGTGTTTTTCAGAATCATTAAAAAGGTATCTTTAGTGTCTAAGAAGTAACTCTCCCACATATGTACCAACTTTAATTTTTCAAAAAACATTAGTTATTTGTAATTGTTCTGTTATTCAAAGTGTCAAAACATCATGTGGTGCGACCGTCCGGCCATAACTGTTGTTTTGGAAACATCTTTGAAATTACCCTAAATTTATTCAGATTAATTTTCTGCACTATTTGGCATTTTTTGGCAAGTGTTTTGTAATCCTGTATAAAATTGCAAAGCATTTGTATTTATATTCCCATCATAATATTTAAACAAACTTTGTCCGATAATCTCCATTTTATGAAATATCATGTGGTGTGACCATCAAGAAACTACCATTTAGGTACTTTTATGTTGAAATCCATTCAAAGATAGGACGCCAAGGACCCATAGAAGCATCAAGCAGGTTTGTAACTCTCTTTCAAATTTGGAAAACAAAATAACCTTTTTAATGGCTGGTATGTAGTTACCACATTTGGATATCATGTGGTATGACCTCAAAAAAACAATGAATATTAAGTTATTTCTACAAGCATTTATCTTTATTATAAATTTCATAGTGACCTTTCATGGGAAGCTAGCTTGTTTTGTTTAGGTGGCTAATTCTGTGCTTGAAAATTTTGACTGAATTTGAAAATATCATGTGGTGCGACCTCTGCAGAGTGTTTTCCATTACAGATATATGTCCCAGATTTGCAGTTTTTGTGCTTTTATATTCAATTAATTGTTTATATACACAAAATACTTTATTTTAATATAATTTGGAATAGATTTTTATGCAGTTTGGGTCATTTCGAGCAGTTTACGTGTAATCTTTTTACAATATGAAACAAAATGGAAAAAAAATAGGAATTTAGAGCATCTAATTTCAGTTTGGTAATTATGCATTTATTAGTAATTTATTATATTTATTAATAACTATTTTACTCTACCAGATTTCACTGCCAAGCAAAGTAGAATAAACGCTCACCATAGGCAGCATGTTAATTCTGACGCTGCAGTCAATCACAAACTCTGTCAAAAATCTGCTAACTACAATTAAGAAGGCAACTGAAATTATAGAACAAAAATATCAGTATGCACAAAAACTCAAAAGAAATGCAAATACTTTCTAAACACTTCAATTACTGAGAACATCTAAAAAAATGTTAAGCATGTTAAAGAAATTAATTAATTTTAATATAAATCATGGTCGCACCACATTACATTTTTTAAGGCTACGGCTGATTCATCTAGATAAAAAAAACACTAAAATCACTTAATTAAAATTTCTAATATGAATTTATGTGTACACAACCTTCTTAATGTGTGAACAACTACAAAATATATTATTTTTTGTATTTTAAAATTTGCCTGTCGAAAATCCTTATACGTCAATGATCCATATACATACACACAGTCTGGCAAATAAACCAAAAAACATTTACTACAGTCTATAATGTGGTCTATTTATACTGGATATGTGATCACCAGTTTGCATTTTAAAATGGCTTCAAACAGCTCATCCAATCCAAAAACCAAAGTTTGACCTATCCGTTTTATAAGGAACCTTTAATGCAAGTCTAAACAGGCATGCAACTAAATTACTCTGCAGTGGTATGATATAGGATTTCAAACAAACTCCAGAGATAGTGTCCTGTGAATTATATGCATACTAATAGAGAGATGTCACATATGCTGTCACCAGATTACACTATGCTGTGAATTTTCAATTAAAAATGGTGAAAAAACACCAGCAGGGGTTGCTTACTGCAGCGATATGTGCTTTCCAGCAGAACAGAGAATGCGTGCAGCCCCACAAGGCATCTTTGCATGCTGAGGAGCATGTGTGAGAACACGTGTCTACTTTCACATGCTTGTGTTTGTGTGACCGGTAGTGATGTTACAGCATTGAGTGAAGAGGTGTTGTTTTTTTGTTTTGTTTTTGTTCTTTGAGCAAACAAGCAGATTTCTCTGCTGACAGAAGGTTTGGTTAAACAGTGTGGAACAATAACAACCATCACTATGTCAAGTGAATTGTCAAAGCATACTGCTGGCATGTACTAAAAACTACTTTACATGTCATTTCTTTTTTCACCCAAAAAGCATTTGACTGTACAGAAATCCACAGTACAATAATAAGTACAATTTATATACAGAAATATTGGAAATATACACGAGCACATCGTTAGTTTTGGAGCGCGCACATAGAGTGGGCCCACAACGAAACAAGGATGTTCGGAACACATGACGAGATGCCAGTACACCACCAAGAACACTAATAATGAAGTTCCTAAACTTCAAACAAAAAGAGCAGGTGCTTAGAGTGGCCAGGTCCAAGGGGGGTGATTTCATACAAGGAACACACTCTTCGCTTTCATCCAGATGTTTCGGCTGAAGTTCACAGGAAACAAAGAGCTTATGATGGAGTGAGACAGAAGCTGCGAGAGAGAGGAATTGGTAAACACGGGATCATATATCCCGCTCGTCTACTTCTTACTCACCAGTCGGTCAAAAGCTTCATTGAAGAATTAGACACAGAATAAAGGTGGGCTCAATCCATCTGGACTATTAAAAACCTGAATGAAGGTTTAAAATATCTCCGATCATACACCATAAACTATCCGTTTTGTTGTGGGGACTCGATAGTGAATCCAGACCAATTTGTAAAATAATATGTTCCAGTATTATTGTTGTCTGGAAGTGTGAAAAAATGTGTTCATAATTTAATATAAGTGGTGAGAGTAATGTTACAAATAGGGTTGTGATAATAAATATAGACGCAGAAGTACATGATAGTTCTTCACGGGTGTGTGGACCAATCAGCGTCATATACGGAGTGTAAGGGGTGGGGGGGTCAAACGCCGTAGTATGGACGCTACTGGGGAATTCGGGGCTGTTGTGGAATGTTCTATGTTCATGATTGTTTACAGTTTTATTTTTTGTTTCTCAGTATTTAAGATGGTTGAGTTTGTAAAAGGAAAAATACCTCTTAATAGGAAATGTAAAAGATCATGGGGAAACGGGGAATGTGAAATTTGTAACCTGGAATTGCAGAGGACTGGGCAATGTTAAAAAAATAAACCAGGTAATGGATCAAACAATTACAAGCAAAAATAGTTTTTCTTCAGGAAACCCACATGATAAAATATGGAGATAAAACAGGACGGTTACTTGCTTGGCAAATTCGACAACAACAAACGGAGCGTATTATCACAATAAACGAGAGTTCAACTGGAGAAGTCGTGGGGAAGTCGTGGCCTAATGGTTAGAGAGTCGGACTTGTAATCCAAAGGTTGCGGGTTCGAGTCTCGGGCCGGCAGGGATTGTAGGTGGGGGGGAGTGAATGTCCAGCGCTCTCTCCACCCTCAATACCACGACTGAGGTGCCCTTGAGCAAGGCACCGAACCCCCAACTGCTCCCCGGGCGCCACAGCATAAATGCTGCCCACTGCTCCGGGTGTGTGTTCACGGTGTGTGTGTGTTCACTGCTGTGTGTGTGCACGTTGGATGGGTTAAATGCAGAGCACAAATTCCGAGTATGGGTCACCATACTTGGCTGAATGTCAAAAAAGAAAAAGGAGATATAGTTGACCCAGTAGAGATCAATGAAACATTTAGAACTTCTTATGAAAAACTCTATAGCTCAGAGTGCTCACTAAATGTAGATATCCAGATGCAATTTTTAGATAGTCTAAATATACCTCAGATTTCAGTTGAAGAAAAGAACAAATTAGATGAAGACCTAACATTACAAGAAATCGGAGAAGCCATTGACTCTATGAAATCATCTGCGGGCCCAGATGGGCTTCCTATAGAAATCTATAAAATATTTAAAGAAAAGTTGCTAATTCCTTTTATGGAAATGATAGTAGAGGCGTATCATCAAGATATTTTGCCTGCATCAATGAGAGGAGCTTTAATTACATTATTACCAAAACCAGGAAAAACTAACACAAAGTGTGAAAATGTGGCCAATTAGCTTGTTAAATTCAGACACAAAAATATTATGTAAAGTTATGGCTAAGAGGTTAGAAGCGTATCAAGAGGGTGTAGGCAAGGTTCTCTCCTTTCTCCTCTTCTTTTTGCCATCTCTATCGAGCCTTTTGCAATAGCAGTAAAAAAACATGTGGAATTAACAGGCATTAAGATTGGACAGATAGAACATAAAATTGCGTTATTCGCTGATGATGTCATTCTTTTCCTAAAGCATCTTGATACAGCAATACCTGCGTTATTAGATCTTATCGGTACATTTGGAAAAAATTCTGGATACAAAATTAACAATTCTAAAAGTTCTATTCTATATCTAAATGAGATTGACAGACAGCAACCTTCAATATAGTTGACCATTTTACATACTTGGGTATAAAAATCGTAACAAAACTAGGAGATGTTGTGCAAGTAAATTATGATCCACTTCTTGAAAATGTCAGTAGCTCTATAGAAAGATGGATGTCCTAACCCATATCTTTAATTGGTCGAATAAATATTTAGAAAATTAATATTTTGCCAAACTTTTTATATTTATTCCAGAACATTCCTCTGCCTCCCCCTAAACATCCATTTCAACAACTTAAAAAAATGTTCACTAAATTAATTTGGAATAACAGATGTTCTAGACTCCGTCTGGCACTTCTATATTTGCCATATGATAGAGGAGGTCTACAGTGTCCTAATTTTCATTGTTATTATTGGGCTGTGCAACTTATAACAATTATGTTTTATTTTTTTTCTCTGGACTGCCCGTCTTGGGTGGATATGGAATCGGCTGCCATTAAGTCTGGCCTGCCTTTAAATTTGTGTTTATATTCCTCAGAATTGAAATATCTTAAAAAAAAATGTTTCCAATCCTATAGTTATAAATATGATTACCGTATGGTTTGATGTGAAAAAATCATAGACTTGCCGATGCACGGGCGGTCTCCTTGGTGACGTGGAGAGACAAATCAGCGGTTCTACGGAGCTCAGAGATGTCAGCAGTTTTGAGCTCCTCTCCCTCAGCCAGCTCTTTAAGCAGGTCGGCTTGGTACGCCTGTAACACTGCCATGGTGTGCAGACACGCACCAGCCTGACCTGCAGCCACGTATCCCTTGCCCACCAGCGCTGAAGTTGTGCGCAGCGGCTTGGTGGGCAAGGTCGGAGCCTTCAGGGACGACGCCATGCCAGGGGACAGAAAGCTCGTGATCGTCTGTTCCACCCGGTGCATCGCTTCTGATATGAAAAGGATTCACAGAATGAACGAGAATATGGTAATGCACTGCGGCTTTACAAAGCTCATCGACATCCTTCATGTCCACCTCCTCAGAGGAAGACAGGAGGATTGTCGAGGCCTCTCTGGGGGGAAGAAACTGCTGGGTGGGCTTCCGATCCCAGAGAGCGAGCGCTGGATCTGATGGGAAATGTTATTTTTCACCCCCGGCTCTTAATGCATCGTGTTTCCTTCTGAAGCATCAGTGAATGTTTGAACCTTTTTTAATTGTTGTGTTTGAGTCCCTCAATCATCCTCAGTGTGAAAAGGTCGATCTCAAAATCATACAGTCACTGCTGGAAAGGGTTCAAATATGCAAAAGATGCTGGAAAACTGAAGATTCTGCAGGACCTGGAGGGTTTTTCTGAAGAACAGAGCTCAGTTGAACTGTTCAGAACAATCAAGGGACTCGTGAACAACCACCACAAAACAAAAAAACAGTTGTAGATCATCCAGGTAACCACACACAGTATTAAGAACCAAGGGTTCCCAAACTTTTGAATGTGGTTATTTTAATAATTTCAGCTATTTTTTATCTTGTGGACTATATGTAAACATCTTTTAGCAGAGCAGAGGCCGAAATCAGGCCGCCTTTCCTCTGTCAGGCCAGTAGACTCGCGGCACTCCTGTAAAACCCGCCCTAAACACGCCTTCACTGGACTACGTCACACAATACAAAGTTCCACCAGCGAGAGGGAGATGAATTAAATTAATTGCTAAACAAATATATCAGAAGCTATTGTTGTTTAATCTTTATTTACAAACTTGGACACCACACGTGGCTATTGACTGACTACGAACAGAAAATAGAACTTCCTTGCAACATTTTTGATTCATTAATGTCTCGCTGTCTTGCTGGGGTTTTTTTTCTTTGTACAATAAAATGATCTAAAAGGGTGTTATAACACAAGCGTTACTGAACATGTACCGAGTAAAATATTACTGAAAATTGTTTAGTAATGCCTTAAGGCCATTGCACACTGAGTCCGAATTTTTCGTCCGAAATTTTCGCACGTTGAAAAATAAATACGACCTCACGTTTTGTCAATCACGTTTGCACACTGCCTTCGAAATTTTCGTCCGTCAAAAGAAAATTTGGATCGGGTTCGATTTTTTGCGTTTTTCGCATCCGTATAAAGCATTTTGAGATGCTTTGAGAAGGTGTTTTGACAATTCAGAGCCACCGTACAAGCGAAAGCCAAAATCTAAAATAGTGTCAGACAAATTAATACACTTCGTCTTGCAGCACAGAGCACTTTATGACAAACAAATTGCGGAATACAAAGATACAGAATATAAAGAACTGCTGTTGCCTATTTTTTTATGCCTGGCGCGCACCTTTCCGATGCCGCAGTTCGGTGTGTGTGTGTGTGTGTGTGTGTGTCTGTTGGTGTATCCATACCTCAGACAGTCTCTGTTCAGGATAAATTGGTTCACGGAAATTGGTGGTCTTCTTTTTAATATGTGGATTCAGTATCGCTAGCAAAGTATCAAACTGAGGCACTGACATAAATAAAAAAAAAAAAAAAAGAAATAAATTTTGAATCTCTCGGGATAATCCCGCAGCTCTTTGATAATGTCAGTCCTTGTCTTGTGGTTCCCCTCCTCTCGTGCCCATATTTGGCCTTCCTGTTCCTGTCCTCGTTTGTCATCATTGTTTAATTAGTCCCTAGCCCTGTGTTTGATTAGTCCACACCTGTTCCTTATTTCCCTGTGTTCTTAAACCCTGTGTTTCCCTGCCTCTGTGTCCAGTCTGACCGTCAAACCCCTCTCTTCAGTTGCTGTCTCCACGGTTCCTGTGAATCTTAAGTTTGCTTGATTAAAGTCTGTGTTGAAGAGAAGTTGCTCGCCTCTTCCTTTCCCTGCTCCCAGAGGGAGCGTGACAGAAGACTGGACCTATACAACTCAACTATGGCTGAAGACAGGCTTTGGTGTCTGCGGCAGGATGGTCGGGATTTGGTAAGGTATGTTGAGGAGTTTCTTGAGCTTTCCAACGAGGTGAGCTGGATTGACGCCTCGCTCGGTGTGTGTTTTCGGTTTGGGTTGGACAAAGATGTCATCAGCTGCGATATCCCCACGTCCAGTTTTTCCCTTATCGGGCTGATAAATTATGTCCTCAATGTACATGGCATTGATTTCGAAGTCGAAGAATGTCAAACCGATCTTCGTCCAACCCGAGAACAACCCGGCCTCACCAGCTCACCGCTCGCCAGGACCCTCCACATGCCCTGCCAAATGTTCCGGCCACCCAACTCTTCCCAGCACTGCTGCTGTCCTCAGCCCAGAGCACCCCCGCAACCCCGCGCTTCAAGAGCGCCCTCCTGTACCTGCTCCTCGCAAGTGCCCTCCTGGGTTCCCGCTGGCTCCGTCCAGCCCTCCTGAGTTCCCGCTGGTTCCGTCCAGCCCTCCTGAGTTCCCGCTGGTTCCGTCCAGCCCTCCTGAGTTCCCGCTGGTTCCGTCCAGCCCTCCTGAGTTCCCGCTGGTTCCGTCCAGCCCTCCTGAGTTCCCGCTGGTTCCATCCAGCCCCGCGCCTCCCGAGCGCCCCCAAGTGTCCACGCTTCCCGAGCGCCCTCCAGTGCCGGCTCCACGCACGTGCCCTCCCGTGCCGGCTCCACGCACGTGCCCTCCCGTGCCGGCTCCACACACGTGCCCTCCCGTGCCGGCTCCACGCACGTTCCCGCTGGTTCCGTCCAGCCCTCCTGAGTTCCCGCTGGTTCCGTCCAGCCCCGCGCTGCAAGAGCGCCCGCAAGTGTCCACGCTTCCCGAGCACCCCCAAGTGCCGGCTCCACGCACGTGCCCTCCCGTGCCGGCTCCACGCACGTGCCCTCCTGAGTTCCCGCTGGTTCCGTCCAGCCCCGCGCTGCAAGAGCGCCCGACAGAGTCCGCGCTGCAAGAGCGCCCGACAGAGTCCGCGCTGCAAGAGCGCCCGACAGAGTCCGCGCTGCAAGAGCGCCCGACAGAGTCCGCGCTGCAAGAGCGCCCGACAGAGTCTGCGCTGCAAGAGCGCCCGAGTCTCCAGATCCGCCCTGGCCTCCCGAGTCCCCTGACCCGCCCTGGCCTCCCGAGTCCCCTGACCCGCCCTGGCCTCCCGAGTCCCCTGACCCGCCCTGGCCTCCCGAGTCCCCTGACCCGCCCTGGCCTCCCGAGTCTCCAGATCCGCCCTGGCCTCCCGAGTCTCCAGATCCGCCCTGGCCTTCCGAGTCTCCTGACCCGCCATGGCCTCCCGAGTCTCCTGACCCGCCATTGCCCCTGGAACGGGCACCGCCCTGGAGGCCTCCAGAGCGCCCACCCCCCCTCCCCATTGGATGGTGTTAGGCGTGAGGACACGCCTTCCGGAGGGGGGCGTAATGTCAGTCCTTGTCTTGTGGTTCCCCTCCTCTCGTGCCCATATTTGGCCTTCCTGTTCCTGTCCTCGTTTGTCATCATTGTTTAATTAGTCCCTAGCCCTGTGTTTGATTAGTCCACACCTGTTCCTTATTTCCCTGTGTTCTTAAACCCTGTGTTTCCCTGCCTCTGTGTCCAGTCTGACCGTCAAACCCCTCTCTTCAGTTGCTGTCTCCACGGTTCCTGTGAATCTTAAGTTTGCTTGATTAAAGTCTGTGTTGAAGAGAAGTTGCTCGCCTCTGCCTTTCCCTGCTCCCAGAGGGAGCGTGACAGATAAGGAGGTGGAACTCTCCTTCCTCTCTGCGCAATCTAAGGATTTGATGGACCCAATATTTCCTTTTTCTTTTTCTTTTTTTAAAAAGAGAGAGGACAACAAAATCATCCTCACTGCTTGAAGACATTTTGTATAGTTTTGCGAATTTTTTCGCAACGGATTAATTAAAACGCATCGGACTCAGTGTGCAAGGTCTCTGTGCGTGACTAATTTTTAAGATTGCGAATGCAATTTTAACACTAATTTACACTACTGCGTTACAGTAAAAAGTAATCCGTTACTGAAATGCATTACTTTTGTAATGCGTTACTCCCAACACTGATAGTAAATGACAGTAAATATTTTTAAGTGGTTGTTGACATCGTATCTAAAATGTGATTTAGCCAAAAAAAAACAATAACGTTACCACTCTAATATGTCTTGCAATATCTGTGCGTGCAATCCTCTTATATTTTCGGGGTCTGAATCCGTCTCAAACTGATATGGCAATATTGACGCCATCCTTAACTATACCGGAGCAGACGGAATTTGCTGCTTTGGCAAGGGGCGAGGCAGTACTGAAATATCGTCTAAGCTGTTCGCCAATTACAACGCACTGGGACAGCTAACCAATCACAACACATTTTGTTTTTCGGAAGGCAGGCCTTCATCAAACTCAGAACTAATCGAGCCATTTGTGCCAGGCTGGGGAGAAAGGTATTGTAACAATGTAAATTATGTGAAAAATAATGCGTTTTTCGAACCACCAAGCATGAGAGCATGTTCTAGTACACCCCCGAAATAAAATCAAGACTTTGTAAAAGGGCATAATAGGACCCCTTTTAAAACAACATTAGGTTGAGTAAATGATGGCAGAATTGTCCTTTTTCCAACTGTCTCTTTTAAGAACCAATCCCCTAAAACAATCTTGATATTATTAAAAAATGCCAAATTCTTCTAGTAAGTAAAGTAAAGTAAAGTCGTGACGTATTGTCAAGTATGGTGACCCATACTCGAAACTGGTGCTCTGCGTTTAACCCATCCAAGTGCACACACACAGCAGTGAGTAGTGAACAAATCCACACACACACACACACACACACCGTGAA
This sequence comes from Barbus barbus, assembly GCF_936440315.1. Lineage (NCBI taxonomy): Eukaryota > Metazoa > Chordata > Actinopteri > Cypriniformes > Cyprinidae > Barbus > Barbus barbus. The sequence continues at coordinate 24,078,136 of NC_136763.1, read as the reverse complement.
CACACACCCGGAGCAGTGGGCAGCCATGCTGCAGCGCCCGGGGAGCAATTGGGGGTTCGGTGCCTTGCTCAAGGGCACCTCAGTCGTGGTATTGAGGGTGGAGAGAGCGCTGGACATTCCCTCCCCCCACCTACAATTCCTGCCGGCCGGGGGCTCGAACTCGCAACCTTTCGATTACGAGTCCGACTCTCTAACCATTAGGCCACGACTTCCATTGTGTAAATGAAATTGTGCTTGAAGAACACTGATCTAATGAAAAAATTACTGGGTGGTGGTCACACTATTACCTTATAATGACTGGTCTATCATCAGCCATCTGCCTTTGGTTGTGCCTGGCAAACAGTCTTGATCCTGGACAGTCTTTTCCTTTCCACATTAAGACAGATAAACTGACACTCTGTTCTCTTTCGTCACATCCCACAACAGCTCTTTGTTGTGTTATTTTTTTCCCCACTGGCAGGTCCCTCTCACACAATAACTAATTAAATGAATGAAATTGTATGCACCTGACTGAATAGTTGAAATACAACAGTGTAGTATATTATGAGTATGACATCACTCAGGATAAACGAATGCATACCCTATTTGAGAAATACATATGCATATTTCTTGTTTTGTTTTTGTCCTGATAATTATATTATTATTATTATTATATTTTAATAATAATAATAATAATAATAATACATTTGCTTATTTTTTATAGTTGCTAAAGTAAAAATTAGCAATGATTGTTCACAATGTTGTTGTTGTCTGACAATTTTCCTAGATCTAAACTAGTTTGAGAATCTGTTTAGTTTAGATCAACTGTTTTGATCTAGTATTGTTTTAATTCACAATGCAACAATCTTATCACTTAAAGGGGACATCAGATGCCCATTTGTCTTCATGAGAAGTCAATAGCATACTTTGGTTAAAAAATTCTGGTAGTGTAAAACAACACCCTTTTTACCTTGTCAATAACAGCTCTGTTCACAGTGACCCGTTTTGGTGCAAGTCCCTTTAAATGACAATGAGCTAATGCTCTGCCCACCTCTCTCTTCCGGCGATTTGCAAAGATTCATAAAAAAAAAAAAAAAAGTATACTCACTTCTTCTGGAGGTGAAACTGGATCACGAACAGTTGGTCCTGATCCAACCTTCAGTAACAACTTTTTAGCAAAACCTGCTTTGTACTAACCCTCGTTTACAAAGTAGTCTGGTGTAAAATGATTCGCGCAAACAGAAATGCATTTAGGTCCACTTTGCCCAGAGTCAGAGTCTGCTCTAAGAAAGTGCTTATGATTTGTGGGGATTTTAAAAAAAGCACTGAGTGGATTTCTATCATTACAGGATGGTTGTCTACACACATTGCCAAGACAAATTTAAGTTCAAACACCATGTAAAAGTGAATTTTGCATCTCATGTTCCCTTTAAAAATAGTAATACCACACCTGTTCAACAGGCTACACAGTTTGAGGTACCAATTTCCATAGCACAAAAAAGATCTGATAAGACATCTCAGATCTCAGGAAAAATCTGAATAAGTAGGAACGATACAAATAATAAAATAAGAATATGTAATTCACTTACATAATGATAGATTCAATACATTCACAGCACCAGTGCATTTAGAAACATCTCTAAGCATACTCAGTCAGCAACATTCAGGTGCTCACAGTCAAAGAGCTTGGAATCAAACACATTTGAGTTGCAAATGTTTGCTCCATCTGTCAGTCACACACACAGATTCTCACTACTTCTTTTTATATACACGCACATAATTGATTTTTCACTTAGGGGCACTTTTAACTGGTTGAAAGTTTGAAATCTTCTTTATATTTAATTTATCGCATGTCCTAGAATAAAAATCTGTGTGATAAAAATCTTATGTGATTAAAAAATAAATGACTAAAAAATAAAAATGTTCACATTTTAGAGAAAAGGATGGATGAAAATTAACCAATATTTTAAAATAAAATAAAAATAAGTGAAGATGTAAAAATCTTAAAAGTAATTGTAAGAAACAAAATAATTTAGTGTAGTAGCTGTGAAGACATTCATTTTATAGCTTTGTGTTATCACTGTTTGGCAACAAGAGCATTTGCTTTTTATGAGGCAAAGTGTAAAATTAAACCTAAATGGGGATGCCATTAATTCTTCTGATCTATTAAAAAGCAACTTCTGAGCAAAATGCTTCCTAGGAAGACCTGTCTTCTTTTAATTTTTTAAAGCAGCAGTATACATATTTAAATCCCCTGACTTGCCAAATACTTAATTCTTTGAAAATAAACTTGCTTCCGATTTCTGCCTTTAAGATTGGCTAAATAACATCTGAAACAATATATGTTGTTAACAGAAAGCACATAAAACACTTAACAATACTCTTAACAATAAGTGAAGTGAAGTGACATTCAGCCAAGTATGGTGACCCATACTCGGAATTCGTGCTCTGCATTTAACCCATCCATCGTGCATACACACAGCAGTGAACACACACACACCGTGAACATACACCCGGAGCAGTGGGCAGCCATTTTATGCTGCAGCGCCCGGGGAGCAGTTGGGGGTTCGGTGCCTTGCTCAAGGGCACCTCAGTTGTGGTATTGAGGGTGGAGAGAGCGCTGGACATTCACTCCCCCCACCTACAATTCCTGCCGGCCGGAGACTCGAACCCGCAACCTTCGGATTACAAGTCCGACTCTCTAACCATTAGGCCACAACTTCCTAAGCGCTCTTTATAAGCGCTCATATTCATATAAAGTAGCAATTTTAGATACATAATGAAGCTGCAGTAATACATCTGCCATTATCAAACTAAATCAATATCCATCAACCACAAAGCAGCACAGGTTTCAATAAGTCTGACTGAAGTAGTTCTACAAGTTTTAAGTTTGAAGGTTTTCAGTTTGAAGTAGTTTAAAGCATAAAGTTTGAAATTGCAATGCCATTGCTGGGCTATTTGGGGTGGTTGCTAGGGTCTTCCTGTGTAGGTTTCAATACTTTTGTCAAATACTATATCCAAACTAGGGGTGCTTTCAGACCTGTAGATGGTTTGCTTTGTTCCGAAACAGGGATTAATTTGTTACATTGTTGCATTTTCTTCTTGGTTCGGTTCGCTTTCACAAGGAAACATTGCAAAGCGTACCAAACTGTGTTTATGCAAGTCACATGTGAGTAAAGCTGTCCTCTTATTGGTCAGAGTTCACTTGTTTACGTTCCTCTGCGTCATTCATCAAGATGGATTGACAAGTTTTCTCCGCAGGTTTATTGCGGCTTTATAGCTGTCCTGGCAAACGCAAAAAAAATGTAGCTGTCATTCATCTCTCTAATACATCTATATATATATAATTATATTTTCACAGATACATATATATATATATATATATATATATAGTGAAAATATAATTATACATACATGCATATATATATATATATATATATATATATATATGTATAATTATACATACATGCATATATATATACAAATGCTCAGTTACAGCCAGAGGGAATCGAGGCTTCGTCAGGACAGCATTCTTGTAATGTGCAGAGAAGAGTAATTGATTACACAACATTTTAATATGAAGAGGTGCTCTTTGGTTTTCAACTGCAATAACAAATACTAGGTATGAGGCAGGTGTGAAAGCACCCTAGGTAATACAAAAAACTACTTTGAAGTTGGCTTGAGAAAGTCTGACTGAAGTAGTTCTACAAGTTTTAAGTTTGAAGGTTTTCAGTTTGAAGTAGTTTAAAGCATAAAGTTTGAAATTGCAATGCCATTGCTGGGCTATTTGGGGTGGTTGCTAGGGTCTTCCTGTGTAGTTGCTAGGGTATTCAGGGTGGTTACTAGGATGTTGCTATGAAGTTACTGGGGTATTTGGAATGGTTGCTATGCAGTTAGTAAGGTGTTTTGGTGGTTGTTAGTAGGGATGTGTGCCATGTCTAATTTCATTCATGTTTAAATTAATGAAACCGACTAGTCGATTAGTCTAACAAACCACTAAAACAGCCTGAATAAATGATCCATTTAAAATAGCTTTACGTAATCTATGAATCAAACATGCCACTGAAAAACAGATAATATACCTGTATTATGCAATGTGCTTGCCTTGCATTATGAGACGGGATTGGGCGAGTGCCCTGGGGCACCAGCCAATAGGGGAGGCACCAAGTGATTAAGATAATTACTAGACCGTTAAAATATTTTCAATGTTTTGTATATATTATTTTGCTGGAAGAGATGCAGGTGCATAGTAAATGAACAGTTAATGATACAATATATACAGAGAGAATATAAAATATTTGCATGCATATAAAGAATTGCGATTAGGTCAGATCACAGTGTATTTGCCCCCTCCCCCCAGTCAGAGTCGAGCATTATTCACAAATGGATAGGCAGCATCAGTTTAGAGGTTGTGCGAAACGTAAATTTAAAAAAGAGAAAATATCACGACACATAGCCAGGGCTCTACAGTGCGACAGAAATGTATTGCGTGCGACTAAACCCGATCATCAGCATAGGCTATTTGTGTTTGCGCTGAGGGGAGCTTCAAAGATTTCTACTTGCGTGTTTTTGCAGCGTTGAGTAATGTATTGCAGTCGCAGACATTATGTTGATTAATGCAATGTTAATCAGAATCCACTCACTGCTCAAAATACTGGAGTTTTGTTCATTGCTAAATTATGCAAGCTCACAAATCCTCTTGTTATAATAACAAACAAAGTGTAGACAGGGTGTAAAGAAGAGATTTGTTGTGCAGTGTAGAGAGCTTATTTTTTTATTTCTTATTTTATTTTTTAATTAGACATTTTTGAAAAGCTTATAGATATACAATTGAATTTGACATAATGACATACTCTTAATAAAATTAGAAAAAAAAAAGCCATTACAAAAAAATACCAAAAAATGCCCACTTTAAGGAGTCAAATATTACCTTGTAATGGGAAGGCTAATTTTTGTTATTGATCGGGGTGCACTTCAAATGTGGTCACCCTAGGGCACTACACTGTGTTAAACCGGGCCTGGTTCCTTGTGTATGAAAATGTACATGATGGGTGGCAAAATTGCAAGATAAGCTTGACATATACCACCAACTATAGCTACATTATTTAAGAGTATTCTGTTCATTAGGACTTTGATGATTTGTTGTTGTCAAGTAAGATTTGAATATAGTCTGTAAAGGTATATAAAAAAATATATATAAATGTGCAAAACATGAATATAATCACAAATATATTCAGTGTCAAGTCCCATCAGCACCATTAAGCAGTATCGTGTAGTTCACTAGTCTCGGACATCCCTCCCTATTGCTAGAGTGTTCTGGGTGGTTGCTATTGTAGGTTGATCTTGGATGGTTGCTAGTGTGCTGCTATGCAGCTTGCTATGGATAGATGCCTCATTTGGACATTCAGTCTATGTAAGTATATGGGATTTATGCAGCGTTTTTTGGGCTTTTTAATTGTCCATTCTAGGAAAACCTTGTCTGATTAGTTCAATTAAAAAAATATAGATATAATAAGATAAATAAAAACAGATAGCACACTAATGCCACAAAACACACAACACGATTTTCAAAGTCGTCGGATCACTGCTCTTCTCACACTACATGACTGTCTGGGGGTACCATCTAGTTGCTGTTGTGTGCAAATTACACAACGTATCGGCGACAGAGGGTCACACATTACACAACTTTTCAATAGGAAGAATCACAGACATCTCTGTCTGATTTGCAAACTACATTTCACAAATGCAAGAAGTGATGCAGGAAATAACATAAGATCACAAATGAGACAGGAGTTCTCATGCCACAAAAAGCTTAAGATACAAGTTGTGTGTATGCTGGTTTTCAGCAAAAAATTTAAATAAGAAGATTATAAAGGAGGGATGGTTGCTTGCAAAAACCATGCATGCTGATGTTTTGTTGCAGATCTATGACTCCACCCCCTAAACTTTTCCTTGCCCTATAGTGTGCTCTCTCATTGGCTGTAGGTCATTACCAATGTCATTTTCAGTCAAAACACATTTCACACTGCAGGACTCAGCACTTCTCTCAGATTGCATCTTTGATAACATACACTGTCACACACTGATGACTGTCACACACATGAACCAGTATCAATTTGCCTCCAATTTTGGCCATTTGTTTGCGATTTCCTCAAAACTGTCTGCAGTTGAAAATCAGGGCTAAAATCGTGTAGGGGCTAAAATTCCGCCTGGCATAAGTCAGAACAGTCTGAAGGTCTGAGCCAAGTTTGATGGTTGTAGCTTTAAAGCTCTAGGAGGACAGTCAGATATTTTAGCCTTATAATCAGGGTTTGAATTTAACTTTTTCTCTCACCAGCCAAGTTGGCTACAAAATTTTTAAAAGAAGAAATAAACCAACAGCTTGCGGCTGTCCACACTGGATGTGACAAAGCGGGCGTTGCAAATCACTTGAACTTTGTGTCAGTACGTCATAAACAGGCGCGCAGATGGCACTAGGGACGGGGGGGACATGACCCCCCCAGATTCATAGTGACCCGATCCGTCCCCCTCAATGTCTCTACGGAAGTCAACATCAGTATACGGAGGATAAATCAGGGTACATTAGCCTACTTAGTGGCGGCCAGGCCACATGCACTAAGCCATTTTTGAAAAACGCTTTTGACCGCAGTGTCTGACCGAGTCCCAAAACACGTGTAGCCAATCAGCAGTAAGGGGGCGTGTCTTGTACTGATAAAGAGAAGAGAGCGCTCTATTTGAGTGCACAGGAGTCAGGATGTATATTAGCAGATCGACTATAGATAGAGAGAGATGGCAGAAAAAAATATCATAGAAACAAAACATTAAAAAGAAGGCTTACGATCAGGCAAGAGGTAGGACCCGTGTAAATATAGATCGGAGCAGCTTTCCAGCGGTGGAGAGAAACTCAAGGAGCAGGAAGGGCTCGAATTGGACACCGAGGTTGTGTCGTTTCTTTTTGATAGGTGAGTAACGTTGATTTTGCTTTGTCTCACACAACTTATCCTTGTTGGCTTTTGCTTGAATATGCTTTTGTGTCATCTTTGCTTGTTTCTGTGATTGTCATTGCCATGGTTGTGTATGTAGGCTAGGCCTACATGTGGATGCTGAGATTTTTTTTTGTTTCACTTTAACTTTCGAGATTCGCAATCGCACATATTCTGTTTATACTATGGAGCACTAAGCCAGTACTATGAAGCAAGATTCACACTTCGAGCACACCCTCTCACCCCCCCCCCCCCCCCCCCCCCAACAACTGGACTGCTGTCAACTTGGTCCCCCCCAGTTAAAAAATCCCATCTGCGCCCCTGGTCATAAATAGAACGAAGCATCAGTTTACTGTTTGTTGTGTCGTGCCGCATCCAGTGTAGACACCATCACTGATCATAATGGGTTCGCTCGCACCCAGTGTAGAGGAGGGGGAAGTCGTGGCCTAATGGTTAGAGAGTCGGACTCGTAATCGAAAGGTTGCGAGTTCGAGCCCCCGGCCGGCAGGAATTGTAGGTGGGGGGAGGGAATGTCCAGCGCTCTCTCCACCCTCAAAACCACGACTGAGGTGCCCTTGAGCAAGGCACCGAACCCCCAATTGCTCCCCGGGCGCTGCAGCATGGCTGCCCACTGCTCCGGGTGTGTGTTCACGGTGTGTGTGTGTGTGTGTGTGTGTGTGTGTGTGTGTGTGTGTGCATTTGTTCACTACTCACTGCTGTGTGTGTGCACTTGGATGGGTTAAACGCAGAGCACCAATTTCGAGTATGGGTCACCATACTTGACAATACGTCACGACTTTACTTTACTTTACTAGAGTCTTCAGTCGTTTTTCACTTCAATGCAATTTTTGCCTGCATTCGGTGGATTGGCGGGTATTAATTTCAACCCCTTATAATAATAATAATAATAATTATTATTATTATTATTTCTCCAGCCAACATATTTTTTGTAGATGTTTGGCAATTAACCTAGCCATAACATAAATGGCAATAAACAGAATCCAAATATGCTATCCGTTGTGAGAAGAAGAAAAAATAACAGGCATTGTCATGTTGCAACAACTGCAGTGTAATTAGTGCTGGCATCCTTGGTATGATAGAATTTTTTTCTGTTACATTAAACTAGGGACCAGAAGAGCAGAGGTTATGCCTTCTTAACACAGAATGTGTTTGATGACAGAACTCATTAGCTGCGTTTCCATCCACCTATTTGTATGCGCTTTTTGGAATATCGCATAAAAAAACGCTGGAGAGAAACGCTAAGATGCGAATAAATTCTAAAAAATGCGCATAAAAAACTTATGCGCACATTTGAGTAGGATACATTTTTTATCCAATAAGAAAAAATGCACATAAAACACATTTACCGAATAAATTTCTCCATACGCATCGAAAAAGTCATGTGACTTTGCGCTATGAGATGGGATAACTTGACTAGCAGCAGACTGATCTCGTTCACAGCATCTATATGTTGTTATGGTCATTCTGAAATGCCTGAGGAAAGTCTGTCATCGAAGTATTTCTGTATAATTACTGTCTTACACGACTGTGTTCCGAAACAGCAGCATTCACCTCCGAAAGTAATGACTGCATTTATTGTATCTTGTCTGCTCGCTCTGAGGTGCAAGTAAATTATGTAATTTTATATATATGTCAAATTATTATATTCAGTGGCTTCTCGTATATTCTTAGTGATATTTAGTGCCACATTTTACCAGGAAATGACGATTTTGTTCTCTTTGACTCGTTGGATGGAAACGGTGGTTTATTCGCATATGTTTTATGTTATATTCCAATTTTGCCCATAAGTTTAATTTGAATCTTTGGATGTAAATATAGCTATTGTCTATCTTCCCTTGTTGTAGTCCACATTTGTGTGTTTTGTAAGAACTAAATAAACCAACATGTATTAACTCTAATAACAATAAACTTCAGAGGCTCAAATATTTTCAAGTTGAACTTGTTTTTCAGTCTTGTGGCAGAGGTCTGTAGGAACGCCTGACTGAACTTGCAACTCCCCGGGGTGTTTTCTTAACTGTTTGGGAGGGAGATGTCACATGCAGTGTTGGCATAAACACTGAAATATGTGTGCATGTATCTTTGTAACATTGTAAGCTTGTAAATCTGCTAGATACACTGCATAGACAGGTGTTAGAAGTCACAGCCACATAAGGCCAGAAAACACAAACGTCAACTATGCAAATTTTACAAGTGGAATATAAAACCTAATTTGGGCTGACAGTCACACTGAGATGGCAGATGACAAATTTATCAATCCAAAGAAAGCATAAGAGACTGCATGACTTTCAAAAGTTGTGATACTCATAAAAAATGGCCAGAGCGACAGAGACTGTTGGCCTGAGTAGAGCTCAACTTTATGCAAATGAGCAGTGACAAGCAATAGGACGATAGTGATACAGCACCTGATATTGTTGAATACTTCAACCTGATTTTAACATTTCAATGCAGTGAAATGTCTAGCTTCACACATACATAATTATCCGAGAGTGCCATCTACACATTTGTTGAACTGACTGCAGTAATTGGCGGTTGCACCACCAGGTGGCAATTAGTCTGAGCTGTTACTAAATTAACCTGACTCAGTTACTTAACTGTAAACTGCATGTAGCATAAAACATGCCAAATAAATATGCAGATGATCTGATGCAGCAACCCCTAACAGGATCTTCCAAAAGCGAGAGAGCTACATGACTGCAAGTGATTACTTAATCCATATCCACCTTGAAATGAACCAATACCTGTTACTTTTCTTAATGCTGTCATGCTCTGGCAAGTCATTGGACTAATGTTTTGAATCGTTTGAAGTGTTTTCGGTTCTGTGGGAATGTCGCACCACCTTTAGAGACTGCTGACGGCAGTAAATGCAAGCACAAATGAACTAGAATTCCTAAATTATGCACACACAGAAAAATGAAAAAAATGAAAAAAACAAAGAATGCGTATTATGCCTCAAAGATTACACGTTCTTAAAGGCTAGAATACCAGACAAATATTGTACTGTACATAACGCATGCCAGGCTACTTATGAGACATTCATTCAACAAATTACATAAGAAACCGATACACTTTTGCTTGATTTTGATCTGTAATAGTCGATTTAATAGTACAATCGATCTACAGCATATTAAAACATGACATAACTGCGATCTCTTTCATGCATCAGTCAGTGGATGCCCTGACAATGTCTGCGTACTTTCATGACGTGATTGTCATTGAATATACGCAGCTATATTGCTTCAGTACCAGTTGTTCTTCTTCTTCCTCACCCACATACATTACATTTACGATGCATTCAGCTATTATGTCCATTGAGCAAAAGGCTGTAGCCTATTGGTTTTACGCTTGCATGATTTTTTTTTCCTTTCTTTTTTGTAATGCGTTCGCGCACTAAAGCTGAAACAAGGAATCGTACTGTAGTAGCCAAAACAGCAGTGTTGCGCATGACATAACCTTTCTAGATCTAATGTTTCTTCTCCACTGCAAAACATACTAATAATAGTTTACAAATGCACCGGCGTTTCGATTAATTGTACATTAAATTACAACATGTTGACAACGCAGCCTGTCACTCACCTGAGCTATCAAGCGGTCGTCCAGGTGGATCACGGAGATTTCAGAGTAATGAAGTGCAAGCAGTAGAGGCGATTCGGTCCCGCCCAGATCCCTTCGACTGTTTCTCAGCAAGGCACCAACCAAATGCTACAGTGACTCTGAGCAACAGAGCACGGTTAAACGTCACTAGGAGGGGTATAGACAGTATGAGAGGTGTTCAATGTGTACAACCCTGGGGAAATAAGTTTAATTACTGAATGACTTACGTGGGGGTCGACCTTTTTCTTTTTTTAGTAATTTCTGTCAATAATTTTATGGGCACTATCAGTTGAAACCAAATGCGCTTCTTAGCACAGTTAGCTAACATGAACATTAAAAGATGTTCAACGATATGTAACCTTATTTTATAATTTATGGGAGGGGTGCCTTTTTTCGCTTGAGCACCTGTTCCCCAAAATTTCACCTTTCAAATATAAATATCAATCATTTTTTATGATACAGAAAAATTGCTTCGAAAAGAGGGTAAATGGAGAGCATTCTGTCACTAGCCCAAAGAGAAAGTCTGGCACAGACCAGCGAATGCTGTGCAGTCCATAAAAGGAAATGCTGAAGCTGGACAAATTCTGATTAAATGCACTTATTAGTTCAGTTCATGACAGCTGTCAGTGCAAAATGCCCAAACAAGACCTGGACAGGCAATCAATTTTCCCTCCACCAGAGGGCTTTAAAAACACATCAGCTGTGTCAGTGTGGAGGATGTGTTTTGGTTCATTATTATAATTTTTTAATAATCCATTTTTTTGGTGAGTACTTGTTAGCATGTTCACTGTCTAAGAATCATCTTTCTGTAAAACATCTAGTTAATATTTGGAAGGGGCTGAGTGACTGTTAATCATTTTTACTTCTTTTGGAACAACCTTTGTGTTCGGACGGAGCTTATGATGTCTTAAAATCAAATAGGTTTTGGAACAGAGCATCTACTATATCTATTTGTCTCTCTTTCTTTGTTAGAGAGGATCTTAATTTCATAAGCTGTGTATTTGCACTCATGATAAACTGCCTTAAGGTCATATGAGGGTTATGGGTGTGTGTTCTCCGAGGATTGTTTGCATGAGGAGGCACACCCTGTCACGAGTCACCTCTCGTGCATGACCCAGCAGTAGTTTGCTTGGTCACAGCTGCACAGGATGCTGACCTGTGCATCCTGAACTCTGGCCTTGCCCTTTCCCAACTGGCTAGCATCTTCCAAATACACACACAAAAAAATATCTTACCTTGTTTTACAGTCATCTTTTTTCAACATGATTAGTTATTTGTGTGTGTGTGTATGTGGTATGTATTAATTTAAGTCAAACTGAGAAATGTCTGAATGTCACTGCATTAGATAAAGTATCAAAATAAATGGAACATATTTTAAAGAAAGATTTCACAAGCACATTTTCCTCCTTTAAAAACATTTCAGAAGTTTGTCAGGTTTTAAACAATAAAACAGTAACAACTGTTCAAATTATTAATTCAAGCCTTTAACCACCACTAACCGTTCTGACACTGCAATGAATATGGGCAACATAATATGAAATCCTAATTCTCACAGGACTTCTAATTTTGAATAATATAAATAACAAACACATTTAAAATCATACATTAAAAAATCTTTAATTATTTTTCAAATTAATTATTTTTAAATTGATTTTGAGCAAAAACAATAATATATAAATCTTTTGAAAAAGACCAACAATGAACTCTTAGGTGATAGCGTATGTGTTTGTAGAAGCCATAAGTCAGTATGATTGGAACTTCAATTACTGATTGAGAACTACACTTACCATCATCCTAAGAGAGATGCACCCAACAGAGAATTTGCTGTTACCATGGAAATGAAAATCATACTAATAGAGCTCAGCAGAGACATCTTACTGCTAGTGAAGCGTTGCAAATGGCATAAATCAAAAATGTCATTATAAAATTTCTAATAATATAAATAATTATGTTGTTTTTAATAGATATAATAATTTAATAAATCAATATACAACTTTGAGAAAAAAATTATATATATATATAACTAGTCTTTGATGACTTTCAAATGCTTTCACAAGTCAGAGTTTGCTAAACTAGAACTCTCATTCGAAGCAAAGATTCTTTATGCATATGCTTGCATTCTCATGTTTTTACTCTTCACTATTCACATATTGTATGGAGGTAGCCCACGTACAATCAAATTCCCATGTGTTTACCAATTATGATCAAAACTTGATCATGAAAAGTAGAATAAGTAATAAAAGTTAAAGGGGGAGGTGTTGCCACAATTTATAGCAATATTTTCAGTATTTCTCAGAGGTCGGGTTTCAAGTATAATTCGTTTGAAGTAATGGTGCTTCATATAACGTTATCCAAAGAAACAAGTGTTAATGATAAATCCCCTGCGATGTTTGTACTGGCTAACGTATACAGGCCACCAGGGCACCATACAGACTTTATTAAAGAATTAACTGATTTTCTATCTGAGGTAGTGCTGGCTGCAGACAAAGTCTTAATTGCTGGTGATTTTAATATCCATGTTGATAATGAAAGAGATTCGTTGGGATCAGCATTTATAGACATTCTAAACTCCATTGGTGTTAAACAACACATTTCAGGACCTACTCATTGTCGAAATCTTACTCTAGATTTAATACTGTCATATGGAATTGATGTCAGTGGCATTGAAATATTGCAGCAGAGCAATAGTTCCTTGTATATTCCATATAGCTAAAGCTGTAAAGCCAACTCCTTGTTCTAGGAGTTCAACTTCTACCACAAAAGACTACTTTATAAATAATCTTCCTGACTTATCTCAATTCCTCAGCATATCCAATAGTTCAGAACAACTTGATAATGTAACAGAAACTATTGACTCTCACTTTTCTAGCACTTTAGATACGGTTGCTCCTTTACGCTTAAGGAAGATTAAGGAAAAGAGTCCAACACTGTGGTATAATGGGCACACTCGGGCCCTAAAGAGAGCAGCCTGGAAAATGAAGCGCAGGAGAAAAAATAAAAATTTGGAGAAAAACAAAATTAGAGGTATTTCGTATTGCTTGGTGGGAAAGTACCCTATCCTACAGAAAAGCATTAAAAACTGCTAGATCTGCTTATTTTGCGTCTATTTAGAAGAAAACAAACACAACCCCAAGTATTTATTTAATACAGTGGCTAAATTAACAAAAAATATAACATCAGCAGGTGCAGACATTACCCAGCAGCACAGTAGTAATGACTTTATGAACTACTTTACTTCCAAGATCGAAACTATTAGAGATAAAATTGTAACCATGCAGCTGTCAGCCACAGTATCGCATCAGATAGTGCACTATAGATCCCCTGAGGAACAATTCCACTCATTCTCATCTATTGGAAATGAAGAATTGTATAAACTTGTTAAATCATCTAAACCAACAATCTGTATTTTTGACCCTGTTCCATCTAAGCTCCTAAAAGAGGTGCTTCCAGAAGTAATAGATCCTCTTCTGAATATTATTAACTCATCATTGACATTAGGATATGTCCCAAAAACCTTCAAACTGGCTGTTATTAAGCCTCTCATTAAAAAACACAACTTGACCGCAAATAATTAATTAATTACAGACCGATCTCGACTCTCCCTTTTCTGTCAAAGATATTAGAAAAGGTAGTATCATCACAACTATGTTCCTTCTTAGAGAAAAATCATATATGTGAGGATTTCCAGTCAGGTATTAGACCAATCATAGTACTGAGACTGCTCTCATTAGAGTTACAAACGACCTGCTTTTATCATCTGATTGTGGTTGTATCTCTCTATTAGTGCTACTGGATCTTAGCGCTGCGTTTGACACTATCGACCACAACATTCTTTTAAATAGACTAGAAAATTATGTTGGCATTAGAGGAAGTGCACTGGCATGGTTCAAATTGTACTTATGTGACCGCCATCAATTTGTGGCAGTAAATTAAGAGGTATCATATCAATCACAAGTGCAGTATGGAGTACCTCAAGGCTCAGTACTTGGTCCCTAACTTTTCACGCTTTCATGTTACCCTTGGGAGATATCATTAGGAAACATGGTGTTAGCTTTCACTGTTATGCTGATGATACCCAGCCCTATATTTCTTCGCGATCTGATGAAACTTACCAATTTGCAAAACTAACAGAATGTATAGTTGATATCAAAAACTGGATGACTAGCAATTTCTTACTGCTAAATTCTGAAAAAACAGAGGTGTTAATTATTGGACCAAAAACTTTTGCATGTAATAACCTAGATCACTGTCTAATACTTGATGGCTGCTCTGTAAATTCTTCATCATCAGTTAGGAACCTAGGCATGCTTTTTGATAGCAAACTTTCCTTCGAAAAACATGTTTCTACCATTTGTAAAACTGCATTTTTCCATCTTAAAAATATATCTAAATTACGACCTATGCTCTCAATGTCAAATGCAGAAACATTAATTCATGCATTCATGACCTCGAGGCTAGATTATTGTAATGCTTTATTGGTTGGTTGCTCTGCACGTTTAATAAACAAACTCCAGCTGGTTCAAAATGCAGCAGCTAGAGTTCTTACTAGAACCAGGAAGTATGACCACATTAGTTCACACTGCACTGGCTCCCTATTAAACATTGTATACATTTTAAGATCTTGCTAATTACATATAAAGCCTTGAATGGTTTGGCACCTCAGTATTTGAGTAAGCTCTTATCGTATTATAGTCCTTCACGTCCGCTGCGATCTCAAAACTCTGGCCATTTGATAATACCTAGTCTAGAATATCAAAATCAACTGCAGGCAGGAGATCGTTTTCCTATTTAGCACCCAAACTCTGGAACAATCTACCTAATACTGTTCGGGAAGCAAACACACTCTGTCAGTTTAAATCTAGATTAAAGACCCATCTCTTTAACCTGCCTTACACATAATTCACTATCGCATTTCTATAATTCAAATCCGTTAAAGGATTGTTAGGCTGCATTAATTAGGTCAACCAGAACTGGGAACACTTCCCAAAACACCTGATGTACTTGTTACATTGTTAGAAGAATGGCATCTACGCTAATATTAGTCTGTTTCTTTTTTATTCCGAGGTCACCGTAGCACCCAGATCCAGACTGTATCCAGATCAGATGGTGGATCAGCACCTAGAGATGACCTCTATAGCCAGGACACCTAGATGAGACTGATCCCCAATGAAGACCCTGTCTCCAAGACGGTCATCAGGACAAGACCACATAGGAATCAGATGAGTCCTTTGCACAATCTGATTCTGCTTTAGCCTAGATTTAAACTGCTGATTTTGTCTGGCCAGAGGAGAATGACACTATTTCAACAAACTATTTCCCCGTCTACTGTAAAGCTGACATAAAGCCACACAGCTTTATATCAAGCTGATGTAAAGCTGCTTTGACACAATTTGCATTGTTAAAAGTGCTATACAAATAATATTGACTTGACTTATAATATGAATATAAATAAAATATAATAAGATCTTTTGTTTTTTGCTGACACTTGTTTTATGTAATGCAGTACCATTTAGATATTTTTAAGACTTAAAAGTTTTAGTTCTAATAAAAATGAAAATTTGCTCTTAATTTGCTCACCCTCAGGCCATCCAAGATATGTGTGACCTTTTATCTTTGTAGAAAAGTAAAAAAGATTTTCAGCTGAAATGAAACCACATTCACATTTATGTTAATTGTACTGTCCCTTTCTGAGTCAAAAAAACCTAATGCAGGCAACAGAAAATTAGTGCCCGTGACTCTTGATGACATAATGAGGTCTTAACAAGCAATCGGTCTGCACAAGAAGTATTATTTTTATATATAAGAATATTATTTAAAACATTATTACCTGTAATCCATAACCGCAGGCAAACTATTTTTTTTTTCTGTTGAGAAAAAGTAAACCAATTACTTGTAACAAGTTGAAGCAAATGGTTTACTTTGATCCAACATAATAAAAAAAATTCAGTGTTTTATTTTTAAAAGTATTTATTCGTATAATAAATATTCTTTCATTTTTCTCCAACTATACAGTAAGGGCTGAATTATCTCGATCTAACATGAGCTGATGGAGATGAAAAGACTGTCCATGAAGAGCAGAAATGTCAAGAGATACAGTAACACAAACTTGTAAGTATAGATGACTCAGATGTTAGATGGAGAGTTTTCTGTCTCTTATGTGAGCCAAAAATGACACAAAAAATACAAAAGAAAAAAAATAATTAAGGTAATCTGAAATAACCCAAACAAGAAAACATAAGAGGCAGTCTCACTCATTTGTGTCAAAACACACACACACACACACACACACAAATCCAAAATAAGGAAACCTACAGGAAGTTCCTTGAATTTGAGGAGATGAAAACACTCAAATATAATGCAAATAAGGCTGCAACATGCAACATGGCACTGATGACTGAAACATAAGAGGCAGAACAATCTTATTCCAATGTGAGATATATATATACTGTATATGGTAACACTTTAGAATAGGGAACACTTATTCACTATTAGCTATGACTTTTCCCTCAATAAATTCCTAATTTGCTGCTTATGAATAGTTAGTAAGGTAGTTGTTAAGTTTAGGTATTGGGTAAGATTAGGGATGTAGAATAAGACCATGTAGAATAAGGGAATAATATGTGCTTAATTAGTACTAAGAAATGGCTAATAAGCAACTAGTTAAGAGACCCTAAAATAAAGTGTTACCACATATTATTATTATTATTACATTTTCTATATTTCTGCATAAAAATATAATCCTGAAAGTAGACAAAGAGAACCGAATCTAACAAGTGAGAGAAAAATATTTTCTTTGTCATTTATTTATTGAGAAAAATTATGCAGTGTGCATTGCAAAAGTATGTGAATCTTTGCTTTCAGTATCTGGTGTAACCCTCTTTTGCTGCAGTAACTGAAGGTACAGTTTCTTGTAAATGCTGATCGGTCCTGTACAATAACATGTAGGAGTTTTAGATCATTCCTTAGTGCAGAACCACTTAAACTCTGTGATGTTGGTGGGTTTCCTCCTATGAATTGATTGCTTAGGTCCTTCCACAAGATTTAATTGGATTAAGGTCTGGACTTTGACTCAGCCATTCCAAAACATTAACTTTGTTCTTCTTTAAACATTCTTTGGTAGAATGACTTGTGTGTTTATGGTTGTTGTCTTGCTGTATGACCCACTCTTGAAACTCTATTCTTAAACAGATGTCCTGATGTTTTACTTTAGTATTTGCTGGTATAATTCAGAATTCATTGTTCCATCAATGATGGCAGGCGGTCCTGGCCAAGATGCAGCAAAACAGGCCCAAGTCATGATACTACCACCACCATGTTTCACAGATGAGATAAGATTCTTAAGCTGGAATGCAGTGTGTTGTTTTCTCCAAACATAATAGCTTCCCATTTAAACCAATAAGTTCTATTTTTGCTTTCATCCATCCATTAAACCTTTCTCCAATGGTCCTCTGGCTTGTCCACATTATCTTTAGCAAGCAATTTTCTTTTTGGGAGACAGTGGCTTTCTTCTTGTAACTCTGCCATGCACACCATGGTTGCTCAGTGTTCTCCTGATGGTGGGCTCATGAACATTAACATTAGTCAATGTGAGAAAGGCCTTTAGTTGCTTAGAAGTTACTCTGGGATCTTTTGTAACCTCGCAGACTGTTACACGTTCTGCTTTGGAGTGATCTTTGTTGGTCGACCAATTCTCTGGAAGGTTTTTCCGAGGTCATGATCAGACTTTGATAGATCCCTGTTCTTTGAATAAAACAGGTCACGTACTGACATTTGATAGTCACTGCACTGACTGAAAACACCTCTGCACAGATGGACTCTAATTTCACCTTTAAATTAACTGCTAATCCAAGAGATTCACATACTTTTGCAACACACAGATATGTAACACTGGATCGTTTTTCTCAATAAATAAATGACAAATAAAATATTTTTCTCTCACTTGTTAGATTTGGTTGTCTTTGTCTACTTTCAGGACTTATATGAAAATCTGATGATGTTTTGGGTCATATTTATGCAGAAATATAGAAAATTCTAAAGGGTTCACAAACTTTCAAGCAGCACTGTATATAAATATACAGTATATAATATATATATATATATATATATATATATATATATATATCAGATATAAAAAATTATAGATATAAAAAATGCACAGGAACTGGGTGCTAAAAAGCAGAAATGCGATAGAGATGGAAACACTGAAGATGAAAAATCCTACTCTGATGTGAGCCAAATAAAATGCAAAAACCCTTGTATAAAAAATGCACAGGAACAGAAAGCAGAAATTTGGGGAGATGACACAATCATGTAAGGATAAGGCACCAATAACTCAAATATATGAGGGAAAACTATTTCCTCTTGTGAGCTAAAAAATAATAAAACATTAAAAGCAGTAATGTAAGAAGATGATGCGAACATTCAAACATAAGGCATCAATCACATAAACATAAGATGGAAAACTATCTTGTTTGGAAATGTGAGATGATGTGAACAATGACTCAACAATGTCATTGTGACAAAACAAAGTATCAACAGTGTCTTTTTTGGGAGAAATATAAATAGTCACAACTGAGACTTGCAAAAGAAAGGAGCCCAAAATGAGAATGGGCCGTGAAAAACATAGAACTCTTTATTGTCTTGTTTTAATCTCTTTTATATAAAAAAATATATATTATTTTTTTAAATTTAAATTTTATTTATTTTTTTAATTACACCGGGGTTTTTCAAAATGTCCTAACTCCTAGCTCCGTTTGTTCAAGTCAATCCACCACAAGATGGCGCCATGACTCAACAAAAATTTTGTAATGTCCATTATGTAAAGCAACGTTCAGTCTCTCCCAAAATCTGTCATTCGTTATTCAAAACTTGTAAACTATCAAATGTCAAATATAATGGTATACAGTTCCAAACATTAGCGCTAGACATAAATACTCCTTCTTCATTCCTTTGCTCTCCTAGTGGTTCCAGTCTTGGGGTCCCAGTGGTCCCTGATGTCTCAGGTCCATTGGTCCCACAATTCTGTGGATCTCAGAGGTACTGCAGGACTACTGCAATGCCCTACTGGTTGGCTTCCCAGCCAGTGCAACCAAGCCTTTGCAGAAGATCCAGAACAGAAGGCTGAACATTTGGTCTTCAGTCAGCCAAAAAAGACCCACATCACACCCCTTGTGATTTCACTCCACTGGCTCCCAATTGCGGTCACAATAAAATTTAAGGTTTTGACACTGGCTTTCAGGAATGCACTGGAAATGAAAGCCTTCAGTGCACATTCTGTCAGGAAGACTCCAAAGCTATGTCATTCGTTCATACTAATAGGTCTAGCCAATCACTGCTTGATACCTGGAGTATAAAACTACTTTAATTATTTCATTTTTGCTGTTTCATTACCATCAGTACGCTGACGTTCCCCTCCATCCTTCCCACCACCACCAGGTTGGCCCTGTCCGTCCATAGGGCATAGGCTCCACCCCTGCCCTCATCTTCAGGCAGGATCAGCCAAATCTGCATCCCCAGGATTTGGACTAATGACGGGCCTCTGCCAAAGAACTTTTCTATACAACTATACATGAATTATTGTAACTCATCACTATCTCTCATCACTTTACAGAATAAATACCATGTAAGTGTTTACCTTCTCTCTGAGTCTTTCTGATAGAACGGCACCTCCCTACCTTAGTTCACCCCTACAAATGTATTTGTATACTCCCTCATGCCAGTTACGATCACTGAACAGATGGTGCCTTGTTGTTCCTTCACAACAGGACACAAAGTTACTGTCCCCTCTCTGCTCTTCTCTGGAGGAATGAGCCAAGAAGCAGCTGAAGACTCACCTCTTCTACATGCATTTAACGATTCCACAACATTCCACAAGCACAATGATTTCACCAACGCACTGAAATACACAAACACACACACCCTCATAATGGTTTTTATACTGTACAAACTGTATTTCCTATCCCCTTACCCTAAACCTGTCCCTCACACAAAACCTTCTGCATTTTTAGATTTTCAAAAAACTTTCTGTATGATTTATAAGATTGTTTCCTCATGGGGACCAAAAAATGTCCCCACAACATCAAAAATTATTGGTATTTCTATACTTGAGGGGACATTTGGTCCCCATAACGTAGGGAATACCAGGTACACACACACACACACACACAAATTCTCTTCTTTGAGCTCAGCAACATAAAAAGGCCTGGACGTCCATGGAGGACAACAGTGGTGGATGATCGGAGAATCCTCTACATGGTAAAGAAAAACCCTTTCGCAACATCCAGCCAAGTGAACAACACTCTCCAGGAGGTAGGCATGTCACTGTCAACATCTACAATCGAGAGAAGACTTCACAAGAGCAAATACAGAGGGTTCACCGCAAGGTGCAAACAAGGCCAGATTAGACTTTGCCAAAAAAAAAAAAAATCTAAAAAAGCCAGACCACTTCTGGAAAAGCATTCTTTGGACGGCTGAAATTAAGATCAACCTGTACCAGAATGATGGGAAGAAAAAAGTATGTACAAGGCTTGGAACAGCTCATGATCCAAAGCATACAACATCATCTGTGAAGCATGGTGGAGCAGTGTGATGGCATGAGCATGCATAGCTTTCAGTGGCACTGGGTTACTGGTTTTTAGTGATGACGTGACAGAAGACAGAAGCAGCCGGATGAATTCTGAAGTGTATAGAGATATACTGTCTGCCCAGATTCAGCCAAATGCAACAAAGCTGATTGGGCGGCGCTTCATAGTACAAATGGACAATGACCCAAAACATACAGCAAAAGCAACCCAGTAGTTTTTGAAGGTAAAAAAGTGAAATATTCTGCAATGGCCAAGTCAATCTCCTGATTTCGGATTGATTTTTATACACATTCACCCCATTTTCAGGGGCTCAAATGTAATAATGGAATCAAATATAATCATAAATAAAATGTTCATTTTTTATATTTTGCTGTGAATCCTTTGCAGGCAATGACTGCCTTAAGTCTGGAATTCATGGACATCTCCTGAGACTGGGTTTCCTCCTTTGTGATGCTTTGCTAAGCCTTTACTGTAGCTGTTTGTGGGTCTTTCTGCCTTTAGTTTTATCTTCAGCAAGTGAAATGCATGCTCAATTGGGTTGAAATCCAGCACATTCTCACTCCCAACTCATCTAGCAATAAAAATGGTTGTAATTCCTAAGAATTTTGTTATATTTTTGTTCAAACCCTTGAAAAAAAGCTTAAAGTCTGCACTTCAATTTCATCTTGACGTATATATATGTACACGCATATAGGTATGCGTAAGTTGAAGGATTTTAAATATTGCCACCAGATTTTTAGTGTAAAGGGAAATATTCTAAGATTCATTTAGTGAAGCAACTGGGGAAAAAGGCTTCTAACAAGCTTGTGCTATTCTTTTTCTATTCTTTCTGTTTTCTTTTTAATTTTTATATAATAAAAAAAAACCTTGCTACATGTACTGCGTTAGGCTAACTGAGAGTTGACATAGCACTTGCATATCATTGCTCTTTTGTTGATTTTGTTTGCGTCCATTGCCCTCATTGGTAAGTCGCTTTGGATAAAAGCATCTGCTAAATGACTATGTATGTATAAATATATATATAATGTGTATGCACCAGCATTTACATTCCATAATTAACAACAACACAAGTTCAATGAGCATGTGTGGTGACCAACAAAAAAACTATATGAAACTAAATTCCTCTAACCATATTTAAAGACTTGTGTAATTACCAAAATCAAAACTCTTCAGCTTGAAAACACCCTAACTAAATGGGAAGAAGTGATCAGAAAAGTAATGTGCCATACAATATAGAAACATTGTGTTAGGAGGATTAGGAACAAGTGCCACACACAGCTTTGGACATCAACAACAAATCACCTGCGCTGTACAATATGGACAACAACATTCTAACGTAAAGCATTTTACTTACAATTTCCATTTAATCATACCATTGTGGTTATAACTGAATATTTATTGGGGGGAAAAAAATGCAAAGTTCACAAACCACAATTTCTAAATAACAATGTTAATTGATGAATGGTTTGTCTCTTCAGGTTGTGTATGGACACTAGAGCATGTCACTATTTAAGTGAATTTGAGAAGAGCCTCTTCCTGTTGCTTTTGAATTAGAGTTGAATGTCACTCTTCCAGTTTCACTCAGTGTTGCTGCCAGCTAGCAAGCAGACTGTTCATGCATCCAGACAGGAAGAGACCAAGCATATAGCACTTCACAACAGTTTAAGGTACAGTGCACACACACACACACATAGAACAATGCCAGCCTACATCATTTCAGTAATTAATTTCTTTGTGTGAAATGTAGTATTCTTTTTTCTGATCTGACCAGATCTGATCTGTACTGATAGTGAATATGTTTTCTACAGATTGTGTCATTTATATTCAAAATTGCTTTGCTTGTGTTCATGACTGCATTAGAGAAGTAACATGGTTCATATTTGTTGATATCCATTGTCCTCGGTTTGTAACAGGGTGGGCATCTATGTTAGCCAATACTCATTTTGTGTATATATTGTGTATTGTGTTACATATGGTTAATTTTGATATACAAAGTATGCATGTAAATATCCAAACTTTGCAAAAGATAAGCTTTATTGTATACTTTATACTTTTTTTCTAGATCAGGAACTAAACCAAAGTCACATGACATATTCTTGTAAAGTGTCTTATCTGCATTCTTTTAATTCTAGCTTGCCTTAATTCAATGTAAGCATAATATGAACTTGTTCACAGTCATGTGGCTTCATCTGACTGCAAGACAAAGGTCTCTTTCAGGGCAACATAACAAATCAGGGCATTGCTTGTCTCAGCTATTTCCTTATTCTCTAGCAAAAGCAGAGATCCAGTAGTTGTCAAATAATAGGCTATTATGCGGTCACTTAATATCTTATGCACTGTAAGAATAAGGGAGCTTAATGTAACTAGGTTCAGAAAAGCTAACTTAGGCTGTATGATATAGCTTTTATATTTCAGATTCACAACTAGCATGTTAAGCATGTAGAAACTGTTACACCCCGTCTAGGGAAGAAGCGCAACATGAAAGGACATGAAAAAGATTTGCAACAACAAGTTTATTGGGAGTATTTCATTGGGAGTAATTACTTTATTTAATTTGGGAGCTGACAAGGCCAAAATAACAAACAAAATGTTCTTAGTTTTTAAACCTCTACTTTACAAAAATAAAATAAAATACACCACTTTTGATACACCTCTTTTAACAAAACAAACAATACTCAGTCGAAGATCTCTCTTAATACAAACTCTTACACAAAAACTCAGTACCATACAAAATAAACTGCTCAGAACACAAGACAGCTGCTGAGGAAGAAATGTTGTGATTTTTAAAGTGCTGTACACCAATCAGGAGACAGCAACAATCAGCCTGCAGGAGCCAAGCAGATGACGTTTCCTACACAGACTACAGACACAGACAGGCCCAAGACAATAGAGAAAAAACAGAACAACCACAGGGGTGTAACACTTATTGATAGTTTTCAGTCACGTGACCGGCTCGACGACTTGAAGGGTAAAACGTCCATAGAGCTGCTGCACAAGCGTGTAAATTTTTCATCTGTTTCACAACCGCAAATATTTAGATCACCTCTCAAAAGAATAAAACAAAGGTATTTCTGAACAAAATGCAAGTTTTGGCCATTTGCAATCCATATTAAGCACCTGTGGCAATATTTAAATCATAAAGAGTGTGACAAAGCATTGTAAAAACACTTAAAAGTGCCTTAATATATTTAAAACAGTAATATTAAAAGATCAAATTCAGTAATCACCACATTAATGATGCATAGTTTACACAGGCAAGCAGATGAAGCCGGGAACATGAACGCAGTCCACTTAACAGTCCTTCTAATGGTTTTCTATGGGAAGCCATTCAATGTGAAACTTTGCACATTGCGTTTATGGCCTCATCCTCTTGCCTGTACAAAATATACATCATCAATAAGGTGTCCACTGAATCTCCCCCTTTAACATCTGCGTTTTACTACATTATTACTTGATGCAATCTGCATAAAAATAGCCAAGTGCTGCTCACAAATGACCTCCAGCTCCCATTTGGCTCAGGTGGGTGTTCCTATAAGGGTGTGACGTCACATGAAAACTATCAATAGGTTAATAAAGATTATGCATGTACACAACCATTCAAATGTTTGGACACAGCTCATTTCAAGCATAAGCCTTGAGAGAAACATTTTAATCAAGTGTGTTCTAACTTTTGACTTTATTTCAGTCACCATGCCAAACATTGTGCATTAGAGAACCAAGAGATTAGAGAACCTGTTAAGACAAGTTTTGGGAAGCTGTGTTGGCTGTGTTGAACAAAAGAGGATGTTTATTTTAACTTGGGAAAATCAATTCAACTGGGTCAGACCAACAAACAAAGTCATATGGTAGATTGGTTGTCATACACTCTAAACAAAAATGGTGCTAAATAGCACCATAAGCAGTTCATTGGCTTGTAATCATATAGGGGAACCACTTTAAGTGCCATATAGCACATATCTTTAAATGTTCTATACAGTACCTTTGTCAAATGGATTAGATTTTAGATGTTACTGCACTCTCACATATTTGTTATGAATGGGAGTTATTGAATGGCAAAAGCTGTTTTGAATCACTTTTATGCTTTTCTGAGGTCAAAATGTCTGAGGCCCCAAAAAGTGGGGCCCTGGAATATTTCCTTATAGGGGGGTCTTGGGGGCAAAAAGGTTGAAAGCCACGTTATCTTCAAGAAATACACTGTATTGTAATGTTGTTGTTTTTTATCCTTTCCCCAGCTAAACTAAGACATCAAGAGAGAGTTAAAGAAACAAAGAACTATACATGGGCTTTACGGGGGGGTTTTGTATAGCAGTGATGCTATATAACACCTCAACCACCCCGACCGCTGAAGAACCATTTTCAGGAGCTGAAAATACATTTGTATTAATGGCGTCACTGTGTTTAAAACAGAAAGAAACTGGATTAGATAAGACCTGGGTCTTCTATTCTGACAGTTGAAAACAACTATTCTTATGCCCATGATGTGTGTTTCTCATAGGCTAGATTGAAAGTGATGTTCCTCTGGTGTGTTCTGGTTCTTGTGAACCTGGTATCTGTGGCTACAGGCA
The DNA here is from genome assembly GCF_936440315.1 of Barbus barbus. Lineage (NCBI taxonomy): Eukaryota > Metazoa > Chordata > Actinopteri > Cypriniformes > Cyprinidae > Barbus > Barbus barbus. Next base: position 24,052,414 of record NC_136763.1, on the reverse strand, counting down.
CCAATGCAGGAGTTAAAGTCAGACTAACTCAGAAGGGGCTTGAATATGGTAAGCAAAACAATACTTCTTGTAACTCAAAATGGTGGATAGGCCAGAGGCCTGTCTCAAAATGCAAGTTGAACAAACTTTATGAAATTTAGGTAATCAGTGTATGCATATGACAGTGTGTACTGTACAGTAAAATGGGTGTGAACATGAGGGGGGAAAAATCATAATATAAGGTAGCTACTTAAACATGCTTTGCGAAACAGATCTCAGGGCAGTCATTCTGATGTACAGCTTCTAAATGTTGCTTTGTTTTGATTGCAGGTCGACAGATTGGAATTGCCTCAATCCAGCAGAAACTCAGAACTATTAAATTGCCGGATATAAGTGGCACAGAAAAGGTGGATCCTATTGGAAAAGTCCAATACAGTTTTACAGGGTGAGATCATTGTCCCTTTTAATTCATGGTTCTATAAGTTCCTAGTATGTAAAAATTAAACTTAGTTGACTCATTCAAAATGACATTTGAGTAATTATATGACACATGATTTCCATTTGATTTGTTTTCTCCGCATGATTTTAAGTGTTTTTTTCAGTGTTGAGATTTTAGGATTGTCCCCCACTGACAAATACAACAAATTAGAGCAAGTGTTAAAATAGATATTTACTTGGCCTTGCAAAATTGACTTCCCAAAAAATTCATGATGCCTCATTTGTAATAAAACAAAGGGGCATTGAAGAAAAGGGGAGATGAGTTATTGGATTGTTGGGAATATTCTTATAATAGCATATAGTAAACTTCCCCGATATACCTGTTAGGATGCAGATTGTAAACCTGGGACTTCCCAAATCAGCACTGGTGTTAGTTCCTGACACTGGAGTCATGCTCTCAATTGGCAATGCCTACATCAATCTGCATGGAAACTGGAGAGTCAAATACCTCAGAATCATGTAAGTTGAGTGTCCCCATTACTAATTCACTCTAAATTTATTAATTAGATTCAGGAATAATGTAAATTATGCTATATAATATCTGATCTCTTTGTACACAGAAAAGACAGTGGATCATTTGATCTGGCTGTGAGTGATCTGACCATTAGCACCACTATTGCAGTCACGAGTGATGACACTGGCCGCCCAACAGTCAGCATGACCAACTGTGCAGCAACTGTGGGAAGTGTCAACGTCAAATTTCATGGTGGAGCCAGGTAACACTGCGCAACTAACACACAGCTGTCAAGTCAAAGTTCATTGCTAATGTCAGTGTTGAGAGCGAAATCACTATATTATGTCAGCTTATGTAACAATTCAAATAAATTGAAAATCTTTCAAAAAAAGTTGCTCTTTCAAATTAAATGTTTAATGCAGAAGAAGCCACTCCACAAAATAGCTATGTTGTACAAAGATTCTTCTCTGTAAATATTGTGCAGCATTTAAAAAGAGGAAGATCTCTGAGGAAGTGAATCCTTGGCTTTTGTTAACCGATGCAAGTGAAAATAGCAAGACAATGGCAGGATTTATGAGTTTAAATGAAGAGTTCAGATGCAAAAGCCTCTTAGTGCCATTTGAAATTTTCTAAAATGAGTATTTTTTATCAGGCTCATGTGTAGGTTTAGTAATTTTGAAATAATTGAACATAAACATGTGAGCCAGAGAAAAGTTCCAATTTTAGAAGAAAATTTCAGTTGGCACTTTTAGAGGCTTTTTAATATAATCTTATAAGTATCAGAAATGTTTGTCCACCTCAAGCAGTTAAGCTATAACTCAGTAGGGGCTAGCTTTGGATGACGTTAGTTTTTAATTTAAAAGTGTCAGTAATCCATGTTATTATTTGACCAAAGATTTAAACAACTGAAACCCAGTTTACACCTAACGACTGCGTTAGAAGAAACATTAAATTCTTTGCCCTTTTATTTCCTGTTTCATGACAGCTGGTTGTATAACCTCTTCAGTTCCTTCATTAATAAGGCTTTACGCAATGCTCTGCAGAAACAGGTCAGGAATTTAGGCTGTGACTGCCCTCTTTATTACCCACTAAATGTGTGCTATCAACCAAATACTGAGATGCAATGTAAGACATACAGTTTCACATTCAATCTCTCTGCTTTCAGATCTGCCCTTTGGTGGCTGATTCCATTGCTGACATAAACCCCCACCTGAAAACATTAAATGGTGATATGATAATACATTTATTAATTATTGGCATTTCAGGCTTGGAATGAAAATCAACATCATTCAATACAATTGTTTAGTACATACAAAAAAATTTGACATTTCTGTTGTTGACAGTTTTAGCCAAAGTAGATCAATATGCTGAAATCGAATACTCCATGGTGGGGTCTCCTGTCATTTCTAATACTTCCATTGACTTGGGTTTAAAGGTAACCTTAAGCACTACTGTGATATATATGTTTTGAGACACTTAACAAAATAACTGAATTTAAATGTTTTTCAAAATTTTTAGGGTGAATTCTACAACACTGGACAACACAAGGAACCCCCCTTTTCCCCAGCACCTTTCTCATTGCCGTCTCAGGACACAGATATGCTGTACATCGGAGTATCTGCCTTCACCATCAACTCCGCAGGCTTTGTGTACAACAGAGCTGGTGCCCTCCGCCTCTACGTCACTGATGACATGGTGAGATGAATGAAATGTGAAGTGCCACTCAAATCTGAAAGTTCAATAGATGTACAATAGCTGTCTTTTTTTCGTAGATTGCCAGGAAGTGATTTCATGATTTTGGCACACAAACATTACAGTTGGAGTTATAAATTCAAGAACAAACATTAAAAATAAGTCATGTCTATACATGCCTGAGCACTAATCAGAACAGAAAAGAAAAAAACAAAAAACAAACAAATAGTAAGCCTGATTTAAATTTTGTAAACACCAAAATATCATAAAAATAGCAATATCTGAACATAAACTGAATGAATATGAACAAATAACTCAAGGTTTAACACACTTAAGCAAGAACAGCAAATGCTTAGAAACTCTGTCTGACTATTCCTCTTTGAATTTTTGGGGTTTTATCATTGTCTTCATTTGAATAATCCATTGTATCATGACATATCAATGCCACTGTCTGCATAGATATTTAATTGGAGAAGATATAGCAAATTGTGCATCTAAATGGGTCTGGTGCATATTTGCATTACTGCTCCAAAGCATGTGCGTTAAGGGCACTGCGATATGCGATTTTTTTATTGACTATTAGGTGTCTAGGGGTTTAAAGATAACGTAACAATATTAAGGGTTTAAGAATCTGAGCATTTGGCTGAGCCCCTGCCACAGCATAACATCAACAACTACAACCAGATCCCTTTAACAGGTTTTATTCACAACTCAGAAAGTATACAATATCTTCCAAACAAAGAAAGAAGTCAAATTAAAAGGGAAGCAAAACCTTCAGGAGGGGGAGGATTGCCAAAATAAACAAAGTCATCTCTATTCTGGGGTTAAATTCTTTCTACACCGGTCAAATAAAAGGAAATCAACAACAAAATTATACTCTCTCTCCCTATCTGATCCTCAAACCAGGAGAAAATGGGTACAGTCAAAAAAAATGCCTCCCTACAGCTTCCAAAAGAGTAACAGTCAATCAGGAATATAGAGCTTAAGCTGTTGGTAGCAGGGAAAAACAAAACAAAGGTTAAACAGCAAAACCATAGGCTATATATATCTTGCAATATCTGGCTTAGAAAAGGGCACAAAGGTTAGCTAGAAGCCAGAAGCTACACAGAGTTACTTAACTTTAAGCACCATCATTTAGAATTAGACCAAATAGCATTTGTGACAGCCCAAAGCTGATTTAATGTCTTCAGCATAGTTATGAAAAACATGTGTGAAAGGCTATTTGTCAGTCACACGATTAATTTGCTATTTGTAGTTAAATGAACATGCACGATTACTGACATAGAACACTTTGGCAACCCCAAAGCTGCTGTTTCCCTTTGACAAGCATGTCATTTTAATGTTTGAATAAATGTCAGTTTCCCCTTACTGAAGTGCATCTTGCACACCTGCAGGACTTTCTACAATTACTCTTGTAGCCACAAGAGATCCGATTGTGGTAGGATTTTGATTCTACTAGCAACATTGTCCAGCAAGGTTACTACCCTGCTGAAAAATCCAGCTTCGCTGGTATGGTATGTTTTGCAGGCTGGGACCAGCTTGAGATGCTGGTGTGCTGGTGGACCAGCATTTGCTGTCTTTTGAGTGCTGGTATGATCCCAGCAAGACCACAACAAAACTTGTGTATGTGTTACATATCATGCTTCTTAGAGTGTGTTCAAGACCCAAGGCAATTTTTAAAATTAATTTTAATAAATTATTTAATAAACAAAAATACTGGTTACATGTTTACACAACTTGAACAAACTTTTTTTTTTCATATCTCTAAATGTTTTTGTTTTGCAATGTGCACAAGCTCTTTTTAATCTACCCTGCTGAAAAAATCTAGGGACTCCAAGCTGGCCCAGGCTGGTTTGTGCTGGTATAGTGTTGGTTAAGGCTGGTTTCTGCTAGTATAGTGCTGGTCTAGCTGTTGGACCAGCATATTCATGCTGTTCTCTAGCAAAATGGGCCTGGTGATGCTGGTTCACCAGTATGGTCTTGCAGGGTTGAGTGTCAGCTGTCTGTATGCAAGCCGTGATTTGGGGACTAGGTTTTTGCTTGCATATTTCTCTATTTAACACATTAATGATGTAAAGGGAACATAAAACATGATTTACTGAATTACATGATAACTGTAATTATTTCGTCATCACCCACCCCCATTTACTTGATGATCACAACACATGGTCTGGCAGCAATGCCCCAGATGGGACCACACTGTAAAAATTTTGTCTTGACAAGCTTCCTTCTCTCATGGTCCACCTTGGTTTCTTACAAACCTTTTAAGAATTTTCACGGCATCATCAGGGATCTCTTTGGAGACATCAATTATATACAGCATGTATCATACAGTGATGACAGAACTAGAATGGTCAGAACTTTGTTTTTCATAGAAGGATAGTTGAGTACAGCTAAAATGCTTTTTTTTTTTTTGCAGATTCCCTCTGGTTCTCCAATTCGTCTCAACACAAAGACATTTGGGACATTCATTCCTCAAGTATGAAAATAAATAGACATGTTCAGTCATTAAATTCAAATAAACACTGACTTCAAGATTATTTATTTCAGATTGAGAAAATGTATCCTGGTCTGATGATGAAGCTTTTGGTTGAGACAGTGAAGGATCCCCTCATTACATTTGAACCGAACAACATGACTGTTCAGGCCAGCAGTACTGTGACAGCTTACGCAATTCAGCCCAACAGTACACTATCTCCACTATTTGTCCTCAATCTGGTGAGTCGCACCAGGAGGAGGAATAACCAAAAATGAATTTAAATGAGGTAATAAATTGTTTTATAATGGATTTTCCCTTCAACCAACAGGAGGGCAGTGTCAGTTCTCACATATATGTGACTGAGCTCAAACTGGCAGGAAATGTGACCCTCAACAAGTGAGTTTTGGAGCCATAAATGCAGTCTATACATACAGTATACAACTGGATGTGTGTTTATGTTCTTAACTTATTAAAGGATTGGTACAAACTATAATTCTCTTGAACAGAATTGATATGAGCTTAGCAAAAACCTATGTGGGACCATTCCAGGTAAGAAAAAAACTAGGAAAAGTGTTTAAAACTGATCTGAAAGAAATAATTCAGAATCTCAACATTAAATTTGAATCAACAGGTGACATCTCTTGACAATATTTTCACAATAGTCTTGAAGGTTGCTGTCATTCCCAAGGTTAATGGTAAGAGTTTATTATTTTTATTTGTTGTTGTTATTGTTATTATTTCTTCTTATTGCCATTTTTAATGAACAACTTCAAAAGTTCATTTTTATTATGTACTCTTTTCAGCTCGTTTACAGGAAGGTTATCCACTTCCTGCCATTGGAAAGATGCAACTTGTAAGCAGTCAACTCCAGGTTCTGAAGGTAAGCTTGTATCTATATTAATGTAATACTTTTTTATATAGAGACTATGTTGTCATAATAATAATAATAATAATTATTATTATATATAATATAGTAATACGTTTCTTTTTCTTTTGTATCCAACAGGACTACTTACTGATTGGAACGGATGTTCAATTTACAGGATAAATCTCATCTGAATTGGTGAAGGATAAATAAATATATACATAAAGTAAATGCTGATTTACTACAGGAGACAATGTTTTTAAATGTGATTTTTTTTTTATTTAAGAAATCACTTTAACATTTCTATTTGAAATTTAAATTTGCATTGCATACGTTTTGAATAAATAAACTTTTGACTAAACAAAGATTTGACTTCTGGTTCTGTTTTTAACAGTAGTCAATGTGCTGAAATGGCTCCTATAGCGTCTGCTACTGAGTAGCGTAAAGTAAATCTATGAAAGGGAACTTCTCATTATGTATGTAACCCTGGGTCCCTTAGCAGGGAACCCCAATGCCTTTGGCTTGATTTCCATACTGAGCTGGAAAAATGTATGCCTTGCATGCACTGTAAATTGCTTTCGATAAAATAAACTGAAAAAGGCACAAAAAAAAATCCCCTCTCAGCTTGTAAACACCCAACAACAGGTTTTGAAAGTACTGTAAACTCACATATATAACAATATGATAAATACTGCACTTTGGTTTGTTGTTAGTATGAGTGCCCTATACACCAAGGTAATTTAAACACTTTATTTTTATAAGACAAATATGATATTTTTTTCCTATTAAAATACAATAACTGTGTTAATTTATTTACTATAAACTTTTACAGCATACACATAGTGAAATAAGAACGGCAGTATGAGGTTATCTTAGGGTCAGCATTATATTGTTTGTTTGCTCAGAAGATGCCTCTGATGCCTTTCTGTCTTTCAAGGAGGAGTGGATCAAAGCATGTCCTCTCAGTTCGCTGATGTGATCTGTTGGAACATTTAACAGTTAGAGACATTCTGAAACAAAAGTGGTTACGTCATTTTTCAGTTGCTCTGTTTCGGTGCTCTACAGTGCAAGTTATTCACTCACATTACCAAGTGGATTTATTCATTTATTTTTTTACTGATATTCAACCAAGCTACTGAAAAAATGTTTCCTAAAACCTTGTCTCAACATTAACAACTCTTTGTTTTCTTTAATGGAGACCTATTATGCCCCTTTTTACAATTTGTAATGTAAGTTTCAGGTGTCTCAGAATACCCCACAGATTATTTATTATATCATTTAGAAAATGCCTATTTTGAGTGGAAACAGCATGTCTCTTTATATGCAAATGAGCTGCTGCTCCCCACCCCCTTTTCCAGAATAGTGCCTTTACAGCTTGTTCCTCTGATACTCTGCTAAAAAACATCTGTTTGGTTTTGATTATCATGCTGAAATCATGCATCTTTGCTGGAACTTTCGCCAAGGCATTAGAACTGGTACAATGCTGTCACTTGAAAAACACAATGGTGGTGCCATGAGTGGAAACTTTTTTTTTTGCAGATTAAGGGACGGTAATATTATAATAAATTCCCTTTATACATCACAGGGGGAGTGAAATCTGACTAGGGTGGCCATATGTGCCATTTATACGGTACACGTCCTGGCCAGGATTTTTATATTGCCGTCTGGAGCCGTCTGTTCTGCTCTCTATAGCTCTTGTGAAATAATGTCATACAAGGATCTGCACAGTGCAAACAGCCAAAACCTGAATATTTTAGGCAATATAGAAATCCTGGCAAGGGTGTGTCCTGTAAAAATGGCCCGTATGGTCACCCTAAGTCTGACGCGCTCGTTTTTTCACGAGCTTGCAGAGGCTTACCAAAAAAAAAATACTGGGTTAATCTTCTTCATGTTTCCTGGGTTGGTAGATGCACCGGGGAGCCTATTATAGCACTTCAACATGGAAAAAGTCAGATTTTCATGATATGTCACCTTTAAGACCCGTCCCTGTAACTTTTAAACTTGCGGTTATCAAAAGACAGCATGAAAAAAAAAAAGTCGTGACGTATTGTCAAGTATGGTGACCCATACTCGAAATTGGTGCTCTGCGTTTAACCCATCCAAGTGCACACACACAGCAGTGAGTAGTGAACAAATGCACACACACACACACACACACACACACCGTGAACACACACCCGGAGCAGTGGGCAGCTCCCCGGAGCTGCGGTGCCCGGGGAGCAATTGGGGGTTCGGTGCCTTGCTCAAGGGCACCTCAGTCGTGGTATTGAGGGTGGAGAGAGCGCTGGACATTCACTCCCCCCACCTACAATCCCTGCCGGCCGGAGACTCGAACCCGCAACCTTTCGATTACGAGTCCGACTCTCTAACCATTAGGCCACGACTTCCCCCAATGAACTAAAAGAACCTGTTAATTAGGGACCAGTCTCTAATCTGCCATCTAACCTGATGGCATTTCTCATCTGACATGGCTACATCTGTCTTCTAATGCTATCAGATTTTACTACTATGTCATATCTATCAAATGGCTACCACTGTCAGTGGTGGAGAACTTAAGTATTTTTACTTTGTTACTGTACTTAAGTACATTTTTCAAGTATCTTTACTGAGTATTTTTATTTTGGGAAACTTTTACTTCACTACATTCCAAATCATACTATTGTTCTTTTTACTCCACTACATTTCAGAAAAACATGTTCTTCCTCGTTATTTTGAACTGGAGAAATCATCACACACTACGAGACGTGATAAAGCTGTTCCGATTTCTGAACGAGCTGATTCTTCTCAATAAGCCTGCAAAATCATTCGCAAATCACACTGAATGATTTATTCGTGAATTGGATTGAGTGGATTGCAGCTGTTCTCGAGTCAACAACTCACTGATTCAAATAATCCGGTTTCAGCGAGTCTCCATTTAACAATTTACTGAAACTCAAACTGAGCCAAGAACGGGAGATCCTCGGAGCGCGAGTGCCTGTGCAATTGATGGCGTGAAATGCAAGTTACTAATGCCGAATTTTTGTATTTATTAGTGTAAATGAAAATCATATTTAGGTCATGAAGTGTCCATTTTAAGCCCACTGTATGACATGTTTGAACGTAGACATGTCCATATGTGTATTACCATCTGAACAGAGTAGGCCTTATTTAAAAACTAAACATTAAAATAATGCATCTACCCCGCTGTCAGGGCACTTTCAAATGATCTAAAAATAGTATGTTTGCATAACATTTTTCTTAAAAAATGCTAATACACTGCCCAATGTGACCTCTGTTTTTATAATGTATATTTATATTTGGCAAAGCATATTTTGTTTTTCCTCATTTCTATATATTGTAAGATATATTTTGACTTGTTTGCACACTTGAATTATCAGTAATAATCAGCGTATGACATGTATTTTTAACAGGAGGATAGAGTATTGCAAAATAAATCAACATTCATCAATCACTACTTTTAATACTTAAATATGTTAAATCAAGTACCTTTGTACTTTTACCCAAGTAAAATTGAAAAAGAGTACTTAATACTTTTACTGGAGTAATATTTTATTAGGGTATCTGTACTTTTACTCAAGTACTTGATTTGTGTATTTCGTCCACCTGACCACTTTGTGTAAATGAAGAGATATCTTATCAAACACATGTATGAACTGCCACAGGGCTCAGTATTAGGTCATCTGATTTTTGGGGACATAATCAGGAACCAATGAGTTTACATGGAGGTTCAGTAAATTAGCTACAGTTAGTTCAAAATTCAGCAGCTGGACTGACTACTAAGCCCAACAAATACAATTTTATTGTCACTACTATCACAAATTAAATAATATTAGTTTAGATGTCTTTCAGAAAAGATGGTATCCACTGAAAAGATGGCCTACCGCTGTCTACACCTTGGTCTTACAATGAAAAAGTGAAAAACAACTACAAACTGTTGCCCATGGTTTACCTTGACTAACACAATCTCCAGGTGTAATGGGGACCATACGAGGTTTCTCTGGCTGAACAGGCAAATCTGTTTTAGAAAAAAAATACTTTCACATTTCCATCATTTCGACCACAAAGTTCCTCAGAAGATCTTTTACTTTCCTGTAAAATATCAAGGAAGAATTCTGTAAGAACTAATCACGCTAATCACATACCTGTACACATGTAATCTACTTATGTACTGGATATCTATTTAGCATTTTTCTATGGCCAAGCAACGCTACAAGTGGTGGAGAAAATGAGGCAAAACATCCTGAGGCATTCTGTTATACTCACTCCTTGACAAGGGAAAGGGTCTGCTGATGGTCTTCAGTCCCTCCATAGAATCCTGTGATGAAATCACTGCTCAGACTAACTCCTGAAACAGGATTTATCAGGGACAGAGAGGAACATAAACCACTCCACTTTTATTTAATTCACATCATATATGAAAACATGTCTCACAACTTTGCTAGCCATTCGTTTTGAAACTGTTATTTGGAACATGTTCTTGTGTCTCATTAACTCTTTTTGTCAAAATGAAGACATTATTTCACGCTAACGCTAAAACCACCAGACCTCAAACCACAATTAAATAAAAACAGTATATACATTTTTGAATGTATTGCTGTGAATAGTATTTACTATCATGTCTTGACAGTTCACTTTAAAAATATACCTCTCTGGTCTCACTTTATATCAAGTGTGTTTAACTATGCTTTTACATTATACAATTTGATAATGTATTTTATTGTGTACATACACAATATTCTGCAAAAATATTGCCAAGACTTGGATTCAAGTATGACTGGGGTATATATTTGTCCCCATTCCACTGCCTGAGTCTTGTGTTTTTCATAGTAAAAATGCATTCTGTGTGCGTATAGCTGCTAAGAACTAGTGACATGTTCTACATGATGCTACTTCATAAAATGCCCAGCATGCTCACATACACTGTCATGCGGTCAGATCATTTTTCCTCTTAACTTCTATCATTGACGTATTGTCAACATGTCTAATTGTAACAATTGCAAAAATTTTATTCAAAACTCAATTAAAAAAATAAAAAAATTAAAATAAAAAATCATAGCAAAATATTAAATTTGAATTGTTTATGTTTATACAAATATTTACACATTAAAAAAAATAGCTTGGGGGAAAAAAAAAAAAAAAAAGGCAAAAAAAACTTTCCTTACACATACATATAGGGTTTTTTCTTCCCCTATATGTATGTGTAGTGAAGTGACATACTGCGAAGTATGGTGACCCATACTCAGAATTCGTGCTCTGCATTTAACCCATCCAATGTGCACACACACAGCAGTGAACACACACACACCGTGAACACACACCCGGAGCAGTGGGCAGCCATTTATGCTGCGGCGCCCGGGGAGCAGTTGGGGGTTCGGTGCCATGCTCAAGGGCACCTCAGTCGTGGTATTGAGGGTGGAGAGAGAGCTGGACATTCACTCCCCCCACCTACAATCCCTGCTGGCCCGAGACTCGAACCCGCAACCTTTGGATTACAAGTCCGACTCTCTAACCATTAGGTCATGACTTCCCCAATGGGTGTACAGTGGTGGCCAAAATACTAAAACACTAGTATTTTCACCAGCTAAAAATGGTTTTAAGTTTAGATGTTTAATGTAAATGTCCAGATGTTCTAAACCATGTTCTGTGTTGTCTTAATGCTTTGGCAATACAAAATGCATCTTCCTCATGCCAACGAAGCTATTTAAATTGAAATTGACAGAGACAGACAGAGAGAGATTAACAAAGGCCAAAAGGCCTGACTCAAGTCGTCAATAGCATCTCTCTCGTTCTCTTCCTTTAAAAAGCTACAGTGTCTTTCTCTCTCTGATGTAACATTCTATACACCTGTACATGCAGGGAAAAATTACCAAAACAAGTTTACCACTAACATACGAAAACGGAACTTGAGTGGCGCCCAAATCAAAACAAAATAGATCTAAACTCCCATAAAGCTCCCCGAATCCCCTTACCTAACTAACAAAAGAAAAAATGTCAAAAAGAAATCGAAAGCTTCAGTGTATCGACGCTCTAAGTTTCCTATTCTCACCAATAATAACCAAAGTACAAGGATGGCGCACACCACTTCCCTAATGTATCTAAACACTCATTACTACGTGCAAGTGTATATCGCGCGATATGCTTACCTGTTCTCTTTTCCCTAATCAAGGAGAAAACGAACCATAAATCAGATACACCAGCAACTAAATGTTAAACACATCACAAAGAATAAGATACAAAACACTTCATTTCAGCAAAACAAAGCGTACACAGACGCACAGCACACCGATCAAGCACAAACGAGCTTCCTTCCCAAGTTCGCGGCAGGACCTTTAAACCAGCAGGGCGAAAGCAGATTGGACGAAGAGGACTAATTATTCAATTTGTAATTAATTATTTCTCTGCTGGTATCTTGGCCCACTTGAAAAAATCTTTGAGATCACTTATAATCTTTGGTTTGCTTGTTGCCACTGATATCTTCAAATCTCACCAAATATTTTTAATGAGATTAAATCTGAAGACCGGTGAGGCCTCTTAAGAACAGAGTTTATGTTTTTGTGATGTTTGAGAATGCACAGTCAGTGAGTACCAGTTTATTGTTATAAGCATAAGACCCATCCAAAAGGTAAGGGAGGAGTTATTGACACATGGTGTCACTCAGAAGTCAAGTAAAATTATTTTAAGGCGGTTGTGCTTGTCTAAGGATAAAATCATAATAGTTGGAGATTTTAACTTCCCTGAGTACGAGTGACCAACATCTCATGTCTTTGTTCATTAGATTGTCAGAGGAGCACATCGCCAACCATACAAGGTAAACTCTTCAATCTTTCAATGAAAGAAAAGTTCAATTTTACAACCAGCTGGTAAAGCCTTATCCCAGTTGGCTCCTAAATGTTTAAGTTGCATTACTGGTAATGTTTGGGACTCAGACACTCTCAATTGTGAAAATGTTTAAAGACTTATCTTTTAGTCACAACGCATTTTTTGTTTTTTGCTTTTTGGTCTACTGGAATCAAAACAAATGATCACAGGTTTGATTGAACTCTTTTTAACTCCACAGAAGCTATGGAGCAGCAAGCTATAGCAAGATAAATCCATATTCCTGGTTCCAACAGCAAGAAAACCAGGCAACATGGCAAGACTCGGAAACACTTGATTCTGTGAGGAAAGCTCTGAGCCCTCTGAGTGAGTTCACCGATGCCCTATTTGGACAAGAGTATCTTACCTGAGGTATGTGCTTCATCTCTGGAATTAAACTGTTTTATCACCACAGGATGAAGACCTAATTTACAAAACACCACAGCCATATCACCCTGCGGCCCAAGACCGGTTGCCCACTGAAGCTAAGCAGGGTTGAGCCTGGTCAGTACCTGGATGGGAGACCTCTGGTGAAAACTAGGTTGCTGTTGGAAGAGGTGTTAGTGAGGCCAGCAGGGGGTGCTCACCCTGTGGTCTGCGTGGGTCCTAACGCCCCGGTATAGTGACGGGGACACTATGCTGTCAAAAAGAGCACTGTCTTTCGGATGAGACGTTAAACCGAGGTCCTGACTCTCTGTGGTCATTAAAAATCCCATGGCACTTCTCGTAAAGAGTAGGGGTGTAACCCCGGTGTCCTGGATAAATTCCCTCTACTGGCCCTTGTCTATCATGGCCTACTAATAATCCCCATCCACTTGATTGGCTCTATGACTCTCTCCTCTCCACCTGTAGCTGGTGTGTGGTGAGCGCACTGGCACCGTTGTAGTGTGGCTGCCGTCGCATCATCCAAGTGGATGCTGCACATTGGTGATGGTTGAGGAGAGACCCCCACATGATTGTAAAGCGCTTTGGGTGTACAGCAATACACAATAAAGCGCTATATAAATGCATCATTCATTCATACAAAAGATAATAAACAGATTTGTTTTCCAGCCACACAAGACCATGCTGAACATGACATTCATAGACTAAATAGGAAGTTTAGTCTAATGAAAGACTAAAAGTCGTGGCCTAATGGTTAGAGAGTCGGACTCGTAATCGAAAGGTTGCGAGTTCGAGCCCCCGGCCGGCAGGAATTGTAGGTGGGGGGAGGGAACGTCCAGCGCTCTCTCCACCCTCAATACCACGACTGAGGTGCCCTTGAGCAAGGCACCGAACCCCCAATTGCTCCCCGGGCGCCGCAGCATGGCTGCCCACTGCTCCGGGTGTGTGTTCACGGTGTGTGTGTGTGTGTGTGTGTGTGGATTTGTTCACTACTCACTGCTGTGTGTGTGCACTTGGATGGGTTAAAGGCAGAGCACCAATTTCGAGTATGGGTCACCATACTTGACAATACGTCACGACTTTTTTAAATGTACTAAAAACTACAAGAATGACAAAGTGGACTGTATGATGACAAAAGCAACAACAACCACTGAAGAAACCCATTTAAAAATGTAAAATTTAGAATCTATTATACTGTCCCCCGGTTACACAGACAAGGTTTAAACCTAATCCCAGATTAAAATCTAAGTATGAGCTGTTTCAATTGAAAGAAACTTGCTCTGACTGATCTTAAAATATATCAGTGCCTTTGTTTTGTCTCAAAATGCACACCAGTACTGTTTTTTTCTAAGGCACATTTATAAAAATTACTTAAATGTCCTAATTGAACTATGGCCTAATCCTGGTTTAGTCTAAACCCTGTCTGTGAAACAAGGCCTAAATGTCTTCAGAAGACTTGTGCAGATGTTGTATGAAGTACTTTTTTATTTGGACCCAAACATACTTGCATGGAAAGGTGTTGTATGGAAAGATTCATTTTTAAATTCTCCTGTCTTTCAGAAAAAAAGCAGTAGTTTGGAACAAATGCGGTTGAGTAAATAATTACATGACAAATTACAGCGAGAGAGAGAGAGAGAGTGGGGGTTGCGGCATAGAGAGAGGGAGGGAGGGAGTTGAGATTATTGGTATATAAAACAAGAGTATGCCTACCTGAATCTTTTTAAACTCTCTTACTCAGCATCACCGAGAATGAAACCAAACCCTGAGTACGAGTGACCAACATCTCATGTCTTTGTTCATTAGACTGTCAGAGGAGCACATCACCAACCATACGAGGTAAACTCTTCAATCTTTCTCCTATCAAAAGACTATTCAATTTAGGAATTAAGAATTATTTTACATTAGAAAGTAAAAATACTTAGACGGTTGTTTGTTGTATAGGTTTATCATCAAGAACCTTTTTTGGCTGTCTATATTTCTTTGGAGTCTTAAAGCTTCTTGATGTTAGATTGCTCATTCTTCAGATCTGTTCACCAGTGTATCGTCTTCTTTTAACCTAAAAGCTAGGAATGTTCACTCTAAAACACTTTTTTTGGTTCTAAATGGAACTTTTTTTGTTCAAGAGTGAAATAGGAATGTTTTAGTAACAACAATTATTATTAATCTAAATTGTAAAATTAGTTTAATAAAATGTTATAAAAATGTATTAATTTACAAAAAAATAGATTATTAAATAATAATAATTAATAATAGAGTAACATAGAAAAGCTGGAGTTTATAAACATATATACATACATTACAGTCAAACCAAAAATGATTCAGACACCAGTAACTTTTGATATCTTTTTGGGTGCAGGACACTATAGTTCATGTATGTAAGTGAGGATAGCAAAATAAAGTAAACTGTGACATTATACCCAAAAATTCTTCATACAATGGACTACCAGTAAGATTGATAAAAATTTTGGACAAAATATGTTCAGACACTTTGACCTGACCATGTTTTGTTTGTGTTTTTCTTTAATTTTACACAACAGACTGAACAAAATTAAGCATTTCTTGGTAATTGGTTGGCCTAAAATTGTAAATATGACAGCTATTCAACCGAATTCATTATATACCTTTCTATCAAAGTTAACTGACATTATCAAGATGAATTTGGTCTGACACAGTTTAACTCTGAGTTCTTTTCATATTTTATTACCATTTTCTAAACTGTAGCGAATAAACTGTGATAAAGTGAGAAATGTTTGACTGTATATAGCTTCAGTGGGTTTGAATCATAATGTGAACTGTGTTTTTAGTGAGAATGATGCAGAGAACTGCCCTGCTATTGCTCTGCTGTCTGTTACTGTCAGCGACATCTTCCCCAGTCTATCCACTGAGGTAAGACAGACCAAAAACAACTGTCATTACATCGTTTTTTCTTTTTAATGTAAATTTGGTGTTTTAATTGGTGTAATTGCATGTTTGACAACATATTCTGACAATTACCCCATTCAATAATGTGTATAATATACTCAACAAAAAAGAAATGTCCTCTCACGTATAACTTATTTTACTTCTAACAAATTTCTTAACATGTTGATCAGGGGTCGGCAACCTTCTGGGCATGAAGTGCCAATTTTAATTTTTCTGGTTAACCACTGTGCCAATAATACCGCCCCACTGGGCATCTTTCTTCTTTGTACTGTCCTAAGTAATTACAACTGTGATCTTAATTGTAAGCCATTAGTGTCTTAAGTTAGTGGTTTCATTCATCCTGTAATTTGCAGCTGCTTTAGAAAAGTTATTCCTTAACACTAAAATTTGAGTGGTAACTACTTGAGCCTTGTTCAAATGTACACAGTGTCGTTATATGCCTAAATCATGCAGTCTTCTTTGTAGCAAACATAACAAATAACAGTTACATCATTTATAATTACAAATCCTCTTATATGAGAAACTACTTGAAATCATCAACAGTATTATGTAACAGCAAACCATTCTCATAGCATTCTGATTTTCTCAGAACATGACATTTGCGGCACTTGTTAGGATACAACTAATTAACAGTGTATGACTCATTTTTACACTATGGTTATACACTTCTATGCACACACATGGGCAGAGAGTAGGGTATGAATGGTCCTAACAAAGAACAAGAAAGTCTGTGCTGTTTCTGAGCGTACGTTCACGTTACCCTAATTGACAGAGCCTGAACTCTGCTTTTGTTGTGTTAACTAGGGTCAGGGCTTCTCATTATTAACTGAGTCCACGGCTTTTTGAGAGCATCTTATTTAATTCTCTCCCTTACTACATGAAATTTGTAAGGTAACAATGTTTTTTGTTTTTTTTTAACTGGGGTGAGACTGCGGCTAATTGTCACGTCACAGTCATGAACCCATCCTGTGTATAAAGTGCACTGTATCTTTTATCAAATGTTCAGTAGTGTTTTGTTTTTGTGCTAAAACTTAACAGAAATTGGCTGCCAAAGATAAGCGGTAGTCTCCTCGACCGAAACTGGACTAAAACCGTTCCTGTCTGAAAACATCTTGTTTTGACTGTTCTATGTAGACGAGAACATGTTCTATGGGTATGTTTACATCTTACGAATGTGACAGTGATAAACACAGTGTTTGTTAGGTTCGGTCAGAGAGCAGCTGCGATACTGATGACCTCCTCTATTGAGGATCCAATGCAGTTGCCAGCAGATACTTCATCCCAAACACCAGATGCTGAGTTTAGGTCAGTCATTTATTCACCTAGTGCTCAACAATAACACGTTTTTTTACTACTGTGCAACAGTTCAGATTTTCACTTGCCACTTGCATGCATGTGTCAGAAATATATATATCAGAAATAAATATATATCCATATTTTATCAGAAATTTTATTTAGCCAAAAAATAATAAATTTTTAACATTGTTTTTAATTTGCCAAGACAATTATAAATACATTTTGGCTGCAAAATGGTGGTATGCAGTTAAATGGCATATTGCATACACCGAGTACTGCCTATATTGTCAACCAATTTTTGCTGATGCTTCCAAACGATCAAAAATCATCCTTGCAATTTTAACAAAACTTAACTAACTGTAAGACTTAATAAAAATGCAGCACTGTCACACTAACAAGCATGTAACTGGTAAATTCTTGCACTGTACTTTGGGCCAGTGGTTGAATCCTAATACCATCCTTGGTCAGAAATAGTCTAATCTAACTCTGTCATAACTGTGTGATGTTTAAACACCATTTTTAGGTTTGGAAGACATGCCGACGCCATCTTTACCAATAGCTACCGAAAAGTTCTCGGTCAAATATCTGCCAGAAAATTTCTTCAAACCGTTATGGGCAAAAGACTTGGGTATGTTTTTTTTTTTTTTTTTTTTTTTTTGGACAACTATAACTAAATAATCTATTGTTTTTTTAATAAATCATTTAGATTTAGGTACCCCATCTCTGATCCACTTTTCATGATTTAACTACACAATTTAATAATGGTGTGTCCCATGATGTTTAAATCTTTTTTTTTTTTTTGTCAACAGACCAGAAACTCAAAACTATGTGAAACGCAAGTCGGGCATATATGGAGACACCTTCAAGCAAGATGTGGATATGGATGTCATTGAGAGGGAACAAAGTTACAGAGAACCACAAAGACTTGAGTTCTCAGTAGTTACACATTGATTATACATTAATAAAAAAACTGTGAACAATCTTTATACTTGCATTTGCCACATTTTATACATGATTATTAAAACTCGGTTCACCCTTCATAGTTTTCTGTGAATTTTAAACAGCCAGTGTTCAGAAGGTCTGCCACAGGAATCAGGAAACACAAGGAAGTATGGATCATTCCTTAAGCCACTACTTCAAAGCACTGATGACAAATCCTACCTCAAGAACTCTTGCCAAAAATATACTGAAAAAGAACATTTTCACCTCTCACTAATATAATTATTTCTAAGTTGACATAAATAATTACAAACGCTTAAGAAAGACTATAGAAAATACAAAGCAGAACCTCAACGCAACAATAAGATGAAATGTGCGAAGTGAATAATTCAGTGAACACACCTGTTATCACGGACACACGAGTTGGAAAACCTGTAATCACTGAAACTAAATTGAGCACACCTGTGATTTCCAATGCATGAACACCATGAAAATAGTGTTTAAATACCAAGCAACCAATCAACGAATGAACTGTAATTGAACACCATCTGCTTTTTGAACCTAAAGACTGTGGCTGCATCCAAAGACTAAAGAGGTAGGAAGGCATCAAGGCATGTCCGAATCTAATGTCAAATTCACTTCCTGTCTCCTGAGATGCCCTGATCTGGTCGATTTTTGAAAGTGGCATAGATGTATTCTTCACTGCCTTTGATATAATCCTGTGTGTTCAGTTCTGTGACAGTCGAGCTTAAAAATAAAGATGGCGTCTGAAAGTTGCGTTTTGTGTGTAATTGTGTTGCAGAACTTTTCCTACTTTTGATGTTACTTCTATAGTGGGAAATCAGTATTATATTAAATATTAGCTTACTTATCACCAAATCTTGCCTTTGTGCACAAACACTGTCTTCGAAGTCATCAGCATTTCTACTCTTATCATTAAATATTTTGTGTGATTTTAAGCAGGTGAGAAAAAGGGGACATTTTTTGTTTTTATGTTTAATTAGATTGGATTTTAAAACTTTAATTTGTTCTACATTTGCTAATAAATTAATACAATCTTACACTTGTCCAGTGCTAGACCAGCAATGTGACAAAATATATGAAATTGAAATTATGGGATGATCTGCACCCAAAAAGTTAAGACCAACAAGTGTCCATCATACACACGCAAACCCTTCTTTACCATGTTTTGGTTACATAATCCCCATACTGTTGAAATCTTCATATTTTCTACATTTTAGAATAGTAAAAAAATGACGGTGTGTTCAGTATTATATTTGCCACCCTGCTCTCTGAAAATCAGTATCAGCCACTAAAAAAACTAAACAAGCAAGTGTGTTTTAATTGGTTTATTTAAAAAAAACATTGTGTTAGCCATCTGTGTGGTGATGACTGGAAGAGTGATTCCACATTTCTGTTCCACAAACAAAATCTCTTGCTCCGATGGTATGACAAAAAAAAAAAAAAAAAACCCTCAAACAGGAACATGCTTCACTATTCATTACAAAAATCTGAGGACAGGAATCTGTATTCAAAAACAATCAAATGAACATCCTTCCAAAAACAGTAAAAAGCAGTAGAATAATCACAAATTTTCATTTGCATTACCACCAAACACAATTCAATGTACAAGCAACAATCATCATATATCCTCAATGTATTCATCTGACAGTGATTTGTTGTCAAAAAAAGAAAACTGAATGTTTCTTAATTGTCAAATTGAATCTGTAATTTTGAAAATCCCAGAACATTACGGCCTGCATCTTTGTTTCTCTTTTAAACCACCACCAATACTTCTGTTCCCAAATTTCTTAAAGAAAAAACATGAATATGGAACATCCATGGTCTTCTTGATTTTGCCAGCATCATTTTCCATCAAGTCTGAAAAAGAGAACAAAGTACTTATTAAAAAAAAAAAAAAAAAAAAAAAAAAAAACTAATTGTACTTCCTGTAGGAAATAACAGTGCTTGCAAGGTAGCAAAAGCTTCGGTTTTAAACTTCGGTTCTTCATAACCTGCATTGCAACATTTAACCTTTATATCATCAAATCACACTGCAGTTGGTTAAACAGATGCAGGGAAAGACCAATCACTAAACCGTATGCAAATATCCACATGACATCATCTGTTGGTTATCTTTTGAATGCTAAAATCTAACAAAGTTATGCTGGGTACACACCACAAGATAAACTGGCTGATTTTGGGCCGATTTCTCCCCTTCCGACAATCCTAGGCAGTGTCCCGATTATCTTGGTGGATCTAAAGATTATTTTATCAGATTTTTGGTGTGAGGTGTGTTAAGAGTGACTGAATCTGCTCGGAAGAACGTCGGAGGCGCCCCGATCGCGAATCAGAAATCCTGATGTGTGGGGGGAACCCCGAGGACAAACACGCATATGATGTTGAGATTATCACGTGAAACTAATACGCCATTACTTTAAAGCAGTGGTCTCCAACCCTGCTCCTGGAGAGCTACCATCCTGCAGATTTCAGCTCCAACCCCAATCAAACACACCTGAACCAGCTAATCAAGGTCTTCAGGGCTACTTGGTAATTACAGACAGGTATGTTGCAGCAGGGTTGGAACTGAAGTCTGCAGGATGGTAGCTCTCCATTGCTTTAAAAGCCTTAAAACTATTCTTGGAATAATTTGTAATTATTTATACTTAAGGAAGTGTAATTTTCTTATTGCTTTTCCTTTCCTTTTTTTATTTTATTTTTATTGTTTTTTTGTTTATTGTATTTGATGTAATTTATATGTTATTTCCCTTGTATGTTCTTTGTTCTAAAATTGCAATAAAAAAAAAAATTGTGTTTATTCTCAAGTCTCCAGAGATTTAGCGAGATTTCCCGTGTTCACAGTCGGGACTCTGGTTGAAAATCTGTTGGTGTGTGGTGTGCTGTCTGTCACATCGCGGCACACCACACTCTATAGGAGCAAAACGGTTAAATCTAGGATGCTTGTGGTCTCTCACATTTTGAAGATCTTATAAGATTTTAAATGAGTTTAGTGTGTACCCAGCATTAATGGAACACTTTCAGACCCTAAACAGAATGTTTGACAAACATAAATACAGTGCTACACCGCAAGCAAGGTCATTACTATAATTAAAAAAGACAATTATTTAAAATGCAATACTGTATCAAATTAATCATGACCAATCCACTCTATTTTATTAATCATGACCAATCCTAAAACTATTTTTAGGAAGGGGAATTTACCAAGAATAAATTGCATGCATTGAGCATAGTTTATTAGCATGCATCATGTCTGCAGTACTTCAGCATAATTCAAAAACACATGCAAATTAAGTATTGGGGCAAACATCAGAAACCGTTTGCACAGAGCAATTCCTCTTTAGCAGGCCAGTTATGAGTACTAGGTTAAGAAGGATGCCGCAGACTACAACAATATGCACTAAAAAAATATTGTAAATCTCACTGCAAAAAAGCTACAGTAAACACCTATTAATTGGTTAATGGTAGGTTCCTTTACCATATACAGGGGAAAATAAAAATAAAAAAATAAAACTGTCATAGATCTTGTCTATTCTTGATCTTGTCATTTTATAATAAATCACTGTTAAATGTGCAATTTAAATACTGACAAACCAAACACTGACATTCCTAGAATTCCCTGTGACACTTCCCATTCGACTGGATTTCATTTAAATCATTGTTTATTGGTAGTTTTTGTTAGATATGTATATTGATTATTTTTGTCTGTAAGAAGATACCATGCAGCAACTATATACATGAATTTACCTCAGCTTGTGAAAAGGCTACTTGTGATGAACTTTTATTCTTCTTTACCATCTGTGTTACCAAACTGATAGCAGTAGCCTAGCTGCTGTATTTAGGATTTCGTTTCTTTTTTATTTACAGGTTGTTCTGTAAATATGTTTGTATTTATATTAACGCTGAAAATGCTAATTGTGCCAGGCAAATAGCGCTGCTATTTGTGAACCAAGTGAAGCCCTGTGATGCCCCTTATTTGTATAGAAACACGTTTGCACTGAAAATAGTTTAGTGAATGCTTGGAATTTATAGAGTAGTAGTTCATACAGAACTTTATCAGGAAACTCCACAACTGAGAAATTTTCAAAGTGACAAAAAGACAAGCAATTCATCACACAGGGCCTGTAGTTCAGCGGTCTGTCACTGCACACACTGATGAAGTGAAACACAAGCCAACAAAACCAAGTGATCACAACACTCTGATCAATAAAAAGCATGACATGAAAAATATGGCTTGACGGTCACAAATGGCATTGTTTCAAAGGAAGTTGTGAGCTTCACTCAACAAACACACCAACATAGCCATGCAGATGTTGTTGTCATGGAAATGTTGATGCCATATTATGGCATGCACAGGTGGCAACAACAAGCCTTACTTCAGCCTGAAGACTGGCCTTTCTTTTTGTAAAACATTCAGGCATTTATCGCAGACTCCTATATTTAGCCAACCTACTACTTTGTTCTGCAGCAATCCTAAAGGGAAGGGTAAAGAAAGAGAGGGAATGAAAAAACGCAGAAGGGTTAAAGAAACAAACACTGAGACAATGTTTGTTCACACCAAGAACGATAACTATAACACTAACATTAATCGAGTCCACACCAATGGACAATAACGCTATTTCTGCCCCTTTAAATGCACACTTTAAAGTCACTTGAATTCTGATTGGATTGTTTTTATTGTTCATCAGCTGAAAAAAACCTGTTCTTAATGAGATTCCAATAATATTGTTGTTCTTTTTTTGTTATACCTATGGTGTGGACTTCACTATTCTTATAGAATAAGAGTGATTATTAAAATGTTATAGTTATCATAGTGGTATGAACGTCCCTTAATGCTCTATTCACCTTGGCTTGGTAATCAAAAGACAGCTGTATTGTTGGCTGTAGAGTAGGTGTTTCTACAACTAGATGCCCCAATATTATTGGTGGACTGTGTAATTGGCTAAATCAGGGGTGCAAACGTCGGTCCCGGAGAGCCACAGCCCTGCAGAGTTTTGCTTCAACCCTAATCAAACACAACTGAACAAGCTAATCACGGTCTGAAGGGTTACTAGAAAGCTTCAGGCAGGTGAGTTTTAATTAGCGTTCTAGATCTGTGAAATTAATCTAGTCCCAAAAGACAGAAAATGAAGAGGAAACCACTTCTGAGTAAACCAAGCACACACTACAGAGCTCAGAGACGGCAATACACCCACAAGTTCAGAAGAAGGTTCAGAGTGAAGACATAAAGGGGACAGAGATAAAACCCAAGACTCAATTTTGTCAAATATTGCAATTCAAAGTTGCCTTTTTACCACGTCAGAAATAAGACTGAAAGATATACCAAATATTCGCCATCTATACATAATTTTGATGGCGATATAAAATTAAGCAACATATCACAGTGGCTTGAATGACCATTAAGGTTGGCCTTAAAGTGCATAAGCCTAGCTTCATGATGCCAAAAAATATTACTACATGCTACTTATACATACACTTAACATTGCACCTTTTTTGCCAGGAAAGTTTCACTGTATGAGAGTGAATGCTGTTTATATCTGAATAGGTTAGTGTTAAGGTTATGCATTAGCTAGTGTGCTCAAAAACAATGGCACAGTTTTTGCATTTTTAGAGGTTACATGCATTCAAAATTTATAGTCTCTCTCTACCGCCACATCGGATAAGTAATTTTGATGACATCATTCTGTATTTTAGCTTCTCATCAGATTTTGTCTCCAATCAAAATGCTCTTTAGAATCTGAAGCATCCCGCCCCCATACATGATAAAAAAGATGCTATTACCGCAGCAGAAATCAGTCACTTGTTCAGTTTTCTATATAGTGAATAAAAGGCACATAGTGCACTAAATAAGTGAATGATTTGGACAGTCTAAACATGCTTTCCCTTCGGGTGCTTGCAAAGGACAATTGAGGCAATATCAGTTACTGTACCTTTTCACAGCTTTTTGTGCTAGCATGCGGTTCCCAGCCAGGAATGTGAGGCTGCCTATGATAGCCAAATACTTCAGAGTCTGGAACATGTTCAAGTGAGTCCAGTACACATACATTAGACCCAACAAAGCTGCAAGAGAAGAGAATTAAAAAAATGTATTTCTCAATTTTCTCTCAGAAGCATGTCACATTATAGAAGTTAAATTGGTTGCAGGTCTGTTCTAAGAGCAGTGAAAGGTGGAAAAAACAAGGCAAACATTATAATTGTGCAGTTACTTTGCTCCATTCCATGCATGAATAACTATTTTTCTGCTTATCTCAATTTAAGTTAAATATTCCATCAAACAAGTATTGCTTAAAATATTTTCTATTCGATTGTACATTAATTTGGAAATTTAGTGTGCAAATCTGGACATGATAAACTTCACCAAAAACTATTAAATTAATTAGTTATTTAATTAATTCATAGCCCATTTCATTCTGAGGACATCCTTTTTGTACTGTGCTGGACCTTGACTTCATTTCCAATGTAAAATTTAAGTTCTAAAGGGAACAAAACATTGACTTTTCAAGTGATTTATATTTCATTGTAAAAAAAGAAAAAAAAAAGAAATCCATTTCTCTGTGAAGAAAATAAGATTCTCACTTTCTGAACCCTATTGTTGCACTCTAACTCTATTGATCATGCTGAAATACTGCGGAGTACTGTGTAATAAAAGTCAGTCTTACCTGCATGGCCTATGTGGAAGAGAAAAGTGCTGGGTGACAGCGTGAAGTTTGACATATTGGCTCCAAGTTTAAGCCACTGTACAGGCAAGAGAGAGAAACATAAGCATGATAGACCGAATATACATCTTTTTTTTACTAAAGCAACAGAAATCACAACATTAATATACATAGTTTCATTTATTCGCATGTCAATTTTTACATGCACCCATAATAATAAAACATTGTTTTATTGGTTTAATGGTCAGAAGACCCTTACCAGTATGAGCAGGAGCAGAAACGGAGAGAGGACCAAGGCAGTAAATGCATTGGATACAACTGTGGGTGGCTTCTTCTCTGGCTCTCTGAAAAGATGCTGTAAAAACAATATTATTAATGAAACAAATTAAATTTATTAAAAACCTGATGACCCACGCTATCCACTATGATACAATCATGTTCTGAATAGCATCTTATGCTTCAGTGGATGGAGGAAAATCTGTCCTTTTATACAAAGTCCACAGAGTCCATGTGAAAAACTTTGTGAAAAACTGCAGAATTGGAAATATTTTTTAAAATTATTTCATGCTTTGTTTTATTTTTAATCCTAAAATGTTTTGTTCTCCAAGATTTATACCAGATTTAAATATAAATTAATATAAAGTTTTTATTAATAATAATAATAATAATTATATTAATAATAAAAATGATGTTGTCTGTACAGAAATTTGGCATTTTCGTCAGAATATCCTTTTATCCCTGAGTACCACTGGAGCACTTACCTGGATTTCTGGTTTGGGTGCATATAATGTTTTAGCCTGAATTGCTGCAGGTGCCTCTTCATCTAAGAACTTCAGCACAACATCAGCCTTTGAGAAAAATTAAGTCTAAATTAAGACTAAATCCATGTCTTTTTGTAAGAGCAATGACAATTCAACATTTCAAAACATGTCAGAAAAAAACAACACAGCACTTGCAAAAGTCTATTTCAAGATCCCAGAGTTCTCCAATGAACATAACTGCCTTACCACATTCCACAAAATGGGGTTCTCCAGCGTGGCGTCTCCCACCATCAGGTAAAGAGCATAGGTGCCAGAGATGGAGTCAAACTCTGTCTTTCTCTCAGCGGTGTCCAGCTCAAACTTATACAAATTCTTACTGTCAGGTTCAGCCACAAAAACGACCTCTTGACCTGTCTTCTGGTTGTGTAACCTCACAAAGGTCTGAAAGCAATGACTTCAATCAGTTTATTCAAATGTTTTTGAACAGTGCATTTAAATAGGGTTGTCAACTTTGCTTGCGTGGAGTGAGATTTTGATGACGTGGGCTTAATCATTCACACATCCCTATCCAAGGTTTTAAAGGGGACATCGGATGCCCATTTTCAACAAGTTGGTATGAATCTTTAGGGTCTTCATGAAATGTACGTTGGTTAAAATTTCTCAATGGTTGTGTAAAACAATACTTTTTACCTTGTCATAAACAGCTCTGCTCACAGTGACCCATTTCGGTGCATGTCTCTTTAAATGATAATGAGCTACTGCTCACCCCATCCATCTCTTCCGTTTTTGTGTATTTGGTGGCGCGTTACCATCAAAAACAAAACTGTCCTCAGTGGCTCTGATGTTGGGAGAAAATGAAGACTCTTACCCCTTATTTATGCCTGTTTCACACCGCAAACTTAAGCTTTGTGTCAGCGTAACTTCATCACTCCAGCTGCCCACTTGCAAGTTTGTTTGTTTCAATTCAAGTTTATTTGTATAGTGCTTTTCACGATGCAAATTGTTGCAAAGCAGCTTTACAGAAAATTTAAGTTTCTACATTATATTTAGTAATAGATTATCAGTGGTATCATCTCAAATTAATGTCCAAATGGCAGAATTTACGGTAAAAATCAAGCAGTTAGTTAATGTCATGTAATCAAACAGACGGTGAACCCCATTAACAGCAATTATTTTATGTTGCGAACAAGTTTATAGCAAAATTTGGTAGTTTTGTATGTTGTCTGAGGGTTGGCATCATCTGAGGTCCTCTGGGGGGGTTGGCATGTTTGTGTTTAACGCCATTCCAGCTTCTGTGTTTATTTTCATGGCGAGAAATACTATTGCTGAATTATATCATGTTTTTATAATTTATCTTTGCTAAAAACTCCAAAACTGTATTTGGCTTAACTATGTTAAAAATCTCTTCAAAAGAGTTGTCCACTCGAGAGAGTATTTACACTGGAAGTCTTTGAATAGCGTCACAGCAGCGGCTGCTCATGTTTGCGGTGTGAAACCGGCCACTTTTACATTCAACTACAAAAAACCTGCATTGCTTACGAGTCAAGTTGCTATAGCTGTTCGCGCATGGAGAAAATGGCGGACAGTGTACAACTGGCTGAGGGCAGAAATATGCTAACACGGGACAATCCGTCAAGCGGTCGTGGGCAGGGCCTGGGCAGTATGACGTCATACTGTTCAGAAATAATTGAGACTTAAGGTTTTTTGGGAATCTAAAAAAAAATGAATAAAAAAAAAGCGCGAATGGATTTTTACCCTTGTATGGTGGTTGTGTCTGCACACTGCTAAGACATTTATATGCAAACACCATGTAAACGCAAATTTTGCATCCGATGTCCCCTTTGAAGATCAAAACCTCACAAAAAGGCTTGTCTCACTAATGAAGGCAAAAACATAAGACAATACAATGAAGGCAGAATTGATTCACTTGTCATGCTTTACGCATAAAAGAAAACCATTTTGGATGGGATAATCACCTGGTGAGGGGTAAGTTCCACTCCTGTGGCCTCATCAACCAACTGGAACGTCATGGCAAAGTTTTGATGGCTGTCTGCCATAAAAGATGCTTTGGCTTTAGCTGGATATTCCACTCTGAAAAACAGTTCAACAAACAAGCTGGCTTAATTATACAATAAAAAGAAAATAATCAAATAGAGCTTGATAGAAGCTAATCTTACCTGGTGGTTTTGGGGCCAGTGCTCTGGTCCTTGTCCACGACAGACAGATCCATGTTGTTGATGGCAACTCGGGTAGAGACCTTTACTTTGAGCTGAGAAAGTCACATCACAATAAGAAATTATTTCAGTCCATTAAAATGAACACTTGTAAGTGTGAATATGCTGGAAGAAAGAAAAAACTACAGCAATTACAATAATTGTGCCTTTTTTGTAACTTGTTCAGTGAAATAGGCCAATGACTTCACAGTAAATGTGACATGCTTTTGACCTTATAATTGTACACTGAACAGTCAGAGCAATTATTCTTTACATAGCTACAATGTGAATAGACGCACTCTAGACCAATTAAACGTGAATGTTGAGTGAATGAGGAAATGAATCACAGTTCACTGCAATAATTAAGAGTTAAACGCTAAGGTCAACTCATTGAGGTCACGACAAGGCACGACAGATACAATAAGATAAACAGATACAAACAACTAAACTTTTGATTTCCCTAGCACATTTCAAAGATTCAGTTAAGTACCTCAACATGGTTGGCAACAAATCGGCTGTCACCAGCAATGGCAACAGAGAACTGATAATAGCCACTCGCTGGTTGGCTGGCCATGAAATTCAGCTCAAAAACCCCACTGTGAAACAAAGGACAAATGAAATATTTCCAAATGAAATTATCACTGTTTCAGGCATATTATGTTACTTATCCAGAGCTTGGAAATCTTTTACAGAATAAAATATTCAAGCACTGTGCACACTACATAAAGGCATGGTTTAAATGTATTATAGATAAACTCGAAGCCCAAACATACATAATTGACATGCAAGAATAAAACTCATTCATTCTTGCTGGTCAAGCATGCGCATTTGAACTGTCATTAAACATATTTAATGTGCTTAATATATGTGTGATGATTAATGTTTAAATATTAATAAAAGCCTAAATTAAATATGTTCATCATATAAAGTGATGTTAGTGCAAATTAGATCAAACCACCTGATTCATATAGCTTACATTTAGAATGTCTTTATGCACTGTTTGAAGCTTGAAAACCGATTGCGGATTTAATGGATGGTCAAAAATTAAGAGAGTTGATTTGTGTTCCGAGGATGAAAGAACATCTTACGGGTTTGGAAAGGCATGAAGAGTATAAATTTCATTTTTGTGCAGACTAACTCTTTGTTTTTAATTTAGTAGCATGTTTTAAAATTTGTATGGCATTTTCTGTTATTTGAAAGTTGTAATCTGCAATGCACATACTCTCTGAGAGTGAAGGGTGCCTGGTTTAGGATGGCAGATTTTGAGGACACAGCACTGGCAGACTCCACCAGCACACTTGCTGAACTGAGGGGCTGGCAAAGGACATCCGTCACCTGAAGCTACATTAACAAACACACACATTATTTCAGGTCACTTAAAAAATATAGAGTACACACTCAAAATTGAGGCCTACCTGGAGGATGGGCTGGCTGTGGGATACGGCAGCAGGGCCCTGGGCACTGACAATGACAGGCACATGGAAGCGATTGTTGGAAAGCGATGCAGCCGCGCTAGCCACACTGAATGCCTCTGAGAGAGAGTCCCAAGACTTCTTACTGAAGATGGAGTTCACTAGCTGGATTACCTGATCCTGTGATGGACAAGTGGAGGAGCCATTTACCTTGAGACAGCACTTCAAATACTTATAGAAAGTATTTGCTGTAAATAGTTATATACTTATTTTGAGTAGGCTAAACCATGAACCTCTTTCAAGGGGGGCTCCATGTCCACATGATCGGACAGGGAATACGCAGCTGAAACAAACAATGCTGTGGCCTCCAGCCCCTCCTCAAACTGAAGATACACTCCACCCAGATCATCTAAACGGGCAGCGAGATCCTACAATGAAGAAAAATATACAAAATCACACAAGAATACCAAAATATAAGATAAAAAGCTGGTTACACAGTGCAAATGAGACAAATCAGAAAAGTTTGAAATACAGTGCAAAGTAGATTTGTCTTCAGTTGATTGTTAATAACACTTATATTACAAATTCTATGTCCATTAAGATTTTTTTTTGGTATTTTGCAAAAATGAATTGTTAGAATAAAGCATATTACTTCTATTTTTTAAAAACTGGTATGAAACGTGACCCTGGAAATGTTGTGCGAGATTTAACCATAAACAGTTATCGTGCGATCAAGTCACGTCAGATAGATTGTATTTACGAGCTGAATGCACATGAACGCCACCACAAGTCGTTATTACAAGTAGGAAATTTGAAATTTTCTTTAAGCCCCGAGTTTACGAGTTGGGGCCTAAATTTGTTGAAATGAATAAAACTTATTTTTTTGTAAGTACGCTGTTAATAAAAGACATTTAAGTACTTAAACATGACATTGATGATTGATAATTGATGTAAACAATAATAATTTGGTCTGACAGGTTAGCGATGGGACAGCATACCATCAAGACCGGAGAAACAAAGTGAAACTATGGCTCTGAAAGTGCACAGTAATGCCTGGAATCACTTGATAATTTTAGGTTCACGTTGTATACATGTTATTAATTCTATATAGGACACATTTGGCTGAGTTATATAATCTTTAAATTAATTACTGTTCATTCACTCTTCAGCCTCAGCACAGCTCAAACAGCAACATCACATTCCTTCTAGATGTTCGCTTTTAAACATCTTGATGATATTATTAATAACAATAATATGGTTATTTTTCCTGTTCATATTTTCTTCAACACTGTTTCAATTTAAAATGATTTCGTGTCATGGCGTCAAAAAAACCCAGCAGAGACGAATCACTAGATAATTGCACAATTGCATTTTCTGCATTAAGTGCAAGATGTGCAACACCAAGCTGTCACAGAATATGTACATGACATTTTAGTTAGCAAACTATTATAATACAATTATTTATCTGATTAATTTCATATAGGACGCATTTGGACAAGGTAATTAACACACTAGTAACGTGCTTCAGTTTTCAGGTGCTCATTCACTCGTCAGCTTCAGCTCACACAGTTCAAATGGTAATGCCCACCATTGATTGGATTATTTCAAACTATCATGTTTCTTTTTCAAATTTATGGATAATGCATTGCCAATAAAACTAGCAGTGTTATTGTTGCCCATCATCAACAATACATGTTATTAAAATAGTTTAATTGTTATTGCCATGACTTGCATTGCCCAGCCCCCTCAGTTAATTGATTAATTGTTTTCTTGAGCTTTCCAGAACTAAAAAAAATAAATAAAAAAAAATGCTAAAATCCCTAAACAGTTATTTTATTATTTCTGTAGTCTAGTTTAGGCTTACAGTTGATTGTTCTGTGGCTAATAAATCTGAAGTGACACACTAAACTCTCACCTCAATCTCCTCCAGGATATCTCCAAGTTCAGCTTGCTGAGAGAGACGAGATGCAGTCTGCAGGGCCAAAATGATTCTGTCAGGAGAAGAGAAAATCAGAGTTAGGTCTCAAAATTAAACTAATAAAAAGAGACCATAAAGCAAGCCTCAAGCTAAAACAAAACATTTTAACATAAGGACATGTACTTACGCCAAGACATTGTCCTCTTTGGAGATGCGAGCTTTCAGAGCACTGACCACTTCCTGTGAGGCCAGAGGTAACCCAAGAGCGCTGAGAGCACTCACAGACTGATGGATCTGAGAGGCAGTAGAGTCCTCACTGACAGTGGCCAAAAGCAAATCACGCGTGTCATTTGACACAGGAATCTGTCAGGATTAAAATAGAAAAATACAATGTGAATTTGCTAGTGAAAAAATTGTGTACCATGTGACATATTATTTGAAAGTGACTTTTAGGCTGCCCAGCTAAGCATCAGCTTGGCCAAGGAGACTAGCTTAAACTAGTCAATCAAACAAGATTCAAGAGTTTTATTTGTCACATACACAATTATACAGAGTATAACCAGCAGTGAAATGCAAGTCAGGTCCGCTCCAAGGACAGTGTAATTATAAAGTATACAAATATTAAGAAAAAGAAAAGTAGAACAAATAAAAGAATAAAAAAAGATTAAAAAAATATATAAATATAAATGTGCAGGTCAGCATGTTGTGACATAAATAGTAATATAACAGGAATGTGCAAAAGAATGTGCAAAAAAGTTGTTTAAACAGGTTTTTTAGGAGGTAAAAAAAAAAAAAAGAAAACAGGTCTTTGAACTTAAAGGGTTAGTTCACCCAGAAATGTAAATCTGTTACCACTTACTTACCTTCATGTTGTTCCAAACCCTTAAGGCTTTAATTCAATTTCAGAATACCAATGAAGATATTTTTAATATTTTCTTATCATTTGTTCATCCATTGAAAGTCCGAACAACCAAAATTTCCATGTAGTAAAAAGTACAAAAAACATTTTAAAACTAATCCATATAAAAAGACCGGTTTATACATCTTCTGGAGATACAAAATCGCCTCATATCATAGGATAAACATATTTCATTTATTCTAATATAGACAATGAACGTACATAGAAAACATCATTGTTGAGTTTATGTTTACCATATTTGATGAGCTCCATCTGACCATCCATCTTCTCATCATATAAAATGATCGTCAGAAGACTTGTATTAAACTGCTCAATTCTTATGGGTTACGTTTACAACAAACATTTTGAAGCATAAAAGTTTGGTTGCGTGGACTTTCAATGGAGCAAAAAAAAAAAAAAAAAGTCTCCAGTTTCATTAAAAATATAGGTTACACTTTATTTTGATAGTCCACTTGAGACATTCTACTAACTATAAGTAACTTTGTAACTACGTAAACTACGTCAACTAATTCTCATTAATTTGCTACTACATGTTAGGATAGGTTTAGGGTCAGTACAATAAGTTGACATATACTTGCTTCTGTCTATCCCTGTCTGTCTGCTGCTGAGAGGTTTGCGATTGTAGCTCCGCTTTTCTGTTGAATCTCTATCTTACTTTCACTCTCTGTTGTTTAAAATGATAATATATAGCTTAATTCCCACCATATTTCTGGTATTATCGTTTGCTTTTTAAAACTGCAAGTGCAGCGCATTAGCATTCATTTGCCGGTTAGCTTGTCACTCGCGGTTCCATTCGCGTTTCTATTCGCGCCTATTATTGTTTTCTTTTTACTCGCTCCGTTTTTCACGAGTTCATCAAACAACAGTGGTAAGCGAATCATTCTTCAATCACGGTGAGTAATGCCTTCTTCTCCTGCTATTGTTGTTTACACTGTTTGCCACATGTACAGTTTATCTCTCTCTGTCGGCGACGAGGGATTCACATGTGATAAATGCAGGGAAATTGTTAGGCTGACAGAAGGTTTCAGAATTAGAGACACGCATCCAAACTTTAGTTGAGGACAGTAAGTAAGTGAGGGCTGTAGATACTGCTTTGGATGCGACTAGCTCAGGGAGTCCTGTACATTGTTCGGTTCCGGTTGAGCCCGTGCAGCAGGGCAACTGGGTGACTGTGAGGCGGCCTAGTCGCGGGTCAAAACACCGCTCTTCCGTTCCGATCAGAACATCAAACAGGCTCTCCCCACTCAGTGACGCACACACTGAGAAACCTGATGAAAGTGCTCTAGTTATTGGCGATTCTATTGTAGGGAACGTGAAAATAGCGACACCAGCCACCATAGTCCAATGTTTACTGGGAGCCAGAGCGCTTGACATCTTGGCAAATTTAAAAGTGCTGGCTAATACCAAAAGTAAATTCAGTAAGATTGTTATTCACTCACTGTGTCTGTTCCTCGAACTAGAAAATACAGAAAACATCCAAACCAAAGTAAGAGTAACAATTTAATTGATGTTCAACAAATAAAAAACAGATATAATACAGATAAACAAATGATAAAGCTTGGCTTATTGAATATTAGATCCCTTTCTACAAAAGCACTTTTTGTAAATGATATGATCACTGACCATAAACTAGATGTGCTTTGTTTGACAGAAACCTGGCTAAAACCAGATGACTACATTACTTTAAACGAGTAACCCCCAAGATCACAGCTACAAACATGAACCGCGTCCAAAAGGTAAAGGGGGAGGTGTTGCCACAATTTATAGCAATATTTTCAGTATTTCTCAGAGGTCGGGTTTCAAGTATAATTCGTTCGAAGTAATGGTGCTTCATATAATGTTATCCAAAGAAACAAGTGTTAATGATAAATCCCCTGCGATGTTTGTACTGGCTACTGTATACAGGCCACCACCAGGCACCGTACAGACTTTATTAAAGAATTTGCTGATTTTCTATCCGAGGTAGTGCTGGCTGCAGATAAAGTCCTAATTTCTCTGTTCCAGAGCATATGCACGACTGCCTTGAGTGACAGTCTTCCTAACCAATAGAGTGAGCGCCGTTCTCCCCGATCAGCACTGCTCTAGCCAACTGCGTAAACACCCACCGTTTAAAAAGGGTCAGATCGAAAGTTAGGCAAATTAAAACTAAAGAAAAACGTATGTAACTTCAGCTTCGAAATGACAGACGACGAACAAAAAAGGTAATTTGCAAGAGCATATCAAGAGCTCCCTTATCGGTTCTGCTTTCAGTACTGGAGAATAAAATATACATTTTTAGATGTTTTTATTAGTAGGCAGGAGCACAGGAAGGCGTTTTATGTAGGGGGTGCTGTTTTTAGTCAATTTCTGCATATAAATATTACGCCAAATAGAAACAGAAAATCGTGCTATAGCCTGGGCACTTTCATGAGATCGTGTTAGACATCAGTTAGCTATTTTACAAATGGGAATAGGCTACAATGAATTCATAATGTTTTACATTAAAGCTACATTCAAGCTTACAAACCCTTAAAATGTATAGTGAAAAGTTCTTTAAAAGCATCTGGAATGCAATAAAGTAATTTTGAAGCTGTTTTTAAAGCATTTGCTGCATGGGTTAAAAAGATAGGCCAATAAATAATTCACATAGGCCAGTCAGACAAAATTGCGTCGCAGCAAATCCTTTAAATTTCAAGGACAAATATTACATACTTTTTTAATTATTATTATTATTGAATACAATTATAAAATAAAACGCTAATTATAATGGGACCTGTTTTAGGCTTTCCCTTATTTTTATATTTTAGACGGGGAAAAAATGACTCGCCATCTCATTGGATGCGCAGAGAGAAATATGCATTTTAACGGATTACATAGGCTAATGAATAGTGTTGTCAAAAATATCGATATTTCGATAAATATCGATACTGAAATATCTGAACGGTACCAATATTAATTTCCCGAAGTATCGATACACCGATACTACCGAGCTGTCACTTTCACTTCTCTCCAAAGGCGCGTGGACAAGCACCACACGTGACCGCACTCGTCTCCTTCGCTCTGGTTAAATAGCACAAGTGAAGTGAATAGTAAGATGACTGCTCTGGTTGTTAAAGAACACAGCAGGAGCGCTATCTGTAGGGATCTATGATCTCCGCGATGCAGAGAACGCGCACGGAATCCAGTCATAAAAACAGAATTTACAGTTTAACGCGGAATGTCACGGAATTTGTCAAAGTTTGGATGAATTAATCAAAAGTAGGTCATTACACTTAAATCAAATCGCGATATGGACTAGTATCTGTAAATATTAAGCTGCAAAAGTCGATTTAAATATGAATCCTGCATGTTCTGCGTGTCTCTGTGAGAATGTGCTGCACGTGCGGTTTTGTTTACTAATGTGGCGCTCGCGGTGATTTCCGCGTCTGCCGTCTCAATGAGGACATAAATACATCAAAAATATCTCCAGAACTGATCTGAAAGGCACTTTACGAGCATTTTACCATTTAATTTGAATAAAACTAGCGTCATATCATACACACACACACAGAACGTTAGAAGTATTCACGGCAACCCGTCAAAATAAAAGTTCAGTTTAACAGCCTATTAAAGACCATGTGCCAGAAATAGGCTATATTACTATTATTTAGTAGAATGTACATAATACTACTACTTACTACTACTGTTAATTTTTTTAAAGAAATAATCACAAAATATTTTAATTTTAATAGTAAATCCCCTTCATTTGGCAAAAATGTAAATGTTTAATTTTCATTAATTCAAATATAAATGAATTAAAATTGTTTTATGCCTTCATCTGATATCCAGTACAATTGAAATACACAGCACAGAATTTCTGAGGGGGAAAACACATTTCATAAGGCTACTGTAAGAATAAATAAAAAAAATTGTATGCATTCAAATAGCCTAATAGACATGCTAAAACACAGAATTTGGTAACAATAAAACATAAGGTTCAAACATTTCATACGGCCCTAAACGTGTCATTTTTGTTACACTTTTAATAAATTAAATGTTAAATTGTATAATTTTCATGATTTTAATGAATTAGACATGCTTTTAGATTAATAGCATTTAATTTGACCATTAAAAAAAAAGAGTCCAGAAAAATTAAAACGGAAAAAAACGGAATCCAGAAAAATTTAAATGGAAAAAACTGAATGTAGAAAAAAATAAAACGGAATTTGGGGAAAAATAAAACTGATTTCATAGGGCCCTATATCTGGAAATATTTTGGTTATGAAGCAAATGAGAATATCAACAAATAGAACTTTGGATTTTAATTAGTACATGTATTAGTAAACGTTAGTTTCAATTAACATTTAACTAAGATTAATAAAAGATTAATAAATAAATCAACAAATGCAGTACCTCAAGACATTTTTTTGTTCATGTAAAATATACCGCATGTTCTCGACTTGTTACATTTATCTTTAAATTAAAAAAATTACCCCCTTAATATTGTGGCAGTTTTTTTCTCCGTGGTATCGAAAATGGTATCGAGTATCGATATTTTTCAAGGTATCGTATCGAAGTTAGAAATTCCAGTATCGTGACAACACTACTAATGAAGAGTTTTTGCTTTGCTTTTCATTATTTCGTTTTAAAGTAGTTCATTTAAAGCTTTCTATAGATATATTTATCATATCTGTGAGCCAGTTTCGAGTTTCGGTTCACCATTGAAGCGCATACTCGGTTTTCCTATTTTAAAAAGCACATTGTTGATATTGTGAATGCAAACAAAAGTAGACCCTTTACAGTTCCCAAATAATATATTACCCTTACCTTTATGAGCAAAAAAAAATAAAAAAAAATCACAGTGTATTTTAAGTGGTTTTTGTAAGATTTTTTTTTTTTTTTTTTTTTAAATATACAAGTGACCAGCCTCCGTGTCCTAAACGGTTGGATACGTGTCTAACAGTGCACATTTATATAGGTTAAACATTTAAACTAACACTGTGATGTGCTTGAACTGTTTTATAGGCCTATCTATCGATTTTATTTTAGTCAAGTCGTGATGATTTGATAAGGCTAAATTAATCAAACATAGGCCGCTTGGTCGTTGCTTAAAAGAAAGAAAAAAAATTTTTTACGAACAAAAATTGCTCCCAAGGTTTTTCCGTGGCCTAATGGTTAGAGAGTCGGACTTGTAATATAAAGGTTGCGGGTTCGAGTCTCAGGCCGGCAGGGATTGTAGGTGGGGGGAGTGAATGTCCAGCGCTCTCTCCACCCTCAATACCACGACTGAGGTGCCCTTGAGCAAGGCACCAAACCCCCAACTGCTCCCCGGGCACCGCAGCATAAATGGCTGCCCACTGCTCTCGGTGTGTGTTCACTGCTGTGTGTGTGCACTTTGGATGGGTTAAATGCAGAGCACGAATTCCAAGTATGGGTCACCTGTTTGGGGAGAAGGTGAAGACTCATGTCGCTGAGAACAAAAAAAAAAAAAAAAAAAAAAAGTTTAAAACGTATTTTTTTTTCCCAGTAGCCTATATCCATGATATTTCCATGTTCCGTTTTTAAGATCCCACAACACAAACATAACATTCACAAACGCAAATTCACAAATTCATAAGCGCCGGTGGTGGAGCTGGACACGGAGTTGGTGGTAGTCGAATAATTCACGCTCGTTCTTGAAACTTTAATATTTTTAGGGTTTTTGAAAAACTGAGCATTTTGAGCATGTAGCAAAACAATTCTCTTTTGCTACATGCTCATGCGCTTACACATTTCAACAGATTAATTTGAAATACGTTTATAAAGCATGTTCGCTAATTCAGAAGACCGCACACACACAGCCCGTGTCTCTGAATGCTTCTCATAGTCGCTCCGTTCTGCACGGACGAGCCGCAAACTCAGCCTGTCTCGTATTGCTCTTTTATACTCACGGTCTCGCGCCCGGTTCTGCTCTGCAAGTCTCTCACGAGCGCATCTGGCAATATGGACGAGGCCTGACGCACGCGCACACCCTGTGTCCACTCGCGCCTGGCTCCGCGTTTAAAACTAATGTAAATAACTGCTTGCCAATTTCACTTGGATTAAATGAAACATTCAGCACATTTCCCACTTGTTCTTAAAATCCCAAATACTTAAAAATGAATTAATCAGCCCGCGTAACATGTAATACTTTAATAATTGACTAAAGAAATACAGTTCTTTATTTATAAAAACAAATCTTTCCTGTGAAATTCAGTAATTGTGTAGTAAAAAAGTAGTAATACCATTATAATCTTCCCTGCAGAAAAAAAAAAACAAAAAAAAAAAAAAACAGCAGAACCCCTCCCAGAACACAATAGAAAATGTAATGGATTTAAGGGTTATGATGGGAATTGCATTGGTTTTAATGTAAACTTTAATGGTGTCTACTGGTATTTGATGCATTCTATTAGTGGGATGTAATCAAGCAGATGGCAACCAATAGAAAACAGTAATTCCTATTGATATAATGCCCAAAACAAAAAGGAATTTTGTAATGGTTTTTATGGAAACTGTAAGAATTTCTGTGATGGTTTCTATTGTTTTTGTTTTGTTTTTTCAGCAGGGTAACGATACTCATATTGTGCTGCACATTAGTGACAATATTGAGCTGAAGCTTGACTTTGCAAATTTAAAAATCGCAAATCAAATCGCCAATCGCAATATTTGTCAAAAATATCGCAATTAGATATTTTCCCCAAATCGCACAGCCCTAACCCAGTGTACTTGTTACATTAAAAGAGGAATGGCATCTACGCTGATAAAAGTCTGTCTCGTTCTTATCCTGAGGTTACCATAGTTGGATTCAACCTGTATTCAGACCAGATTAATTGAATTAAGCTAAAATAATTAACTGTTGATAGCCTAATCACAACCGTAATAGCTGAACTGAACTTATTTCAAAATTGATTAAATTTATTTTTAACACAACTGAACTGACTTGAGCTAAAAAAAAAAAAGACACCATTGTCTTTTTAGAGCTGCTTTACAGCAGAATCTAATCTGCCATTTTCCTTCTTATTACTGTGAAGCTGCTTTGAAACAATATATGTTGCATTGTGTGCTATAGAAATAAAGGTGACTTGACTCACTGTTAATTTTGTAGTAATTATGTATATGGAGGCATGAAAAAAAAACTATTCATATGTATACTGTACTAAAACACTAAAAAACAAATTAGCAGTCTTTAAAAAAAACTTTAACTTGAGGTATGAATGTTTTTAAACAGTAAGGCATACAAAGAACCCTATATCAGATGAGACCAATTCAACTTGTGATGAAAAGTCGGAGCATCTCAATCAGAACTGACTGACATGCAACCAGTGATCAAGACTAAAAGGAGAGTGAAGATGTATTTTACCTCACATCCAGACAGAGCCTGGCTGGCTTCTGCCGCATAAAAGAGTGACTCCACGCTAGAGGGATCCAGGTTTGACTTGATAAACCTGCATGTCTCCTGAGGTAGACAGATAAGACTAAATTAGACACAATGGTAAAGACTAATATTAATTATTTAAAAAGCTGTTGTTGTTTTTCTTACATCAGCATCCGCAACAAAGATTCCCAACTTGCTAAGTCCAACAACAGAGTAATAAGCAGACTTGAGGTCAGTGAAGGGTTGGCTCAATACAGCTTGAAGTCTGGCTACATCAGTGGTGGTCAGATGATGGGTTGGGGTCAAGGCCCGGGTCTCGAGAACCAAGGACAGGACCAACAGGCTAAACAAACCTTCAAATGGGTACATGCACAAAGAATGCAGTTCATATGAAGACGCATACGTAAGTATCTCAAGGTAACTGCACTTAAGGGTAGCATTTGATTCCTAGGAAAGTATAATGCATTTTGAGGGTGTGGAAAGAGCCGGGTTGTTTGGAATCAATTGGAAATACTGAAAACTGGATGTCCGAAAGCATTATTTAACTTTTAAATAATCATTTTATAGACACTGCCCTTACAAAGAGCAAATTCTAGCTGATTAAATACTTTACAGCTGAGCTTAATATTAAAATTTATATTCACTACAGAAATGTCCAGGTCTTTTCCAGGCCTAAACTCACAATATTACAAGTTCTCAGCTGTAATCTTGAAGTGCTTTTATAACTTCACAGCAGAAATGATAGAGAGAGGGAGAGAAGGATACTTCAGGTCCTAAATATAAATAGGTTTAGATATAAACACCAAAATTTACATGTTCTTTGCAAAAGCTCCCAAATACAGGAGCTATAATAACATACTGCTAATATAATATAAAATGCTAAACTATAAAATGCAATATAAATGTTCACCTGACACTGGATGAATACTACGTAATAAACACTAACATCGGAATAAATGAAGGACCTGGCTGCAAGAACAACTGTTCAGACAAACTGCATTCACAAATCCGCCTAAACATGTCAGCAACGCATCACTGTTCACTCTTACACTGATTTAATGAACATAAATCTTCAACAAAAGCATAAAACATGCAGAAATATTACTTACAGAGATGAGCCATGTCGCCTAACGCACCGTCACCAAAAGCTCAGAGAACTTCCGGGTCATGCGGATGAAACTTATTTCACCAATGTAGGGTGACACGTGCGTTCATTTGATCTAATAATAGACAGCAAACGTTAAAAATGAATACCCAAATGATATATATTATATGGAAAATATAAGTCATGTATTTGATCAAATTAAACATTCGTAAATATGTAAAATGTATGAAATGGAGATTACACTGAGGGACAAATTACCCCTACGGACCTCACGTGGTGTGAGCCGAGTCATGTAAAAATGAATGAAACATGGGAGAAACGGTATAACGTGGACTTTCAAAATACTTTTATATATATATAATAGTGTGCATTAAAATCAAAACCTTGTACAGAGTCCAATCTGTTTGTATGAGAAATAAAAATGCTCTTTCGCGGTAAAGACGGAAGGTGTGTGTTGTGCTTTGTGTCTGTTCCTGATTGGCCGCTTCCAGTCCTCATTTCAACCAATCAAATACAGGATAATCTAACATGAAAAGTGGTATAATTTGTAATAACCAGTCAGTGAAGATTTTGATCTGATCTTTTCATTTTCGAGATTTGTTCACTGAACCTTTTCATAATGAAGTTTCATCATTACGTCTTTAGGTGGCGACAAATACATTTATAATGCATTATTTATTTTGTCTTAAATGCATGGACGCGCATTAATAATATACGGAATTACGGTAACACTTTACAATAATGTGTAATTTGTTAATTTGTTTAACTAACATGAATGGACAATGATCAACACATTTAATACAGTATTTATTAATCTTTGTTAATGTTAGTTAATAAAAAATACAGTCGTTCATTGATAGTTCATGTTAATTCACATTGCATTAACTACTGTTAACAAGCCCAACTTGTGATTTTAATAATGCATTAGTAAATGCTGAAGATTTAGATTAGATTGTTGTTTATTGTCATTGTACTTTACATACAACGACAAGATAAATATACCAATGTATCCAGCTACAAATTATTTAAACAAAAAAATACACGTTACACGTAAGGAAAAATAATATTAATAATAATTTTCACCGTGCTGAGTGAAATAAAGTGCTCAATGCTCAATATAATTGCACATGATTGATTCTTCTCACATGTCAAGAATGTATTTTCAGTTCAGTGTTCAGTAATCAAGATTCAAGATTTTTATTCGTCACATACACAATTATACAGAGTATAACCAGCAGTGATATGCAAGTCAGGTCCGCTCCAAGGACAGTGAAATTATATAGTATACAAATATTAAGAAAAAGAAAAGTAGAACAAATCAAATATAAATTTAAATATAAATGTGCAGGTCAGTATGTTGTTGACTTAAATAGTAATAAGAGGAATGTGCAAAAGAATGTGCAAAAAAGTTGTACAGGGTATTTAAAAAGCAGCAATATGAGGTAGAGAAAAATTATGATTTGCTTATTGA
Source organism: Barbus barbus (assembly GCF_936440315.1). Taxonomy (NCBI): domain Eukaryota; kingdom Metazoa; phylum Chordata; class Actinopteri; order Cypriniformes; family Cyprinidae; genus Barbus; species Barbus barbus. Next base: position 24,010,227 of record NC_136763.1, on the reverse strand, counting down.
TATAGTGATGTGTATGGTTTAAATACCATTATGGTTATAGCTTTAGGATAAAAACTATTCATGAATCTTGTGGTACGTGTTTTGATAGACCTGTACCGTTTCCCAGACGACAACAGTTCAAATAAGTTATGTGCAGGGTGATACGAGTCCTTCAAAATATTGTGTATTTTCTGCAGACAGCGGGAGGCAAAAATGTCGTCCAGGGCAGGCAGCTGTTGTTTTGAGATGTTCTGCGCAGTCTTGATAACTCTCTGCAAAGCCTTTTTATCAGCTGCAGAGCTCCTTCTGTACCATGCCAGCATAACATGTATGAGGACACTCTCGATGGAGCAGCGGTAGAATGACAACAAGAGCAGCTGTGACAGGTTTACCTTCCTGAGCATCCTTAAAAAGTATAGCCGCTTCTGTGCCTTCTTAACTAGTGTCGTGATGTTTATCGTCCATGTGAGTTCCTCTGTGATGTGTGTGCCCAGGAATTTAAAACTGAACACTCTCTCCACCATCTCCTCGTTGATATACAATGGTGTATGTACATCCTGTTTCCTTCTGAAATCAATAATGAGTTCTTTTGTTTTCTTGATGATCAGGGACAGATTGTTCTCCATGCACCCCCCATCAGCCTCTCTATCTCCTCTCTGTAGGCAGACTCATAGCCTCTGGTGATCAACCCCACCACAGTCGTATCATCTGCGAATTTGATAATGGTGTTGGTATTATACGATGGTATACAGTCATGTGTATACAGAGAATAGAGAAACGGGCTTAACACACATCCCTGTGGGACTCCTGTGGCGATTGGCAGCCTGCTTTGGCACTGGCACTATTGTTGATGTCTTCAGGCAAGTTGGAACAGTGCACTTCAACAGAGAAAGGTTGAATATATTTGTAAATACCTCACCCAGCTCTGCAGCACAGTCTCTGAGGACGTGCCCCGGACCAGCTGCTTTCCGTGTGTTGATTTTACGTAGAGTCCTTATCACCTCAGCAGGCTGAATGGCAAATGTCTGGCTGTTTGCAGCAGAAGGTTGACTGATAGTAGTCCCAGTTCTTTTTACTTCAAAGGGACTGAAGAACTGGTTGAGCTGCTCTGCCTCCGAAGCACTGCTATTGGTCAGGCTACTACTGTTATTCTGTCCAGTGATGTGGCGAATCCCCATGCCATGCCCGACGGGGGTCCAAGTTGGTGAAATGATTCTCGATTTTCTGCCTGTATGTCGTTTTTGCCTCCCTGATGCCCTTCAGCAAGAGTTTTACATTCATCCACGGCTTGCTGTTAGGAAAGATGTGAATCCATTTCATAATCCACCCTCAATACCACGACTGAGGTGCCCTTGAGTAAGGCACCGAACCCCCAACTGCTCCCTGGGCGCCGCAGCATAAATGGCTGCCCACTGTTCCAGGTGTGTGTTCACGCTGTGTGTGTTCACTGCTGTGTGTGTGTGTTCACTGCTGTGTGTGTGCACGTTGGATGGGTTAAATGCAGAGAACAAATTCCGAGTATGGGTCACCATACTTGGCAGTATGTCACTTCACTTAACGGTCACATTATCTATGCAGTATTGTATATAAAATAGCACAGATGTATAGATGTCAATGTTATCATCCACAAATACAGTCCAGTCAGTGCGGCTAAAGCAGTCTCGCAACTGCTCAGATGACCCTTCTGGCCACATTTGTATTGTTTTAACAGATGGTTTGACCCTGTTGATGAGTGGTCTGTATGCCGGAGTCAAAATCAATGTGGGGAGCTGGGGGGGGGGGGTATCAGAGTTCAGTGTTGCATGGGGTAAAAGAGGGGAGGGGGGGGGCAAGGACGGGAGGGAGTTCAGCTTCCTGACAGCCTGATGTATGAAGCTGTCCTTCAGTCTGCTGGTCCTCGCCTGGAGACTCCGCAGTCTCCTCCCTGATGGCAGCAGACTGAAGAAGCTGTGTGTCGGGTGGGTGGGTGGGATCACCTGCAATGCGGAGGGCTTTGCAGGTGAGACGGGTGCTGTAGATGTCCTGGAGGGAGGGGAGAGAGACACCAACGATCTTCTCAGCTGCTCTCACTATGCGTTGAAGTGACTTGCGGCAGGATGCGTTGCAAGCGCCATACCACACAGTGATGCAGCTAGTCAGGATGCTCTCGATGGTGCCTCGTAGAGGTGCACATGGGGACCAGGGCTCCCCCACATACCACACTGTGATGCAGTTGGTAGAGCCCTGCACGGGCCTCAAATTTAGGCCCTAGCCCGGCCCTGGCCCGAGACACTCAGGCCCTAGCCCGGCCTACATCCGACAGCTTATCAGAATTACCGGCCGAGTCCGTCTTTTATTTCCCCCTTCTCCTAAAACAGTTTATACTACTGTTTCGGCTATTAAAATAGCTCAGTTTTGTGTGCAATGGCAAAATTATTATATTTTGTTTAATTTTTTTATTAAGTTAATTTAGAAAAACGTTTGGAGCATTTTTGTTCGTTAAATAGCCTATAAGTTTTTGTTTTTTGATAGTAACGACCAAGCGGCCAGCGGCTTGAGCTGATCATAGCCTATGTTTGATAAATTTAGCCTTCTCATATCATCACGACTTGCCTAAAATAAAATCTATAGATATACTAAAACAGTTCAAGCATATAACAATGTTTAAAACTTGCGCTATAATAATAATGTGCGCAAGCCTATATGTAAGTTTGTGCTGAGAGTGGAAGCTCTGCAGGACATGGAGACACCAGCAAACACTTGCATTGTTTTCAGTGGAAACAAATTAAAATAGCCTACACCTTCATTTTTATTTTTTTATAAAGGTAAGAGTAATACATCATTCGGATCTGTAAAGGGTCTACTTGTATTTGTGTGCACTCACAATACCAACAAAAGGTAGTTCTTTTATAAAACAAAGAAAACAAACATGATGCGCTTTCTGCCGTCTCGTCTTGTACAGGAGCGCTTCACAAAAATAAACCGAAGCTGAGCGAATACATGCCTCACAGACATGATAAATATATCTATAGAAAGCTTTAAATTATTACTTAACGAAATAAAAAAAATCGAAAACAAAAACTTTTATTATAATCTTAATCATAATCAATAAAGATGCATTTCTCTCTAAAAGCGCGTCTAATGAGGAGACGGCGAGTCAGGATCAGCAACTTCATCCTTGCGACACAGACTCAGAAAACATTAGTTTATTAGTAAATAATTCAAATATCTCCTTACTATTTCCTGCAGACACATTCATGGTTATGTTTGCTGGGGGGTTTTCAGCAAGCTTTAGCCTATTGCATGCATTTGAACACAGAACTATTCCGCTGCGCTGAAGTCGCTTGCGCTCTCTGCTGCGGGACACTAAACACCGTCGAGCTGCTCTCAGTCGCGGCACGGTCTCGTGTTGTTTCCACCAGCACGGCAATGTTTTTCATCACTAATCGATGGATGTCTACAATATAAAAATAAGGAAAAACCCAAAACAGGCCCAAGGCCCGGCCCGCGTCTGAACTATGATGTGAAAATTGTCCCGAAGCCCAGCCATAGAGGCGTAAAAAAGTCGAAATGCAGGGTTCTAGCAGTTGGTGAGAATACTTTCAATAGTGCAATGGTAAATCTACGGTAAATTATATAATTTATTAAATTATTAAGTAAATTATATAATTATACAATAAACGGTAAATTATATTTGATATTGAATGGTAAATCTATATAAAAAATAATCTATATAAAAAATATTTGAATCAATATCAAATATACGGGTCATTCCTGATCTGTCTGCTGATTTTTTTCACAATTTGATCATTTTTGACTATGAAAACTGTAGCAAATTACCTCAAAAGGGAATTGTATATAAATAATTACAATTAATTATGACTAATTACAACTAATCTGTTCGTCCAGCGAACATTCAGTGTAAGTTCATATAAACTCTAAGAAAGGATATTTTCTTGGCCACAGAAAATACTTTCCTAAGTATTAATACATTAGAGCATGTAGTAAGGATCAAAAATCGTAAAGGGACATTAATTTGCAAGGCAGAATCAGAAACTCATGTAATTTGTGCACAAGAGTTTTATAAACTAAACACTAACGCAAACTAGTCAAACATACAATCACTCATACATGGGGAAAGGGCAAATGAGAGTTTATGATTAAAACCATCAGGAAACCAGAGAATGAAGCTATGAAAAGAGTCAGTTAACCACCTGAATAATGCCATCAGCGCATTTATAACAGGGTCTATAGCTTATACTAAACCTCTGTTTCGTTTAGTTAAATGTAGGATACTTGCAATGCCTTTGGTCGTTGAACTAGTGTCCGGATGCAGTCTCGGATGAAAGTTCTTCCGGGTTTGAAGGGTGATGAACTCCAAAAGATGTTATTCTGGCTCGGTGGTTGGGAGTTTCTTCCCAGGTAGAAAAGGAAAAAAGAGCCAAGAAAGAGTTCTGCTGAGATCCGAGGATCCTTTGTTGAATGGGGAGTCAAGGCCACAAGGCCTGGCACAAAAACTTAAGGGTCCAGGAGAGTTCTAGCTCACATCCTCATAGGATCTAATAAAACCGCAGACTGCACTGATGTGAGAGCTTTATCTGCTATACAGGTCCTTCTCAAAAAATTAGCATATTGTGATAAAGTTCATTATTTTCTGTAATGTACTGATAAACATTAGACTTTCATATATTTTAGATTCATTACAACACAACTGAAGTAGTTCAAGCCTTTTATTGTTTTAATATTGATGATTTTGGCATACAGCTCATGAAAACCCAAAATTCCTATTTAAAAAAATTCGCATATTTCATCCGACCAATAAAACTTTTCTTTTTAATACAAAGAAAGTCAACCTTCAAATAATTATGTTCAGTTATGCACTCAATACTTGGTCGGGAATCCTTTTGCAGAAATGACTGCTTCAATGCGGCGTGGCATGGAGGCAATCAGCCTGTGGCACTGCTGAGGTGTTATGGAGGCCCAGGATGCTTCGATAGCGGCCTTAAGCTCATCCAGAGTGTTGGGTCTTGCGTCTCTCAACTTTCTCTTCACAATATCCCACAGATTCTCTATGGGGTTCAGGTCAGGAGAGTTGGCAGGCCAATTGAGCACAGTAATACCATGGTCAGTAAACCATTTACCAGTGGTTTTGGCACTGTGAGCAGGTGCCAGGTCGTGCTGAAAAATGAAATCATCTCCATAAAGCTTTTCAGCAGATGGAAGCATGAAGTGCTCCAAAATCTCCTGATAGCTAGCTGCATTGACCCTGCCCTTGATAAAACACAGTGGACCAACACCAGCATCACTGACTGTGGGTACTTGACACTGGACTTCAGGCATTTTGGCATTTCCCTCTCCCCAGTCTTCCTCCAGACTCTGGCACCTTGATTTCTGAATGACATGCAAAATTTGCTTTCATCCGAAAAAAGTACTTTGGACCACTGAGTAACAGTCCAGTGCTGCTTCTCTGTAGCCCAGGTCAGGCGCTTCTGCCGCTGTTTCTGGTTCAAAAGTGGCTTGACCTGGGGAATGCGGCACCTGTAGCCCATTTCCTGCACACGCCTGTACACGGTGGCTCTGGATGTTTCTACTCCAGACTCAGTCCACTGCTTCCGCAGGTCCCCCAAGGTCTGGAATCGGTCCTTCTCCACAATCTTCCTCAGGGTCCGGTCACCTCTTCTCGTTGTGCTGCGTTTTCTGCCACACTTTTTCCTTCCCACAGACTTCCCACTGAGGTGCCTTGATACAGCACTCTGGGAACAGCCTATTCGTTCAGAAATTTCTTTCTGTGTCTTACCCTCTTGCTTGAGGGTGTCAATGATGGCCTTCTGGACAGCAGTCAGGTCGGCAGTCTTACCCATGATTGCGGTTTTGAGTAATGAACCAGGCTGGGAGTTTTTAAAAGCCTCAGGAATCTTTTGCAGGTGTTTAGAGTTAATTAGTTGATTCAGATGATTAGGTTAATAGCTCGTTTAGAGAACCTTTTCATGATATGCTAATTTTTTGAGATAGGAATTTTGGGTTTTCATGAGCTGTATGCCAAAATCATCAATATTAAAACAATAAAAGGCTTGAACTACTTCAGTTGTGTTGTAATGAATTTAAAATATATGAAAGTATAATGTTTATCAGTACATTACAGAAAATAATGAACTTTATCACAATATGCTAATTTTTTGAGAAGGACCTGTAGAGGTCACACCTCTGGGGTGTCAAATAGCCAGTGGAGTCCTGAATTTTTGCAGGGAAAATTTTACGACTCTTTGTCTCTGCATTAACCCAGGTGAATTACCTATGCAAATTACCATGTTCAAACGACTAAAGATTTCCATGGAACCAGAGGCCTGGGCTGCGTTCAGCCCTGAAAAAATCGTGCAAAACGTTTATTAAACGGAAACGGTGGTGCGTTGAACACCCTGTTCTGATGACGCAAGAGTTGCAGCTGAGAAGGCCACTCTGTGTGTTCTTTTTGAAGAATTTTCGGAGCCTGATGAAATCGGTATAAATACATTTTTAATACTGCAAAATATGCTCAATGTTACAGTCACTGCCCTTGCCGTCCAGAATAAAAGAGAGCATCCCAATTGAGTGAAGGGATTTGTGGAAACTGGTTCCTAATTATTGGGATCCAACATTTGCCTCGCATTTCAGGATGAAAAGAAATTTCAGGTGAAGGATAATCCACTTCTTACCTCCGAGACTGTTATGATCTATATGACCTTATTTTTATTGTGAGTATTAGGCTTATCATTATTGCTGATCACTGCTGTTGTGCTATGATATTGCAATATTTGCCATTATATAATCAGAGCCTAGAAAAGTTTATGAAAGTGTCACTTCACAATACAATAGTAAAATATATAAATATGTATAGTATTTTTGTTACATTAATTAGTGTCTAGCACACCTACCTGAGGAAAGGATATGGACCAGAAGACATTGCAATTAATACATATTTAGACAGATATTTAGAAGTTCCAGATCTATACTTGTGCTCTTATTTCAGTTATTTTGCCTTTAATGTAAATAAACATGTGCATACATTATACTTGTTCTTGTGAATTTATTTAGATGTTAACTACATTTACTTACAAATTCATCATTATCATGTTGATATGCTATGTTACTATAAAACTCTTACGACAAACATGTCTTCTAATATCTTCAATTGTTGCGCATACTGAGGTGCAGCGGACACATATTAAATGACTTCACTTGAACCCATTGTGTGATCTGTCTCTTTAATACCGCGTGGTTTATATTCACGTTGCTGATGATTAGGCTGACTTTTTGACACACCCACCAAACAAGAGAAAACGTATCTCAAACCCCGTTGCACACCGTTTCCAGGAAACATGTCGTTCGACCCGGAAACCGGAGCAAAACGTTGGGCACCGGTGTGAACCTGAATGTGCCCCTGTTCTGCCTTTCTTAGGTGTTAGAGATGCATTTCGGGGGAAGGGTCCACAGACCCTCATAGTTGGGCCTTTGGTTAGGTGAGGGGGCATAAGAGATTATTTGTTAAATATAACAAATTGTTGTGTGTCTGATTGGACCAAATGCTACATAACTGATGTTGACCTTATTCAGTCCCGTTTTCTTTTATAAAAATGTAAATATATAACCCCAGTTCTTAAATCTTTGATGTCAATTGTAGAATTGCTAGGTTCACATTTTTGCCTCATTTACCATTGTCCTAAAGTAGCAGTTCAAGCCCTGAGGTTAATCTGCTCTACTTTTGCCATGAATGTAACACGAATTCCCTGGAGGATCTCAATATTTGTGTCAAAAAAATAAAGGTCAAAAAATGTGCTTTGGTTTACAGACCATTCCATCAATATGAGGAATTAGCTCTTTAAGAACATACCAGGAGAGACAGAATCTTGTTAATCTTGATAAACCAATAAAATACAGACTGGCAGAAATAATGAAAAGGTACTAAAATTTAATAATCTTTAAAAGCCAGATCTTTTGACAGAAAAACACAAGAGGAAATAGCTGGTTTAGTACAATATATTTCAGTCTCGACAGACAGAAATCGATCATTCCTTCCCCCACTTTTTGCACTATAAAAGGTCTGTTTACTTATGAAACAGAATGGCATTAGAATGATATATGAGCTAGGAAAGCCAAGTGACTGAATACAAAATAATGTCACATTGGGAATGGGGGGGCAGTACTTTCTGATGAACGCGTCCATAGTTGTCAGCAAAACATTTACATACCTGTTTGTCATTTATAGACATTTACACATTGTATCATAAATGGAAGTACACCTTATGAGAGAAAACAACTGAACTTGACATCATTTACAACATCTACACTTAAAGATGCTCATGCTATCTGCTGATAACTGGATATTAAACGTTGTCATCCTTCATGTCCTTGAACATGCGGTATTGCGCAAATGAATACTGTTAACTCCGATTTCTCGTCCTGCTTCTTCAACAGGTGATGAGGCCATTGAAAAGCACAGAGTTCAAGAGTTTTAAAAACAAATTTGTGGTGAAATTTCAGTGATTTTCTCCTTCTTGACAGTGCAGGTCTTGAAGTTTCTGAACAGATGTATCCATGGGTTTTTAGAGGAAGTTGGATTTTATATATTGCCACCAGATTTTCAGCATAAAGGGAAATGAAAGAAAAATAAAAAATCCCGAGGTATTATGCCCTAAGATTCATTTGGTAGAGTAACTGAAAAATGTGTCTTTTATGGAGGTTAATTTTCACAATTATGTTAATATGAAGTTTGTTTAATTTCTTTATCAGCCACGGTCAGTGACGTAAAAAGTCCGGAAGGTCCGGGAAATGTTGAGATGTTCTCAGTTCTACTTAAATTGCTTCTGGGAAATTGAGTTTTTCCTCAAATTTTACTGCCAACATAAAAGGGAAATAAAAGAGTTGTTCTTGTTTGCTATTTCCGGTGCTGCTTTGAGTCAGTCAGTCAGCTGTTCCATCGAATCACTCACTGAGGATGGGAATGCTGGCATGATCCAAACAAGCTAACAGTTCTTCAATACAGCATTCTGCACAGAAAAAAACAAACAATCCAATAAAAACAAACACTCATATTGAAGCACATTTACCACATAGTACAACAAGGCCACAGCACAACATAGAAGTCTTTCTAACTGCTTGTTTAGACTGAACAAATGCTGCCCTCTAGTGGAAACGTTTAAGTAAACCAATTTACTGAAGATTTTATGGAAATTGCACAAGCAAATACATGGCTTCAAATGATCAGACCTGAATGCTGAACAACTTGCTGGAATGCTGTTTAATAAAAGCCTATATTGCACTCATATAATGCCTTTTCAGATGAGTTCATCCAGCAAAAAAGGGCACTGCACTGAAACTCCACTTGCACCCACTTTTGCAGTGATGAATGTTGTAACCTTCAGAGCACCATAATAAATATGCTGTTATTGTGTGTGTGGTATGAAACAGGCCTTACAGTAAATAAAGCAAAGATTAAAACTGGTAATCAACTGGTGTGTGTGTGTGTGTGCACACTTGCAAAATAGTTCAATCTGCACACTGTGAGAGAGACAGCAAATATGGAATGTTTATATACCCACATATACGTCACATGGTTTTGAGGTCTGAATAAAGTCTATGCTTCATAAACAGAAATGTCATAGATCACACTGACTTTCCCATTTGCACCATTTTTGTTAAACACAAATCTTTAAACTTGTCAATGCAAACTTTTGCCGGATTACGTTTACTGTTTGGCCTGCCACCTCGGGCATGCAAGTACAAAACAACGCATTTAGTGTGTGATACCAGGGAGTTGCCCCGGAAAATCTGCTATCGGTTTCAATCCCAATAAACAGTAAGTAAAATAATAATAGCAAGTCTGAAAGGTAGAGTATAATACAACGCTTATTAAAAAAAACTGGGATATGCCCAGAATAAAATGCACAACAACATAAATGAAAAGAGAGAGAATGTAATTATTTTAAACCAAATAATTGAACATAATTCTAATATAAGAATTGGTTTACTTTAACCAATGAGTAAACTTTTGTCATTCCATTAATTCAGTTACAGACAATGAGAAGAGACTTTAGATATAAGTTATAACAGAGCTAATTACAAAAGCTTAAAATAAAAATAACTGTATCGGCCAATCAAGACCGTTTTGGCTGTAAAAATCTGGTACGTAGCATCTGTAGTATTTTGGCTATATAATTTACAGGTTTTGAATCTTTTTATTTTAATAGATTTTTACTTGTAGCACATACTGAATATTACACATCACATTTTTCTTGAATATGATGCAGCCCCATCTTACGGTCTCAATTTCTGAATACTGGGAAATTATTTGGCCTGAGCAATATATCAGTCTATGAAAAATAATGTAGTTGGGAGAAGCTTTGAATAAATCAATGCAGCATGATATAACTGTGACATGATGACAGACCTGGCTCTGAGCTGCTGCTGGCTCTACAGGAGGATACAATTGGATTTCTTTTTCGCTTTCTTCTTTTCCACTGGTGTTTTCCTGTTAATTTGTCTGACCAAGTCATAGAAGATCTGCAATGTGCGAAGAAAAATAAACAGATACTCTTAAAGTACTCAATATAAACATGAAACTATGGAATATGTTCTGAATGGAGGAAATGAGTAAATGTTACATGCTCACATCAAGGACGTTGATCTTCGATTTGGCGGAGGACTCTAGAAAGGCACAGTTGTTCCACTGCCGGGCCAGATTTTGCCCCTGTTCTTTCCCCACCACCCTCTCATCCTCCAGATCACATTTATTTCCCACCAGGATCATTGGCACCTACAGTCGGAGAGGAGGAGAAAAAGAAAGTGACACAAAAGGCAATTATATGGATCTACCAGTTCACCATGGAAACTAAACCGTTATGCAACATTTATGAATGCATTGTAGGCTAGTTTTGTAACATTTACAGTTTATTAGACCAGTGAAGATGAAAGATGCCAAAAGTTATTCTCAATTTTATACCTGAAGCTGTCACCAAACCACTTGTAAGACATGATTTACATGTGCACAATCATACCAGCCACAAATTAGCACCTATTTACCTATTATTAATCTTTAATAAGAACAACAGAAAAACTGAGCTTTCTGATCATATTTTCACCAAGTTCGTCAGCTGTCATAGTCGGTCTATAAGCGGTAAACAAGTTACTTTGTTCTTTTACCAGACACATTGCTTATTATAAGCAAGTAACCAATAAACAGAAAGACAGTACACATGGACAACAACAGTCTGCTGTAATGTGTATGTGTCTACAGTGTGTAAAACGGCGTGTGAGTGCAGAGGCGATTGATTTAAAGCCACCTAAAAAGATGCAGGACACTGTCAGTTTTCCCATTTCCTTCTGTGGCCTTAAACAGTGGAGAGAGCACAGAGCGCTTCTCTCACTAGACTACTCTTCAAGCTCCAGAAGCCTGCCATGTTTGGACTGGCCAGATGGAAAAGGTTTAAAATCTAAACAAACCAAGAAGAGGTAGTGGTCAGGCCAGATATTTCAGCACAAGCCTCTGTAGAGAAACAGAACTAAGAATACCATTTTCCAGCTTTAAACTAAATGACACCAAATCAGGCTGGGGACAAGGACAGAACTATCTGAGAGTGATAGCATAAAAGCAATAACAAACCAACTCACAGTCACACTTAAAGGAATAGTTAACCAAAAAATATATAATAATTCTGTAATGATTTACTTAACCTCACGTGGTCTCAAACTGCGTGATGTGGCTATATTCACACAGCAGAAGAATACGGTTGTCAGTCCAGTATTTGACTCCCTAATACAGTTACGTTCACACACAGTTCAGTTATCTACAGGATTGACAGCCGCATTCTGTAACCAAACACTATGGGTGTAACAGTACACTTATTCGAACTGAGAATTTTTGTTTAAATAAATATTCTATGAAACAAGTTATGACTCTGTAAATTGTTACATTTCAACAACAAATAGCCTAGAAATTGTATAATTCAGAAGTTAATTGAAAAACAATTTACATGTTTGCATACATTTTTTACATTCAAGTGTTGATTATAGTAATAAAAAAAATAGTAATTTAATTTAAGTTTGGGCTCTGTTGTTAACTGTAATTTTATAGTAATGTAAAAGGGCTAGAGTAGAAGCTGAGGTCGATTTTTATCCTTAAGAAAATGTTAATTATAACTGAATTTATTGAAAGAGAGCAATTTGTTCAGTAAAGCATTGTTTTATAAAGAAAAAAAAAAAAAAAGCAATTTATACAGGGTTTTTTTCTCCTGCTGTACAGAAACCATACCAAACCAAAACCGAGGTACATACCAAACCGTCATGTTTGTGTACCGTTACACCCCTACCAAACACACACTCAGACCTTAACAGAACTCACAACCGTATTTTCAGCAAAGCCCTGCTGTGTGAACAGAACCTTTCTTCTGTGGAAAACAAGAGATATTTTGAAAGATATTTCAACCATTTTTGTCCATACAATTAAAGTCAATGGGGTCCAATAAAACAGACAAACATTGTACAGACTTCCTTTGACTTTTGTGTCCAACATCAGTCAGGTTGTAGAAAAAAATTAGTCCAGAGCAAATCAGAACTGGTTCCATTTTTAAAAGAACCTACCAGAAATATTGTGGATTTGTTCCACTTTGTTTTGTTAAACAGAAAAATGAAAAACAGATTCAAGCACAGGCAATGTGGAGAAAAAAAATCATAAAATAATACGACATGAATGACTGAATCTACAGCACCTGGCGAAGAAATTGTTTTGGCAGAACTATGATCAGTCTGAACTGAATATGAAAAACTGGAGCCTCAGAATAAACAGTAAAAACAAAGATGATGACTTTTTATTGCGTTGTCCTTGCCATTTGCATCTAACAACAAACATTCAGTTATTTATGATTAACTATGGGTGCTCCCTCAAATGTAATTATGGAATCATTAACTATAATTATTACGTGAGATAAAACCAGAATCCAAAGAATTCACTCATACTCTCTTAGTGAGAACAGCTGGCCTCAAATAGATGTATTCAACTGATGTGTGGCCCATTCATGCCTTCCAGCCTCAATAGATCTGAACCTTTGCTGGGGATCTGGACTTATAGTGTGGTCCAATTCGCAGAAGCAGTGTCATGAGAGAGACATAAAGAGACGCACATGGTGTAAGGCCAATCAAAACACATTCCAGGGATGTTAACTGCTCATGGCTGTGATCCCCTGGGCCAGTGCTTCACACTAAGCACACACACACACACACTCACAGTGTTCTTTCCACACATGTCCAAAAAAGGGCATCTCATGACTGACATAGAACAGAGGCAAGCCAGAAGACTTGGGTTGAGGGTGGGCTGCTGCAGAGATGGTGTATAGACCCATGGGATAACAGACTCATTTCATCAGTACTCTTTGCTTTGCTTAGAGTTGGGAAATGCATAGAATATTCACAATATTGCAGGCAATATAAAGTTAAGCATATTTGCGATAGATTGCAACGATTTTAACATTCAATTTCCATGTAACATGTCATTAGACTAAATTGCACACTAAATTGTCTCACTTGTTTAATACAAATAATCAGCAAACCATTATTAACCATTAACCACAAAATGTTTACAGGAAGAAAAATCTTTGATTTTCTAAATGTTACTGACATAGAAAGAAAGAGAAAAAGTGATAACGGTACTTTAAACTGTGTAAGCAACTACCAGGTGGCTTGTGATGAAAAAAAATTAATGTTTTAGTAAGGCAGTGATTTTTTAAACTAAGTCTCTAAAGTGCTACTCTTTGCATGCATCCATACATCAATGTCCACTCGTTTTCTCATACTTACATCCTCTGTGTCCTTTACTCGTAGGATCTGCTCTCTTAAGTCCTGCAGGTCGTTGAATGTGGACTGCGCTGTGATTGAGTACACAAGAGCAAAGCCCTGACCGTTCTTCATATAAAGGTCCCTCATAGCTGTGAACTGCTCCTGAAAGAGAAAGAGTGAAAAAGGACAATGAAAAAAAGCACAAGTGTTTACTTTAAAAAAGTGTTACTTTGTAAACAATAATACAAAAAAAATACAAAGAACTTTTTGAAGCGTCAAAGTTTTGGGTGAACTGACTTTCAGTGAAGGGACAGAAACGTCTCAGATTTTGTTAAAAATATATACTGTGATGTAATATCTTACATTGTTTGAGGGCTTTTCTCTGCAAATATTAATGCACATGATTAAACATCACATCATGCTATTATGCTACGGATTTTCAATCCCTCTACAGTCTCTGAGAGCAAGAGGTCTTCACGGGTCCACTTGAATCTGGAAACACACAGCCTAACCCTGAATCCGATTCAAAACTTCAGACATGAGCATATTAGTTGTTTTGGGTCTCGGGTGATTTTAAATGGGTGTTCTTTCACCAAATGGACCAGAAGACGTGAATTTTTATATGTCAACTTTAGATTTTTTGTTTTGACCTTTAAACAATATTTTATTATTTATAACAAATACATATCGATAATTTGATTATATCCTTCTCCGTCAATCTATGCTTCTGTGTGTAAATTACCAAACCAGCAGCAGCATTATGCGGTCCTTATAACCTGCACTCAGCAATGTACCCAAGACGGGATTTACTCGTTAATATTAACACAAATATAAATTCCTTGTCATCTGAGGTGCAACATAAGCAGTTTATCTGCTTGGAATTGCTTGCAGAAAACAAACAAAAACAAAAAAAAGACATCTAAATGCAGTTGGTGATTGCAAAATTAATCAGCTAAATCAAATTAACAAAAATTTAAGCATTACTGTAGATTTTCTTTTTTTTTTCTCAAACAAAAGAATTTGTGAAATTTCACAGAAAACAGGCTATTCTCCCACATTTTTGACATACAAAAAGTAAAGTCGACATAATCTGGCTAGCTAACAAATGTTATGAAGAAGGATCAGAGAATAAATTTAATCGACAAATGAGGTAGGTTTGTGTCACACCCAGTTGTCACCACTCACCACTGGCATGCAGGGCTGCAAGCTGTGCAAACGTCGCCAACTTTTGCATTTGGGTCCAGTTGATTTTTACAAAATTTCCAGGTCAGATTTGGGTCAGGTCTAATTTGATTGGGCCTGACTTGGGTCAGGTTTTTCTTTTTAAAAATTTATTTTTGCACGTCAGGTTTGGATAAGAAGGGATTTGGGTCTATCCAAAATCAGGTACAGAGCTGTGAAATCTTTTTTTCCGCTAATGTGGTTACAGTACGTTGCCAGCTGTTGCTGGCTAAAGTGTGGAAACAGGGAGGCCAAAAGGACTTACTGTTCCTGCTGTGTCCAGGATCTCCAACATGCACTGCTGGCTATCCACTTCCACTTGCTGCATGACGAGAAGAAGAGAAGAAATGAAACCGAAATAAGCTTCCATTGTTCACTAGGGTATTGAACAATATACAGGAAAGGCTACTGAGCACAGAATTTCTACCTTCCTATAGGAGTCTTCTATTGTGGGGTCATATTTCTCCACAAAAATTCCCTGGACAAACTGGACCGTCTGCAAGAGACAGAGATATTAAATTAGAGCCAGAGAATGTTTCATAGAAAGCTGTACACAAGTCAATGTCAAAAGTAAAAAAAACAAACAACCCCCATATATTATCTGAGGGGGTGAAGGGTTGGTCACGATACACTTTTTGTCCCTCTGACATGCGCAAAAAGGTTCTTAATTTGGCTGCATTCCAAATTTTGGTGAACTTCGATCTGCAAATTTATATCACATGATGTTTGACCAATAGAAGATCTGTGTGTTCTAGGGTCCATTCTTCATACCTCACTTCGTACATCGGAGATGATTTGACAGATGCCAGATCTTTCAATACTGAAAACTGATCTCTGGCTAATTTTGTTCTTCAAACAAGTTAGTGGATTAGATTAAAATATCCTTATTAAGTTGCCTTTGATTACTTTGTGTTAGTGTTCACTGGAAAGTGGTTATCGATACTAAAAACCATGATCAGCAGTGCAGTGATTGGCTAATTCCAAGACAGCGACTTAATATAATTAAGATAAGAAAACAGCCTTGTGAGCAAAATGACATCACTAGTGAAAAATAAATATACTTAAATGTATTTGGAATACATTCATTTTGTGTGAAGTATACTACAAAAATATTTACATATGCACTTAATAAAAAAACACAACTGAACACTGAATATACTTAAAGTATGCTAAATTGGAAAAACTAATACTTTACTTAACGCACTTTAATTGTGGGGAAGAAGTGCTGAAGTCCAACTAAACATATGCTTAAGTATTTTTGATTGTGCTAAAGTGGAACTATTGGAAGCATACTTCAGGTGCTCTTTAAATATCTTGCATTTAAAGACTGATATTATTCAAAGACCATACAATCCTCATCAATATTGACATTAAAACATTTTAGGCTTAATAAAAAAATGTGCATTGTGCACAACTTTTTATTCAATTAATTTTATTTAAAGTCTCGAGATTTGAACTATACTTAGTATGAAATAAATCTATTTTAAATGTATTACATTTTTTACTAGAAATAAAAGTTCTAATACATTTAGATGTTTTTTTTTTCTTTTCATCTTGCCTCTGTATCATGCATATTAAAGTTCTTAAGTGCAGTGCTGCTTTGTTTACAGCGGAAACCAAGGAAACGCTTTAAGCTCCACCTGCTGGCAGAGCGTGAATCTGCGTCTCATTCAGCTCATCTGTTTCAGTTTCATGCAGATATATTTTGTATAGTTTCACAAAACTGAAGTCAGACCATTCTGTTTTTGCTTCAAATTTCGAAATTATACAATCTAATTTAGATTAAAAACTGCTCATGTTGCATGTATGCAGCATCTTTGTTTGGATCGTGATTAAAATGCAGTGGTTGCCTCTAATTTTAAATGGAAATAGCACAGGCAAAGCCTTATTTTGTTTATATGAAGAGATTTCTTTTGTGTTATTTATTTGATTTGGGGTTTGTTTTAAAATTTCAATTTAGTTTTGTTATTTACATTTACATTTAGTTTTTTAGCAGACGCTTTTATCCAAAGCGACTTACAAGTGCTATATTAGTATATTATTATAGTGTTATATTTACATTTACATTTATTCATTTAGCTGACGCTTTTATCCAAAGCGACTTACAATTGCTATATATGTCAGATATATATGTCAGAGGTCGCACGCCTCTGGAGCAACTAAGGGGTTAAGTGTCTTGCTCAGGGACACATTGGTGTCTCACAGTGGATTCGAACCCAGGTCTCTCACACCAACGGCATGTGTCTTATCCACTGCGCCATCACCACCCTATTTCAGTTTCACAAAGAAACGTACAGCATTTTGTCCAAGCAATAATAAAAGGACCTATTTCATTTATAAACTTGCACTAGGGTTGTGACGGTGAAGAAATTTTCCCACCGGTTAATCGACGCGTGACAACACCGGTAATACCGTGGTGGGTCGTTTGATTGTCCCTCTTTTCCTTGCTTTCCTTCGGTTATAAATAGTTTGTAAAAGCTCCGTGAATCAAAGTCAACTATAGATCACGATCGGAAGTTATTACAAGCACTCGATGATGGTTTAAAGTGTGTTTTAAGCAAATACATTAATAATTACATACATTTTACACAGTGTAGCTTGATGCTAATTGTACCTCTATTTATATTTTACGATGTATTCTTGTAAGCATTACAGATAGTTTGTGTTTCTGGTGTAGAACCAAACTTTATTTTAATTTAATGCTGTATATTGAGCAGCGGAAAATGTTAAATCCATATACAAAATACATATCTGAGGAAAAATACATTGTTGGTCAGCGCTACCTAGCGTGCAGGCGTGAATCAGCAGAAGGCGAACAATCGTTTCGTGCTCTGTGTGAAAGCACCGCTCGTCAGCGATTCACCTCGCAGCAGTAATAAAAACAGCATGCTAGAATGATTTCTGAAGACCTTTACAGCTATAGAACCAAATGACAATCAGAGAAAATCAAAGCCATGGTCTACTGATCATTACTGTGGATCACATCATTGCTTGGCTGAGCAGTGGAGTCCAGCTGCTCTGGGGTTTGGTGAAGATCACATGGTATACTGTACTTACCAGGGCTGATTTGCCCACACCGCCAGAGCCCAACACCACAAGCTTGTATTCACGCATGGCAGGGTCTCTTCACCAGACTCTTCAGTGCTCTAAAAACAAGACAAGACAAGAGAATGAGTAGGTCTCCAAATATTGATACGTGTTAGTTTATGTGTGCGGTGTAGAGAGCATCCTGGATCGTAGCCCAGGTGGGGGATATTGCAAGCATGACCTCTTAAACACAAAGCAGCTGTGGGTTCTGGATGGAAGTGTGCAATCTAGAGCCAGGACTGAGGCCTGCTGAACCTCTGGGCCTACATAGATTTAACCCATATCAGGCCCACAATGATCTGGAAGCCGCAAATCAATGACAGGAAAGAGGATGGTGGAGGAACGAAATCTGCTATGACATAAAAACCCAAGTCTGTTATATAAGAGAACAGAATGTGCATTTGTTACTGTGTGGGAAAGTTAACCAAAAGATAATAAGTTAGCCACCACTGGCTTTTTAAGTAAATATACCAGAGTTGTGGTCTGAATAGCTTTATGTAAAAAGCATGCCACATACATTGATCAGCGAAAACCATTTACTCCATCAGACCTTGAAGGAACATTCTTTAATCTCTTCTCCAAATGCTGCTACAACCACGTGGGACCTGTTCAGAATGAATAATACATAAGACAATCCCTTTTGTGTGAAAACGTGTTACAGGGAAACCATTCCGCTGGCTTTCATATAGTAAACACACAAGCAGCCAAACGCAGGTCTTCTAAAGTTATGTCTCTGTGGTGAGGGGCCAAATCCAAACAGTGGCCAGGCTGTGTGCACTCAAGGAACACTAATCTCATGCAGTGTTACTTGGAAAGGTTCATAGGTGCTGTTGCTCGAAAGCTTTGGCCCATTTCTGCTTTTGCAAGATTGGTCGGCATGCAGGGAGGAGAATTTTCTTCCTTTAATGGTAACGGCAGTGTAGAAAAGGCGATGAGATGCCAAACTGAGGCCACCGAGAGGGAAAATGACCAGAGGTAATGTAGAACTAAAACTCAGATGTGATTAGGAGCATTTCAGAAGCAAACAACTTCCAATCGCTCATGATGTCTGGAAAAAACACTTGCACGCAAACAAGATGGAGAGATATAGCGTATGACCACACCTCTTGGCTCCCAAAAAACAGCTGCAACTCCAAATAATTAAAATTATGTTCGGAAACAAGCTAATTTTTGAATGTTAGTCCTCAGCCAGTGAAACACTTTCATTCTCCTTTCCTTCTGTTTGTTTCCCTGGTACACAAATAGACACAGGAACATTCAAACAACAACAATACAGTTTTTACCTTGCCCACTCAAGTATGGTATCATTACCGAATTCACTCAGACTGTTCTTTCCATGTAAGGATGGCGTGCATAGGCCGATTCCTCCACACAGCATGAACACAGCTAAACCTCCCTGATCATCATCAAAGGCAGACTGAACAATCTGTGGACCATAACAGCTGCTCTGATGAAAGTCTTTGAAGTCATAGGATAATACTTCAACTAAGACTGCAAATAAAGGTCCAGAGAGAGTCTGAGGGCCATGGAGGGTGGGTGAGTTGGATGAAACCCACAATTCTTCAGCAAGCTCAAACATTTGACAGAAAGACAGTTTGTTCAACCCACATTAAACTAGACTTTGTGTCAAACATAAGTACTAGAAGTCAACTGATTTTATATTTTAAGAGCTAACAAATATTATCATGACCTCCAATGTCAAGCACAAGTTCAAAATATTAATTTACTAGCACATGTTTGTTTATACAGGACTCTAGACTCATTCTTCCACTGGTCGCACTTTTGCGACTAACTTTCTCAGTTGGTCGCACGAGCACATAATTTGATCGCAATTGCTTTTTTGATACAACATTTGATTAATCAAACATGCTGATGAACTTTTATCATAGTTTATAGTTATATGGTAACGAAAGTTTTCAACATTCAATTCCAGTTCACAAAATTTAAATCACAAATAATACAGATGAAAAAGAATATCGAGTTGAATATTGAACACTTTCGTTACCATATAACTATAAACTATGATAAAAGTTCATCAGCATTCACTGATTAATCAAATGTTGTAGCAAAAACAAAAAACAAAAAAACAAATTGCAACCAAATGATGTGCTCGTGCGACCAACTGAGAAAGTTAGTCGCAAAAGTGAGATCAGTGGGAAGAATGAGTCTAGAGCCCTGCATGAAAGACTGCTAATTCTCAAAACATTTTTTGTTAAGATGACTGAATGGAGGAAAAACCAAAGTGAAGTATGGACTTACTTCACACAGTCATTTATTTACTTTATAACAGTAAATAAATATCGGTTATCGGGCACATAAACATGCAAATAATTAGCATCGAAAAAAAAAAAAAAAAATCAATATCGGTCGATCACTAATCACAGGGTTATCCGTTGTGCCAGTGGAATGGCAATCTGCTTGCCGCACGAGGCAGCATCACGTGCTGCTTGCAGACGCGCCTGTATATTAATCGGCCTAATTTGCAGCACAATCGGCCGATGCCGATTAATAAAAAAAATGCCAAAAATCGGCCGGCCGATCAATCGGTCGACCTCTAAATTGAATACCATCATAAGGCTGTGCTGATACAATCACTCGTATTTGTATTTTTTTTCATAATATTGCATTAATCCTCGTATTGATAATTTTTTTCTGAGATAAAGAATAAAATGTTTCTTTGAAGTAGTAGCATTTACTGAGAGATCGTGCTAACAAGGTAAACAATTACCCCTTGATTAGAACGGATCCCTGGCAACACATCATGAGTGCAAACACTGTGTTATCAGGTGATAAATGAAAAGAAAAAGCACAAAGTTTGAACAGAAAGAATGTGTCACTGCCACCTGACTGATGCCACTTAACCACAATTTCTCAACTGAATGTTGCCGTTCACAGCCTTTTTAGTCACAGTTAAGGAAGACAAAACAGACAAAACGTGTTATTTAACCTCATAGTGGGTTTCGGTTCGTCAGTTTATGACATTCTAACTGAATTAATTTGTTGCTCTTAACAGTCACAGAATTTGACCAAATTCTTATAGTCCAAACAGCTTCAAGCCCTGAAATATCAACGGTCCAACTTACAAGAGTTTTCATCCCACTGATCATCTTAAACCACATTTTCAGGAATTTAGTTAACTGAATACTCTGATGGTGACTGAGGAACACAGCTTCAGTGTGACACCACAACGAAACTAAATCTAGAGTCTGGATTGAAAAAGTCAACCTCATCGGGGAATGTGACAATTGCTTTTCTTAATCATCACACTAACTGTGCAAGGTGATCTATGAAACAGAACGTTTTCATACTAATACTGAAAACTGATCATCCTTTGTAAAGTCAAACATCATCTAAGAAAAAAAAAAAAACACCCCGGTTCAAGTTCTTGTCAAAATATCCAGCTCATCAGCAACATACAAAGACCACATCCTTTGTTTTTGGAAGGAGGATCAAACCTGACTATAAAAGTCAGGCCACCTCTGGACAATGCTGCTTTGAGTTTAACCCATGTATGTCTTGTTAAAAGAGTCCGTATGCGAAACCGTTAAACTTGCATTTCAACATCCTCCTCTTCTCATAATTTAAAAGACAACATCATATCTGGAAATGTGGTTGTATTTCCGTTTTTCAGGGTGAAGAGGTGAGAAATGTCGTTCTCGCGTGAATATCAGAATCAGAATTCGCTTTATTGGCCAAGTATGTTTACACATACAAGGAATTTGTTGTAGTGACATAAGCTCTACAGTGCAACAAAGACAGCAACAGGACAGGACACAGATAATAAAAGAATAATATACAAATAGGCAATGTACAAAGCAGCAAAAACACAATATATAATATAGACAACTATGTACAGGTCACGTATGTGCATTAGAAAATAATTATAAGTGAGTGTGGTGAATGGATAATGTATTATAGTTGTGTGTTCCACATTTATTGTTGAGTGTTCATGAGATGGATTGCCTGAGGGAAGAAACTGTTCCTGTGTCTGGTTGTTCTGGTGCTTAGAGCTCTGTAGCGTTGTCCAGACGGTAACAGTTCAAAGAGGGAGTGTGCTGGATATGAGGGGTCCAGAGTGATTTTACCAGCCCTTTTGCTCACTCTGGATGAATACAGTTCTTGGAGAGTGGGGAGGCTTGTACCAATAATTCGCTCAGCAGTCCGGACTACTCTCCGTAGTCTTCTGAGGTCAGATTTGGTAGCTGAGCTGAACCAGACAGTTATAGAAGTGCAGAGGACGGATTTAATGATGGCAGAGTAGAACTGTTTCAGCAGCTCCTGTGGTAGGTTGAACTTCCTCAGCTGGCGAAGAAAGTACAACCTCTGCTGGGCCTTTTTCACAATGGAGTCTATGTGAGTGGAGATGGTGGTGCCCAGGAATCTGAATGACTCTGCAGACTCGTCACCGTCCTGGATGAGGCCGATCAGTGTGGTGTCGTCTGCAAACTTGATCTGCAAATCTTAGGCAAGGCACAATCACACAACCCTTTGAACCAAAGACCTGACAAGATTGGTTTCAATTGGTTTCAAAACTTAGAGGAATATCTTGCCCACTCAAAATAGTAAACCCGACTCATATGAGCTTACTTGCATCAATTGCAACAGGTGTAACCAACACGAAGTTATTATCTAAAGTATAAAAAAACATAATAATGATTCACTCCATAGATAAGAATAAGGAAGCCTCACTCAGACATCATTTCACAGTAAAACCAGCAAAGAGAACTGAAAACTGCTTTGCTAAACATTGGTCAGAAAAAAAACCCAATGCCAATTTACGTCTATTCAGCAAAAACAATAGATCCGTCCTAGTTATCTTGGGATACTAAACTCAACTCTGAGATAGAATCAAGTTATTAAACAATGTGGCAATAAAAATCAGCTCGCATTTGATTCCTCATCAGAAACTGGGAATTGTAATACAACAGGACTCACAACTACTGAACCTTGTAAGAGAGGGCTGTTTTGATTGATAATGTGCATAAACCACACCATGAACCATTGACTGGACTGTTTAATTTAGATTAATGACGGAATGTTAATTTCAACCACACACTTTCGATTTAGACTAGTAACGTTAATGTACACATTTACTTCAAGGTGAGACAGAAGTTATTTCTAAGTTTATAAAATGTTTATAAAATGTGTTGGAACGGCAGCAAGCGTTTATTTTGGTCAGTTTCTGATGTGGAGAAATTCAGTTCGTGAGATTTGTGCTAACATGCTAAGACTGCTGGAGCCGGGAAAAACTACTTAATATCACTTTATATTTAAGGAGCAAAGCATTATAGGCACAGTTATGGACTACGGGTGAATAAAACGACCCACATAACACATATCGTTTAATATCTCTTCGTGAATTTTGGCAGTGAATTAACGATAGTGTCTGTTAGCGCGCTCGTTTAGCCGCCTACCTTCACACACCCGCCGGAAAACCCCGACAAACTTTAGCGTGTTCAGCTGCAGTCAATCCCTTTTCTCCTCAGCAGACTGGGTCATTCCACGAAACAGCACCTGCGGCTGACACGAAACGAGCTTTGGGATAGGAAAAACACGGCTCTGCTGCCCTTAATGCGACCTCACGAGCCGCTCACACAACGCGCCTGTCTGTCACTCACCGACTCAGCGCTCCAGCGCGAGCTCCGCTAGTCTCGCGACAGCTTCCGGTGTCGGGCTGAATCATGGGCCGCCACCCGACAAAACAAAGGTCGCGATGAGACGATTTACTTGTGTAATAAAACTCTTATCAAATCCTATTCTTAACCCTAACCTCAATCTTAATCTAAATATGCACCAGAAATATACAGCCTTGGCTTCTGAATTCAGTGCACTAGACAAAATAAGCATTTAAATACATATTTATTACATATATATATATATATATATATATTATTGCATATTTAAATACATATTTATTACATATTTAAATACATGTCTAAATGTGTATTATTATTACAATATTTGAAAGCATCGGAGTTAGATAAGAGAATATAATTTTGCTAAAAATAATAATAAATAAATAAATACAGCTTACAGTTGATGGCGTAATGCACTTTGCATATGCCAATAGCTAAAAAAATTCAGAATACCCTGGTACCTACTATTTTTGTGAAGAAGAAGTACACACTTTTGAGTGTGTAGTAGAAGAGTAGGCAAGCTTTGGGACATACTATCATCATATCATACCTCTCTGTCGCAGTTACACGCACAATGTCTCTGTAAACGGGCCTGTCAATCATCTTGTCACAGTTAACATCATCAGCATTTCAATTAATTCAACTTCCCACAGTATTGGAGAGAAAAGAAGGAGCACAAAAGAAGGTCTTATGCAGAGAACTCTGCTCATATTTTTTTGCATAAAGATGCATTTAAAGGTTAATGGCCAAACGGATGTTTATAAAAGCTCACATTGTTTTTGCAGATGAAATATATCACAGATAACATTAAGCAAAGTATTGTAGCATTATTATAATAGTATTATTATACTATTATATACATATTTTTATGGTATACTTAAGTATTATGAGCATATGTTATGTAGCCTACTTCAGTACGAGATCAATCATTTATGGTAGCAAACTGCAGTTTGGTTGAGTAGATTGTCACAACGTGGATTTGAGTGTCCTCTATTCAGTGAATTTGTCAATTACCCAGTATTTTATACATAACTTCAATCATAAGGCCACACTAATAATTCAAGAAGCCTCACATTGCCAAAGCATCAATTACATTATATAGCAGTAGCTGTCACACACAGGTCATGACAGAAAAAAAAAATTCATAAGATTTTGTAGTGTTTGACCCCCCCCCCCCCCCCCCCCCACACACACACTATATATATATATATATATATATATATATATATATATATATATATATATATATATATTAAATGGTACACGTGTATTTTGACAATATAAAATATGAATATATGTTACCATTATATTGCACATCCTCAAATTAAACTATAGCTGATTACTGACATATTATAAAAGTGTTTAATAGAAATCTAAATAGGAATTTGGTCATTTTAATACTAATAGTGTTTTTTTTTTATATATATTAAATACAGTAGTTCCCATTTTATTCTCAGACATCTATAAAGCTGATCATTTAATAAAGGTATTGATGTTGAAAAGCAAATAGGTCGTTTTTTAATAAAATTAAATTAAAATGAGTTTTAATAAATATTCTGTAGGAATGGGACTTTTATTGTAGAATTTCGCTGTAACCCTGAGCGTTGATGCGTCATTAACGTTGCGTAGCAGTTTGCAAAACAATCGCAGTAAGATGGCGCTGTCTGGCGGGGCGGACAGAGGATCCCACAGCATGGATAAGAGCATTACACTCCCCCCAGATGAAATTTTCCGCAATTTAGAGAACGCCAAGAGGTTCGCTATAGATATAGGTATTATTACATGCAAACTCGTACCCTTGTTTTTTTCTCAAACGTAGTACAGTCACTTGTGGAGTTTGGACGTGTCTGAGTTTGTTGGTGCAGGGCTGCGTTCAAACCTGTTAGCGCGTGCTGCTAATCTAATTACACGTGAGGAATAACAACACTAACGTTATTAATGAAGACTTTGAGGCTGTAAATATCCACTGAATAATCTTCATTAGAGAAATATAGCTGAGCGGAACAAGGACAGGTTTTTTGTTGTACTACTGGGCTGCAAGTGCAAACATGTCATATGTTTTAATAAACCTAAACAACCTGATGTAATATGTTAATAATATAATAGTAATCATATAAGACAATGTTAAATGTATATGAACATAGAATAAAGAAACAATTTACCTGATCTTATCTGACAGGTGGCTCTTTGACAAAACTGGCATATTACTCCACTGTCCAGCACAAAGTTGCCAAAGTCCGGTCGTTTGATCATTCAGCGAAGGTAAGCTTTCAGGTAAGACTTTTTCACTTAACCCCATGATTACACATGACACTTTCTTTGAAGACAAGGGAGTCAGTGTCAGAAAATCTGATGAGAGAGTCCTATACTATACAAAAAGTAAAACAAAACAAATACTACGTCTTGTTAGATTTAAAGGGCTCCTGTTATTCTTTACATTTTCAACTTCCTTTAGTGCATAATGTTGCTATTTTTTGCATGAAAAATATCTGCAAAGTTACAAAGCACAAAGTCCACTCCAAAAGAGTTTCTGGGCCTGTCCCAATATCTACACTTGCAGTCTTGGCCACTTGAGAATGCATGCACATGACAAAAAAAGGCAACGCTCAGTGCCGTTAATGCTCTCAACATCTCTAATACAGCTTCGGGGTGGTATCCCATCATCATTCATCATGTTCAGGAACTCACAAGCCCCAAACGAGTGAAATGTTGGGGAAATTTGCGGTGTAATTAATTTAATTAGCTATCACATATAATTTGTGTAAAATGTAAAGTGTTGCACATTTTATTGTTACGAAGATGTGTATTATGTGAAACATTTGCAACCGCTTTTTATCACTTGATTAGAAGCACCACAATTAAATTGGGTAATACACTAATGAACAGAAATTTAGATTTTTATTTTAAAGTGCAAAGTATGACATGTACACAATGTGTAAACTCAAAGCTTTGCTTGCATTTTTAAAATACTATGTTGTAAGTGTGTCCCATTGATTAATTAAAAGTCCTACACACACTTGAACACTTGGGCCAAATACAGAAAAAAGTAATGTAAGTATGTACATTATGCACAATTTTATATTTCTCAGCAGAATTTCTCACTATAAAAGCTAAAAGAGCATAGTGGTAATTAACTGTTATAGACGAAGTTTATGGCATATGGTCTATCAAGGTGTTGCAGGATGTATTGCAGTCTCTTTTTTTCCCATTTTAAAATTTAAAAGCAATGCCATAGAGGAACTGTTTTGGGTTTCCCAAAGAACAGTGAAGAGTTAATAAAAAAAGAATCCTTTGTGTAAAGAACATTTTATATAATAAAAAGGTTTCATGGATGTTACTTTATATTAAGATTCTTTGCATTAACATGAGTTAAAACAAAAGTTTTATAATTATTTAATTGTATATTTTTTCATGTTACTTCTTTCTAGGAAACAGATGGTGACCCTCTTTATGAGATATCTGTACAGGAAGAGATCACTGCCCGTCTTCACTTTATCAAGTTTGAGAATGCTTACATTGAAACCTGCCTAGATTTCATTAAAGACCACCTGGTCAACACAGAAACCAAAGTCATCAAAGCAACCGGTGGAGGGGCACACAAGTTCAAGGACCTGATAGAGAAGAAGTTAAAGCTGAAGTAAGTGATATTTCATAGCTTACTGAGAATGATACAGACGTGTTTGGAGTTCAAGGATTTGTTGTAGGTTTGTTGTAATGGTAATTCAGTTGTATTTTTTTCTCTTAGAGTGGACAGAGAGGATGAAATGACTTGTCTGATTAAGGGATGCAACTTTGTTCTGAAGAATATCCCCCATGAAGCTTTTGTGTATGCCAAACATGCTGATTCTGAATTCCGGTTCCAGAATACACATCCGGACATCTTCCCTTACCTGCTTATAAATATTGGCTCTGGAGTCTCAATAGTAAAGGTATATCTGTACTGCACTGGATCTAGATGCCTCTGTTGCATTATACACTCAAAACAAAACAAATCCTGAGTTTGCAGACTTTCTAAAGGGAGCACCCATGTCCTGTTTTTGAAGGTTGAAGCAGAGGACAAATTTGAGCGTATTGGTGGCAGTTCTATAGGTGGTGGCACTTTTTGGGGCCTTGGAGCTTTACTTACAAAAACCAAGGTGGTTCATTTTGTGAAGTATTACTAGGAATTTCTACATTTTATTTTTTTTTACTTTTTCACTTAGTTTTTTATTATTATTCCTTCCCATTCTCTGTCTTAGAGGTTTGATGAGCTTTTGCAGTTAGCATCCAAAGGACAACACACAAATGTGGATATGCTTGTTAAAGACATCTATGGAGGTGCTTACGGGTCCCTGGGATTAACTGGCGACCTCATTGCAAGTAGCTTTGGGAAATCAGCCACCACTGACAAAGGTAAAGCAGAAGAATATATACAAAAGTGGTTTTATTGTAACTTGAGGCAGTTTATCGTATGGCCTGTTTTCCTTACCCAGGAAGAGTCATTTGACCCTTCACCTAGTTTTCTGTGTTATTAATGTGAAATGAAGCCAAAGGTCTTTGGTTTCACAAAGGCATACATGAGGAAAGTGTAACAGTGAGGAGTTGCAGTGTTACGTTTTAAGGTCTAAAGTAACATCTGCAGTGTTTTGCACCATGAAGTCAGTGAAAAGTTTACATGGCAGATCTCACTTACTTGGGCATTTTGTTGTATATTGCTCAGAGTTCTCCAAAGAAGACATGGCAAAGAGCCTACTGCACATGATAAGCAATGACATTGGACAGCTTGCCTGCCTTTACGCCAAACTTCACAACCTTACCAGGGTCTATTTTGGAGGATTTTTCATTCGAGGACATCCCGTTACCATGCATACCATCACCTATAGCATCAATTTCTTCACTAAGGTCTCCAACCTTTTTTTCTTAATTATAATTTGTATAATACTGTATCAATAATGATTACATGAGTGTTTGATACAATGATTAATATTGTCAAATTCTGTCAAATATTTTTAGTTTATCATTGCCCCAGGCACTCAATTTCCTTTCACCTAATTCTCTTTCTTCATGTGTAATACAATGACAATATGTTATCCCCTGCTTACATTCTCAGGATATAAATCTTATTACATACTGCTGTGAGCATTTTGGATAAAGAATTATGTTTATTTGTAGGGGGAGGTCCAGGCTTTATTTCTAAGACATGAAGGATATCTTGGTGCTATTGGGGCCTTTTTGAAGGGGGCGGAAGAAGACAGTAAGCAATTGTTGTGTACACAATCAAACGTTAGTATTTGCTGCAGTGAGTGTAGTTTGTTTAACCTACTTGTTTCTTTGTGTTAGATCCTAACCAGTACAGCTGGGGAGAGAACTATGCTGGCAGCTCTGGTCTCATGAGTGTATCTCCGGAGCTGAATCCTGTGCAGCGGGCTCGTAGTGGAACGGTAATTTGCACAAAAGATGAGGCCTGGAGTAAATTTGCTGTTGCGGTGTTTTTTTTTTGCATATGTTTTTTGGAAGACAAAGTAGATGGAGTTGAATTTTGAATGCATTATATTTATGGATTTGGCCAATTGAGAGGCATGCTTCTTATCTTTCATGACCTATTTTATGTTCTCTGTAATGTTCTTATTTCATCTTTTTTCTTTTCTTTTCCTCTTCTCCATCCGTCCATTCATCCATCCATCTTCTCTATCTATACCCTAATATTTTCCCTTCAGTTTCCAGTAAGTACATTTACATACAGGTTTTCTTGTGGTTTTCTCTGCATGCTCTTTCCTTTCAAAAAAAAAAAAGAGTCATCTCTGGTTGCAGTTTCAGAAGGTTTTTTTTTTTTAATCATTATGAATGTGATGTTGCCATGGGTATTATTCAGTGTGGTGCACTTATTTCTCATGAGTGTATCTATTTGTAGATGAGAAATCACTGTCTGGAATGTTTGACAGTTGCTGCTGTGGGAAATTTGTCATAAAGGTAGCATTTTGATTGCACTGTAAAGGCCCCTTTACACAGAACACGTTGATATGTTCCACTGTGCTACTTTTGACTTGTTTTCCAATGCAAACATGCGCTAAACAGACATCTTTAACTGTTGCACCACTTGTCATTGTTTTTTCAGTGTCTCTCACATGAGCGCCACATAAAGACTGTGTGTAAAGTTAAAAGAAGTTTAGCTCTTAAAGATGTGTCTGAAGAAGACACTTCCTTCTTGTCCATTTAGCAGCCCTGTAGTTCTGCAGTTGGATACTATTGCATCAGTGTGAATGGCCCTTTTGGGCTATAGCAACGAATAATGGTTGGTTTGGGTGGTGAATAGAGTGCTGCAGAGATGACGTGTTTTCACAGGCCAAAACCCAGAAATAACCATTTTAGGACTTCTGGTTCCATGGTCCCGAAGTTTTTTGAATGGATTTTTGGTTAAATGCCTGAAATAAGATCAGTGGTTAACACAAGCTCAGGATATTTTATTGTTTTATTCTATGGCATAATATACATCAGTAACACCTACTATGAATTACAAAGCTTTTATTTTTGTTGAAACATACTAGCATGTGTGAGGCTAGTACTGTCAAACGATTAATCGCATCCAAAATAAAAGTTTTTGTTTACTAGGGGTGTCCCCGACTAAGGATTTACAAAGTCGAATCGGAATGTTCGAAGCTTGCCGATAGTCGACTGATAGTCAAATCATATGTTTGGGGGCGGGGTGCAAAATACATTACCAAGAGTCAAGTCAGACATTTGACAGTCATAATTACCGATGTTAACACGCAGGGAAAATGTGTAACGGACGCCTCGCAGATACAAACAAATAAATAATGTTTTATGTTTTGATTAAAAGATAGTTAACATTAAATGTCAGCGAAATCCTAAGAATTCACTTTTTTTTTTTTAACAATAGTGCTCTTATTATAACGTTATATATATATATATATATATATATATATATATATGACAGTAGTTATTTATGGTCTGAATTTGTTTTGAGCTGCGCGCGCTGAAGATGACCAGTAGAATGAAGCATCTGATAGCAGGTTTTTACTCATCATTTATCTGATATATAATACGCTTTGTTATTTATACAACATAACGTTAATATTACGACTTATAGGCTATCTGCACAAAATGCCTCGAATGCAGAAGTGAATATGTCTGCACGGCTCGGAACAAAGTCCTTTTTTTGCGATCTTCACGCAACAACGTGCAGAAACACGGCAACTAAACTCTAAAAATTCACAGCGTTTTTATTATAATAGTGTTCTCATTATAATATGTATATGACAGTCCCAGTCATAGTTAATAATATTCTGCATTGTTGTTTGCACTGCTCGCGCTGAAGAGATAATCACCCTAGCACTACAATGAAGCGCTTTACTGCAGCGCAACTCAACCAAATGCATCTTATATGCATCGGCTGAAATGTTTTGAAATCACTTGTACCTTACCTGATCGAAAAAATCCAGTCTTTCACTCTGGTTGTGTCAGTTTGTGTCTTGTTAAAGATTCAAGTCCTTGCCGCCAAGATGCTCCTGTCGGTCATGGATTGTGGAAAGTGAAACTTAAATTGATTGGATTTATTAAAGCGCGTTAAAATATTTATTTAAAGCTTCTTTCTTTTCAGATTCTTATTTACAGCATTATCTTAATAGGCTGTATTATTGGGATAATATACAGCATCTACAAAAGGAGTTCATTCAGAGCCGCGCAGACACATTCACTTCTGCATTTGGGGCATTTTGTGCAGATAGCCTATAATAAGTCGT
Organism: Barbus barbus; assembly: GCF_936440315.1. Taxonomy (NCBI): domain Eukaryota; kingdom Metazoa; phylum Chordata; class Actinopteri; order Cypriniformes; family Cyprinidae; genus Barbus; species Barbus barbus. The sequence goes on along the minus strand of NC_136763.1, from coordinate 23,978,783 downwards.
AATATTAATGATATGTTGTGTATATATAACAAAGCATATTATATATGAGATAAATGATGATTAAATACCTGCTATCAGATGCTTCATTCTACTGCTCATCTTCAGCACGCGCAGCTCAAAACAGAAATACAGACCATTAATAACTACTGTCATATATATAACGTTATAATAAGAGCACTAAGATGCTCCTGTCAGTCACGGATTGTGGAAAGTGAAACTTAAATCTATAGGGGTGGTTGGATTTATTCAAGCACGTTAAAATACTTATTTAAAGCTTCTTTCTTTTCAGATTCTTATTTACAGCATTATCTTAATAGGCTGTATATTATTGGGAGAAAACTGGTAGTTCTAAAATCGGACATTGAGCACCCCCATATAGACAAAAGGGCATGGTCATATAACACCTCTGCGAATATTCGACTGTGACTGGTAGTCGAATCAGGCTCCTCCTATCCAAGCATCGAATCGTCGACTGTTTGGGGGCACCCCTATTGTTTATGTAGTATATGTGTGTGTACTGTGTATATTTATGTATATAAATACAAGACTTTTTCACACCACTGTATATATTTAAGAAAAATTTGTTAAATTTAAATATTAAATATATTTATATATAATATAAATTATATGAAAATAAACATGTAAATATTTTTAAAAGATATACTGTATGTGTGTATTTATATATACATATACATAATAAATATACACATTACATACAGATATATTATGTAAATAAAAACATTTATTTTGGATGTGATTAATAGTTTGACAGCACTATGGCTAAATGAAGTTGTCTGCGATTATTAAATGTCAATTCAACCGAGTGGAAAACAATTTTCAGCGCCTCAATTATAATTATGGTTTTGCAGACTATTCTAACTCAATTGTATTATATTCAGTCACAATCTTGGGCTTGCTCTCTCTAACAACTCTTTCTCTCACACCCCCTGTCAGGTTGGGAGGGGCAGAGGCACGAATTTTCTCATTTTTAATAGCTGGAAATACTCCACTTACCCTTCTTTATGCAATAATAATTATTTTGAATTTCATGCTGTTACTGTAACACCTTCTGTAAAACTCCATACTGTAGTAATTTATTGCCTTCCAGGTCAATTGGGCACAATTTTAGGGGATCTGGATGTGCTGCTGTCCTTACTTCCTGAGGATGGCAGCCAAACTTGTTGTCTTTGGTGACTTCAGCATCCACCTGGAGAAGCCTTAGGCTGCAAAATTCAACTCTCTCCTATCCTTATTCAATTTTAAATGGCTCACCACCGTGGGAATTGAAAAATCAGGCAGGCAACCAGCTCAGCCTCATTTACACATCCAGCTGTATCACAGAAAACGTTTTGGTAAAACACATTTTTATCATGTCTTTTATTACTTTTAATTTCAGCTTACTTATGTGCCACCAACCCCCTGCCAGTTGCATTCAGACAACCTACGCTCATCCTATCTTCCGTCTCCCACCCAATTCTCACCACTAGATGCGAAAAGTGCTAGACTCTTTATCATCACTTTGACTTCCTGTCTAGACAGCCTCCAGGCCAGCGTGTACTACCCCTTCTAATCCCTGGTTATCCGATGTTCTCCGTGAACACTGGTCCAAACTCAGGGCTGCAGAGAGAAAATGATGCAAATCAAAAGATCCAGCTGACCGGAGTATGTATCAGTCTCTGTTTTCATATTTCTCTGTTATGGTCCACACTGCCAAAACGTCTTATTTCCACAAGATTAACAGTGCTTCAGATGCACACAAACTCCTAAACATTCAACTCTCTCCTCTGCCCCCTCCCACCACCACTTTAACAGCTGATGATTTAGCTAATTTCTTCACGTATAAAACTATAACCATCAGTAGTTTGTTTTCAGCTCCATATACACAAGAACTCAGACCAGCTACATCCACAGCCAACAGTCTCTTCTCCTCCTCCTCCTCCTCCTCTCAGAGTCAAAAGTATCTAAAATTCTCCTCTGCAGTCATCCTACCACCTGCCCTCTAGCCCCTGTCCCCTCACACTCCTCTATAAGCCATTTCTCCTACACGTTTACCAGCACTCACACACATCAACACATCTCTCCACACAGGCACTTTCCCCACCATGTTCAAGCAGATTCGGGTAACCCCACCGCCTAAAAAACTACACTAAACACTTTACTTATAGACAGTTATAGACCAGTCTTGCTCCTCCCATTTATAGAGAAAACTCTTCAACGATTTATTTTCAACCAAGTATCATCTTTGCCTTTCAAAGAATAACCAGCTGAACGAGAACCAGTCAGGTTTTAAAAGTGGCCATTCAACTGAGACTGCCTTGCTGTCGGTCATTGAAACTCTGCGGATTGCGAAAGCTGAATTCAAATCATCAGTTCTCATTGTTCTTGATCTATCTGCCGCATTTCACACGGTCAATCATCAGATCCTTCATCCCACCCTCATCATTGGGCATCATAGCAACTCCACTTCACTGTTTTGAATCCTAACTCTCAGGTAGGTCTTTCAGGGTTGCCTGGAGATCCAAAGTCATGGGGCTTCCTCAGGGGTCAGTTTTTGGACCCCTCCTGTTCTGCCTATACACTATAGCACGGGGACCCATCATACAGGCACATGGTTTCTGGTGCCATTGCTGTGCTCTATTTTTCATTTCAACTAGATGATCCAACGGTAGCTGTACGGATCTCAGGCTGCTTGGTGGACATCTTGGATGAAAAAACAGCTCAACCTGGCAAATACAGAGCTTCTCATTATCACTGCCACTTTGACTGTATAGCTTAATTTCACCGTTCATTTAGGCTAGGTTTATCAACAATAATCCCATCAAGTTCAGTCAGAAGTCTTGGGGTAATCTTTGATAACAATCTGACCTTTTAAAGACCACATTGCAGAGACTGCACAAGCATGCAGGTTTGCATTGCACAACTTCAGGAAGATCAGGCCTTTCTTGACGGCGCATGCTGCAGAACTTTCTGGCTGGGCTTGCAACATGTACAATCATACCACTATAGATGATTCAGAAAGCAGCAGCATGATTGGTCTTAAGCGAGCCCAAGAGAGCCCATGTCACACCTCTCCATCTCTCTCTGCATTGGCATTTAAGACATTGATGCTTGCATACAGAACAGTCAAGGGCTCTACACCCTCCTACCTCCATTCACTCTAATGAGGCTACATCCCCTTTAGAAGCTTGAGATCTGTAAGTGAGCAACGCTCATGGTACCATCACAGTGAGGAACAAAGTCACTTTCCAAAACGTTTTTGTTCATTATTCCTTGCTGGTGGAATGATCTTCCCATCCCCATCTGGCACACAGAATCCCTGATAATATTTAAGAGACCGCTGAAAACTCCTCTGTGAGCACCTAACTGCATCCCTCAAAAAAAAAAAAAAATCCTCTGCTTACACTTTTCCTTAATTCCTCCCTGTTCTGGCTGATACTTTTCTGAACAATGTCAGAAATGTATTACTAGCACTTCTCGTATTTATTACTTATGATGAATCGCTTGTTGTATGTCTCATTTCATTATTACTTTGGATAAAAGTGTCTGCTAAATGAATATATGTAAATGTGTTGGGTTTTTGTCAAGGGATCCAAGGTAATGATAACTTTTGGGTTGTCCTACAAAAATGTATCACTTCAGCATTCTATAGGAAATAATGAATATTCATATCTTGAGTGAACCCTTAAGTTAGGTGTGTATGCCTGTTTTAGTTTTTTTAACCTCTTCTTGGTATCATCAAATGTCTGCTGGGGAATTATAGCCTTTCCTGTGCAGATGAATGCACAAATTGCCATTCAAACTTACTCCTCTTTATTCATTGTCTCCAGTTTGACATGTTGGAGATGGACCGTCTGGAGAGGCAGCTAGTCAACCTCCCGCTGCTGCAGGACCCGACCTCTTATATTCCAGACACGGTGGACCTGACTGAGGATGCATTGGCTCGGGAGTACTGGCTCTTCTGCTTTGAGGAGGCATTGGATTGGGTGAGTCCTCCAGGCTCTGTATTTTTGTCTTTCATTTTGCGACTTTTATTATTAATTTGCAATGTTAACTTTTTAGAAAATAAATATGTAATCTCACAACTCAGCATAAAGGCCGGTAAACTGCAGGGCGTTCACACTGCGCTTTTTGTTCCATTGACTTCCATTCATAAGCATGCGGATGCGTCAGACCGGAAACGCAAAAACCCGCGTGAAAGTTTCGTATTTCACTGCGTTCCAAAGTTCATGCTTGGTGACCTGTGAATTTGCATCACGTGAAACCGTGTGACCAACAACAAATCGAGACGTCATAGCATAACCTCGTAGCTGAATTAAAAGAACATAATTGTAAAGCTGCAGCGCTGCAGGAAAGTGGAGTAGATATGGTATGTTTTTACATTTTAGGTGTATTATGATATGTTATGTGTTGAATTAAAGTTTTTAAAAAGAGCTGCAGAGCATGACGTCATATCACGACTGTTGCCTCATTCAAGGAAATTTTGCATGCAAGTCTAGTGTGACTGTGGCTTTATTCTTACCAACAACCACCCACTGGGACTTGAATTTCTGTTAGAAATGTAGAAACAAGATATATGGGTATATGTTGATATGTAGATGTTTTGATGTCACTAACCTGGCAAATTCAAACGTGATTAGTACTTTAAAGCCGTGGCCTGGAAGTCGTGGCCTAATGGTTAGAGAGTCGGACTCGGACTAATTTGAGTGGTACTGGTAAGAATTTGCGGGAAATTCGAGCATGCTGCCACATCATTAAGTCACGCCTGTAAACATAAAGTTGTCCCAGCTAATAGGCTATCGCATGTGAGGATGCTGCAGGTGGCGGATCGTTTATAGCCTTTTCTCACAGCAGCTGGAATAATTAAATTTATAATTTTGATGGCGGATTGTAATTCAGAAAGGATTGTGTTTATGAAACCCATGTGACTGAAATGAAATTATACAGATATCTGTGCCTGACGTTCGAAACGTTGCAATAAAGGAATTTTTTATGGAGCAGTCAATTCAGTGTGCGGACATTGTTTGTTCCTTTACTAGAATACATTTTTTTTTGTCCTGCACCTGAGCCCTATTCGGGTTTCTGACACAATGCTGTTGTATTTAACATTAACAATTTGAGAACAAAGTATAACAATAATAATAATTTGCATGGTTTGATGTGATATGAGCTAACCGATCGTTAGATTTCATCACCATTGGTAGCGCGATTTGTTGTAATGCTTTTTTCCTCAGTTGGTCAGAACAAACGTGGTAGACTTGTTGCTTGCTTGTTTAGATGACAATATCCGGTGAAAATTCTTATTTGGGTCATATATTCCAAGACGTAGGCTTGATTCTTAAGTACAAAATCCACACCAGTGCGGTCACTGACAGCCACACATACTCCTCAAAACATTAGATTCATCCGTGCTGGAGCCGTGCCTGAGCACAACCCATGCAATGAAGATAATTCAGTAAAAAACTGCAATGGAAGGTTTTCAAACAAAGAGGCAAAACTTACAGACTGCAGCTTTGAGGTGATTAGCTCAGTACCTACCCACCTAACCTATATGATATGTGACTGTTACATAACTTCAGTGTAATATGATGACCAGTCTTTCGTCATGGCAACATATCTTGTTACGTTGTCACAACTGGAAAAATCTAATTCCTGAATTCTTTTCTAAAACTGAAATTTTTGTCATTTAGCAAAGCAAAGAATTGTGATGCTCCGCATAATAATCTGCTCTATTCCAGTGCACTCCGCCTAATTGACCTATCGGTAAGCCCCTCCCCTTGAACGCAGATGAGCCAATGGCAGTCGAGTATCAGTTGCACTGGGAAGCGGAACTCGGACATCTTAAGTAGTGATGGGAAGATCGGATAATTTTACTGGCTCGGACTTTGTCTCGTTCAGCAAAATGAACAAATCTTTTTTCGAGTCATTTCGTTCATTTTAGCAAAATATAATTAAAATGTTACGTGCTACTTCCCTAACACATCTACTACTTATGCAAACGTTGATCACACTACAAACAATACAAAACTATAATGGTATAAGAAACAGAAAAAAATGTATTCATTGTTTACCTGGGTCTTTAGTCTATGATTAGCTCACCTCACCTCTTATCTGACAAGTCTTCGGGTTTGAGTCGTTCATTCATCATGTGACAGCCCCGTAAACTTAACCAATGCAGTCAGAGCCGGAAAGAGAATCGAAAAGCATCCCTTCTGTAAAACCACCATCCCCCCTTACCATCCCCCTTGGATTATTAATTTTGTGTATTACGTGAAACTTATGCAAAAATTCTCTACTTATGATCATTTACGAACTAAATAACGGCGATTGGCCAATCAGAACTTTGTACTGTAACAAGCTGCGCACAAGTGGAAGTAATTTCGTAATTTTTTGCGCAAAATGGTTCAATCGCAACTTTTGAAGTTCTTTTAAAAGAAGACAACAGAAGCTATGATTTTTCCTTGATTAGAATTTAAAGGCATTCTCCTGATATAATGTATGTGTGACTGTGAGGGACTGAGAGACGATAGGAGAGCTGACATTAGAAAGGAAAAAAGAAAAAAAAACGTCTTGAGAGCCCAAAAGCATTCACTGCGCGATGAAGCCCATTAGAATACAGTTAGAATGCCCTTATAATTCCAGCAATGAAACAAAAAATACCCATGAATGAGTTTTTACGTTTTTATATTCATTGCACAAGCTTTTCTGTATATCAGCACATGTGCGTGATGCGCAAGCACAAATGTACTATTACTTTTATACAACAGTGCAGAGCAACACGGTGTTTCATTCCGTGAATGAATCGAGTGAGCCAGTGATTCAACGGTGCATTCACTTGTTTCCTTTCTATTGAATCAGCCGTTTTGAACAAATCGTTTGATATGAATGATTCAGTAAGTCATATATTAAAACAGGGACTTGCGGCCACCTACTGGTAGTTTTATTGTCATATTTATTAATCCATGACAGATCTAAACCAGCCAAGGTGCCAGCACAGGAACACATTCAGCAAAATATTGTTTAATTATCAATATTGACCAAAATTCAGGCACCAGAAGAAAAAAAAAACTTAAGTAATAGTTCATTTAATAAGGCAAATTTTTCATTCAATAGAAACCTTTTTAAAAATGAGACCAGTTTTGTAATCATTGTGTACAATTAGCCACAACCCCACGTCCTTGCTAACGTACAAACCAAGCGGCAACCTCCCGCTCCCTCTTGTGAAACCAACACGGAAGTGATTAAAACTGCAATTCATCGACTAGCCGCTGGAGGCTGGCTCCAAAAGGGAGTCAATCACATTGACTCTCATGTTAAAATGCCCAACTTTACAGTAGAAAAAAACATGTTTACAGCCTGGTACAAAAATTTATTTTGGTCTATATAGCAAATTTTGCCCTTCGTGACAACTGTGAGGGGGGTGAATTTTTTTATAACTCATCCATTTAAATTATATTAAGCCTTAAACTTCTGCATAATTAAGGGCGTGGCCACTTGAGTGACAGGTTGATTGACGTTGCTGTCTCTATCTGCTGTCTGTTAGCCGTCACGTTACCTCAGCCGCTGAACTTGGCATCTCTGCCGTGTTTCTGCTGTTGTTTTATACAGTCTATGGCTTTTTTCGTTATTATTTCTTAAAATGATCTAATAAAATGACTTGTTGTGCGGTTAATTGTACTAACAGACCGTCCAAGTCTAGGCTCCATTTTTTCCGGTGAGTGATATTGTAATGTAATTTTATTTATTTATTTATTTATTCTTTATAATTTTATTTAAAACTTAACTACACTCCAGAATCCGACAGACTGTGATTGGCTGTAACGTTAGGCCTCTAATTAACGTTACTGGTTAAGCGTTTTCCTCCAATAGAAAACTGTTAGGCTATAATACAAACTCTGTGGCTTAAAGAATTAAAACCGATTAAAACTGTTTTTAAAAGACGAAACTCAGTGAGAACATGATTAATAAAGCATACTATATACAGACAACCAGGCACCTCAGTTCCACCCACGTCCCGCCTCATTGCCCATCCGGGAGTGACGCGCGGTGACGCGTTGCCAAGATGGCGGCGGTCGGCTCCGCCCACTTTAGGCTTCAAAAACGCTCTTCAGAAACCTACGAGTGACGTCACGGACACTACGTCCATTTTTTTTTTACAGTCTATGGTACAAACCTAAATAGCGGACTGTTCTCACGTCATGTACAGTGTAGGTCAAAAGCACATAAACGAAGTTCTACATTTCAGTGCCTCTCCTTATTAAACTGGTTAAATGTAAATTAATTTAATCTTACCCTGTTGATCCAGGATGTTGTCTTCTGTGATCGTGACGATCATTACATGAGACTTCTCCTGTTTGCATTGTGATCTGTATCTTTACATATTTATTTTGAAATATTTTAAAAATCCCTTTATGGCATATTTAAATCCCACTTAAATGATGGTCCTTCTGTTTGTCAAATTTATCAAAAGCTTCTTGGGACAAGGTTTTCACACTGACAGCTGTCATTTTAAGCCAGTTGGCAACTCCGTTTGTTTCTCCGAGGAAGCAACAGTAACTAAAGAGGGGCGTGTATTTAAATACCTTTGAAAAAAATCTAATGTATTTTGTATTTAAATACATTTAATCTTAGTATTTTCAAAATACATAAAATATGTTTTTGCCAGTCAACCTCTTTATTAGACTGCTGATTTCCTGTATCAACTAGTTCAAACATGCCACTTTCATGCATGTGAGCTGCAGCTGTATGACTCCATCTAGAATTGGGTAATTACATTTTCTGGATTCCTTTAAGGAAATAAGGAATAATACTGCCTTCGTGTGCGATCAAAGTTTCCTATTTCCAATTTCAGAAGTCCTGATTACAAGCATGTCACATTCAAGTGCTTTGCTGTTGGAAAGAATAGGAATTGTGGAGGAAGCCAGGTTTCTTGGGAAAATCTTATTAAAGCCAAAATCGTAGATATTTAAGATATTTAATTTTGAATAAAATGTAGCATGCCATTTGTTGACAACTATATCATCATTCACAGTGCTATCTTTACAGTTAGCTTGTTGATGGTTCTGGATTTTCAGTCAAATACATGCTGTTTTGCTGTGTATAAACCATACAAAATGCTTGAAATGGTTATTGCACCATGTGCATGACTTTAACATTAAAACAAGGTGATTTTGCTTTTGTGGGAAACAGCATACCTGTCCCAGCAGGTAAAAAAGAGCACTAGCAAGGGGAACATAACATTAGCACTAGTCAGTCTTGTTGGTCAGATTTTGGTTTTATCAACTAGCTAGTCAAATGTGTTCATTAAACTTTAATCATTACTGCTTACTATGGCGATATGACAATAATATATGTTGGCGATGGTATAAAGTGTAAATCGTGGATTTACAAATATATCTGTGGCGCTTTTAGTGGGCAGGAGCTATTGACAAGTCAGAGCGATAAAGAAACATGGATAAATGAGTAAAAAGCAGCTTTCTGTGTGTGTGTACCCAAAGACAAAGGTAACTATAATGCTAATAATAAAGATATAAGTTAAAAAAGGTGCTGGTGCTGGTCATAAAATTAGAATATCATGAAAAAGTTGATTTATTTCAGTAATACCATTCAAAAAGTGAAACTTGTATATTAGATTCATTCATTACACACAGACTGATATATTTCAAATGTTTATTTCCTTTAATTTTGATGATTATAACTAACAACTAATGAAAGTCCCAAATTCAGTATCTCAGAAAATTAGAATATTGTGAAAATGTTCAATATTGAAGACACCTGGTGCCACACTCTAATCAGCTAATGAACTCAAAACACCTGCAAAAGCCTTTAAATGGTCTCTCAGTCTAGTTCTGTAGGCTACACAATCATGGGGAAGACTGCTGACTTGACAGTTGTCCAAAAGATGACCATTGACACCTTGCACAAGGAGGGCAAGACACAAAAGGTCATTGCTAAAGAGGCTGGCTGTTCACAGAGCTCTGTGTCCAAGCACATTAATAGAGAGGCGAAGGGAAGGACAAGATGTGGTAGAAAAAAGTATCCAAGCAATAGGGATAACCGCACCCTGGAGAGGATTGTGAAACAAAACCCATTCAAAAATGTGTGGGAGATTCACAAAGAGTGTACTGCAGCTGGAGTCAGTGCTTCAAGAACCACCACGCACAGACGTATGCAAGACATGGGTTTCAGCTGTCGCATTCCTTGTCAAGCCACTCTTGAACAAGAGACAGCGTCAGAAGCGTCTTGCCTGGGCTAAAGACAAAAAGGACTGGACTGCTGCTGAGTGGTCCAAAGTTATGTTCTCTGATGAAAATAAATTTTGCATTTCCTTTGGAAATCAAGGTCCCAGAGTCTGCAGGAAGAGAGGAGAGGCACATAATCCATGTTGCTTGAGGTCCAGTGTAAAGTTTCCACAGTCATTGATGGTTTGGGGTGCCATGTCATCTGCTGGTGTTGGTCCATTGTGTTTTCTGAGGTCCAAGGTCAACGCAGCCATCTACCAGGACGTTTTAGAGCACTTCATGCTTCCTGCTGCTGACCAACTTTATGGAGATGCAGATTTCATTTTCCAACAGGACTTGGCACCTGCACACACTGCCGAAGCTACCAGTACCTGGTTTAAGGACCATGGTCTCCCTGTCCTTGATTGGCCAGCAAACTCGACTGACCTTAACCCCATAGAAAACCTATGGGGTATTGTGAAGAGGAAGATGCAATACGCCAGACCCAACAATTCAGAAGAGCTGAAGGCCACTATCAGAGCAACATGGGCTCTCATAACACCTGAGCAGTGCCACAGACTGATCGACTCCATGCCACGCCGCATTGCTGCAGTAATCCAGGCCAAAGGAGCCCCAACTAAATATTGAGTGCTGTACATGCTCATACTTTTCAGTTTGCCAACATTTTTTTTTGCATTGGTTTTAATTGATATTCAAATTTTCTGAGATACTGAATTTGGAACTTTCATTAGTTGTCAGTTATAATCATCAAAATTAAAGGAAATAAACATTTGAAATATATCAGTCTGTGTGTAATGAATTAATCTAATATACAAGTTTCACTTTTTGAATGGTATTACTGAAATAAATACACTTTTTCATGATATTCTAATTTTATGACCAGCACCTGTATACTCGCACTAGGCACAGTTGCCTTGTACTAAAGCCCAAGCACGATTTTCCTTTCGCTAACAGACAGATATCAGAGGGTTATTACTGAGGTTAATGGTGGAATTTGCAGCTTTACTCACAAAAAACTACATTACCTGTTCATCAATAAGATGAGAACCAGACCCATTATAAATCTAAATGTACTCAAAATTAAATTAATTGAAAAGTGTGATATCCAAGTAGTAATAAAGATTTTTGCTGTCATAATGATAACAATAGGGCATACAAAAATATTAAATGAACTGTTCCCTGCTCCGGCGCGGTTAGCGATCACACTACATGTGTACCGCACACGAGCCACCTCTTCAAGCAGGCCAGGGCATGGTTAAACGAACCGCACTGGACATGGTACATGTCACACTTGTGAAATGAACTGGACTTTGGGGGTCAATCGTGCTCAAGCATGGATCAGATCCCCTAATGTGAGTACATCCTAAATCTAAGTGAATAGCAGATAGCACACCGCAACTATAACCATAAAAGCACAAAAAATGGTGAATGATAAAAACATTGACAGCCAATCGGAATCATCTTTGCTTTAAAGAGCTTGAGCATTTAAAGTGACAGATGACACAACTGCATTGTATACTTAAAGATAACTATACTGGTGTATTCTATAATTATCGTTCTTGGTGTAAATAGGCCTTAATAGTGTTACTTCACTGGATGGCCAATTTCAAATGTATTGTGTATTTTCAAAATACAAAATACTGTATTTGTATTTAAATACATTCTCCCACACAGTATTTTGTATTTGTATTTAAATACATTTTTCCACACAGTATTTTGTATTTTTATTTTAAATACATTTTGACGTATTTGTGCCCATCTCTGGAAATAGACATGACATGACTTGATTGGATAGTGCTTTGATCACTTCTCACCGCTGTTATTTTTGTTGTGTATTTGTTTTGTTATTAAGGGGAAAGCACACAGAGCACATTCACATATTCATCTAAATGACAATTTTCATCAGTGTGGATGCTGGGATGTTAGCATTACAGCACTGCAAAGGGATTTGAAGCATTATTTTATTCATAAGAAAAAAACAAAAAAGAACGTTGATGTTAGTAGGCTATATCGCAAAAGTAAACTCCACACAGTTTCTCCACACTCTTTCATATTACTCTTTCTTCATATTTGACTTTGATGTTTACTGTGCATTTAGGTTATTTAACCTCATTAAAACAATATTTGAGCTCCATAACCTGAGACTTATTGCTTATTTTACATATTCTTGAACCAGCATATCACAAAGAGCATTCTGGGTTGAGAGAATGGCCCAGAGCGGACTAATCGAGTCAAAAAGGTGCTCTTCACTCTGGAGGAAATATTACCACCCCGCTCCGCTCATATGCTCTGTCAGTTAGTAATTGTAACATTGTCATGGATCCGTAGTTGTTTTTTGGTAATGTTTTTTTTTCTTTTCCTTTGGGCAGACATGCAATAGTTCAACCTCATTTATGTCCTCATTTGCTCAAACTAAAAAAATGTATTTAAAACAAAAAAACATAAAAATGAACAAAACACTTACCCCAAAGCATTAATAAAAATCTTAAATAATTACATTAAAATTTGTGCAGAAAAAACTATATGACCAAACTTTTATTGTGGCAAATGTTTATTTTTTATTTTTATCATGTTTATTTTTTCAATCCTGAAATAAGAAAAAAACTTTTATCTATTCAGGCAGACAATATAAATTAATAATAAATAAGTAAATAAATAAATGAAAATAATGGAGCAGTGGCCAAATCAGTAAGCAGGACAAATCAGTCAGTATTGTTTTTTTCTGACTGCAGGGCTTCAGGCTGTGCACGTCATTGCTGTTTATGTTCAGGTCCAGTTGGGTTCGAAAATAAATGCCATCAGGTCGGACTTGGATCTAATTTTATCAGGTTAAAAAAAAAAAAAAAAAAAGTCACATCGGGTTCGGTTAAAAAGTGATACAGGTTGGGTACAGATTTTAGGAAGCGACAAGACCTCTAGACAGAATAATTCATATTTAGTCGCATTGCACTGCTCGTGTTTGGTGTAGATGTGGTTTATTACGAATATATTGTACATACTGTAACTAGAACATTCTTGGGTTTAACTGTAGGAGTTGGTAATTTGATGAGAATGCAATGTCCTAGTTACTTCATTATTTAGTCAGTCATAAAATTCTGTAAAGTCATGACATTATCAAAACACACAAAAAATGCATAACTGGAACATTGTGTTAGCTGGCTAGTTTCCAGCATTGTTTCCTGAATGTTGTACAAAGCCAGCCATTTAAGATCCAAATCAACGTGTGGACGCAACATCAGTTTCTACAATATGTTTCTGGGAATCAAATCCATGTATTATGCTCTGTAGCAGTTTGGTGCTGTGTAGTGAGAGGTTAAGGTTAGAAGTGTCAGGTTTGCACTCTGGTATCGTTAGATTTCATAGCTTCTGTTCTAAGATTTTTCCACAACAAAACTAAGAAAAACAAAGGAATCACAAATGTTCATGAACTCATTTTGTTTTTCAACAGGTGGTGAAGCGTGCCATAGCTAGCCAGAAAGACCAACCAGAGGCTGTGGAAAGGGCGGAGAAGTTTCGCCAGAAATACCGTCATAAACTCCAGACTCTTCGGCACCAGCCTTTGTAAGAGCAACCATGAACCTTCAGTCTCTACCACGGCTCATCAAGGGCTCATTCTTCAGCTTGGACTGATATACATGTCACTTAATATTCATCCAAATCTTAGTAGATCTTACGAGTTATAGTCTTGTAGTTTGTGTGTGTGCTTGGGTTGCTGGATGAGTGTTTCTCTCTTCTAATGTAGCTTGCCTCTCCTCTCATCTCTAGTGCTTATGGATCCCTCACCGTCAGAAGTCTTTTAGACACAAGAGAACACTGTTTAAACGAGTTCAACTTTCCTGACCCCTACTCTAAGGTTTACATTGAATCTTGAATCATCCTTCACCTTGCCTGTGGTGCTTCAAATTACATCAGTTCCCCATAGTCTCTTATTTAAAATCTTGTAAACTTTCTTGTAAAATCTTAATTAGATTGTTTCAGTCTCTATCTCCATGTATCTGTGTGTCTATTTTCTAGTGGTTAAACCATGTTAGTGGTTAATCGAGTTTATCAGACTCAGTCTGATTCTCTGTTTGTCTGCAGATTAAGCAAAAGGAGAATGACATGGCCCTGAAGTACTATCTGAAGGTAGTGAAGTCTGTAGAGGAGCTGAGCTGGGAACAGAGACAGTTCACTTTGGTCAAAGGCCTCCTGGCTGGCAACGTTTTTGACTGGGGAGCCAAAGCTGTGTCAGAGTGAGTGTACTGATGAGTATGCTAGAAGATTTTTATTAATTTTTTATTTATCATTGGCTTTATTCTTACCTTTTAATTGTTCTTTAGCATGCTTGAGTCAGATCCAGAGTTTGGGTTTGAACAAGCAAAACAGCAATTACAAGGTATGAAAACTTATTTTAAACTATTAAAATTATATAATAATAATGTATTATTTGTTCTGTCTATATTTCTATCTATATCTAATCGAAATACATTTCTTATTCCCAGAGAGGCCATGGCTTGTGGATGCCTACAACCAGTGGCTTGAGAGACTGAAGGTCAGATCTTAAATCGACAATGACTTTAACAGTCCTCTCAAATGCTATATTGAACTTCATGCATTAAGCTGCATTCATGCACTCTGTCCTAACCTGGTGTGATGTAATAATTTCTCTTCAATTTTAACCCTAAAAAGGCCAAGACCATAAAGAGACATTAGAAAATGAATTTTCGCATCACACAACTTAAACTTAACTTTTTATTTTTAATTTTAATGTTTGAATACGTCATCCCTTTGAGGGTATAAAATAAAATCCCTATAAACCTTAATAGAAATTAAACTCTTTATTCTTTCAATTTGAGTCAAACATAGACAAATAGAAATACTCTGCAAAATATCTGAATAACAAAAAAGCTTAAAAGTTAAACAATACATTTCAGTTTGGCAAGATGTTCAGGAAAAGCCCAACTATTAAAATCCACACAGGTTTATGTAAAAATAACACATTAACTAATGTAGGTAAGAATAAATTACAGAAATGATCTTCTCTGCTGAATAAAGCCATGTCAGATCGCGCTGTTCTTCTGAGGTAAATTCCTCAGCAGGCCTTCTTTCAAAAATGGTGAAAAAAATGTTTTATCTATTTTTTTTATATATATATATATATATATATATATATATATATATATATATATATATATATATATATATATATATATATATATATATATATATATAGGTGAGGGCGTTTGCTCGCAGGTGACTGCATATAATGAGCTCAGATACGGGAAAGACTGTACCTCAGTTTCATACAGATTACATAATCAGATAATATTTGTTTTCGATTTGAATTCGTTCATTTTAAAAGTAGACACTTCAAGCTTTCAGATACGGGAAGGACGATACCTTGCTTAAGTTTCATACAGATTACATAATCAGGAATATTCTTTTTTGATTTTAATTCGTTCATTTTAAAAGTAGACACTTCAAGCTTTTTAGATTCTATTGATTTTAGTCTTATATGTATCTGAGTATTTAAGGTTTCTCTGTGAATCAGGAAAGCCGGCACGCGGAGGGTTAAAGCTGCTGCATTCAATTTTATCTTTAGACGGTAAATTTAGATTTCAAATTCAATGAAATTCAAAAACAGGATTAATTTTTTTTTATTTATTTTTTTTTTTTTTTATGTACTTTTAATTGTAGATATAGAGGAATTATGGATGAATTAAAAACAAAACATTAGATATCTGCATTGATTTAAGCCAAAACTAATAGTTCCAAAAAAATCCAGTTCACTGTAAAAGGTAATCTGTAAAACCGATATGTCATTATGCTTCTACTTAACCATCAACATTAGCACGATGGTCAGAGCAAATTTATGTTAACAAACATTTTGTCCGAGATCCTTTTAGGTGCACATAAATGTGTGAATTATATTAGTAATTATTAGTAAACCTGCCAATTGTGTGGGTTGAATATTTTTTCTGATGACTCTATTATGTTCTTACAGACTGTGATAATGTGCTGCTTTGCAGTATATTTATTTACTAATGTTAACAAAACAAATTGCTTGTTGAAAACTGTCTTGGAATTTGAAAGTGGAGTTTGTAACTTTTTAAATGTTCCTGTTGCATCTAATGTCTACCCTGGCCTGTTTTTAAACCTTACAAAAAACATATATTTTGCATCTGTTTTAGGACATTGTTTCATTTAACGTTTTGTTTGAAAGCATGTTAAACAATCTACAAAGTCTTCCTGGTCTTGATTGAAAGCGTACCTACTGGCTTTCTTTTACAGGGTCCTCCTCATAAATGTGCATTATTTTTCGTAGATAATAGTGGAATAGACATTATTCTTGGGGTTTTCCCTTTCATTAGAGAACTTCTCATCAGAGGCACAGAGGTAAGTGGACAACAATACACAATTATTAAAAATCTAATTATTGAGTCTTTTATAGTGTGCTATATGTGATTATAGTTACATGTGCGATTATTTCGGCTTTTAGGTTGTTCTTGCCAGTAACTCAGGCCCTGCCCTCAATGATGTGACTAACAGTGAGCTGCAGATCCTAACGGAGAGAATAGCTGCCATGGACCCTGTCATTCAGTGAGTGCTCACCCTCTTTACAGGGGTGAAATAAAATTGTCTAGGAGTTGGGAATTGAAAATCAATTCCAATTACAGAATCGGATACTTAAGGTCAGAAATCGAAATCAAATTTCAATTCCACCTATCAATTCCCGTGTGCACATCTTTTTTTAGGTGGTGAAAAGGGGCTGTTAAAAATGTATGTCTTTGAATCATTCATTCAAGAGATTAATTCAAAAAATCTTGAATGAGTCATTGAATCATTCCATTCATAAGTTCCACGAGATTTTTAGTTGTCTAATATTTTTCTTCAGAATTGTGAAAGAACTACAAACTCCATTTAAAAAAAAAAAAAAAGTCTCAATTTATCCAGAATCGTGCCATTCTAATTTTCACACAAACAGCTCTTAATTGAGTCCAGCTTTTATGTAGCCGGCTGATTTTTGTTCATGGTATTCAGCAGCAATTAAATGTTTTGCAAAAAGAGACACATAATAAATATGCTTGATATCTAAATGTTTGACTTAAATTTTTTTTTTTTACCACATTAGAATCAAAACTGGGAATCGATAAGCAGAATCCGAATTGAAATTGATCAAATTCAAACGATACCCAACCCTAGTAGTCTCTCACCTATGTAGAATGTAAATATGAATATAGATAATGTCACATGACAACTGCAGCGTTTGTGCACATGTATGGAAGGATATTCTGAACAATTTCCAAAAGGAATTGCAAAATGTATTTTCACTTGCGTTTTCCAAATGTGGATGCATAAATTGTTACATAATCCAAATGCAATTGCAAATCTTGCATTACGTATGCAATGCAATATCGCGAATGCATAGTGACTTCCAAATTTCAAATGGAAAAGCAAAGTCCATTTGCAACTGTATTTCCCATGTCTTACGAGTTATGAGCCTGTCATATTTAAATAGCAATATTAATTACCATGTCTGCTTTTCTACTTTCTCTGTGTTGTGCATGTAACCTGCCAAAACTCAAAAGGAATCACAATTCCTTTAGCATCTGAATTTCTGATGTGTTCACTCACGTGCATCAGTCGGAGTGTAAACAGTGAGAGATATTGAGGTGAAAAGCGTTTGGTAAATGGTGAATATTGACCTATTGTAAGTAAAAATAAAAAATAAAAAAAATGTTGTTTTCAGAGGACCAAACTGAACAAAAATGTGCAATAGGGTAGAAGATTGTGTACAACAGATTTTGCAGCAAAGTTTTGATCTGTTATGGTAATAATTTAGAGGCCATGGAATGTTGTGTATCAAAAATATTATACAGTAGGCTTTAAAGAGGTTTCTTTGAAAAATAAGTGTTGTGAACCAATACACCCTTATTTTTTACATCATGCTGAAGTAACAGTAACAGAAGGTTGAACATGTTTCTATTTTCTATTTTTCAGCACTGCACTCAAAGAGGACAGACTCGCTTTGGTGCAGAATGGTTCTAGTTCTCCTTGTTTAGACCTGAGGTATAATGTTTTCTGTCTGTATTTTCATTTATTGGAGTGAAACAGAGAGCCAATGCAATGCGAGTTCCCTCTGCTTAAAACCATGGTCTCTCCCTTTGTTATTCATTCTTCAGTCGCCTGGACAAAGCCCTGGCCACAGTCGTCAGGGAGCGTGGCACAGATCTGGTGATCATTGAAGGAATGGGTCGGGCCATCCACACCAACTACTACGCCATGCTCAGCTGCGAGAGCCTTAAACTAGCCGTCATAAAGAACTCCTGGCTGGCCGAGCGTCTTGGAGGCAAGATCTTCAGTGTAGTCTTCAAATACGAGGTCCCTTCCAAAGCTTAAGGGCAACATTAGGGAAATTAAAAGAGGCTTTTAGAGCTAAAATGGCTAGTGCTGAAAGGAAATTGCACTACCAAGGGTGCTTTTTCCTGAGATTGACATAAGGATTGTATTTGGGGTTTTCTTTTGCTTATGCTTCCTTTTTTTTTTTTTTTTTTTTCAAAATCAATAATAAGGGGGCAGTCGTGTGTGCCTGCTCTGAAATTGAATGTGCACGTCTGCTGTAGCCTCCCTCATAACAATTGGATGACAGCTGTAGGGGCTTTTTCTTTTGATGAGATTGAATTTGATTGTTCTCAGACCAGATTCGGTTGCTGATGGATACTCCGTTGGATTCAGGATGGATTGGAATGACAAATACAACATTTATGAACGGTTTTCAAATTGAATTAGTCCTAGAAATGAGGTCTTATGCTTTTCTCCTGCTGGATTTAACAATATATTTAAATGTATAAACCTCTGTTTATTAAATGTGGGTCTTTCTTTTGAAACATTGAAAACATAGCAGATTTATTTTTTTCCCTCTCAGTTAGTCTTTTCAAATGAGCATATTTAGTGTATTTCCATTTTTGTCCTGCTTTCAAATGAAGCTGGTATGTTTCTAATTTCACTCACTGCGTTTGTTACTGCCATACTGAATCATATCTCATTCAGCTGGCATTTAATGACTAGTACCTCTGTTCCCATGACAACATTTCATAGAGACAATGATTTTGTTCTTTTAATACATTAGCAATGGTGACCCAACAGAAGTGAATAACAAAAGCTTCTTGAACAAAATAGAAACTTGGCCTTTGAGTAAGTTTATGGGTTCTGATAGTTTTTTTGTTCTTTGTTTTGTTTTTTATGGCCACTGTCCAGATGATAAAAAGTGGTGTAACTATTGGGACATACTCAAATATAAAGAGACAAAAGGCAGTTTTTATAATGGGTTATGTAACCATTAACACTAGATGTCAGTATTGTATTATAATTGGTCCAAAACAGTTACATTTCTTGCTGAAGGCAGATAGTATTGTGACTTTTTTATTTTTTATTTAAATTATTTGTCAGGTGCTCAGTAGGAAAAATGAGAGGGAACGGAGTCTGCAATGCCTGCTTCAGATATTGCACCATTATAATGTAATGCATTTGTCCTCAAGTCTGATGGAGCTCTCACTTTGTACCATCTGTGGAAATCTTTGTAATCTAAAATCCATTTCGGGGCTCTACAACACAGCATTGCCTCACTATCACAGCTCTTTCTGATTGAGAGAGAGAGACCGACAGTTTGTGTGAGGGTTTGCGTGAATAAGAAAAATCTGCGAATGTATAAAACGATTAGTTTGTGAGGACTAAACTTTAAAGCACAGTATTTCAGGGCTCTGTTATAGAGTAAGAAGCACGTTAACTGCTTTTTTCATTCTGATTGATTGGTTGGTTCTCTTCATGTATCTTTTGTGTATGTATTGCGTACATGTGGTCCAGAAAAACAAAATGTTCATGCAGATTGACAGGATAAAATGTAAGTTCAGTATTTTAAACCGTGTGTACGACGACATTCTGACTAAAGGTTTTATACTAATGGTCTAGAATATGTACCTTCAGGAGTCATTCATTTGGGTGGTGATTTGAAATATGCTTGTCACAGAAGTCGAGAAAACAAGGATCTCAAACTAAAGCTGATTGTACAGTCCTCATTTATTATTTGGCCAAATGTACTTTACTAATGCATTAACTGTGCAATTTTGTAAAATCAGTTGTAAATATAACGCAAACTTGTACATAGAATGTACTGTTTATTTGCAAATCTTGATGCACTCTCGAGATTTTAGAAAAAAATATGCTCACTTGACAATCATATATAATTGTATGTCAAATATATTTTACACTGTCTTCACTCAGCTCGGATGTCTTATTTCTGCATTTGTATTACTTTTACAAAATAAGGATTTGGCAGAGCACTGGTTAAACATCTATGCTATCTTGCAATAAATCTGATTTATAGGTTACTAGCAAAACATTTATCTCATAATAAATGCATATAGGGTACACTTTATTCTGTGTCCTTGTTACAGTATAATTATACATTTAAGTACTGCGTAATATTAAATAACTACATGTACTTGTTTTATGGTTAAGGTTAGGATTAGGGCTTGGTTTAGGGTTACTTGCATGTAATTATGCATAATTAATTGTGATTATAAGAGTAAGTACATATAACGTGTAACAAGGACACCTTACAATAAAGTGTTGCCAAAAAAAGCTGTGATGGCTGCTAGTAGAGAAAGTTTTTACAGGAAAAATGTGTAATTACAACATCTACCAACAGGGGCTTGATGGACCAAGCTAACCAGCAAAATCTAAACCTCTTGTCCTCCTCATGAATCACATGACCAGCCAGGTAATAATTATTTGAGCTTGGTAAGACCTGTGAATAAGGACATTAATACAATGTACAAACACTGAAAATTATTATTTTTATAGAAAGAACAGCATCTTCACTGCGATGCAGTTGCAGTCTTTTGAGAAGCTTTTGTTTAGTACTGCACAGGGTGTTTCCACATATAGTGATATATCACTATTAGATATGATTTAGTATTGTTTGCTAAATGGAACCTCTACCTTGTGGTCCGCTGACTTCTGTAAGTTATCCATTTTTAAATATAAATGAATAATATATGTTACAGTTGTTTTAAAAAGGAAAGTGAGAAAACAATTAGTTAATGCAAGCAACATATAATAATAGGCCTAAATGTATTACCTTTCACTGAATTTGTTTAGTTTACAAGGTTTATAATTAAACATAAACGTTCCCTGTTTTGAGTGCTGTTGCTGGTCCCCTTTTCATTTTTACTTCTGAGCAGATGTGTGGGAATGCATGTGTGTTTAATATTCTCTCCTGTCGGATAATCAGCTGATTTTTCTCTCATCACTGACATCAGACTTCACAGCGGCGCGCGTTCAGGGAGCGCGCTCGGCTTCCAGAGCCAGAGACAGTTCATCTGCTTCTCAACGGAATAACACACGGTGAGTGCTTCTCTTATACTCGTTCTCAAGCTTTAGCAAAAAGACAACTTTTGCATCTTCTTCCTATTCTATCCTTATCACCTTTCATTTGCATTATTTTTAAATCTCAAATTATGGTTCTCTCATAAAAACTGTATTTATAACAGCTTTCTTTTGAAAACTTGACAACTAAGCATAGTCATGTTTGTCTATGCAGGATACACCCCGTAAGCAATCGCACTTTATATACTTAAATGATATATAAGCAATTTCCTTTTTCGTAAAATGTCCATGTTATTTTATGAGGAGGAATAGAGAATGTATGAGAGTGCGTCTGTGCGCGCGCACCTGTGAGTGCACACGCTCGATCATATCTGGATGTTCATAATTGTGTGTCTTGAATTGAGTGGGCAGCTGAGTTTGAAAGCATGCAATTATATATGAATTTCAGTTAGACTCCAAATAAGGCTCTTTCATCTTCTGCACACACAAAACTATATATATATATATATATTTTTAGAAATAAAAAGAATGTAAAATTATATAGTAATAACCTAAGTAAGTTGCCTTATCACATGCAGTGTGTGTGTTTGTAAATGATCCATTCAGTCAGAGGTTCTTTAAAGAACCATCTCTTTCTTACCTTTTTATAATCTGAAGAACCTTCTTTCGCCACAAAGAACCTTTTTGTGAAACCTTTTTGTCAAAGTTTCTTTATGGAACCATTCAGACAAAAAAGGTTCTTCTATGGCATCGTGAAGCACCTTTACTTTTAAGTGTGTATAATTTAAATTCTTTTACAGTCAAATATTGTTGCAATTATAAATTTGATCATTTATATGTCCTTTATTTGGCCACAGTTGCTGGAATGTGGTTAGTTTTTAGGAACTTTAAGTCATCATGTGGTCTTCTATTGTGTCAGTCCATTTTATAGTAATAAACAGATTTAAATAGATCAAATAGGTAGATATAATTAACATGATATAATTTAATGACATGTACAGTTAGGTACTGCAACATATACAGGAACAAAAATGCCGTCCAATAGCATAATCACCACCATCAACCACAGATTGCAGGTTTCTACCTAAATGTAACAAAAATAATTTTTACAGTCCTGCAAAACTGTGATTCTGTGTTCATTTAAGTCCCAATAAATGCTTGAATCTCATGTGGGCTGTATTGTCATACTAACACGTAAATATTCTTATTTATATGATATTCTCGGTCATACGTTTTCATCATTTGGTACAATTATTTTTAACTTTAATGTTTTCAGCATTAGTGTAAACCTAAAGTGGCGTTCTAATTACAGAGCCACACTCTTAAAGAATGATGTTTTTAAAGATGACACTTTATTGATCATGCCATACAGTGGTATCAAGACATTGACTGCACAATGCTGGATGAATGTCAAAGAAGTCTGAATGACTGATTCTTAGAGGGTGATTGTTAAGAGAGAGCAGACGCTCCAAATTTAGACCATCCCTAAAACACTTCCAATCGTTTCAGCTATTAAGAGACCCCAAAGCAGATCAATAAAGACCTTTGTGTGATTTGTTCTCCAGCCTCCATCTCCTGCTGGCTAACTGGGAATCAGTCTGGAGACAGCTGGTCTATTGCTTAACAAATGAGGCACTGTCTTTCTCTCCCGCTTATCTTGTACGGAAACTGCTTTGACGTTTCCGTGTGGACTAGTTTTACGGTTGATGTCATATGGCGTGGTTCTCCACGTTCTCTTCTTTTTGTTGTCTTGACACCTCACAACATGCCTATAAAGACTGCGTGGCCGCTCAGTAGTGTGTGCTTGTGTGTCTGACTGTTCTTGGGACAGGATGAAGGAGGTTTCCCTGCTGTGAGGATGAGGAGCATTCTGCCAGGATGCTCAGCTAGAAGATAAGGAGACACATTGCAGGGAGCCAGTTGTGATACGGCGAAACAAAAGCGATATTTGATGGAGCACCACATGTGTTGTAAACAGTCATTGGAGACAGGATCTCTCTCTATCTTTCCCTCAGCTCTCTTGGCACCAGATGGATCCTCCTTATGGCAGTTTTAACACTTAGCCTGTTGTTACACGTTTTGTGTCCTTGACACTTTTAGAGCTGCCAAAACGAACAATGTGAGGTGTGAAATTGCTGAAACTGTTGTGTAGATGGGTTTATTTCCATCTTTTGAAGCAGTGTTTTATTTTGTCATTTTAGGAGGCTTAATCTTAATGTTTCAGCCAACCTTATCACAGATTATCAGAGCAAGATTGAAACGATGCAATTTGCAAAGCGAAGCGCTTGTTTATTCCCTCTGATTGATCTTAGTCACATATAATGTACTTATACAGACTGACACACCAGCAGTGCAATATCTGACTTCCATTTAAAAAGAAATTGTGACAAAGCAATACCCTTTACATGACATTGTACTTATGATATTTGTATAACATTGATATTATTGGTGCCTGTTTTTCTGTCTTACCACATTTAGCCCAAAGATTATGGTTGGTTTGATACTAAATCAATATCTCAATACAAGGCAAACTGTTAAATATGCATGATAATGGACACAATTACAAATCTAATGTTTTAAATGCTGTCATATAGCTAGGCATATTAAGTTCATCTTTAAATCAGGGTCATAGAATGAACAACTAATGACCTTAAATAACTCGGGAATATAACAAATATATATCAATGTATAATCAAATTATCAAGGTGTATCTCAGCATATTTTCCAGTTATATTCCAGAACTTAAAATATATTTTAATGAAAGAGAAAACAACAAAGAATACAATAAACAATTAGCTCAAATGCACTCAAATTAGACAGAATGCCAAACTCCAGCATTTGCTTTCATGTCCTTTCATTTTGCATGAAGTGCTGAACTGTGCTAAACAGAAGCTTATTGTTATCAACATGCAAACATGAAATCAAATACAAGTCAAGTCTCCCATGCTCTTTGCCTGAGCAGTGCTGTTTATTAGACAGCAAGGCAGAATATTGTAACAGAATATCTTTGATGCTTCTCAATAGTGCCACCCTTTCTTGATGGCTATGATTGTCTTCACGGTCTGGCAGATTTGGTGGGTGTGAATCTGCCGTGGGCAGCATCCCCTCATATTATTTGGAGTGCAGCTAATTGCATCTACACACCAAACATGACCCAATCCTAAACATCATAACTAAGGTAGACCTACATATGATTCCCGGAATAGAAAGTAATTAGCTGATATTGACTGAGAAAATGTTCTCTGTGTCCCGTATGTGGTCTGTACTCGCCTCATTCAGCATCTGAAAACTCACAGAACGGTATAACCCTCTTAGATCTTCCAGTTGAGAAAGTATGTATAGAGAAAAAGCTTCAACCTTTCATCCTGTTGAAAAGCTTTTTTTTGTTCTTCTGCTTTCTGGAGGTAGCAGGGGTGCAACAGATGGCTTATGAAGCCCCAGATCTCAGCAGGAGGAGATGTTGAAGACCTCACAGTGGAAGCTTTCCCTCCTCTTGAGATGTCAGTGAGTTCATTAGTGAGCTCCACATTCCTTTCAAACTTTTTCACTATATCATCCAAGTCGCTTGTGGAGGCTTTTATCAGTTATTCACACAGTAGTAGGATCTGAAGTTTCTGAACACCATGTTGTGCTCACACACACCCTCTGTGGTAACTCCACCGCCTCGCTGTTTTCTTTCTGGGATTTTTTTTCATTCTCTTTCTGGGTCTGGGTCTCGTTGTCTTTTGCTGAATTTCCAGCACCATGCTGGGCTCCATGTTGTGACCCTTTGCTGAATATCTTATATCATCTAAATTTGCCTGCTGTTATTCCACAAACAGCAGAAGCACTACCACATGAATCCACGGAGACCTCTGGCTATACTTCTATGTCTTGTATCTCATATGTATGTGTCTGACACTGAAGCATGTGTTTGTTTTTGGGATACTACAGAGGACTATCTGTTGGTTATTGGAATGTGCTTCCAGGATGTGTATTTGTTTATTTCTGTTGGATGGACTGGAAATAGCAAAGAAATGACTTTTTTAAAAATATATTCAAGTTATACTTTAGCTTAGTGATTTTTAACAAACTTTTTTTGTCAGCCGAACACTTGTGGAATTAAATATTTACTTGTGCTGGAGATTTTATGCTAATATTAATATAATATTAATAAGTTAATTACATATTCACTTGTTCAAGATTTTTTTTATGTCAGTCACATGACATGCAAGTAAAGAAATAAATGATTTCAAGTGTTTTATTTAAATTTTTATAATTTATTTTAACTTTTACATTTTATGATTTAAAGAATTATTAGCATTTCATCGACTCAAACATCACTATTATTATTAATCATCACTATTATTGCTCATACTTGGGGTGATATGAACATTAAACTACTAACTGTTAACATTTACGCTAATTTAACTACTAAGTAATAACTGCTAAACTTGACATATCTCATGTTTATTTAAAATATATAAAATATAATTTATTAAAAATTATATTAAAAATATTGTGACAATGCTTCAGGCGTTACAGGATGGTATATTGGCAATATTTACAACTTTTTAAGTTATATAGTTGTTTATTAAGTAACTTATTTTAATTTTAATAAACCAATTTACTTGAAATACCAAAACCAGCTTTGGTATTTATATGATAATTCATAGTTTTTACTTGCCACAAACATAAATTTGATGTATATTTGGTAACACTTTAGAACAGAGAAGACATACTCACTATTAACTAAGAGTTTTCACTAAACAAACTCCTAATTTGCTGCTTATTAATAGTTAATAAGTTAAGTTTAGGTGTGGGGTAAAGGATCTAAAATATGGTCATGCAGAATAAGGCATTAATATGTGCTTTATACGTACTACACAACCAATATGCTAGTAATATGCATGCTTAAAAGATACTTGTTAATAGCAAGAACTGGTCCTTAAAAAAAAGTGTTACCTTTTTTTCTTTTTCCTCTTTTCATTTTTTGACCAGCAAT
The DNA here is from genome assembly GCF_936440315.1 of Barbus barbus. Lineage (NCBI taxonomy): Eukaryota > Metazoa > Chordata > Actinopteri > Cypriniformes > Cyprinidae > Barbus > Barbus barbus. The sequence continues at coordinate 23,952,194 of NC_136763.1, read as the reverse complement.
GTCCTAGCAACCATCCTGAACAACCACATAACAACATGATAATAAACACCCAGAACACCTAGCATGTTGCTGAATAAACCACTCAGAAGAACATCTTAGGATAGTAACACATTTGTAATCACAAAGAACACAATGGTACTCACATTTTCTGGGTCAAACATACAGCATTCTCCTGAAAAGGTTAAAAAAAAAAAAAAAAAAAAAAAGCAGCAGTGATTATTAGTACTGAGCTATTTCTTACTGTCACAGTAAAAATTTATGTTGCAGATTTATCAAAAAAATTATGTTTACTCTCTTGTTTTGATAAAGGCCAAAATCTAGAAATCACATTTTGATAAACAGCCATTGTAGAACAAATAGGCAACATTTTAGCCAATGGCTGTATTATTGATTTTGCATAGCCCAGCATCTTTATAAATCGTGCACTGGACACATTATGTTCCCCACCCCCCTCTTGTCATCTCACCTTAAGCCTGAGCCCTGGGCATATTGTCATGTCATGCCAGATGTTCTATGTTATCCATGGCTCCTATTTAAATAGTGTGTGGTCTTTGTGGGTGAGGTCCTACCAAGCCCAGCAGGGTGCATGGCTCCCAGACTTCATTTCATCCCATCATTCAGCTCCCTCAAAGCTCCACCTGTTAGTCACATGACAGTAGGCAGTTTTTGTATGGGATCAGCATGAACTCAGATCACCCAGAGCCTTCATTTATAAAGATTTTCAGGAATCTTAGAAGCGTCCAAACATTTTGGGTTATTTGTTTGTTTACACTGCTTTTTGGTATCTTTACTGTTGTTTATTGTGTGGTGGATGAGAGACTAATGAACTACTAACGAACACACTTGTCATACTAACAAAGTCTACGGGGGAGTGCCCATACTGAATAGAGACCAGCAATTGTGTGGAGACTAAAGCTCAGCGGTCGCTCTAAACTTTCTCCGGTTGTGAAAAGCACACAGTGCATACAACTGACTGATACAGCCCAAAGCAGTCAGTGTGTGTCCCAAATGAAGCGCCTGCAATCTTGATGCAAATTTCCTGTGGCAGGAGTTTTGCTACCCAGCCTCATATGCAATTTCTTTCGCTCGGTCTTTGTGGATGGGTTCTTAAATGGCCCGCAATGAAGTTCCCTAGCTAGCAACCCTACACAACGATCTCTGCAGGGTGTGAGGTGCATTTGTGTCCACATGAGCTCAATACCCCATCCCCATTGATTTATCATACGCTGTTGTCTTCACAGAGCGGAATGGCTGCCTGAGCGGGTTGCCAGGTTGATGAACTACCCCGCCCACATTAAAGAAAGTCTCAGAGAGACCTAAATACGTTAATGCTGACACCAACACAATGTAAGCACTCACCCCTAAGCCCATAAAAGCATGGCCAATAACTCAATACAAGCACTAATTGATACTAATGCTAATGGTAGCACAATGCTAAAACCTGTATGTACACTGCCTTATCTCTGGATTAGAGTATGTAGCAAAAATGTCATAAACCTTGCTTTGTGTGCAAGACATTTTTTAATCTGATTGCGAAAGTGAAAGATGGATAATATAAACCATGGCATATCAAACGCTCCTCATTACCGCCCAGTACCAAACCCTTCTCATTAAATTCTGCTTTATTTCATTGAACTTGATTCATTACCTAAATCACAGCACTGAGATACCAATTATAAGGCAATAATGGTGAGTGATGGAGCTGCAATTTAAGTTTTGCCATCTTAATGTGCTCTCCAGTTGCAAAGCAATGAAGAGTAATGTTCTCCTCTGATAATTTTACTTGCATCTTAAAGGCGGCAGTAAGAATTTTGGATGTACTGTACGGAATCAGGATGATCCTTTATTCATCCAGCCCAAATTAATTATAGGTGTACTTATTCATTTCCTATTGAATACATTTGGCAGATAAAGAAATAGTATTTTTGTGAAATACATGATGCATACTCACATATCCAGTCCAGTCATATCTAGAATGTTGAGATTAAGTAATCTGACGTCTGAGGTATTGTATACTATTAATACAAATAATAAAAATAATTTTACTTTCTTAGTGGAAAAGTAAAATGTTGCTGTAACATCAATTAAACAAGCTGTGACACAAAATATTTGGTCCATAAAACAGCTACGTAGCCTCAATCTGACATGATCGGAAGAGAGATTTTGGCAAAGCTCTGTGTTTCAGAAGACAGCCATGCACCAGAATGAAACATATGTAAAATGTTCCATTTGTGAAACGTAAACAATTTTCTGTGCTTTTTAGTAGGGCAGTCGTGGCCTAATGGATAGAGAGTTGGACTTGCAACCCGAAGGTCGTGGGTTCGAGTCTCAGGTCCGGCAGGGATTGTAGGTGGGGGAGTGAATAACCAACACTCTCTCCACCCTCATTGGCTGCCCACTGCTCCGGGTGTATGTTCACTACTGAGTGTACACTTGGATGGGTTAAATGCAGAGCACAAATTCTGAATATGGGTCACCATACTTGGCCACACACCACTTCCCTTCCCCCCTTCTGAATAAGAGCATCAGGTAGATATCTTCTCAATTTTACATCTGATGCATGAATATGATGCCTAAACAGTCTTACTACCTACAAGGAATCTTTTAGCGCAAAGTGATTTTCATTTGGAATAAAATGACAGTTGGGCAGTATATTTCTTGCTCTTTTTCTCACTTGCCGATAACATTCACAAGTATACATTTTATCAGTTCATGCATTCCCTGGGTATCAAACCCATGACACTGGCATTTCTTGCACCTTGATCTGCGCTTTGAGCATGGTTGTCACTAGTGGAAATGTGGTTTGGTCACACAAGCCTGAAACCTCATAAACTGGCTAAATTTTTATTTTCGGGTTTCAGTGCAATACCTCCTCTACAATATAAAGAAGGCATATAAATGCAACCCACAAGTCATTATTGCGGACATTCTTGTAAATACAATGACTTGAAGCCATCAAGAATAGCCTTGCTCCATCATTATAAACATGACAAAGAAATCAGAAATCTAAAGACATCTTATATGTAAAATTAGCATGTTTGTATCAGTAACACTGGTTACTGGATGGATGTCTGCCGTTTGAGGTAGCATGAGCAGCTCTCAGGGACAAAAGACAGAGTAAAGGGGCCAGATTTACTGAGGGGAGCATCTGAGGATGAGAGCAGACCTCGGATGATCAACGTAAGACCCATGTCACTGATTTGCATGGTGAGATGCATGGTGAGAACCTCCTCATAAGCTTAACTTTGATATACCACCTGAGGAAAGATTCTTCCTTTGGATCCTCTTATTCTTGGCCTATGGGAATCCAAACCTGATATTTAGTCTGGCAAGTTTTCTCAACACATTTAGGTTGCCTTTGAGCTCTTGTTTATTTCATGTCAAAGCAAAGCAAAGACATTATTTAAATATGAAAGTATTTTTCTGGGTGTAACGCGATGCTCTGGTTTGTGATGTAATGGTTTAAAATTCAAAAGTTTCCTTAAGTCCTCAAAATTTGTCAGATTTTTTCAGTGTTTATTAATTTAAGCTTTGCTAACTAATATAAGTTTTAATAAACATTATTATCTGGGCATATTGGCTATAACATCCAAACTTCTTGGATACATGGCCAAACAGTGAGATGCAAACTGGATGTTATAAATGTTTGTCTATCTGCCAGTTTATAAATTATGGTTAACCTATTAATTTATTCAATAATATATTAAAAATGTAATTCATACATACACCAAAAATTATTTTAACATGATGAGCATGTTTTTAATTTTTGAAATAATAGTAATGATTTTTTGGGGGGTTGGGGGACATTCTTAATATTTTAAATATTAATGAAATTTAAGTATTCATAATATTGCCAAATGAATGTGGTGCAACAAAGAAACGGTTCAAACAACAGAAAAAAAGGAAATGATATCAAAGAGGAACCCAGCAGACCCTCATGGCTGTGTACTAAGCTCTATAAGTATCAAATCATTTACAACCACACTGACCTTAGTTCTTGTTGTAAAATGTGGTCACACTTTAGTTTAGGGACCAATTCTCTCTATTAACTACTTGTATGCATATTACTAGCATATTGGCTGCTTAGTAGTAGTTATAAAGCATATATTCTGTATGGCCATATTCTACGTCCCTTAATCCTACCCTGTGTCTAAACCTAACAACTACCTTACTAACTATTCATAAGCAGTACTTAGGAGTTTATTGAGGCAAAAGTCATAGTTAATAGTTAGTTAATAGTGAGAAATGGACCTTAAAATAAAGTGTGACCTAAATGTCATGTGTTGTTGATGATATATAGGAATTATCATATATGGAAATTTTTTTTTATAAGCATTTCTCAAAATAATAATAAAGTTGTGTATACTTACAAAGTGCAAAAGTATAAAAGTCTGACCTGATCTTGCCCTAAACAACAGGTGGCGCTGTGTTTGAAGATGGCGGCTCCCGGCTTTTGTCGTCTCTTGGCTGTGCTCCTCATCACACTGTCCCATACCTCGTACAGCTCTGAGATCCCATCTGAAAATGCCAAAAAGAGTGTGACCCAGTCTTCCACCTCTGACTCCAAGCAAGACCAAGATATGGGACTTCTGGGTGGCAGCCAACGACGGAGACACTGGCCACGTAAAGACAAGGATAGTGTTGGGCTTCACTCGCAAAGGCCTCTGGATCGACTGGAGGATGACGAGACAAGTCTGGAGGGTCTGAGCCCTGTAAGGCTGGATATGGGGCCTGGGGACAGTATGAGGGTGGAGGTTCATGAAGAGGTGAGGGGGCCTGCTCATATGCGGCGGGGCAATCATCCACCGGAGGGAGAGCTCAATCGTAAAGGCAGGAGACATGGCCATGGGCATCAGGCTGATCACAGAAAGCAGGGAGGCAAAAGAGACAAAGGTCGAGCCAAAGGTAATTGAGATTTGCTGAATTTTTTACATTGCAATTTGCAATATGGTAAGCATTTTATTTAATGAAAAACCATCGCCCATATTTCTGTTTGCTTAAACATCTTTGCAAAAAGGACAAAGGAATCACACTGGTGCCATTGGCAATAGTTGTTTTTTAAGGGTTCAGACTTTACAAGAATCAACTAAGACCTCTTTTGGTTATCACAAAAATTGCTAATTACTAAAAATGGTTATTACTAATTATGTTATTAAAAATGGTTATGCTAATTACTATATATATATATATATATATATATATATATATATACACACACACACACACACACACACACACATTTTTGGCAATTATGTAAATATAAATAAACACAGTGTCATGCTTCACTCTGAAAAATCCACTGCATCAGACTAAATCGCATCCGTTCATTTATTAATCACACAAAGCCATAACGAAATTTAAGTTTTATACAGTACAGACCTATTTTTCAATCTCTGCATTTTTTCATACATTGAAAGCTTATAGTAGTCAATGACTGTCAAGTTAGTCAATGCTTGTGTACTACTTTTAAAGTCAGCTGAAGTTGTATGAGAAAATGGCCAAAAAGTTGTTATCCACAGGAATGACACACAACATGTAATTACACACTTAAGTGGTAATATAGCACCCAAAACTACTTTCATGATGCTTTTTGGAGCTTGCCAGCACCTTTTCACAATATTTTATAACTATTTAAAGAGCAGATATTCTTCTAAATGTCTCATTTGTGTTCCACAGAAGAAAGAAACTCTAGTTTGGAACAAAACTAGAAAGTAAATGAGGACAGAATTGTTTTTTGATTTTTGGGGTGAAGTGTATACATTTATATTTGCAGAGTGACATTTCTAAACTTTCCCTGCTTACTGGCAGGTAGATATAGAATATTTATCCCAAGTAATTTCACATTTATTCAGCTAAGCACACATCTAGCTTCAAACCACATTCAAAGAACAAGGACTATGTACAGTATGTAGGCCTGTTACATACACTGCTTAGTTCATTACTGTCTAATTTGCTGATTTGGTGCTCAGTTATTAATAATGGTTCTTATTATGGTTCTTAAATGTCAAAAAAAATCCTACAAAATGGCGCCGCTGATGGCAGCTATTGTGCGTTGCTCCTCCGTGTTTGTATTGTTTTTGTTTGTTTTTCCTGTTTTTTGTTTTTCAAATAAGATCAGCTTTACCAGGGATGATCTGCTGAACATTCGGCAGAACACACCACAAAATCTTCTACCGGTTTTTGATTTTTCGGACGTTTTGCTGGACATTGTAGTTGGCGGAGCCATAGCTCTGGTCAAACGCTACAGGAGGCGCAGACGGGGAAAGCGAGCCGGCGCGCTCGTGAAACTTCGTCAGCGCGGATTTAGAACGGCGTTGCCTAGCATCCATCTGGCAAATCTCCGCTCTCTACCCAACAAAACGGACGAACTCCTTCTGCTCTCCCGGACAAACAAGGACTTTTCTAACTCTGCTGCTCTATGTTTCACGGAAACCTGGTTGAATGGCGACATACCGGACAGCGCGATCCATCTGCCTAATTACCAGCTGATAAGAGCAGATCGGGACACAGAATCAACGGGGAAATCGCGCGGCGGCGGGACATGCTTTTACATCAATGAGAGGTGGTGTACAGATGTAACTTTGTTAAAGAAGATGTGCTGTTCAGATCTAGAAACGCTCTTCATTAACTGCAAGCCGTTCTATTCGCCGCGGGAGTTCTGCTCGTTCATTCTCGTGAGTGTTTACATTCCACCGCAAGCGCACGTGAGCACAGCTCTACAGAAACTCGCTGATCTGATCACAGAGAGTGAACAACAACACCCGGACTCTGTTTTAATAATTCTCGGGGACTTTAATAAAGCAAATCTCTCCCGTGAACTGCCAAAATACAGACAGCATGTTACATGTCCCACCAGAGACAGTAATATATTGGATCACTGTTACACAACAATAAAGGATGCATATCACTCGGTTCCACGAGCAGCTTTAGGACTCTCTGATCACTGTTTGGTTCATCTTATTCCATCCTACAGGCAGAAACTTAAGTCTGCGCAGCCTGTATTAAGATCTGTTAAAAGATGGACTAACGAAACAGAGCGGGATTTACAAGCCTGTTTCGACCTGACTGATTGGACTGTTTTTGAAGCTGCGGCAAATGACCTGGACGAGCTCACAGAGACTGTAACATCTTATATCAGTTTCTGTGAGGACATGTGCATTCCTACCAGGACTCATCTATTCTACAACAATGACAAACCATGGTTCACTGCCAAACTCAGACAGCTCCGTCAGGCCAAAGAAGATGCTCACAGAAAGGGGGATAAAGTCTTGTACAAACAGGCCAAATACACACTGGAAAAGGAGATCAGAGTGGCAAAGAGGAATTATTCTGACAAGCTCAGGAACAAATTCTCTTCCAGCGATCCGGCTTCAGTGTGGCTAGGATTAAAGGACATCACCAGCTACAAAACACCACCCCCCAGCACTCTGGAGAATCAACACCTGGCAGACGACTTAAACGAGTTCTTTTGTCGTTTTGAACGATCACCCCACACCCGCCCAGAGAACCCCTCCACACAACCATTCACACCTCCAGCAACCCCTCTCTCCCCCACACCTACAATTCAAATCAGCGAAGACGATGTGTGCCAGGTCTTCAGGAAAAACAAAAGAAGGAAAGCACCTGGTCCAGATGGTGTGTCACCAGCCTGCCTAAAAATCTGTGCTGAGCAGCTGGCCCCCATCTTCACACAGATCTTCAATAGATCACTGGAGCTGTGTGAAGTCCCCTCATGCTTCAAACGCTCCACCATCATCCCCGTCCCAAAGAAACACAAAATTACTGGACTTAATGATTACAGACCTGTGGCACTAACGTCTGTAGCCATGAAATCATTCGAAAGACTGGTTCTGGCTCATCTGAAGGACATCACTGGACCCTTACTGGACCCCCTGCAGTTTGCCTACAGAGCAAACAGGTCTGTGGATGATGCAGTCAACATGGGACTGCACTTCATCCTGCAGCATCTGGACAGACCAGGGACTTATGTGAGGATCCTGTTTGTGGACTTCAGCTCTGCTTTTAACACCATTATCCCGGAAACCCTTCAAAATAAACTAACTCAGCTCTCCGTCCCCACCTCCGTCTGCCAGTGGATCAACAGCTTCCTGACAGACAGACAGCAGTTAGTAAAGCTTGGCAAATTCACATCCAGCACTCGAACCATCAGCACTGGAGCTCCTCAGGGCTGCGTACTCTCCCCACTGCTCTTCTCCCTCTACACCAACGACTGCACATCTAAAGACCCCTCTGTCAAGCTCCTGAAGTTCGCAGACGACACCACACTGATCGGCCTCATCCAGGACGGTGACGAGTCTGCTTACAGACAGGAGGTTAAGGAGCTGGCTGTCTGGTGCAGTCTCAACAACCTGGAGCTTAACACACTCAAAACGGTGGAGATGATCGTGGACTTCAGGAGAAACCCCCCTGCTCTCCCCCCTCTCACCATCATGAACAGCACCGTGACTGCAGTGGAGTCATTCAGATTCCTGGGCACCACCATCTCTCAGGACCTGAAGTGGGATATTCACATTGACTCCATTGTCAGGAAGGCCCAGCAGAGGTTGTACTTTCTTCGCCAGCTGAGGAAGTTCAACCTGCCACAGGACTTACTGAAACAGTTCTACTCTGCCATCATTGAATCCATCCTCTGCACCTCAATAACTGTCTGGTTCAGCTCAGCTACCAAATCTGACCTCAGAAGACTACGGAGGGTAGTCCGGACTGCTGAGCGAATCATTGGTACAACCCTCCCCACTCTCCAAGAACTGTACTTATCCAGAGTGAGCAAAAAGGCTGGTAAAATCACTCTGGACCCCTCACATCCAGCACACAACCTCTTTGAACTTTTACCATCTGGTCGACGCTACAGAGCTCTGAGCACCAGAACGACCAGACACAGGAACAGTTTCTTCCCTCAGTCAATACATCTCATGAACACTCAATAAATAAACGTAAAACACACAACTAATACATTATCCATTCACCACACTCACTTATTTTATTTTCTCATTTCTAATTTGCACATACTTGACTTGTACATACATAGTCGCCTATATTATATATTATATATTGTGTATTTCTTATTTTTTTTGCTGCTTGTACATTGGTCATTGGCTATTTCCTGTTATTTTGTTTCATTACCTGTGTCCTGTCCTGTTACTGTCCTTCTGTTGCACTGTGGAGCTTCTGTCACTACAACAAATTCCTTGTATGTGTAAACATACTTGGCCAATAAAGCTCATTCTGATTCTGATTCTGATTCTGAAAAACAGCATGATTTTTTTTATTAATAGAAAGTAAAAAAAAACTGCATTTTCTTGAAATAAATATCTAACTGTGAAACATAATACATGTTTGAATGGTAGTGTATCAGCTTTCTGTTTCAACGTTGATAATAATCAGAAACGTTTCTTGAGCGGCAAATCAGCATATTATAATGATTTCTGAAGGGTCATGTGACATTGAAGACTAGAGTGATGATGCTGAAAATTCAGCTTCAGGTAACACTTTATTTTAAGGTGTCCACAATACAGAGTAATTACCTAGTTAAGTACTTAGTAGTAGCAGTTGTACTTACATGAAACAAAATATACTTACCATTTAACTAAGTTAGGGAACAGCCTGTACTTACAAGTTTGTAATTATGTAGATGTAATAGGCAGCTACCGTTACACATATGTAACTGACCGAGTCTGTTACACAGCTACTTATGTAAGCAAAAGATTGTTACATATGTGTTGCAGACTTTATACTATGTAATTATAAAAGTAAGTACAAAGACATAAGCTACTTAAAAATAAAGTGTATCAAGATTGTACTTAAGTGTACTTCATGTGTACACTTAAGTACACTCGGTCTGTTACATTTGTGTAACAGTAGCTGCCTATTACTTCTACATAATTACAAACTGTAGTTACAGGCTGTTCCATAACTTAGTTACATGGTAAGTACATTTTATTTCATGTAAGTACAACGGCTACTACTAAGTACTTAACTAGGTAATTACTCTGTATTATGGCGCCTTAAAATAAAGTGTTACCATAATGGTTAACAGTTTTACTGTTTTGATCAAATGAATGCAGCCTTAATTGGCAAGCATAAGAGACTTAATCATAATATTCTAAACTTTTGATCAGTATAGTACATTGTGTAAAATTAAATATATTTAACGATAAAGCCCTGAGATGTTCAATAGGCATATGGAGTAGAATAACAATGGGTTCGTTTCTGTGTCTATAAGTAGCCATATGAGATGTTTGCCAGGTCTAAACTACGAATGATAATTTTTATTAAAGACCGACCATAGTTTCTCTCTCTTTTTCTCCTAGGGGATCTCTATGACCCTGAACCAGAATTAGGCTCCTTGTTGAAGGATATGAATGGATTTGGGGATGGTTTTTATACCTCCCCGCCCAATCACGACAATGCCCCACTCACTGAAGCTCCCTCCTCTCTCTTTCCCATTTTGGTAACCACGGCAATCAACGAGCATCCCCCAACACTGTCCCCAGCCTCCACCAAACCCCAGGTACCCTGGCAAGCAGAAGCGTCTTTGAATATGAAGGTCTGTTGTGTTGTTCAGAGTGTTTAATTTCTAAGATGCTGTTATTCGTATACACAGAGGACTGTCTACAAAAGCATTTTTGCATTGTTTTGCCTGGATTCCTTTTTTTTTTTTTTTGTTAAACATTTTACCAGCATCCTGATTTTATTGTTAGAAATACTTAGTCTGTAGCATTACTCTTGGGACATTTTGCTGCTTTCAGACTACGTTAAACTGCCTTGAGTCTTTTTCCACTCTGTCATTTTGTTGTTAGATCCCAGAATGAACATCTTCATTTGAACCGCACACTGTGGCAGATATAGATACTGAAATGCTGTTTGGAGCCAGTAGTGGAGGTACTTGTCATCCTTGTGGTGTGCAGCGCTTCATCACACAGATTTATTTACCTGTGCTTCTGGGCCGTGCTTATTACCGCCCGGGGCTGGATCATACACGAGTAAAATTACCCAGCTCGCTTTGCACTAGGGAGGAGGTGGAGGAGGGGAGCTGTCACCAGAGCGAGTGAGGGGTGAGATGTCGCTCGCCCATCCTCCTGCTCCTCTTTTTCACAGCCATCTGTTCTGCTCTATTCTCCTCCCTGGATATCTTTTTACCACTCCTCGTATATATTCAGATTCTCTTGAGATTCACTTGGCCTGGATACTGATATTAATAAAAACTACATTTGCATTTCCTTAAGGAAATGCAAACACTTACAAGGCAGCAAAAGAATAGTGTTTTAAAAAATAATCCAGAAAGGAAAATAAGCTGCCAGAAAGAGACACAGAGATAAACATAAGATGATACTGGTGAAAATTATTAAGTCAATAGGTGATTTCCAAATTTCAATCTTAAATAGATTAAATCTTGAGGAATCATTTATTTGATTTGATTTGATTTTAGTTATTTTTTTGTTTAGAATACCACAACAGTAATGGTCTTTTTATTTAAATTAAATAAATAAATTGATTTTTGGTAAATAAATAAAAAGAAAGAAGAACAGTGAAAGAACAAGAAAAATATATTTTTTTGTAAAGTAATCAAGTTGAACTGTTTTAAAATAATAATTTCAAAACATTCACCCATGCAATCTGCTTTGTGTGCGTAATGTGTTGAAAATAGTGAAATGCGTCTTGTCTTCTCACATTCAGTTGTGAATTATATGAATCAAATAAATGCTTATATTTAATCAAATAAATGCTTATATTATCAATTCACAACTGCAAAATTTGACCAAAAAGTGAAGCAGTTGCATTGCCATTGGTTGTAGACAGTTTGGCCATATGTGATGAATGAATGAATGAATGAATGATGCATTTATATAGATCTTTATTGTGTATTGCTGTACACCCAAAGCGCTTTACAATCATGTGGGGGTCTCTCCTCAACCACCACCAAGTGTGCAGCATCCACTTGGATGATGCGACGGCAGCCACAGGACAACGGTGCCAGTGCACTCACCACACACCAGCTACAGGTGGAGAGGAGAGAAAGTCATAAAACCAATCAAGTATATGGGGATTATTAGGATGCCGTGATAGACAAGGGCAGATAGAGGGAATTTGGCCAGGACACCGGGGTTACACCCCTACTCTTTACGAGAAGTGCCATGGGATTTATAATGACCACAGAGAGTCAGGACCTTGGTTTAACGTCTAATCCGAAAGACGGTGCTTTTTGACAGTATAGTGCCCCCATCACTATACCGGGGCGTTAGGACCCACACATACTACAGGGTGAGCACCCCCTGCTGGCCTCACTAACACCTCTTCCAACAGCAACCTAGTTTTCACCAGAGGTCTCTCATCCAGGTACTGGCCAAGCTCAACCCTGCTTAGCTTCAGTGTGCTTGGTCTTGGGCCAAAAGAAATCATGTGAATACACCAAAATAACCACACCAGAAGGTCTTCTTGAATGTAGTTCACTTTAAAATTTTGGTGTGGTTTGGAAAATGGTCTGAGGGTGCACATTGTTTTAATGTTTATTTTCGTAAAGCCACATATTGGCCTTATATTTGTTTTTAACATTAAGGTTAACCTTGCTTACAAAATGCTGGTAAAATTGGGCATTCACCAGCAAATAAGGTTGGTGTGCAAAACAGTTTTTTTTTTTTTTTTTTTTTTTACAGATTCCAACTTTACAAGTCAATTTTTTTGAAGTGGTTCAGGCTTAATTAATTGCAGAAAATTATGTAGAAGAAATGCTAAAGAATTCCAAAACATTATTGCATTTCTAACACTACAATGTCTAATGGTATACATCTGCATGGCGCAGTGGATAAGACACATGCCTTTGGTGTGAGAGACCCGGGTTCGAATCCACTGTGAGACACCAATGTGTCCCTGAGCAAGACACTTAACCCCCTAGTTGCTCCAGAGGCGTGCGACCTCTGACATATATAGCAATTGTAAGTCGCTTTGGATAAAAGCGTCAGCTAAATGAATAAATGTAAATGACATAAATTATCCAGTTCTCAAATGTGATGCAAAAGCAATTATTTTGAATAGCACACAGTTTTTTGTCCTTGTATTGCTGATGGAATGAGCAGCAGAAGTCAGTTATTACTCTGGTTAGATTCTCTCTGTCCTTCTCCTCTCCAGTCATTCAACTCCCAGAAGAGCACCGTTCTCAATGCTGTTCGCTAGCACTGCGTCAGTGCCGCTGCTAGTCCAGCCGCTGGCAAAGACACAGACTCTACAGGAGCTCACACACATATCAGCATATGATGCCAGAAGCTTTAGAGTGCAGACTTCAGTGTATACACATCTAGGAGCCAGATTTACTAACAGCTTGCACCAGCGAAAACCCTCTTTTGGTGGTTAAAAAAAACTACTGTCAGGATTTGCTAAAGACACGCAGTGAAAAATTATTAATGAAAAGTCATTTTTGTGGCTGATTTTTGAAAAATACTGTAGGTGTGAGGAGAGTATTGAAATTAATTATATATTGTGTTTACAAAAATTTGTGGTAGTCAGTTTATTGTTTTTTGGATCATGCTGTTCATTATGGAAATAAATTCACTGCATCTGTGTTTAATTTGCACAATGTCAGTAGATTCCTACTTGCAGAACTTTCCATTAGTGCTCATATGGGATATGCCTTGTTTAGTAAATCTAGCTCTTTTAGAACACAAAAGCATAGATTTTGAATGTTCATACGGCTCTATTTAGGGTTTCAATGGACATGGAAAATCCAAGGGAATTCTAGGATTGGGATTTGGAGTCATGGATATTGTATGTGAAGCCTGTCAATCCAGGTCTACTTTTATTACTTTCACATCGATTTTGTAGTCTTTCTTTCTTTCTTTCTTGCTTGATTGCTTTCTTTCTTTCTGTATTTATTTCTTGCTTGCTTGCATTTATTTGTTTAGTGCTTTTCACAGTACATAAAATTTCAAAGCAGCTTTGCGGAAGATGCATGTTTCAGTGTTACAGTGTCTATGGGATCTAATAAAAATGGAGAGCATTTCCTTAAATTTCTTACTGCTTTAATCTCTCCAACCCTTGTATTATGCTGAAGTTCTAAAATTATGTAAAAATTGACCCTAGGTGGATTTAACACAATTCACCAAAATTCGCTTTAAATTTTAAAAACTATAAAAAATTATAATAAAAAAGAAAAAAACAAGGTTTGGTTAGACAAAATGATGCTATTCTTCAGAGGATTAATTCAGCTTGTGATTGTCATGGTTATGACATATGGATAATATTTGTCAGTCTTATAGTCATCTGAGGTCTTCACATGTAAGGCTGGACTCAAATTGGAGTTGGTGCAACATCAGGAAGGGCATCTTAAGATAGAAACCAGAAAGAAAAAACATTAGCATAACTGCTGTACATGTTATTTTAGACAAAGATGATGTGCATTTGTTACAATTTCATTAGATATAACTGGAATTCTGTATTATGTGTTATGTGAATGCTTGACTAAAGAGATGTCTTTAATCTACACTGAAACTTAGAGACTTTGTCTGAGTGCCAACCATTATCAGGAAGGCTGTTCCAGAGTTTAGAAGCCAAATGTGAAAAAGCTTCTATAGTGGACTTTGATTTCCTAGAGTTTTGTGACATTAAGGAACATGATGGATTGTAATGAGATTTGATAAATACAAAGGAGCTCGACTATTTAGGGCTTCATCAGTTGCATTATTTTAAAACTAAAGCTGAATTTGAGAGGTAGCCAGTCTAGAGACGATAAAATTGGTGTGATAAGATAATATTTTCTTGACCTGGCAAGAACACTGAGCTGCATTTTGAATCAGCTTGTTTACGCATGCAGGGCAGGCAGTTTGCAATGCACTACAATAATCTAGTCTTGAAGTCATTAATGCATGGAGTAGCTTTTCTGCATCAGAAACAGATAATGTTCTGTAACTTGACAATGTTTCAAAGGTGGAAGAAGGCTGTTTTGGTAACATGGAAAATATGATTTTCAAAAAGCAATTTGCTCTCCAATATAACACCTAGATCTTTGATTATAAAGCGTGGAGTAGCATTTTGGTCTGATGACTAATAAAATGACTGGTCATCGAGCCTTTCATGTCTTTAATACACTTGTATTTAAAACTTATTTAAAAAAAATTGGACATCAAGAACCCTTTTAATTGGAATAATGGTGTGGGGCCAGACAGTTAATTGTTAATTAATATCAACATGGAGCCTATTTATGGTTTTAAATGTTAATATGCAATATTTATCAGTGTACATTTTTAAAAAAAATCTTATAAAAATATAATATCTTTCTCCACCTCTAAAGCTTCCAAAGCTGTGCATAAGGTGAAAAACAATATGGTTGTATGCAACAGGGACAAGCACAGGCTACATTCCACTAAATGCAATGCCAGACAAAGTCAGTCTCAACAGAGGAACAATCTCAAGATCATCCCATCTGGGATTTGAATTTATAAACTTTAGTTATAAGCCCAGAGCTTTATCGATTGTGATGGCATAACTGCATATTGCTTTTTGAAACATGAAGAAAATGCTTTTCGTACTAAATACAAAAAGCCTTTTGTCCAGAAGGTGGCGCTGTCATTAAACTGAGATTGTGTGTGAGCCAGGACATTGCACATTATGTCACTTCACAGAAGTTAGCAACCTGGATACTATTTAGAATTTCTTAGCTATATTTTAGTGTTGTTAGTACAGCTATCCTGTAATATAAATCAATGCAAAGTTGTTATATCACAGGTTTTGAATTTACATTTAGTCATTTGGCAGACGCTTTTATTAGCACCTTGCTTAAAAGTGACGTCAAGTGGATCACCCAGAATAAACCTTATATTTTAAACCTGTCTCATTCAGAAGTCTGGTCGAGGGAAGGCTCAAGGGGAGGTGATGCCGACTCTGGACATGGCCCTCTTTGACTGGACTGATTATGAGGATATGAAGCCTGTAGACACTTGGCCATCCAACAAAAGAAAAGGTATGAATGGACATTCTCAAGTCTAATCAATAACAGTGATTTTACAATCTGTCAGATTTGTTTCCTGCAACAGTTTTTTATTTTTATTTTTTTATTTTCAGATATTCAAGGCAAAAATCTTTGGAGTGTTTAGACCAAGATATATTGAAAGATCTGGATAAATATTTGATTTATTAGATCGGATGTAGTTCTCCCAGATCTTTAAACCTCTAAGCGTAAATAATTTGCAAACTCACAGCTGATTTCTGAATAAAAGATTTCATAGGAGGCCTGTGTCTGTCTATTTCCCCAATAAAGATAAACGTCGTGGCAAAAACAAAAGTAATGGGAACGCAACGCTTGATGCTGATGTCATTGACCCATGTGACCATCATCTCGACTGCCTCCCTGGTCAGTGCACCGCTATGATTTCACATTATAATTATCAAAGGAATAGTTCACCCAAGCATTACAAATCTGTCATTATTTACTTTTCATCATGTTGTACCAATCCTGTATGATTTTCTTTTTTACATGGAACACTGAAAGTACATTTTTTAAAAAAAAGTCTTCTGGGCACATGTATGAGCGAATGAAATTTACACTTTGAGTCTGATTTTTTCAATCAGAATAGTTCCTTCACAAATCTGAATGGGGTTCAGTGACATAACTCACTGCCTAACTAGTTTAATGTGTCGTTGAATAACTTACCCAGCTACTCAAACCGTGGTAACATTGTCCGAACCACATTGGTTTAGTCAGGAACATGTCTGGGTCATTTCACCAATAAATCAAAAGAAAAAAAAAACAGAAAGAGAAAAACAAAAAGAAATTGTATTTTGCTTTGTTCTTTTGTACTATTAGGAGTTTTTACAGTACATCAAGGCACTAAAACGCTCTCTTCTAAAACCTCTTCCATATATATATTTTATCCTAACCTGCTGTGACAAACAATAAACATTTCCAAGTTTGTATTATGACGGAATATGAAATATATAAAATCTCCTGCATATTAGCTTGCTATTTTTGCTCAAGAGCATTAAATTAACATGCCCAAAATACACTTTCTGTGTTTCACAGTAGAAAAAGTCATAGGCCTATTGGGTTAGAATTATATGAGGATGAGTATATGATGACAGAATTGACTTTTTTTTCACTTAACTGTTTATTTAATAGTGATAGTGATAGTGATAGTGAAGTGACATTCAGCAATAAATGTCTTAATATGATATGTATTAGCAAGAAATACTATAAAATACTTGCCAGTGTTTATATTTGTTGATCTTTTGCTATGACCAGGTTCCTGTTGTGACCTGAGAGAACATGAGTGCAAACCTCACAATCGCGGGCTAAACAACAAGTGTTATGATGACTGCATGTGTGAGGAGGGTGGGTATGACTTTTTTGGTTTCTTTAGAAGGTATCATAATGTAGAAAGGAATCTTATAGAACCTGTCAAGGAACATGTCTGGGTCATATAGTATTTCACTAATAAATACAGGTGCATCTCAATAAATTAGAATTTCGTGGAAAAGTTCATTTATTTCAGTAATTCAACTCAAATTGTGAAACTCGTGTATTAAATAAATTCAGTGCACACAGACTGAAGTAGTTTAAGTCTTTGGTTCTTTTAATTGTGATGATTTAGGCTCACATTTAACAAAAACCCACCAATTCACTATCTCAACAAATACACAAATTACTTAGTTAGACAGTGTTCTAAGTTATTACATGTGGGGGTTTTAGGTCCGATAATTAACACCTCTGTTTTTTCAGAATTTAGCAGTAAAAAATTACTCGTCATCCAGTTTTTTATATTGACTATGCATTCCGTTAGTTTCGATGAAATATAGAGCTGAGGATCATCAGCATAACAGTGAAAGCTAATGCCGTGTTTCCTGATGATATTTATAGGGTAGCATGTAAAGCGTGAAAGTAGTACTGACCCTAGTACTGAGCCTTGAGGTACTCCATACTGCACTTGTGATCGATATTATACCTCTTCATTCACTGCTACAAATTAATGGCGGTCAGATAAGTACTATTTGAACCATGCTAATGCACTTCCACTAATGCCAACAAAGTTTTCTAGTCTATGCATAAATATATCAAAACGTAATGTTTGATTAGTAATATGCATTGCTAAGGACTTCATTTGGACAACTTTTAAGGCTATTTTAAGCCTTTATTTTCCAGATTTTCAGATAATAAATGTAATACGAAAGATAATAAATTAATAAATGTAAATGTAAAATTCTTTAGGTCTGCGTTGTTATGCCAAGTTCCACCGCAAGAGGAGAGTGACCCGAAGACGGGGCCGCTGTGTGGAGCCAGAATCAGCCAACAGCAACCAAGGAGCCTTCATCACCATCTGACATATAGAGAGATACCCTGTGACTAATGATGGACTGAGCTTTGAAGAATGTGGGTCAACGTTAAACGTCCTCAGCCCATAGTATAAATGTACATACACTGTTCATCTGCCTGTCAGGGTTGTGCACCATTCAGACTTAAATTTAGAATGGCTTTTTAATTCTTGAATTTGAATAGAGGTAGCAATCAGATTACAGAATTGTAATTTGAAGCAGAAAGTAGAATTTTATTTTTCAGTTTGAATTAACCATGAATGTTGTCACATGTACAACATATGGGATATTTCTAGAAACACTAGATGATATCAATAACATTTTGAAATGCCACCTATTAAAATCAAATTACTTTTTTGGACCATGGAATTAATCAAAGCCAACTAATGGACCACTGAATTTTTTTCTAATATACTTTTATTATTAGTACACTTGTGTGGATAAGCTCGATATATTATGTGATTGATAGATTAAAATTTGGTCAGTGTTTTATAAAAAAATTTGAAAACAATTTGGTGATTTTTTTTTTTTTTTTGTGATGCAGGGTGGCATAATTAAAATCTAAAAAACTGCTTCTACCTACAATTTTGCAAAACTCTAAAAGCATACCTTTTACAAACAATTCATCACAACTTCCATTTGAAATGAACACTAGAGGCAGTAAAATGGCAGCCACTTTTATTTATTTTCAAAATGATTATGGGGACAGATTATCTATTAATAAACAAATATTTTTGTGTGGTTCCTTGCATAATATTATAGCATAACCTCATAACCATAAAAATGCTTTTACCACAGCACATGATTTGTAAATAAATACATTTTGACATTGGCATCACATAACCAGCTCCATATGTATGGCTTTTCTAAAGTAGTAAACTTGCTCAGTATCTCACCCGGTACAGCACTGCACTTTACGATGCAGAACGCTCAGCTATGAGTTCCATGACACACAAGATAAAACACAACCTTGGTTGGAAGTTAAACAATGCATTTACTTTATAGAAATATGTCTGTTCAAAGAAAAATTATTTGTGCATATCAGGGATTAAATAGGCAGAATTACAATAATAGTGATTAAATTGACAATGCAGTTATTTATGCTGTGTCATAAAACTTAAATTTCTAGTTTGAATTACAATTCAGTCAATTGCTCTTTCGGTTATTCAAATACCAATTCAACATTCTGACTGTGGCCAACTGAATTTTGCAATTCACACTTACGAGGAACTTAATTCCAAGGAAGCCGAATCTTAAAGTATGAATTTTGCTCAACCCTGCTGTTTGTCAAAAGTTACTTTTAAGTTCGAACATAATCATTTGTGTCTGAATGGAAGGCTTTTTCTACTGATTATTGTTATACTACTGTCAATAACTACTGCTACTCCTGTATTAATGGATATTGATTTGTTTGGTTTATTTGTAATATATGCTTTATTTATTCAAGTACCAAACAGCTTCTTTTATTGAGAGATGTTATCATTGACAGGGAATGTGCTCCTCTTTAACGACGATGGTTGAATGAGTGATTGTTACTTGTATGGGTTAGAGGGATAGCGATGGACAGAGGAGACTGAGGGAGAGATGGATGACTTGTCAGTTTAAATCACTGAGCTTGTTTATGGTCTGACACACCTCTGTGTTCCATCAACGTCTTGTTTTAACTGTTTATTAGACTTTTATGTTAGTGGGGCTGTAGATATGCTTTAGTCTTTGTAAAGTTTTTTTTCTGTCACCTTTTTTTTTTCAACTTGAAATTTCTCAAGCTCCTTAAATTGTCAATTATTTTTAACTGATACACCAGAAATAAACTTAACTAAGGACACTAGGATCCTAACAGTTTTTTTTTCTCCATCACAGATGCTCTTGAGACGATAACATACTGTGATATATTGTACATATTATTGCACATATTTAGGTCACAAAAAATATGAAGTTTCCCTACACCCTTTCAAAACTGTTCGATTAGTAAAGACAAAAGTTATGTTCTAAATGCATGGGATACACTGATGGCTTTCTACTGACTAGCTAATATGTGCAGTATACAAGAAAGCAAATTGTGCTTAGTATTGTATCCCACAATGCAACAATGATTAAACTGAAAATAATATAGGTTATTTTTTTTCTAATGCTTTTTCTTGACTCATTGGCTTTTTTATGATTGCATACTACCTTCTTACTCTTACATTTATATTCATTGCTGTTAGATGTGATATTTTCCCCAAACCAACAAAACCTGCAATCCACAGCCGATTCTAACTGTTTTATTGTTCATGTCATTCACCGTCAAGTCAAGTCCCCTTTATTTACATAGCGCCTTTAACAATACAGATTGTGTCAAAGCAGCTTTACAGTATCAAAGTATTACATAGGAAAATAGTGTGTCAATAATGCAGAAGGACAATAGTAAACATTCAATTTTCATTGAATTCAGTGATGTTATCATACAGCTCGGTTCAGTTTAAATAGTATCTGTGCAATCAAGTTGACAATATTGCTGGAAATTACAGTAAGTGTTAAAGAACACTGAAACAAATCTGAACAGGTGACTGCTCAATTGAGTTGAAATAAAATTAGCTGTGGGATGACGGTGTGTGTTATTAACTGGTTAGGGAAAAAATTAATAAAAAACATCACACTCTTAGGTCGGCCATACTGTCGTCATTTTAAATTTTGTTGTAAAATGCTGTGTTTTATCAACGCATTGACGTATTGTGACATATTGTGTGACTCATTGGTGTGCAAATTTATGTGAGATTATCCTCAGACCATGCTGGCCATATCAAGTTGAAACATCAAACCATTCTCATATAATGCATCAGTGAATTATAATGAATATAAATTATAATGTGATGAAACAATATCATCTAAAGAAGCAGGAGAAGATACAGAAGATTCATATTACTTTTGATTAGGTTTTTTTTTTTTATTGTGCTGCAAAATTCAGAATGGTTTGCAAAATTATTAGTTCGAACTGAATCGCATGATTTATCTGAACTACAGGAATATTGATATTAATTAAAAAATGCATTATCTGTATGTCTTAAAGAAAATTTTGTTAGCACAATGACACAAAATGTTGAACGCTGGTCGTAGAGCCTGGGCTTCCTCAGACAGCTTTATAATGCACGGATGTGTCCTCTAAACTGACTAATAGTCTGTGGCATCGTCTCTGTCCAGGGACTGGAGAGCTCTCTGCAGAGCAGGTGACCTTGCTTTCACTGTCTTTGTGTCCTTCTGCCTTCCTTGCTGTTTATTTATCTTCCCATTCCCTTTGTGTATTCTGAGTCACAGTTCCTTCCTGAGTATCGCTGTTTCTTGTTTTTCACCTTCAATATATTACCTGATATCGATATTTACATGGGAGAACCCAAATCAATTTTTGCCACATTAGTGCTATTTAATGGACCAGGCTAGTGCCACACAAGGCTTTTGAATGCCAGGGGCCCTTTAAAGCCACAGGCTGAAGGGCTCCAGACTGCAAAAGGAAACTCAACACTGGGGTCCTAGGTGCATACAGTCCGAGCTGACCATTGAAGCCTCCAGGCCATTCATGTACACAGTTTGTGATAATCACTGGGCCCACTGCAACTTTTAAATGAGGGTCCCTCAGAGAGTACAGTGTGAGCTGAACAACAGGGCCCCCAGGTGACTCCACACCAGACACTTAACACCAGAACTGCATGTGGGTCAATGATAAATGTCTTCCAGAAAGAAAAAATCTTATTAAAATCTAGTTTAAATTGGCTTTGAAATGTATATTTGTATTGAAATTAAAAGAAAATTGAAAATTAGAAAATATTTGTTGATTTCACCTGTTTTTTAAAGAAAAGTTTGCATATTACTTTAAATATTAAATGTTGTTCAACCATGAATGTAAAACTATTTAAAAATGTTTGAATGTTTAATATTTTTACATATTTTCCTTCTCAATATATCAATTAAATTCTTTCTTGCATCTTTCTTGATATACTGCATATGTATATATCTATATATATATATATATATATATATATATACAATCACAGCCAAAAATATCGGCACCCTTGGTAAATATGATCAAAGAAGGCTGTGAAAATGAATCTGCATTTTTAATCCTTTTGATCTTTTGTCATTTATAAGATCAAAAGGGAATTGTATATAAATAATTACGATTAATTATGATTAATTTACAATTATTTATATCGGCTGACAGTAATAACTGTCGCAGAATTAAATTGCCATCAACTGATCTGTCCGTCCAGCGAACATTCAGTGTAAATTCGTATCAACTCTAAGTAAAGGTATTTCCTTGGCCACAGAAAATACTTTCTTATTAATGCATTAGAGCATTGTAGCAAGGGTCAAAATCGTAAAGGGACATTAATTTGCAAGGCAGAAACAGAAACTGTAATTTGTGCACACAACTTTTATTAACTAAACACTAACGCAAACTAGTCTAACAAACAAACATACATACGTACAATCACTCATACATGGGGAAAGGCTAAATGATAGTTGATGGATGAAACCATCAGGAAAACCAGAGAATGCAGTTATGGAGAAAGTCATTTAACCACCTGAGTAAAACCATCAGTGCCATTTATAATGGGGTCTATAACTTATACTAAACCTCTATTTTGTTTAGTTAAATGTTATACTTGCACTGCCTTGTCCGGAATGCAGTCTCAGATGACAATCTTAATGGTTTCAAAGTTTTGGACTCCCGATCACATTCTTCCGGGTTGAAGAGTGATGAATTCCAAAAATGTTCTCAGGTAGAAATGTTCTTCCAAGTTTTGAATGGAAAAGAGCTAAGAAAGAGATCATGCTGAGGTCCAAGGAGCTTGGTTTAATGGAAAGACAAGGCCGCAAAGGCCTGGCACAAAAACGTAGAGGGTCAGAAAAAGTTCTAGCTCACATCCTCTTAGGATCTAACAAAACCGCAGACTGCCGGGCATCTCTGAAGTGGGAGCTTTATCTGCTATAGAGGTCACACCTCTGGGGTGTCAAATACCCAATGGAGTCCTGGATTTTTGGAGGAAAATTTGTATGACCCTTTGTCTCTGAACATGGTAATTTGCATAGGTAATTTGCCTGGGTTAATGCACAAACTTCTAAAGATTCTTAGGACACTAATATGTTGCATAGGTATCGACATGTAATATTCACTCTCAATTAGATCATCCGAAGACAAATTGATAGAGACTAAACATGATGCAGCTAAAGTGATATTAACTAGTGATCTATCATAAGCATGCAGAAAACAGTGTACAATACACAAAAACATATACAAGAACAGTAATAACATACACAATGACCTAAAGATATGTGTGTTCATTCAAAGAAAGGTTTTTCTATGAATTAATTAGAGAAGATTCCATTTCTCTTTCCTAAGGGGCAAAGAAGTGAGTTCCCGCATTCCGTTGAGCAATAAAACAAGTCTTATCAGAGGGGTTGCCATGGAACCAGTGGCCTGGAGTCGTTGACAGACACACCAGCACCAGTATGTGTATTGGGTGGGGGGGGTCTGTGACCATTTGTTAATCTAATAACTAATTGATTTTGTTAAATCAAATGCAAAATTGTGTCTGATTGGTCAAAATGCTACACTTTCATTAAAAAAATTTACAAAAAACTAATGTTTCATTGGATAATAGGAATTTAAAATGGGGGGAAATATCATTGTGAAATAAATGTTTTTCTCAAATACATGTTGGACACAAATATTGGCACCCCTAAAACTTCTTAAGAGTAAAATATCTCTGAAGTATACTCCCATTCATATTCACAATTTTGAGCACTCCAGGGTGATTATGAACATGAAATTATCCAGCCATGGCTTCCTGTTTCACAGAAAGATAAATAGTAGGGAAAACAAAGCCCAAATTCCCTTAATCATCCATCACAATGAGAAAAACCAAAGAATATATTTCTGATGTTCAGCAAAAGATAATTGAGCTTCACAAATTAGTGAAGTGGCTTTAAGAAAAGAGCTAGAGCAGTGAAAATTCCCATTTCCACTATCAGGGCAATAACATAAAATGTTACGAAACTGCCTGGAAGAGGATGCGTGTCTATATCGTCCTGATGCATGGTGAGAAGGAGAGTTTGAGTGGCTAAAGACTCTCCAAGGACCACAGCTGGAGAATTGCAGAAAATAGTTGAGTCTTGAGGTCAGAAAACCTTTAAAAAAAATTGTAAAACAGCCCCTACATCACCACATGTTGTTCAGGAGGGTTTCAAGAAAAATTATCCTAGCTCATCCAAAAACAAACTCCAGCATATTCAGTTATCAGACACGACTGGAACTTCAAATGGGACTGGCTTCTATGGTCAGATGAAACTAAAAAATTAGCTTTTTAGCAGCAAACACTCAAGATGGGTTTGGTGAACACAGGGATAAAAAGTACCCCATGTGTACAATTAAATATACTGCTGTATTTTTGATGTTGTGGGCCTAAATTTCTGCTGGAGGTTCTGGACATCTTGTTTAGACACATGGCATCATGGATTCTATCAAATACCAACAGATAAAAAATCAACAAGTGACTGACTCTGTTAGAAATCTTATGATGGGCCAAGTTTGGATCTTCCAACCGTGCAATAATCCAAACACAAACCTCAAAAACAACACAAAAATGGGTCACTGAGCACAAAACCAAGCTTCTGCTATGGCCATTCCAGTCCTCTGACCTGAACCCTGTAGAAAATGAGGTGAACTGAAGAGAAGAAGCACCGTCATGGAGCTGTGAATCTGAAGGATCTGGAGAGATTCTGGATGAAGGAATAGTCTCTGATCTCTTGTCAGGTGTTCTCTAACATCATCAGGCATTATAGGCTGTTAAACTGGCAAATGGAGGTTTCAAAAAGTATTGAATAAAAGGGTGCTGTTAATTGTGGCCAATGTGTATTAGAGAAAAACATTTATTTCATAATGATATTTCCCCCCCATTTTAAATTCTTATTATCCAATGAAAGGTTAGATTGTTGTGAATTTTTTTTAATAAAAGATCAAAAGGATTAACAATGCAGATTAATTTTCACAGCCTTCTTTGGCTGTATTTACCAAGGGTGTCGATATTTTTGGCCATGACTGTATATATATGAGATTGTCGGATGGAAGCCCCATCGAGGAATATGTGGCATCTCTCATCTTGTGCCCTGGAGTGATTCGGTATTGAAGACGCTTTTCTGGCTGGAGCTCAACGACAATCTTGTTGATCAGGTACCCACTGCAGCTAACTCGTATTCCCTCTCTCAGTATATAGACTGTGTTATGCTGCAGTGTGGTTCCACCCTCACGGTTGGAAATGTGGAGAGCCGTCCGCGGAGAATTCTATGCCCGCCGCTGCCGCCCGCGGCTCATTCAAGCCCGCCGGCTGTTCATGTGGCCTCACGAATCCCCGGATCCGCCATCGCCACCTGAACTCCCTGCTCCGCCATGACCACCCTGTCATAAAATTTCTTGTCATAAAAGGCTCAAATTATGGACATAAGGGTCTGCAGGGTCCTCTCTATGGTTTTATATGTGTGATTATACGTGTGTTATGTTTTCTGCAGGTTGGTCACACCACATGACTTTAATTCAATGTAAAAAAGTATTATCTACTGGATACAGAACTGTTTAAAAGTAGCTGCCATGAAGATAAAATCAAAAGACGTTCTCTTACTCCTTTACCAAATGTAATCCAGCCTTGAAAAAAGCATCACAGTCTTGTGCTTTTAAGCAGATCGAGCTGATGTATTTTTGATACAGTCTCATGCTGGGCTTGGCTGGTCTTTGAGTGAGGCCACAGAAATTATATATCACATTCACACACATCCCGATTGGACACCCACTGCACAACAGTGTAACCCCAGGAGCTGCATTGACTATAAAACAGTCAATAATGCATGGGATAAGAGTGAGAGACTGAGAATGAGATGTTTCCTTATGCACTGCTGTTGAAATGCAGTACACCCCCTGACAAAAGTTTTGTCGCCTATCCAAGTTGCAGGAACAACAAATAATAACTTGACTTCTAGTTGATCATTTGGAATCAGAAGTGGCTTATATGAAAGGCAAAGGCCTCTAGATTACGCTTATTTTACCAAAATAAAATCTTATCATGCCTTGATGTTTAATTGTTTAATTAGGACAGAAAGGTCAGACTTTGCTTATAGACAAAAGTCTTGTCACGTCTTTAAAGGATTCAACCAATCACAGATTAGAGCGTCTGTGACAAATACTGTAATTAACACATTCCCAGGTGTGTAGAAGAAGAACCCCAGCACACCCAACCTTCATTTGAAATGCATCCTGACCTCTGACAGCATGCCAAAGATTCTACCACAGACCAAAGTGCTGATCATCAAGAGCCTGAAGACCAAGTCTCCTGCTGAGGTGGCAGACATCTTTAATGTATCTAAACATCAAGTGGAGAGGATAAGGATTGATCAAACACAATCAAACCTCTACAAATGATTCAGAATGCAGCAGCACGACTGATCTTCAACGAGCCCAAAAGAGTGCATGTTACACCTCTCTTCATCTCCTTGCACTGGCTACCAGGGGCAGCTCGCATCAAGTTCAAGACACTGATGCTTGCGTACAGAACTACCACAGGCTCAGCACCCTCCTACTTCCACTCACTATTACGAACCTACATCCCCTCCAGAAGTCTGAGATCTGCTAGTGAGCGACACCTTGTGGTACCATCACAGAGAGGCTCAAAATCACTCTCCAGAACATTCTCGTTCACCATTCCTGGCTGGTGGAATAATCTTCCCACCCCTATCCGGAACGCCGGATCCCTGGCAACCTTCAAGCAACAACTGAAAACTCATCTCTTTCGGCAGTCGGCAGTACTTGACTTCATCCTAAACTCAAAAAAAAAAAAAAAAGTTTCCCGCTATCTTTCTCTCCGCTTACTAGCTTGTACTTATTTGAACAATGACTGAGACTTGGTGTTACGAGCACTTCCTCTGTCTGATTGCCTCTTCAAGATTAATCGCTTTTTGTATTCCCCAATTGTAAGTCGCTTTGGATAAAAGCGTCCGCCAAATGACTAAATGTAAACGTAAGAAAAAGATTTGAAGAAACTGGTGAAGTTCATGACAGGCCCAGGTCTGGCAGACCCCGTAAGACAACTGTTCGAGAGAACCGTTTGTTGGTTCGACAGTCCAGGGCCAGACCTTTTTCAACTGCAGCAGAGCTACATAACAACTGGTCACCAGAAACCCCTGTATCTACAAGAACAGTTTGTCGAATTCTCTCACGCAGTGGTCTCAATGGCCGAATTAGTGCTCAGAAACCAGCATTAAACAGAAGACAACTAAAAAATCGTGTTGCATTTGTCAAGGCCCACAGCTTGCAGGAAGGATGGACTGTGGAAAAGTGGCAAAAGGTTGATTGTTCCGATGAATCATCTATTGAACTGCATCCCAATCGTCGCAAATACTGCAGAAGACCTATTGGAACCCGCATGGACCCAAGATTCACACAGAAAACAGTCAAGTTCGGCGGAGGAAAAATCATGGTTTGGGTTTACATTCAGTATGGGGGGCGTGCGAGAGATCTGCAGAGTGGATGGCAACATCAACAGCCTGAGATATCAAGACATCCTTGCTGCCCATTACATTCCAAACTACAGGAGAGGGCAAATTCTTTAGCAGGATGGCGCTCCTTCTCATACTTCAGCCTCCACGTCAAAGTTCCTGAAAGCAAAGAAGGTCTAGGTGCTCCAGGATTGGCCAGTCACCAGACATGAACATTATTGAGCATGTCTGGGGTAAGATGAAGGAGGAGGCATTGAAGATGAAACCAAAGAATCTTGATGAACTCTGGGAGTCCTGCAAGAATGCTTTCTTTGCCATTCCAGATGACTTTATTAATATGTTATTTGAGTCATTGCCGAGATGCATGTATGCAATCCTCCAAGCTCATGGGAGTCATACACAATATGAATTCTTTTTCCACTGCACCATGGCTTTATGTTCTGTACTGTACATTATTTCTGTTAAGTGACAAGACTTTTGTCTAAGCAAAGTCTGACCTTTCTGTCCTAATTAAACAATTAAACATCAAGGCATGATAAGATTTTATTTTGGTAAAATAAGCGTAATCTAGAGGTCTTTGCCTTTCATATAAGCCACTTCTGATTCCAAATGATCAACTAGAAGTCAAGTTATTATTTGTTGTTCCTACAACTTGGATAGGCGACAAGACTTTTGTCAGGGGGTGTAGATGTACATTTAGTAGATGATATTCAACGTAAGAAATCTGTGATTTAAGTAACACAGGAAATGTTACTGTGTTGCGTGGTAGCAGTACATTTGGTAACACATCCGGAAGGTTCTTCCCTTTTTTCTAAACATCAAATGTGTGTGTCACGGAGCAACTCCGTTATCATGAATGAACTGTATGCACGTACACCATATCTGGCACACACACTGCATGCAGCATTAACATAGTCTGTTTGCCGGCACTGATATCATGTATACACAGACCTGTATAATGTCTGTGAGGGTTTGAATATATTGTGTATTATGTGTTTAAGATATGTGAGGGTACGATGTGTATTTTGTTCATTAGGTGTAGTGGATATATGCGTGTTGGGTAACATTAGCCGCTACATTGTTCATTCATTTTCATTATAACTACAATACACATGTTTGATTTAAAGTATTTTATTTAAGGTTAGGTTACACAGAATAACAAATATAACTTACCTGCTTGTAATATTAGTATTAACAGTATTAAGAATCAATCAACTCCTACAGGTCGCGGAGAGGAGAGGACGCTGGCGTTTGCTGTTCGCCGCTTCTCCACCGCTTCTTTTTTGCTTCTTTTTTGCTTCTTTTTCTTGGTTTAAGCAGCTGTTTGAAACGTTCGAAAGTCATTTACTTAAGTCTTGTTTTGTACAGACTGTTATCAAATTGAAGGCTGTCTACTTTACTGTTACATCGTTCAAAATCGGCAGAGTGTTCGTCATTCACTGTTTGTCAGTGGGTAAATACCTGGATCTGTCTCTCGTCTGCTGCTACTACGAGGTTTACTCCCTGGGCAGGCTTTCAGCTGTCCCAGTTGTGGTGACTCTTGTACTTCATTGCCATGTCATGGAAAAAACTTTTGTTGCACTTGACAGTTTTGACAGTCTCTGCCTGGCAAATGGCTAGCTCCAGCCGAACTTATCTGGTGACCGGCATGAGGCTTAAGTATTCCATCCCACAGCTGCTAAATTTTAACAACCACACTGTGGCTCCAGCATGCATTTCAGCAATTAAAGGACTTGGACTCCTGCGCCGACCGCGCTACATCCACAGAAGTTCCCGTCGAAGGTTTGTCTACCATCAGTCTGACTGCTCTGCCTCAGAGATTCCATCCATCTGGACCGACGTCGCACGTTTGTCACGTCATCAGAGCAACATCGCTTCCGGTGTTAGTAAGATGGGAATTACCGCGAGACTTCAAAATGCTAAGCTGGACCGCACGGGAAATAATGTGAGACTGTGTTACATTGAGCAGGACATAAAACGCGGAGTGGATCTCAGTGTATTACGGCCTCTACAGAGATGCACTACTTCACCAATGCTCAAAATAGAACTGTTTAATGCACAATCCCTCACAAATAAGTCATCCTTTATACAAGACCATATCATGGAAAAGGGTTTGGACTTTATGTGCTTAACAGAAACATGGCATCAACCTGAGGTCTATTCTACATTAAATGAAGTCTGCCCCCCCGGTTACAGCTATCTGGAGAAAGCTCGCACTACTGGTCGTGGTGGTGGCCTAGCTATAATATATCGACAGCACGTAGAGTTATATGCCCTCCCTTTGCCAACACTGTCCTCTTTTGAATGTTTTGCTTTTAAATGTAAACCTCCTTTTTCTATGACAATACTTCTCATTTACCGCCCCCCTAAAGTAAATTCAGTGTTTATTTCTGAAATTCATGACCTTCTTACAACACTTTGCTCTACCACTGGTAACATTTTAATACTTGGAGATTTTAATATTCATATAGATACTCCCTCCTGCAATTTTGCGGTAGAGTTTTTGCAATTATTGGACTGTCTTGATCTCCAACAACATGTTGATGTCCCCACACATTCTAGGGGACACACATTGGATTTAGTTATCTCAAACTTTGCCCCCATTAGTAATCTTCTGGTGTATGACTTGGGTGTGTCTGACCATATGGTCATTTCAATGGAGTTGCCACTCCCTTGTTCCCTAATCAAAGAGAAGCGTCAAATGTGTTTCAGGAATTTTAAGAATATAAATCTAGACTCCTTAGCTATAGATCTTCAGCATCTCTCCTTTGCTGATTCCTCTTCAGTTACTGAGTTAGTTGACTTTTACTATAGATCTTTGAGTAGTCTCTTAGATCTCCATGCTCCAGTCAGAACTAGAACTGTCACCTTCTCCCGTTCAGCCCCGTGGTTTACCTGTGAGCTGCGAAAGATGAAGGAAGCCGGACGTGTGCTTGAGCGGCGTCTTAAAGTCACAGGACTCACTGTTCATAGACAGGCCTACAGAGAACATCAGAAGGCATATGCAAAATCCTTGAGAGATGCTAAAACACGATTCTATTCTGGAATCATTAACAATAGCCCTAGAAACTCAAAGCAGCTGTTTTCTACTATAAATCACATACTTAAACCGCAAGTTCACCCTTACTTAGAAGCTACAAAAGAAGAGTTGTGATAGCTTTATAATTTTTTTTTATTTTTTTAGCTCTGGTGAGGGTCACAAACGATCTGCTGATGGCAGCAGACGTTCGTTCACCATCTCTTCTCATCCTTTTGGATTTGACTGCAGCTTTCGACACTGTGGACCACAACATTCTTTTGTACCGTTTACGTCACACCATCAGTCTCTCTGACTATGTCTATAGCTGGTTTTCATCTTACCTTACTGGGAGAATGGAATATGTTGCCTTGGGAGAGGCTAAATCCGAGACATATAATGTCTCCTGTGGGGTCCCTCAAGGCTCAGTACTTGGCCCGATTTTGTTTATATTATATATGCTCCCTCTCGGTCATGTCATCAGCCGGCATGGAATATCATTTCATTGTTATGCTGATGACACTCAACTTTATCTTAAGATCAACTCATCCTCTTCTGCTGCCCTGTCATCTTCCATCATGGCTATTTGCTTGGAGGAGGTTGAGGCCTGGATGAGTCAAAATTTCCTGCAGTTGAATGGCTCAAAAACTGAAGCCATTCTAGTAGGTACTCCTCACCAGATCCAGACATCTGAAATTTCAAGTATTACTTTTTCTGGCCAAAATATTTCACTCTCAACATCAGTTATTAATTTGGGTGTTAAAATGGACTCTCATCTTACTTTTGAGTCTCATGTTAAACAACTGTGCAAGACTTCCTTTTTCTATCTTAGGAATATTGCTAGACTTCGTCCTATGCTCACTCTAGCAGATGCGGAAAAGCTTGTCCATGCTTTTGTTTCCTCCAGGCTAGACTACTGTAATGCGCTCCTCATCGGGATCCCTGGCAAAAGCCTACAGAAATTGCAGTACATCCAAAATAGTGCTGCCAGGATCCTGATGAGGGTACGGAAATACAATCATATCACACCAATTCTTAAATCACTACACTGGCTTCCAGTTTCATTCAGGATTGTTTATAAGGTCTCTCTCCTTACTCATCAGTGCATCCATGGCGATGCCCCATCTTATCTTAAGGAACTCCTTACTCCACAATCTTCCAAACGTACACTCCGCTCTGCTTCAGCATATCTATTAAAAACTCCCAGGACTAAGCTTCGCACTATGGGAGATCGGGCTTTCTGCTCAGCTGCTCCGAGCTTGTGGAATGCCCTTCCTGATCATTTGCGGACTCCACAACCTGTCGATGTTTTTAAAAGTGGTCTCAAAACTTACCTTTTTAGTAAAGCTTTTAAATGAATTTTTTTGTTTGTTAAATAACATTTTTATTTTAATGTTTCTTCTTGTTTTAATCTGTAGCACTTTGGGATTCTGTGTGAATATAAAGTGCGTTACAAATAAAATATTATTATTATTATTATTATTATTATTATTATTAATACACCTGGGGCCTGTTCCATAAAAGACGCTAAGAAAAGCGGGGCTTAAAGTCCAAAACCTGACTTGAAATAACCTAACAAATCAATCGGGACTAAAGCGGTTTCATAAAGGACAATTCAAGTTAACGCAATCTGACTAATTCGATCCAGGTTTAATGAGTCAGGATAATGTGACGAACACGCTTATTCTGAAGCAGCCCTTAATGTCGATCATGGATCAATTCGATCCACCTTAGCAAACAGCGAATATTTGTGCTGTTTAACGCATTTTAAACATTGTGTTTTCCTCAGAGCATAACTGACACGTTTATGTTTCCTCTGTAAATGTCAGAAAGTCATGCAAATATATCCATTTAGCTGTCAGGAGTGGGCGAGGCTTATGCGAGAGAACGAGCGCTGCGGTGCGCATGCGCGCTACACAGACAGAGCAGAATAGAATACTAGCGCAAGAATTCTGAATAAAATATACATTCTGCTAAAAATATTTGTTGTTGGACATTAAATGTGACACATAGAATTTTAATTTCCTACATATAAGTGTATTTTTATGATAGCAGCAACTGTTAATCACTAGCTCAAATGAGTTAAATGTGTGTTCCTCTTATCAGTTCAAATGTACTCTGATTTCTATTATTTATTTAAAGTTTTAATTCAGTGATTTTCACTTTTGATTGTGTTTTTATGCTTTAATGCTTTAAAGAGCCATTTTAGATTGTAATGTTTTAATGTTCTAATAACCATAGGCACAGCTGTCATAAATTCAGAGAGAAAGGCTGCATGGCTAGAAACTTCTGATCAACTGAATGCACAATTAGCAACTATGTTAAAATGTCATTCGCCTACATTTTGGGCACAATACATTAAATACAGTTGGTTATAGCCTATTTTTTATTTATTTGATTATTTAAGGTGTATTTTCTGTATACTTTTATTTTTGGACCGATAATAAATTCAACTGACTGTATGTGAGAGAGTCAGTGGTAATATTGATGCGTTCCTATTGGTCAGTGTTAGAGGAGCTCAGCTTAGCCTGACAGTTAGCCTGCTCTTGACCAGGTTAGTTTGCCAGCATAAGTTGCCACAGTGACTGAGCTTGAGCTATGGTAATTTTGCTTTCAGAAACCAAATCAAGTGAAAATAAGTCAGAATTACTGAAATAAGCCTGTCTTATTTGGTAAGCTTGTTTTATGGAACAGGCCCCAGGGACCAAACCTGAATTGTTTTAAACCCAAAGCATTTAAGCGTGGTGGACGCGCCATCTGAATGGGAGAAACCATTTTGGGTATGACGTCACTGGGAGGGGGGAGTCCAATGTACCTAAAACAAGGTTTACATTTGTTCATCCATAGGTTGTATTTTTATATTGTGATTTGTGAAATGTATACTTGAATAGATGCTGTTTTATGTGCATAATGTGATCAGAAGTGCATATGTAAGGAAGTAAACTTACCTGTATATTGGTACATCCCGGGGTGTGGCCTAGACTATAAAACTTTCCCCAAGGAATGTTTTTTGGGGGAGGGGTCTGTAGTAGGAGGCGGACCTGCCATGGCCGCCCGATCTCCCTGCTCCGCCATGGCCACCCGAACTCCCTGCTCCGCCATGGCCGCCCGATCTCCCTGCTCCGCCATGGCCGCCCGAACTGCCGGATCCGCCATGGCCTCCAGAGCTCCATAATCCCTGGTAAGGTCAGGGAATCTGTCACCAGATCAGTCACCACACTCACCTGTTCACGATCTCCTCGTTACTGGTTACAGGTACATCATTGTCAAAATCTACAATCAAGAGATGCCTTCATGAATGTAAATTCAGAGGAATTAAAACAAGGTGCAAACCACTGGTAACACTCAAGAACAGGAAAGCAAGATTAGACTTTGCCAGAAAACATCTAAAAAAGCCTCCCATGTTCTGGAATAAGATTCTTTGGACTGATGAAACCAACATTAACTTGTACCAAACTGATGGGAAGAGAAAAGTATGGCAAAAGAAAGGAACAGCTCATGATCCAAAGCAAACCACATCAAGTGTCAAACATGGTAGCGGCAGTGTTATGGCATGGGCATGTATGGCTGTTCACTGGTGTTTATTGATGATGTAACTGCTGACAGAAGTAGCGGGATGAATTCTGAGGTCTTTAATGCTATACTCTCTGCTCATATTCAGCCAAATGCTACAAAACCGATAGGACGCAGCTTCACAGTGCAGATGGATAATGACCCTAAACATACTGCGAAAGCAACTCAAGACTTTTGATGGCAAAAAAAATTAATATTCTTTTAATAGCCAAGTCAGTCGCCTGATCTCAATCCAGTAGAGCGTGCTTTTCAGTTACTGAAGACAAGACTGAAGGCAGAAAGACCCATATACACACATAGACATACCATACCTCAAAATATTACTTAAAGGTCAAGATCCAGGCATGTTGAATTGAAAAGCTCATAACCAGTAGAAGTTCTAAAGGAATCATTTCTGTTATACTCTTATTCCACTTATTCATTTCAAAGATGGTTATTGATACAGGTTAACAATATATTTTTTCCTGCTGGCAAAGGTAGGATATCCAGTTTAAATAGGATAAAGGTAAAAATGTCTGTTTTGTTTAAATAATTAATTAATTACATTGTTGAGGGGTTGCATCATTGACATTTTACAACTTTGTCATAAAAGGCTCAAATTATGGACATAAGGGTCTGCAGGGTCCTCTCTATGGTTTTATATGTGTGATTATACGTGTGTTATGTTTTCTGCAGGTTGGTCACACCACATGACTTTAATTCGATGTAAAAAAAGTATTATCTACTGGATACAGAACTGTTTAAAAGTAGCTGCCACGAAGATAAAATCAAAAGACGTTCTCTTACTCCTTTACCAAATGTAATCCAGCCTTGAAAAAAGCATCACAGTCTTGTGCTTTTAAGCAGATCGAGCTGATGTATTTTTGATACAGTCTCATGCTGGGCTTGGCTGGTCTTTGAGTGAGGCCACAGAAATGATATATCACATTCACACACATCCCGATTGGACACCCACTGCCCGACAGTGTTACCCCAGGAGCTGCATTGACTATAAAACAGTCAATAATGCATGGGATAAGAGTGAGAGACTGAGAATGAGATGTTTCCTTATGCACTGCTGTTGAAATGCAGTAGATGTACATTTAGTAGATGATATCCAACGTAAGAAATCTGTGATTTAAGTAACACGGGAAATTTTACTGTGTTGCGTGGTAGCAGTACATTTTGTAACACATCTGGAAGGTTCTTCCCTTTTTTCTAAACATCAAATGTGTGTGTCACGGAGCAACTCTGTGATCATGAATGAACTGTATGCACGTACACCATATCTGGCACACACACATACACTGCATGCAGCATTAACATAGTCTGTTTGCCGGCACTGATATCATGTATACACGGACCTGTATAATGTCTGTGAGGGTTTGAATATATTGTGTATTATGTGTTTAAGATATGTGAGGGTACGATGTGTATTTTGTTCATTAGGTGTAGTGTGGATATATGCGTGTTGGGTAACATTAGCCGCTACATTGTTCATTCATTTTCATTATAAATAACTACAATACACATGTTTGATTTAAAGTATTTTATTTAAGGTTAGTATACACGGTATAACAAATATAACTTACCTGCTTGTAATACACCAGGGACCAAACCTGAATTGTTTTAAACCCAAAGCATTTAAGCGTGGTGGACGCGCCATCTGAATGGGAGAAACCATTTTGGGTATGACGTCACTGGGAGGGGGGAGTCCAATGTACCTAAAACAAGGTTTACATTTGTTCATCCATAAGTTGTATTTTTATATTATGATTTGTGAAATGTATACTTGAATAGATGCTGTTTTATGTGCATAATGTGATCAGAAGTGCATATGTAAGGAAGTAAACTTACCTGTATATTGGTACATCCCGGGGTGTGGCCTAGACTATAAAATGGCTGCTGGAGTTGTACATGTGGGTCGCCAGTTGCCGGGGTCGTGGGTCGGTTTGTGTGGAGGGAGTAAGCAATAGAAGCTTGTGCTTGGAAGTTTGTTAATCAAACTACGCAACTGTTGTTGTGGCTAAGGTCCAACAAAGAGACGTGTAAATACTGTTTTTGTTTTGTTTTTTTTGGCTTGTTTTGCTGTGAGATCTACACTATCTGTACAATAAATTCACCTCCACTGGAATTTCCTGTCGCTGTGGTCTTGTTATGCCTCTGACCACAAGTGCAATCTCTAACAGTGTGTCAGTACAGGATTGCGCAGATTGTATGTTTTTCGTCATATTCTGTAGAACATTTAAGTCATATATATGCTATGATTTTACAGTGTTTTTCATGGTTGCCAGGACATTGCTAAATGAGTGAAAACGAATAGCACATTTTCTCCATGTTTTGAGGTATCCTTCATGACCATAGCACCAACAAGTTGGAATTAGTGGCATACAAATGCTATAATTAACTCAAATTAGGGGTTTGTTCATACCCTAAGAATGAACAAGAGTAAAGGTGCAGTCGCACTACACTTTTTGTTACATTGGTTCTACATTGACATATATTCCAATGCTGGAGATAGGAAATGCATGTTCATGTGAATTTTGGTGCATTCTAAAGTATATGTTTGTTGAACCCTGTCCTGCAAATTTGCATCAAGTGAAGATGTCTGACCAGTAGGAGATTGATATATCAATGTGACCTCTAGGCAGAAATAAAAGAACGAAACCGTTAAATCTTGCAGCATTGCTGTAAAATGTAGTAGATTGCATATTTTTACATTTTAGATGTATTACAAACAACCCAATGTCCAAAGAAATTTTGTTCACTCAAAGTCCATTGTGACTGTGCTTTAATAGTGAAACTGGCTTTAGCAAACACACACACACACACACACAAACTTTATCCTATGTGCATCATAACACTGTAATTTGTGAAGACAAGCCTAATGTATATCAGAGGTCAAACAGGAAGATGAACCTTTCTACCAGACACTCAAACAACAAATGAACTAATTTCCCATATGACATGTGAAAACCTTCCAAAGTAGATTTTGGTTCCTCTAAGCAGATTGAGCAAATTAGTCTATACATCAGACTTAGTGACATATTCTTCCAATGAATTGTCCCAGGTGTTATTAAAATTATGGATCACAGCTGGCTAATTGGACTAGCAGCATTATCTATCAAATTCAGCTTTGTTGTATTTAGTAATTTCATGTCCATAAGTGTGTGTGTGTGTGTATGAAGGAGCATTGAACAAATCATTTATGAGCACAGGATATAATGTATTTAATAATAATGAATGTGCCAAGAGGTATGTGCAATTTGTTTTGGTTGTTTCTGCTATGACAAATCTTTAAAGGGCTGCGTATTAAAATAACATGCGCCACAAATCAATGGGAGCTGAAGAATAACTTGTCTAAACTCTGATTAGATGCATTGATATTTTTCTAGTGACAAACAACATGCACAATCACAGAACACATAAAGGAAAAGTAAAAACAATCAAACAAACAAACAAAACCTATGGATGGTTGAGAACAGTGTGACCCTTTACTGTATTGAGACATTTCCTAGTTAGTTAAACTTCCAAATGTGACAACGAGACCTGATCTCTCTTATAACATTCAGAAAGCGTTATTGTAAATATGCACAGTAGAAATGAAAAATTGTTTACAGTGACATGAATGCATAGACACACAGGTTATCCAGTTCTGCTCTGATATGTTCAGATGGAGTTATGAGTAGAGGGAAGTGTAGTCACATGGCTCTGGTCAGGCTGGTGTCACATGGTTTATGTTTG
Organism: Barbus barbus; assembly: GCF_936440315.1. Taxonomy (NCBI): domain Eukaryota; kingdom Metazoa; phylum Chordata; class Actinopteri; order Cypriniformes; family Cyprinidae; genus Barbus; species Barbus barbus. Next base: position 23,914,048 of record NC_136763.1, on the reverse strand, counting down.
CAGAGAGCTGGACAAACTTCTGTTACACACAGTTACAATGAAAGTATTTCAGGCTTCCTTTGTGAAATACTGAAAACTACAGAGGGACACTGAATCGTGACGGGGCAGTGATACTATGGAAATACCAGCCATAAATCTCAAGGTAATGTTTTTAAGTTACAGTATGTGTTGTGTAGTGCGTACATAGAGATAAAAAGAACTGGATTGCTAAATGATCCATCAAAAAACTTTTTTTTTACCTATTATCCATTAACACAACTTTTTTGTCAGTTTTATTACATAATTTCCTCAGTTGTGCTTCCTTGATTTTAATTCCACTTCTTACTATTGTATATCAATGGGTGTTTCAAAACCGGAAATATTATTTTATTATAAACAGGCAGCAGTAATATTCTGAATGGATATAGTAGTGCTGTAAATACATATATCCTCTTCATTTTGGACAGAATTGTTCTTTTGTATGGGTTCATATCCTCATCATTTTAGAAATGCATTGCCTTCATTAAAGGTATTTGTATTTGTTCTGGGCACAGTGATTTTTAGAGATGCCCCAGATCATAGGTGCAGCAAGATTTTTGGGCATGTAGGCCCAAAAACGCCCATGACTGAATACTTATCGGGTCTGATTCATGGCCTCTATGTCTAGGGAACCGATTTGTACTTTTACTCATGAGCTGCACTATGTGTGTGTGTGTGTGTGTGTATGTGTGTGTGTTTTCTCTGCAGGCCATCGTGTTGCTTCACTGGTTACTGACAGTCTGGTGAGAGTTACCGTGCATTTGCCTTTCTCTTTTCTGTTTTCCCACACTAACCTGAGGAATTTCACCAGTTTTCAGTTCAGCAGAAATGGAAATACATTTATTCTTCAGACTAAAAAAGTCACGCCTGTAAATGTGTGTGTATATAAATATTTGAAGCCATGTAAATATTGTATTGTATAAACATATGCAATAGATTATTTTGAATTAATTTTAATTGATATCTTCTCTCAGATAGTGTGGTACAATGTCTGTAGTAGCAACTGGAGGTTGCGGAAATATGCTTTGCATTTCTGACAGTAGAAAAATTGCTTATTAAAAAATGTATGTAAGGATAAGAGGACAATTAAGTGCTCATTTGCTATATTAAAAAACAAAACAAAACAAAAACACACATTATTGTTTTATTTATTTTAGTAAACTAAGTTATATTGACAACCCTAATTAAAATAGTAATCTTAAAAGGTTTGAATGCATGTTTGTATGCAGGGCATGCTTGTTCCCCTGGCTTAATGCTTCTTATGTGTTGGGGAACGTGAGTGTCCTTGCAGTGGGAGTGTGGGCCATTGCGCAGAGAGACTCCATAGACGCTGTATTAATGGTATGTGTGACTTTTTTTACACAACATGATTTTTAGGTCATGAAGGCTTAAAGACAAACAATTTATTCATTAATGTTGACAGATGAGAAATCCACAGCTTGAGTCTTGCATAGCAATTTAACTGTCAGTTAAAAACAACCCTCTTAGACAGGAAAAGAGCATCTGACTGACGTCTTTTTGTTTTTTTGTGCCAGTTAGGGGTGAGTTTATTGAAATATATTATGTGTGATGTGTATAATTTGTAATGTATACAATTTGATTGTATTTGTAACTTAGTTTGAATTCCTGATACAAAACTTCTCTGTGACCTCCTCTCTGAAGGTGTCTAAAGCCAGCCAATCAGATTAGAGTTTACAAGATGGCCCATGAGCATACTGAGATAATTTTTTGACCTTCTTGTGTGTTTGCACATAATATTTTTGTCTACTAATATGTGATCTCTGCTCTCCTTCATTTAGTTCTTGGTTGGGTTGGCAATGACCATCGTGATTGACATTGTTCATTTTGGGGTGTTCTATGCGGGTACTGAAGCCCGCTTTGGGAGCAGCTTGTTCCACTTTAGTGGGGGCATGGCCATCCTGAGCCTGCTGCTCAAACCTGTTTCCTGCTTCTTTGTCTACCAGATGTACCGTGAGCGGGGTGGCGAATACAACGTCAACTTCGGTAAGTGGGTGAACGAAGGCCCGGGGGAGAAAGAATAATGGGTGACTGATTCATTTTGGTCCAGAGTGCTTTCTGACGCATGTGAAAGTTTTTCTGTGAGGTTAAAATTGCAGCATTGTTCGCTTTGGTTTGTTTAAAGCATTATTGAGCCTATTTTAGGCATTATAATTCCTAGGTCACTGATTATGGAGCACAAGCAGAGTATTTCATTCAAAATGGCAAGCAAAATGAGTTAAAAGAGGAGCAGGTAATTGAGTTTTAGGGCTGGTCACAAGGCAGATGTCTGACAGAGCGGCCCACAGAAAAGAAAAGAGACAGACAGCTTGACTGATTTCTGCAGTCTGAAAAACAGGGATTGGGCCTAAAGGGATCAGGCCAGTTTCGACTGATTCCTTACTGTTAAAGGGTTACTCCACCCCAAAATGAAAATTTTGTCATTAATCACTTACCCCCATGTCGTTCCAAACCCGTAAAAGCTTCATTTGTCTTCGGAATTTAAGATATTTTGGATGAAAACCGGGAGGCTTGTGACTGTCCTATTGACTGCCAAGTAAATAACATTGTCTATAGGCCCAGAAAAGTATGAAAAGCATGGTCAGAATAGACCATCTGCCATCAGTGGTTCAATCTGAATTTAATGAAGCGACGAGAACACGACGAGAGCTCTTCTGTAGAGTCAGCCGCGCCACAAGGAAACGTCTTCTATGTATATTTATGCTTTGATTTGAACGAAAACAGCGTATCCGGTATGCGGTTGACACAGAAGAGTGTACGCTGCTTGGGTCCAAGGAAATATTCTCCAAAATGGTGCTATGCTGAACCAGAGAGAAATGAATTGTTGAATAAAATCATTGTTTTGTTTTCTTTGCACAGATAAAGTGTTCTCGTTGCTTCATTAAATTCAGATTGAACCACTTATGGCAGACTATTCTGACGATGCTTTTCATACTTTTCTGGGTCTTGACAGTGTTAATTGTTTGGCAGTCAATGGGACAGTCAACATTCTCCCCGTTTTCACCCAAAATATTTTAAATTGTGTTCCGAAGACGAACGAAGCTTTTACGGGTTTGGAACGACATGGGGGTAAAGGATTAATTACACATTTTTAATTTTGGGGTGGAGTAACCCTTTAAATCTTTATTATGTGTGATCTTAGTATCTTAGCTGTTTTGTTGAGGTCTTAATCTATTTATATTGTGCTAGATTTATTTCTCTAGGTCTTTTATTAACCCTGTAAAATATGACATATGTACGCATAGTACGGAGCCGGCACGTCACCTGTAGTAGAAAAAAACTAAACAGTCCGTGGCGTCGGTTTTGCAATCCGTTCCCACGGGTTTGTAAACGCACAGATTTGTGGCCCCGCCCCCACCGCCAGATTCAACCAGGCCACCTGTTTAGGTGCGGAATGCACTGTATTGTGTTTATTTTTCATAGTAGCCTATAATGAGACCATGATCCGCACTCACAAAATAGTCATCTTTTTAGCGTTTATTTTACATTAATCACCAATAGGATAAAACATCGCCGCCTGTATTTTATCCTATAGCCTAAAATAAACGCTAAAAAGAAGAATAGAAAATATCCTTAATTTTCTAAAAAAAAACTAATAAACAAACAAACAAACAATACAATACAAAATACACAATACAAAACACATAATTTACCGTTATGTTGTCATTCCTTTGCTCTCTAACTGAATGCAATGTTATAATAGGCCTAGTTATTTAATAATAACAGGAATGTTTCCTTTCTTTGCTTGTCCTCCTGCCATACTGTCTGCAATGCATTTAAAAAAAAAAAAAAGACTTAAGATTTTGTATGGATACATAGCTAGGCCTATAAACCTATTTTCACCCTCAATATCTGTCTAAACGTGTGTGTGTATGCAGCCCATTTTAGCTGAAAATTGTGGCCCATTTTAGCTTAACCAGCCATATACCTAAAATTACCTTTTCACAAAAATTAAAGTTTCTTTTATAATATATATATATTTTTTTGTATTATTTGAAAGAGCATGTCATAACATTGTTCATAAACCTTTGCTTTGTTGGTAAGCTTAATTGTAATTGCTTTAGTCCCCTTATTAGTGATTAATGAAATTTTCTGTCAATTACCTTACAATTTCTCTGACAAGCTTCATATAACACTCTGCCCTGCCCGCCTTAAAAAACTCAGACCAATAAAAAATATTGTTACATGTCAACAGTGTTTAAGCAACAATGCAATATCAGTTATTGTGATTTTCTGTAAAAAATTAAAAATACTTAAGACAGTTAAGACAATTTGCTGTAGGCCTATTCCACATAATAATAATATGCAATAAAACAATAATAGGCTACAATATGGTTCGTTAACACGTAGGCTACCTTGGAGCTTGCTGTTCTTCTAAAATGAATCCATGACTTTACAAACCCATGGGAACGGATTGCGAAAGCGTGCGCACAGTTTATGAATTTTATGAATATATATATACAGTGCCTTGTGAAAGTATTCATTTATTTCACGTTTTATGTTGCAGTCTTATGTTAAACTGCTTTAAATTACTTTTTTCCCCCACATCAATCTCTACACTCCATACACCATAATGACAAAGCAAAAACAGAATTGTCTCAACTTTGTTAATTTATTAAAAATAAAAAACTGAAATAAGTACATTGCATAAGCATTCAAACCCTTAACTCGTTATTTAGCTAAAGCACCGTAACAGCCTCAAGTCTTTTTGGGTATGATGCGACAAGCTTTACTCATTCAGCATTTGGCAATTATCTGCCATTCTTCTCCTCGTCTCTTCACCTCTTAAGCTCTGTCAGGTTGGAAGGGGGCAGACACACATTTTCAGGTCTCTCCAGAAATATGAGGCTGCTACCAGCACACTTTACTTGAATGAATGATGCATTTTATATACTTGGGATGGTACTCTGCAGGTGATGAGCAGAGCTGTTTTCCTTCAAACATTATGATTGGAATTGAGATTCATCAGACCAGAGAATCTTGTTTCTCAGAGTCTGAGGGCCATTTAGGTACTTTTGTGCAAATTTCAAGTGGGTTTTTGTGTGTCTTTGACTGAGGAGAGGATTGAGTTTGGCCACACCGACATAAAGCCCAGATCGGTGGAGTTGCAGTGATGTTTGTCCTTCTGTAACTAGGTTTCTTCCATCTGCATACAGTATATGATCATGGAGCTCAGCTAGAGTGACCATCAGCTTCTTGGCCACCAGTCTAGACAAGGCCCTTCTCCATCAGTTGCTCAGTTTGGCCAGGAGGCCAGCTCTAGGGAGAGTTCTAGTTGTTTCAAATGTCTTCCATTATGGATAATGAAGGCTACATGATTTTGTGAACCTTTAATGAAGCAGATGTGTGGCTTGACGCAAACCTGTTTCTGAGCTCTACAGGCAGTTCTTTTGACCTCCGGACTTGTTTTTGCTCTAATATGCATTTTCAGCTGTTAGACCTTTTATTAAGACGTGTGTGCCTTTCCAAATCACATCCATTCAATTGAATTTGTTAACTTCACTTGAAGTGTAGTAACATCTTCAAGCAATATGAACGCTCCTGAGCTAAATTTCAACTGTCCCAGATAAGGGTTTGAATACTTTTGCAATGGAATCATTTAAGTTTTTTATTTTTAATAAATTTGCAAAAATGTTAAAAGCCTGTTTTTGTTACGTCCAAGTGCGAGTGCAATAAGGAGTTTATTAGAAACAGCAAAGAACAGACAACACACTCTTGATCAGAAGATCCAACTTGATCCAACTCCGTACAGGTAAATCCAAGGCGAGTGCAGACTAATCCTGTGTAAGCAAGATGTGAAGCAGGAACTCTGAGAGCTGACAAGAAACACGACATGATTAACGAACCGACAACACACACACAAAACGCCAGCCTGATATAGGCAGTGCAACGAGCTGCAGGTGTGCTCTGATTAAGCTACCAGCTGCAATACTAGGAGAATACGCACACACACACCAGACAGAGACGCAAGATGAACACACCAACCCATGAACCGTGACAGTACCCCTTCCCCTAGGAGCGCTCCCTGGCGCTCCCAGGAGAACCTACCTGACGATTGAAATCATCGATGAGGGAGTGATCCAGTATGTCCCTAGCAGGCACCCAACTTCTCTCCTCAGGACCGTAACCCTCCCAGTCCACCAAGTACTGAAATCCTCATCCCCTCCACCAGACTAATAATCTTGGTGACAGTAAATGGGCCAATAAATTTGGGAGCAAGCTTATTACTGACGGATCGGAGAGGAATATTCTTAGATGAAAGCCACACTTTTGGACCCACAACGTAGACGGGAGGCTTCGACCGGTGGCGATCGGCCTGAACCTTGGTGCTCGCCCCCACCTGAAGGAGGGTCTGTCTGGCCCTGCTCCAGGTGGCGTGGAACCTCTGGGCAAAGGCGTGGGCAGAGGGAACCGCGACTTCGGACTCCATACATCTCCAAAAAGTGGTGGCTGGTACCCTAAACTACACTCAAAAGGGGACAGGCCCCTCGCTGAGACTGGTAACGAGTTATGTGCATACTCAACCCATGAGAGTTGCTGGCTCCAAGAGGAGAGATTCTGAGAAGCCAAACATTGCAACATTCGTTCTAAATCTTGGTTGGCCCTCTCCGTCTGACCGTTACTCTGGGGGTGAAACCCAGAAGAAAGGCTAACAGTCGCCCCCAGCAATTTACAAAACTCTCTCCAAAATTTGGAAACAAACTGAGGCCCCCTGTTAGAGACCACGTCCATCGGGAGGCCATTTATGCGAAAAACGTGGTCAATGACAGCAACCGCTGTTTCTCTGGCAGACGGTAATTTAGGCAGAGGAATGAAATGAGTTGCCTTCGAGAACCGATCCACCACGGTCAAAACCACCGTGTTCCCCTGTGAGAGTGGGAGACCCGAAAAAAAATCTAGCAAAGGAGCCCAGCTGGGGGTCGATTGAAAGACTTAGAAACAGCACAGACCGAGCAAGCCAAAACAAAAAGGGAAATTTCGCGAGCCATACCTGGCCACCAGAACCGTTGTTTAACGAGAAACATGGTACGATTGACTCCAGGATGACAGGCTACCCAGGAACAATGACCCCATCGGATGACTTCGGACCTTAAACACTCTGGCACAAATAAACGACCTGGTGGGCATCCGGGCGGGGCATTACCAATTGAGAGGCTGTGCGGACCTTCGACTCGATTTCCCAAGGTAGACATGGTTGAACTGACAGCAAACAGGAAGCATGACAATATTCACTCCAAGCAAAAACAGCATCTCTGCCCCAGTTTATATGAGGATTATGGAGCACGAGCCAGGGGTGTCCCAGCACTATGGGAGCAGCAGGAGTGTCGGTCAGGAGAAAGTCAATATTCTCTGAGTGTTGTCCAGAGGAGATAAGCCTTAAAGAGACAGTAGCGTGTGTGACGGAGGGTAAGGGCTGGCCATTTAATGCCACCACAGAGATGGGCTGAGAGAGCACCCCTCTGGGTATCTTGAGGCTGTGGGCGAGACCAATGTCCGCTCCCGAGTCCACTAAAGCATCACAATCATAAGTCAATGACTGCATCTTAAGCTTAACCGGAAGATGAGTGGCTGAAAAAGAGGATTTGTTAAGAGTAATCCCACCTGTCAGTAACCTCTTACCTACTGGCGGACATTGGTTTTTACTGGACACTGCAGAACGATGTGACCGGCAGCTCCACAATACAAGCAGAGTCCCCTCTCCCTGCGTCTCCGCTTCTCCAGCTGTGAAAGACGGGACCTTCCCATCTGCATGGGCTCGGGATCTGGATGAGAAAACACAGACTCGTCAGGCACTGATGAAAAGTGACCCATCAACAGAATTTCCACTTTCAACCGCTGAAACTGAGTGGTTAACTCAGGAACCTGAGTAACCAGGGCCTGGACCGCACGTCCCGTGGCCATCATTTGTTCCTCCTGGCGCTCCATGCGGGTGTTACTGCTAGCCAGAAGGTCTCTTAGTTCTGCCGTACTCGCTGGATCCATAGCGGTCGGTTCATTCTGTTACATGAGAGATGAGTCGAGGATCCAAGTGCGAGTGCAATAAGGAGTTTATTAGAAACAGCAAAGAACAGACAACACACTCTTGATCAGAGGAGAGTATCCAACTCCGTACAGGTAAGTTCAAGGCGAGTGCAGACTAATCCTCTGTAAGCAAGATGTGAAGCAGGAATCCCATGCAGACAAGACGTGAAGCAGGAACTCTGAGAGCTGACAAGAAACACAACATAATTAATGAACTGACAACACACACACAAAACGCCAGCCTTATATATGCAGCGCAACGAGCTGCAGCTGGTGATTAAGCCACCAGCTGCGAAACTAGGAGAATACGCACACACACACCAGACAGAGACGCAAGATGAACACACCAACCCATGAACCGTGATAGTTTTTGGCTTTGCCATCATGGTGTATGGAGTGTAGAATGATGTGGGGAAAAAAGTAATTTAAAGCAATTTAACATAAGGCAGCAACATAACAAAAAAAAAGTTTAAACAAAAAGCATAATTTAAACTCAAATCAGTATTTCATCTACATTTATTCAGTTGGTAAGTATACATACTGTACAATAATCAGAACAGTGTTGCAATCGTGACTATTGCAGAAACTCTTGATTTCAAGATTCAAAATCCATTGGGGTTTATACTCACTGACTGTTAATAATTTTGTACATGATATTTTACTCAAAACACATTTTTTATTTTAGATCCAGGCCTGTTTTGTGTGTTTGTTATTCATCTATAGTCATAGTGTTTGTTCCTGTCCTTCATGCTCTTTCTGTGACTTCCTGTCTTCATGCTCTGCCCTGCTTGCTGTCTCGCTGTCTTCTGTCTCTCAGACCTGGAAACATCCGTGGACAGTCGCTGCACCACAGACAGTGCTGATAGCACACTGCTCAGCCGTCGCTACTGAACCTTCCCTCCTTTTCCTCTTGCAGTCCTGTTTAGCTTTCTCTAAAACAAGGAGTTTTCATCTCTGAGCTGCTGTGGTGTAATTCATGTTGACTTATTTTCTTGTTCTTCTTCACATAATGTCTTGGTATTTATGTTTTTTATCACTTCATATTATTTCCTGCATTTTAATGTCTTGTGTAAGTGTTTTTTTCCATTCTTTGTGCATTTCTTTGTGCCTGATGTTATAATAATGTATATAGCTACATTTGTTTACTCTGTGTGTGTGTGTGTTTGTGTGTGTGCGTTTACATGTGGTTTCAGAAGAATAATCAATTCTGTTAGAAGTCTCCGTGTCAAAATTTTACACAATGCTCAGAATTTACTACAGAAAGTTTATAAATATATTTATAGGTTTATAATAATTTTACAATACAAAACAATACAATATTTATTTGTAAAGCACATTTAACCAAAGTTGACCAAAGTGCTGTACAGAATAGATTAAAACAGAATAGATGAATAAAACAAGACTATCATATTTAAAACACAACAATAACAAAACAATAATTAAACCAATAATAAAGGGGTATTGAAAGCTAGAGAGATTTTCCACTAGCTGTAGACGAGAGAGGGAAGACTGAGAAACATGTAATAAAGTGAATTACAATAGTCTAGATTTATTATTATCCATGGTATCTAATTTGCATGGTGGACCATGGTCTGTCTGAATACTATATTCTGATTCTAGATTAGCTGGTAGGTATGCATTAAAACCGTTTAATGCACGACCGTCCAATATTAATGCACTGCTTTCGTTGACGCATATAAACACACACACACACACACATACTCAGAGAGAGAGAGAGAGAGAGAGAGAGTGATCTCTGATGCACAGAGGTCAAGTCACCTTTAATTATATAGCGCTTTATACAATATTGATTGTCTCAAAGCAGCTTTACGGTGTCAACAGGAAAATAGTTTTACAATTTTACAAAAGGACAATGCACAGAAACGTGTTGTCAATGCTGCCCCACAATTTTATTATTAAAATAGCTTAGTTACTAGATCGCTACATTAATAATATTCTTGAGGTAAAATCGCTGTTTAAGTAACTAAACTCACAACTTCATTGTCTGAAAAAAAATGACCATGGTATATGCAGGATATAAATGATTTTAATTTCCTTGCCTATGGCCTGGGATGCTAGGCTCCACACTATTGTGCAACAACTATTAAAAAAGCAAGGATTTCTCTGTATGACAGTACATGTTTTTTTAATATGTAAAAAAAAAAAAACATTATGGGATTAAAAAATAAATAAACAGAGTGCACCTTTGATTGAGAAAACTAGGTTAAAGCTTATTTATGTTGACCATAATATTGTTTGTTAATGTAAGGTATTATAAAGTGTTGAAGGGGAAATCTAGTTTTGGGCTGGTTGTGAGTCCTTCCAAGAACATTATTAAGAACCACACCACTTGTTACACAAGGCTTTATTTTCTAGCTGTATGTGGTATTTTCTGCCTGAATGGTCACAGAAGTGCTGATTTACTGCACTGTCTTAGCAGTCAATATCTGCCTGTGTTTTTATTGCGCATTAAAAGGGAATTATGTAGTTTTAAATAATTTATTGACATTGGATTTCTCAAGCTGTGTTTTAATAAATGGAAGCAATAGCAAATTTATCCTTTTTCTTGAATTATGTTTTGTTTTCACAAAGCACTTTCTCATGCCCGAGGTATTGGGCCTATAATGTAATTGAGAACATTTACCTCTGTGCCTGAATCGCTAACAATGCAGTGAAACCATCTCTTCATTGGTATTCTGTTGATGTGCGATGGGATTCCTTCAGTTAATCTATCATGAAGGAATCCCGAGGCTGAATAAAGAAGTTTAGGCGCATAATGCTCCAGCGCTACCTGAGTAAATGGCATATGCTGCAGCTGTCCAGGAATTATAGGAATCTTTATGTTTCTCGTTTAGCAATAAGTGTGTTTAATTCATATAACCTCATGCCTGAATATTAACCCGATCTTATGGAAAAACATGAATTCATATGAAATGAATCATAGTAAAAAAGTACTATTTTTAGAAAAAAGCATGAAGACATGACGGTCCACCATTAACCCTACCTCTAAACATAACCATAAATGTCAATGGGATGTACAAAAATGAAGGAATGAGATTGTATCCATACAAATTAACCACCAATTCGCAAAAACGTAAAACAGTTACAAACTCACTGTGTTGTGATGTTCCATTTGTCTCTATTTCTGAACAAGTGTAATTATGATGTATTTTATAGTCACAATATATTTTAACAATGCAAACTGAAATTACTGTTGAGTATGCAAAGGTTCAGCGTTTTTTATCTTTTAATTTCAGGTTTTCCAAGGATGACTCAAAACAGAGATGCCTACCAGTCCATTGACCACCAGGACCAGTCTGGCAGCTCTGCCAGCTCCTACAACCAAGCAGAGGCTGGCAAACCTGGGCCACCTTCCTACTAAACAAAGACCAAACCCAAGATATAACCAACCATCTTTCTTTGCTGCCAATGCCATAATGCACAAGGAATTTTTGTCTGGGTTATGTTTTTTTTTTTTATATATTATGTTTTGTATTTCATGAATACACAGTACAAGACACAGTACGAGAGGTTTTGAGCAAACTATTTAAACAGCTTTACATTTGGCTGGCTTTCAACCTGAGGGTTGTGAAGCTCATAATGTGCAGTTTCGTCTTAGAAAGGTCTCCTGAAGCTGTATTTTGGGGTGTTTTGCAGCTCTCCTGCTAAGTTTCCATCTGTTACTGTTGGTCAATTATTACTTCTATTCCGAGAGTGTTATACTGTAGTTTTCTACATTTATTTACTTCATTTAATTTTTGTTTGCAGTGGGACTCCAGCATTTGTTCATTTTGCAAGTATTTCAAGGATTCGAAAGATTCTTGTTAAACCATGTGCCATGCAATCTGTTCCATATATAGATATAGTACAATTCATTAGATTGGTCATGCGCTAGATTATTTATTTGCTAAATTTGGTAATGCGGAGTTTGGACATATGAGGATTGAGATTTCCTCATTTTGAGACCTGTAAATCAAAAGTGATATAGGATTTGATGTAGGAATGTATTTAGATCAAACAGTTATGTAAATGAGCATTAAGCACTTGCAAGAATTTAAACATGGAGATTGTATTGATTTTTGAAGGAAATGCAGTGTACCAATATCAAGAGATTTGTAACAGAATTAATTAATCTGTTATGTTCTATTATTGTCCTTAAATGTGCTTTAGATTAAAGATTAGCGCAGCCAAAAAATTCAAATTCAGTCATTATTTAATCATCCTCATGTCAATGAATGGGGAACGTCAATTTTGCATTCCATGTTCAAATGAAAGTCATATGAAATGACTTTAACAAGAATTTCATTTTTTGGTGAGCTACTCACAAATGTGAGGGTTATTTTAACAGCTTCAGAAGACAATATAAGATTTTACAGGTATCTACTTTTGCAGTATAATGCTGTTTGTTTGCATAAATAAACTTCATAACTAGATGGTCATAGTTCATGCGCAACATGCACAAATACTTTGCACATCAAGATCATGTTAAAACTTAAAATGCGAAAGTGTTTTAGATAGAACTTTTTGTTTCCTTATCAGAAAATAAATGCTGTAATGTTGAGCAGTTTAGTACTTTTAAATGTTGTCATCTGTTTGAGTCTGATTGCTTGAGTCATACTGTAGCTTGAGTCGTTATGAAATCAAGGGGAAAGGGAAGTGGTGTGTGGCCAAGTATGGTGACCCGTACTCGGAATACAGTGAACCTGGAGCAGAGGGCAGCCAATGTTGCAGTGCCCGGGGAGCAGTTGGGGGTTCGGTGCCTTGCTCAAGGGTCTCACCTCAGTCGTGGTATTGAGGGTGGAGAGAGTGTTGCTTATTCACTCCCCCACCTACAAATAGCAGATGCTTTCATCCAAAGCGACTTACAAAAGAGGACAATGGAAGCAAACAAACCAACAAAAGAGCAACAATGTGTAAGTGTATAATAATTCTTTGTATAATAAATGTTGTGTTCAGCATGTTACAGAGAGTTCTTGAAGTGCGTGCACGTGCATGAGTTGCGTGCGCGAGACAGAATAAAGAAAAGAAGCATCCGTTTAAGGTCTCGTGTAGAACTGAGTTCTTTAGCGTTCAGTCAGTTTAAACATAACTATAAATAAACAGAAAACAAGTAGATAAAATAGAAAAAGAACAGAGAACGCTAAAGGTTAGTGTTAATGTGTGGACACTGTAAAATAAAGTGTTACAAATGTACAAAAATTATTATTATTATTAATCTTGAATTTTTATCTGAACATCAACACCAACATTTGTGAGATTTAATAACAGCTTGTGTTTAGTCTACATCTAAATTCTTTATATTCTTCTGTTCATTTCCACAGTGGTAAGAAGCACTGATGTGTACCTCAAATGATATCTGTTCAGATTAGTTCCCACTGCTGGTTTTATATTCCCATAAGTGATATTACATGTTGTCATAGGAACGCCACAGTGCTCATTTAAATTAGCTTTTGGTTTTGGGTAATGTTCCAGGTTTCATTGGCAAGAAAGATCTTTTATGTGGGCTTCATCGTATTATTTTAAAAATGGGGGCGGTGAAAGTTATTTCAATATTTTAGTATTCAGTATTTTAGATGTCTTTGCTAGTTGATCTGTAACATTATCAGTGCTATCATTTCTGAGATTTGTCGTCTTATTGTAGCCATAGAGTTAGAAATGAGAAATAACAGATTTTTACATCATGAATACTGAGCTGGGGTGCATTTCCCAAAAGCATTCCATTGAACTCTATTGGTAACGATGGAACTTCTACCCTGGCTGGTAGAAGTGTGGCTTTGGCCAATCAAAAGCTGAGGTCCAGAACAACTGGTGTACAATGATATTTATACTTTTCTTTTTTTTTTCTTTTTTTTAACCCTTTACAAAAGTGACTATGACTTTAATGCATGAAAACACAATGCATGTTATGCAATTGTGAGTTTACATATTGTATTTTTTGTACTTCCTGTAACTGTTGACAAAAATTCCCCAGGAGCAAATTTTTTTTTTTTTTTATTAAATTTCTTAGGCACTAACCATGACCAATTCTTGCCTACAAACTCTTGACTAAACAATTGAACTTCTACTGTCCAGGGGCAAAATACAAACAAACAAACAAACAAACAACAAAAAAGTTAATTGAACACACTTTTATCTCCTCAAGCATATTATCAGTCACATATCAACGTGTCCAAACATTTGACTGTAATGTACATTTTTAATTTTTTTTGACTGAAACCTCAAGATGACCTCAGGAAGGCAGTGCGTTGTCATAAGTGTCACAAGAAGGCATAATTAAAGTCATTAAATCCTCAGAAAATAGTAAACTTCCCTGTTCACATGTATGAGGAAGTTCATTGTGCTGAATGAATTGAAACTAGCAGAATAACTGATATATGTTTCTCCTACAGAGGGCGTACTGTGGCTCATTCACACTTCAGTTGCTGTTGCTGCTGGGTTGTGTGTTAAAGGCATCATTGAAATATGGTTAGGTTGTTACACTTAATGATCCTCAGCTATTGACTTACACAGTAACATAACATAAAAAAAGAAAAAAGGAGAAGAACTGGGACAGTATATTTACATTTAATAATTTAGCAGACACTTTTTTATCCTAAGTGACTTACAAATGAGTTCAATTGAAGCAGTCAAAACCAACAAAAGAGCAATAATATGCAAGTGCTGTAACAAGACCCGGTTACTCTAATACAGTATATGTAGCAAGTTTTTTATTTATTTATTTTTTAATAAAAAATTAAAAGAAAACAAGTAGAACGAATAGAAAAAGAATAGATAACACTAGTGTTAGAGTGTGATTTTTTAAATAAACAAAAAGAAAACAAGTAGGGATAGAATAAAAATAGAATACAGTAGTGCTTCTTAACTCTGGCCCTTGAGGGCCACTTTCCTGCAAAGAGGAATTGAGAGTGCTGTGTATAATATATATATACATATGTACAAAATAAATCAAGTAGATAAAACAGAAATATAGAATAGCCTCCTAGCATTGGAGGGTAAAGTTTTTTTTTTTTAATAAATAAAAAGATAACAATAGAATAGAAATAGAGAGTTAAAACCAAACAGAATAAACACTTAATAAACGCTTTTATTAAAATGGCTTTATGAAATAATTTGATAAGATGTAATGACATCATCCGCTTAGAATAGCTGTGAATTTTAATAAAAAATAATATGCAAAAACATTAAATTAGAATTATACATTTAAGAATCAAATAGTTTCTTTATTTCCCATGTAACGTCTCATGTGACGGAAATCATGTTATCGAATCGAACCAATGAAAGCAGTCCGATTCAGTTGACTCCGCCCACTTTGTGACAGGTGTTTTTCTCATCTATCCCTTTAATTTCAGCAGTGTCACATGTTAGTATTGTTTCTGTCTTGTTGATTTGTAGACAGGAGTTATGTTTTTCATTACAGTGATTTAGCCTCAACATGTGGATTACTGTATCTCTCTTCGTGCTAACTTTGACCGCGCAGGTGTGGTCCAGCACTTGCCCATGTGCTCAGGAGGAGCTCTGTCAGCCCATCCGATCCCAGCCGGGGTCTGAGGTGAGAGACCGTCAGTCTGGACCCATCCAGTGATCAGCTCATAGCTTCGCATTATATCATGTCAACTACAGACCACCCTTAAATTTGTTTTAGACACCAAAATATCAAAATGGCAACAAATGATGCAATATCTTTACTCATTTACTTAAACATTTAGGCTACTTGATCTTTACTCTTTTACTTGACACGTTCAAGCAAAAGGTTTCACAAAAATTACTATGTAATTAATGCAACTGCATTCATTTTGTGACATTCAGACACTTTTAAATGTGGCTGTAAGCAAGTTAGTTAGTATTTATTTGTTAATTAATTAATTAATTCATTGCAATGGATAGTTCACCCAAAATTCTGTCATTATTTACTCACACTCAAGTTGTTCCAAACCTGTACGAATTTCTTTTTCTGATCAATGAACACAAAAGAAGATATTTTTTTTTAAGAATGTGAATATCTGAACAGTTGACGGTCCCCATTGACTTCAGAAACTGATATGTAATAAAATAAATTGAGGGTGAGTAAATGATGACAGAATTTTATTTATGTGAACTCTCCGTATAACTATATTTTAACTTTGCTTTTCCATTTTTTTTTTATTTTTTTTTACCTTTTTTAACAGGCACAACATTTTATCATCACCAATTACTGTTGCATGCTGTATTGTTGAGCAATTGATAAGTTGCCTTATTTGAAGTTAATAAAGTATTAGCACAACCACATTACATTTATTTAATGTTTAAATTTAAAATACTCTCTATCACATTGTATCATGCAATAAAGACACTGCAATTAATACCAAAACCTATTATCGTTATACTGAGAGAAAGCTGCTAAACACAGGTAGTTAATGCATCTTTTCCAGGTTTTTGTATTTGATGTTGGGAAAAAGGCTTGGAAGTTTTATGACTGGACCAAAGTAACAACGGTTGCAGCTTTTGGGGAATATGATGCTGAACTCATGTGTTACGCTCACTCTAAAGGAGCTCGTCTGGTCCTGAAAGGTAGGGTCCGACCGAACATATAGCAAAGTTTCACATTTTATAAGCATGCTGTAGTCTATATTTCAAATCAAACAAGATTTTTACATTTTCTAAACAACGTGTGTGACACTTTTCCTTGCAAAGCTCACCACCATGATGCTATGGTATTGTATATTGCCAGGGCCTTGTTATTTAGTTGCTAGGGTGTTTCTAGGGTGTTCTGTCCCTCCTTCAGTGTATATCTAAAGGGAATTGTTTTAATTAAGAAAAAAACAACTAACATTTAACATAATAACCCAACGATTTAACAAGCTGCATTATTTGCATTTGTCGTTAGCAGAATGGGTGCTGGGCAATATGTGCCAAAATGTTTTTTTTTGTATGAGCAGACTATCAGTGGCATTGCAAACTGGCATTCTTTTAGTCTATTGTATTTTCTATTGCGTGTGATGGTTAAAATGTTTTTTTATAGGAGATGTGCCACTCTCATATATTGTGGATCCAGTAAATAGGACAGCTTGGATTCAGGAAAAAGTCCACTTAGCAAAGAGTCAGTTCATGGATGGAATAAACATAGATGTTGAGCAGGCAGTGGAGACCGGTTCCCCTGAATACTATGCTTTGACAGCCCTTGTCAAGGAAACCACTGAAAGTTTCCACAAAGAGATCCTAGGCTCTCAGGTAAAACAGCATTTCAGTTGAAATTGTGCCATATAGCTGCTTTAAAAGCCCCTGACGTACTGTCTTCTTACCATGAATCACAGGTATCATTTGATGTGGCTTGGTCACCCAAATGCATTGATAAGCGTTGCTATGACTACCTTGCCATTGCCGATTCATGCGATCTCTTGTTTGTTATGTCCTATGATGAGCAAAGCCAGATTTGGGGCGATTGTATTGCCATGGCAAATGCCCCCTTCAATCAGACAGTGACAGGTAAGGGATTTGTTGAGAAAATTTGTTTTTTTGACAATAATATCTCACAAGGCATTAAAATAATACACTAAAGAGCTTTTGGTAAATGTTGCAAACTTGAAAGAAACCATGTTTTTGTACTTGTGAGCACACTTTTTTCTAAACGGGTGTCTGCATAGTTTGCCCTTTTCAACAAATGTCAAATCTGACATGTCTTTCTTGATGACATTTCCAAAATATCCCTTCTCATCACATAATCTTCACATAAAGATTTGAAACGCACTCTTTATGTTCATTGAACAACAGTTGGTTGACCATAAGATTATTACATATCAAGTCACCTTTATTTATATAGCACTTTATACAATACAGTATACAGATTGTGTCAAAGCAGTTTAAACAATAAAATAGTGTCAATAATGCAAACAAAATTCAATTCTGTTGTAAAGCAGCTCTAAAAAGAGCAGTCAATTTTTCAGTAAAAGTTTATTCAGTGATGTCATCATCCAGCTCAGTGCAGTTCTCTTCCAGTAGTGTCTTTGGAATCAAGTCGAAAATATTGCCAAAAAAAAAAAAGATATATATACAGATAAACTTTTGCTTGTTTTCATGTTACAAACCATTGTATAATGCACACCTAATGTTTAGACATTTGTTGTTCAGCCTATGATCAATACATCAGCATGAACATAGAGCCAAAGAAACTTGTGATGGGTGTTCCATGGTATGGTTATGACTACAGCTGCCTGAATTTTACAAAGGTAACAATTTATTTTTGATACACTTTATTTAAAATGATATGCAGTACTAGAGATTTTCGATATAGAAGAAATTATGATATGCAGTACAATAAAATCAAATCAATTTGCAGTTATTTTAGATTAAAATACATTATTTTTAAACAATAAAACAATATTTTGTGTCCAATTATTTATGTGGCAAATAGATGTATAATAAGTAGGACAATGCATAGCCAACAGGTTGTTATCGCAAAGTTAAGCCTTCCCATTTTATCTCTTTTTCTTATCACAATTGACATACTTCCCCTCACTTCCTTATATGATCTTTTTTCAGAATGCTTATTTGTATTTATATAGTTACACAACTAGGCCTTCTGAACAAAGTTGGCAAAGAACTTGCTTTGGGAAGAAGGTATTTCCTCTCTGAGTGGCCATATACTGCCAAACAACCTTTCTTGTTTTGGCACCATATCTTCTGCTCCTGCAGAATTTGCGATTTCGTGTTTATGGTAAGGTTTAGGTTTGGGTTGTAAGATTTTTACAGCCTAGCTCGTACAACGTCTTACAGTTTTACATAAATGATTACGATTATGACCAGAGCCAACATACAAACACTGTTAAACATTGTGCATGCAGACTTTGGAATAGCAAAGGTAAACTAAATAAAATGTTGACTAAAATTTAGTGAGACTGCAGATGTGCTCCTTGTCTTTCTGAATATTTCCCACATGAATCCCATGACACATCAGAGTGGGTACCACAGCTTTTTTTCAGCTAAATATCATCAAGCTGGTACTTAATACTATCGATTTCACAATTTTTCTGTCAACGTTTTTGTTATCAGATCTGGTAATGCAGTTTCTGTTTGTATTTTCTGTTGGCCAAGATTTCGGCATATTCCCACAACACCTCATAATACAATAGTTTAAGTTGTGTGCTTTAAATGGACCATACACAGAATATTTCCACGCAAACGTACTGTGAACAATTGCCTGCAGGTGGACAAAAATAAGGAATAGACTATTATGCAAATTTGACCCTTGACTAAACACAAATATACATTCATGCATAGGAGTAATAACACTGAATCTCTGATTCATTATTATAGTACAAAAGTAATGGTTAGGTTGAGTCGGTAGTCATTAGAAAAGACAGAATAAATGACATTTTTAACTGCTATGCTGTTCGGGATTCTCTTTGTTTTTATAACAGGATGGAATATGCACAATTCCAAAAGTGCCATTCAGAGGGGCTCCATGTAGCGATGCATCCGGCAAACAGATTCCCTACAGCATCATGATGAAACAGATCAACAGCTCAATATCAGGACGACTGTGGGATGAGAACCAGCGAGCTCCATATTATAATTACAAGGTACTGCATGACTTCTGCATCAAAAGTTTAATACTTACTAAAATACTTTTGTAAAACAGCATTTTCAAGTGGACTGTTTCACTGTTAGACAAGTTATCTTTTCCTTAAAATTGATAAGATTTTATTTACAGGACGCAGAAGGCAGGGTCCATCAGGTGTGGTATGATGACCCTGAAAGCATTGCTCTGAAAGCTGCCTACGTGGCACAACATGGTCTGAAAGGAATTGGAATGTGGAACGGAAATCTCCTGGACTACAGCAGTGACCCAATCGCCCAGCAACAGACAGTGGACATGTGGAACGCCCTTACACCCAGTGAACACAGGGAGTCTGCTGCCGTCCCCTAGCATCATTTCTTGTCTATACACATGGTCTGAATGACAGAAGGTGTTGTGCTTACTCTAAATATTTGTCAGATTTATGATGTGTTTCTTTGTTTTATCACAAACCGAATAAATGGCGCACTCCATTTCAGCAAGCCTAAAGCCTTTTATTTAATTGAACATTATTTACATTGGCACGTTTACTAAATGTAATCATTTGCATGACCATGATTTCTAGTTCACTACTGCATATCATGATTCAAATCGGAGCAGAGAGCAGGACGTCTTAAATTTATAAAAGCATAGCGTGAAATGCTGCATACACTGCCTCAGTATTTTTGTCTTGTTTTCCTATTCAAATATACAGTATAAACATCCTTAAATCAAGATACATTTACCTGAGATGCTAAATGCAGATAGTTGAAGTCTTGTTTTATGAGAAGTTGAACAAAATTAAGCAAATTTATGCTTAAAGGAACACTCCACTTTTTTTGAAAATAGGCTCATTTTACAACTCCCTTTGAGCTAAACAGTTGAGTTTTACCGTTTTTTAATCCATTCAGCCGATCTCCGGGTCTGGCGGTAGCACTTTTAGCTTAGTTTAGCATAGATCATTGAATCGGATTAGACCATTAGCATCTCGCTCAAAAATGACCAAAGAGTTTCGATAATTTTCCTATTTAAAGCTTGACTCTTCTGTAGTTACATCGTGTACTAAGACTGATGGAAAATGAAAAGTTGTGATTTTCTCTCATTCCAGCATAATAATCAAGGAACTTTGCTGCCGTACCATGGGTGCAGCGGCGCAATGATTTTACGCAGCGCCTGAAAGTAGTCCTCAGCTATATAGCTGATGCTAATGGTCTAATCCGATTCAAATATCTGTCAATAAGGTATGAAAACTTGTTTTCCCTTTGAATTAGGTTAAGTATTCTAAGCCCACTGGTAGATATTTGTTTCTGTTTTAATGATAAACTCATCTTCATTTTGATCAATTTCACAGAAAACAAGACAAGATGTCTTTTTGCTTCTCAGGTAAATGTATCTTTATTTAGGAATCTTTAGACATTTGCACTGTAAAACTAAAATTCTGAGGAACAACATCATTTTTTGCAGTGTGATCAGGTGGTACCGGTAAAGTTATTTCCATATTTTAGTGGTTATGAGCAGTGGTGGTTATGATGTGGTGAACAGCCCAGTTTTATGGCGGGGCCCCTCTGACCACAACAGTGGTCAAAGGTTTAGGGTTAGGGTACAATTTGATTGGATCTTGGTGGACTTACACAAATAAACTGTCAGCCATCAAATAGAGATGCTAGCACAATGGCCAGACACCTCTTAGAGGGCAAGAAGAAGACCTCTGGTACCAAGTTCAAGGACAGGACATCCCATTGGTCCACATGCAGTTTCTGCCCTTCACCCACCTCAAGACTGATTCCTAAACTTTTGGCCTGTGACACCATAAAAATGCCTTAGGACCTCTGGATGCAGAAGCAGTGGGTGAACAAAGAGAGATCACAAAGATCCATCCAAATCCATTCATAACTGTTTTCAAACCTTAAAACTAGAACGAACCACAACATATCCATCTTTCATAGAAATAAGTATTCTCCATAAGAGCTATGTGTAGTGCAACATCTTGCACAAACACAGCTGTTAATGGACAAATGAATGCATGCAGGACAGTTTGATCTTTTTCCATCATGTTTGGGCTTTAAGTGTTCGTAACATTGCCAAAGGTGTTTCTTGTTGTGGTGTGTATCAAGCACGAAAAACTTTAGTGACCCTTTTCTAACAGGGTGTTTGAACTATGCAAATATGTTCCACAGGAAGAAAGAAGGGTGGGTCACACTGTCCCCCCAGTTTTGATGAAAACAGCCAATCACAGCATTGGAATGGAGAAGTGCCAAATTGCAACCAAAATCCTCCTCTCCGGAAAGACATGAAGGTACCCTTCCGGCCTGTGTGGTAGGAGGCAATAGCATATACACTGTTCTGATTCTTATTCCTGCAAGGGTAGAGACAGAAACAGGTCATCAGTTTTCTGAGCCTGCAGGCCTCTACAAGGAAGGCCGCAACAAACACATTCATTCTGAGATGTTAACAGATCAGCAAAGTTCTGAATCACCGGCACATCCAGTGAGACATTAAGACACAACCATTCTGAGTCTTCCATCTGGAGAGACGTTAACAGATATGGCCACGCTCTGAGCCTCCAGTCTTTGAGGGTGAGAGACTAACAAACACCAAGTTCTGAGTCTCTGGCCCATAAAGGAAGATACATAAACAGATAATGCTCTTCAGCTCAAAAGTCTTCAGCTTTCGCGGCAGCAACACAAACAACCACGTTCAGATTCTCCAGCCTGTGAGAGACGTTAACCTTGGCACTGTTTTATATTATCAGCATATGAAATTCTAGTTTACATTTAGATGTTAAATAACTGATGTCAGTTAAGGACAAATTATCTTTGAAGACATAATTTCAAAGAAGCAACAGTTCCTTCTTTTACTTAAATCTTCCTATAAGATAATGTAACTCTGCCATAGTCAATTCAAGTCAATATTATTTGTATAGCGCTTTTAACAATGCAAATTGTGTCAAAGCAGCTTTACATCGGCTTGATATAAAGCTGGGTGGCTTTAAATCAGCTTTACAGTATTTAGACGGGGAAGCAGTTTATCGAAATAGTGTCATTCTCCTCTGGCCAGACAAAATCAGCAGTTTAAATCTAGGCTAAAGCAGAATCAGATTGTGCAAAGGACTCATCTGGTTCCTGTGGTCTTGTCCCGATGGCCGTCTTGGAGACAGGGTCTTCACTGGGGATGAGTCTCTGGGGCTCATCTAGGTGTCCTGGCTGTAGAGGTCATCTCTAGGTGCTGATCCACCATCTGATCTGGATACAGTCTGGATCTGGGTGACTATGGTGACCTCGGAATAAGAAAAAAACAGACTAATATTAGTGTAGATGCCATTCTTCTAACAATGTAACAAGTACATCAGGTGTTTTGGGAAGTGTTCCCAGTTCCGGTTGACCTAATTAATGCAGCCTAACAATCCTTTAACGGATTTGAATTATAGAAATGTGATAGTGAATTATGTGTAAGCCAGGTTAAAGAGATGGGTCTTTAATCTAGATTTAAACTGACAGAGTGTGTCTGCTTCCCGAACAGTATTAAATAGGAAAACGATCTCCCGCCCGCAGTTGATTTTGATACTCTTGGTATTATCAAATGACCAGAGTTTTGTGATTAGAGCTCATTCAAATACTGAGGTGCCAAACCATACAGGGCTTTATAGGTAATTAGCAAGATCTTAATATGTATACGATGTTTAACCTCAAGGCTCAGTACTTGGCCCCTAACTTTTCACGCTTTACATGTTACCCTTGGGAGATATCATTAGGAAACATGGTGTTAGCTTTCACTGTTATGCCCAGCTCTATATTTCTTCGCGACCTGATGAAACTTACTAATTTGCAAAACTAATGGAATGTATAGTTGATATCAAAAACTGGATGACTAGCAATTTCTTACTGCTAAATTCTGAAAAAACAGAGGTGTTAATTATTGGACCAAAAACTTTTGCATGTAATAACCTAGATCGCTGTCTAATACTTGATGGCTGCTCTGTAAATTCTTCGTCATCAGTTAGGAACCTAGGCGTACTTTTTGATAGCAATCTTTCCTTCTAAAAACATGCTTCTAGCATTTGTAAAACTGCATTTTTCCATCTAAATTACGACCTATGCTCTGAATGTCAAGCCAGAAACATTAATTCTGCATTCATGACCTCGAGGCTAGATTATTGTAATGCAGCAGCTACAGTTCTTACTAGAACCAGGAAGTATGACCACTTTAGCCCGGTTCTGTCAACACTGCACTGGCTCCCTATTAAACATCGTATACATTTTAAGATCTTGCTAATTACCTATAAAGCCCTGAATGGTTTGGCACCTCAGTATTTGAGTGAGCTCTTATCGCATTATAGTCCTTCACATCTGCTGCGATCTCAAAACTATGGCCATTTGATAATACCCAGAATATCAAAATCAACTGCGGGCGGGACGTTTTCCTATTTAGCGCCCAAACTCTGGAACAATCTACCTAACACTGTTCGGGAAGCAGACACACTCTGTCAGTTTAAATCTAGATTAAAGACCCATCTCTTTAACCTGGCTTACACATAATACACTATCGCATTTCTGTAATTCAAATCCGCTAAAGGATTGTTAGGCAGCATTAATTAGATCAACTGGAACCGAGAACACTTCCCAAAACACCTGATGTACTTGTTACATTGTTAGAAGAATGGCATCTACGCTAATATTAGTCTGTTTCTTTTTTATTCCGAGGTCACCGTAGCCACCCAGATCCAGACTGTATCCAGATCAGATGGTGGATCAGCACCTAGAGATGACCTCTACAGCCAGGACACCTAGATGAGCCCCAGAGACTGATCCCCAGTGAAGACCCTGTCTCCAAGACGGCCATCGGGACAAGACCACAGGAACCAGATGAGTCCTTTGCACAATCTGATTCTGCTTTAGCCTAGATTTAAACGGCTGATATTGTCTGGCCAGAGGAGAATGACACTATTTCGATAAACTGTTTCCCCGTCTAAATACTGTAAAGCTGATATAAAGCCACCCAGCTTTATATCATGCCGATGTAAAGCTGCTTTGAAAACAATCTGCATTAAGACACTTGACTTGTAAAAAGTTCTCTAAAAGGCTTAGTTTTACCAGCATAAAACTTGCAGAAACCCTGATAAAATCAAGTAATATGATTTTCCTTGACAGCTTTTTTTTTTTTTTTTTGCAAAACTTAATTTTTTACAAATTATAAAAATGTTTTTGGAGAAAAATGTTTTTGGAGAAAAATATTTTTTTTTATATGTTACAAGTAAAGTATATCATTTTGTAGCAATCAACTATAAATCCGCCATCCATTGGTTGGTTTCTCCAAAATGTGTAAACTGTGGTGCTTTCAAACCATTGCACCATTAGTCATTTCATCAGCTGAATCACAACTTTTGTCCACAAAGAAACCTCATTTCTAAGAAACCTAATCCTGAGCATATAGACATGTATTCTGTGTTTCTTTATAATTGAGCTCTCTTTTGCATCAGTTCTGCTCTCAGGGCCCGTAGTGCTGTGGCAGTTTGCTTTCTCAACTAGACAAAGAAAGAAAGAAAGAAAGAAAAAAACATCACAAGTGCTGAAACTAACCAACAGAACTAACCATGTCACTTCAGTACCTTGCTGTCTTTGGCCAGTTTCATTTTAGCATCATCCACATTTTTCCTTAGATTATCAATTTCACTGCTCTCTGTCATAATCTGGATTATCAACTCATTCTGTAAATGGCAAAACACAATGTTTTTGTTTTAATGTATCAAAACATAAAATTTAGAAAGAAAGAAATGGACAGTTACTTTCCTGCTGAGGAGTTCTATAAATAAAGCATGATTAGACCATTTTTTTTTTTGTTTTAAATAGTATAGAATCAGTTTAAACTACCTTTAACTTTGTGCTTGACTGTTTCTTTGTTTGCGTTTGTCGTTTTGCACCATCCCGGGCTTGGAGTTGTTGCAGCATTTTACTGTAGAAGGTGTGAAGTTCCAGTCGTACACTCTTCAGTGTGTCCTCCAGAAGTGTTGTTGCCTTCTTAGTGTCAAAATATTGCCTCTTCCATCGGTCACGTGCTTCAGAGACAAATGGAAAAAAATAAACTTTCATACACCATAACCTAACATACAACCCCAATTCCAGAAATGTTGGGACGTTTTTTAAATTTGAATAAAATGTAAACTAAAAGACTTTCAAATCACATGAGCCAATATTTTATTTACAATAGGACATAGAGAACATAAATGTTTAAACAGAGAAACAGAAAAACAGTATGCGAGTAGTATGTCCAAATTTATAGTATTCGAAAAACAGTAGGCGAGAATTACCCGGATGACCTACTACTTCCGCCCGAATTCTGTAGTAGGCATACGATGGACACTTTACTATCCCATGAGGCCATGGGAGAGGAGCCGTCATATTCGAAAAATGGCGGAAAGCGGCGACGCGGCTGTTTTCAAGTGCAAGTACCTCAGGGAAAAACGTTGTTCATTGTGGTTAAATTGCACTTGTTTAAAATAATCAAAGTAAACGGCTGACTTATTAAAGTTTAAACGTTGTAAATCGATGAGATGACTTCATGAACATGGCGGATGTACTATGTCCGAATTCCATTCATACTACCCTCATTCATACTATATAGAACGTACTTTTTTAACGGTCGAGAAGTACGTTTGAATAGTAGTACCTACACAAGAAGTATGCGATTTTGGACGCAGCCAATCTGTTCATATGCACTAAAAATCATCTTAAAAGGACTTATGAATTATTTCTCTGCATAGAAATAACCAATATTATGTTTGTAACCCACATATTAGATTATCATGTTTTAATCAAATATTATGTATGTTTTTTTAATCACTATTGAATAGCTACAGGTATGTATGAGTTTGAAAAATCATGCTTTAAATGTTTCTTCCAATCATTTCTTTGTCAAATGCATCATAGTCTTGTTATAGAAATCATGTTCAAAAGTATACTTTGCAAGAGCCTGTAAAGTTCGGACCTCTGACTGAACAAATAACATGTTGATTTATTGATTGGGTGGAGGAACAGAGGAAACCCCCAAGCAAGGACATTATCTAATTGGTCAAGACGTCCAGATGGGATGGTCTGAAAGCAGAGTTTAAAAACTCAGGACACCATCAAACTCCCTCTTAGTCCTCTCTTCTCTCTCCTCTTCTTCTCTTTTGCCACTGCTCTTTGAGCGTGCTCTGGCCCACGTGCCAGCTGCTACCACAATGAGAAGAAAAACCACCAAGTCTCCTTACATCCTTTTATTCTTATTCTTTTTATTTTAGTGTCTTTTCTTTCTGTGGAGTTTCGTGTTCTAATGTAAGTTTGCTGCAAAGTTCAGCTCCGACTGCACTTGCTTCAAACTTCAACCAGACCAACTCCGCATCTGCAGCCAACGCCAAGACATCACTTCAACGACTACTGAACATCCAACCAATCAGCGGGGATTGGTTGGATGAAGTATCTTGTGTTTTGTGCTTACAAGTTAATGTCTTAATCTGCCGATCTTGTTACTGTGCTATTAAATAGTGTTTTCACTATATTTTGGATTTTAATATCCAGTGCAGAGTTGATGTTATATGGCTTGGTCAATGAATCGCTGCCACCTCAGTGATCAGCTGTAAAACAGTGATTCTGTTCAAATTCTCTATAAAATCATAAATGATTCCCTTTGAGCTAAATTAAACTATTTATTTTAATGACATTAATATTACGTTTTTTATTACGTTACACTTTTATCCACTAAATTAGCTAATTTCAAATTTGATGCCTGTTAAAAGTCTCAAAAAATTTGGGACAGGGGCAACAAAGGGCTGAAAAAGCAAGACATTTTGAAAAGATTCAGCTGAGAGAACATCTAGCAACTAAGTTAACTGACATCAGGGCTGTAACATAAAAGGGATGTCTTAGAGAGGCAGAGTCTCTCAGAAGTAAAGATGGACAGAGGCTCTCCAATCTGTGAAAGAGTGCGTAAAAAGACTGTGGAATACTTTAAAAACAACGTCAAAGTGCAAAGGCTTTGCAAATCTCATCATCTACAGTGCATAACATCATCAAAAGTTTCATAGAAACTGGAGAAATCTCTGTGCGTAAGTGACAAGGCCGAAGATCTTTGCTGGATGCCCGTGGTCTTCGGGTCCTCAGACGACACTGCATCACTCATTGGCATGATTCTGTCATTGACATCACTAAATGGGCCCAGGAATACTTCCAGAAACCACTGGCGGTAAACACAATCCGCCGTGCCATCTGCTGATGCCAACAAAAGCTCTATCATGCAAAAAGGAAGCCATATGTGAACATAGTCCAGAAGCGCTGTTGTGTCCTGTGGGCCAAGGCTATTTTAAAATGGACTGTTTTAAAGTGGAAAAGTGTTTTATGGTCCAAATTTGACATTCTTGTTGGAAATCACGGACGCCGTGTCCTCCGGGCTAAAGAGGAGGGAGACCATCCAGCGTGTTATCAGTGTTCAGTTCAAAAGCCAGCATCTCTGATGGTATGGGGGTGCATAAGTGCATATGGTATGGGCAGCTTGCATGTTTTGGAAGGCACTATGAATACTGAAAGGTATATAAAGGTTTTAGAGCAACATATGCTCCCTTCCAGAGGATGTCTATTTCAGGGAAGGCCTTGTGTATTTCAGCAGGACAATGCAAAACCACATCCTGCAGCTATTACAACAGCATGGCTTCGTAGTAGAAGAGTCCAGGTGCTGAATTGGCCTGCCTGCATTCTAGATCTTTCACCTATAGAGAACATTTGGCGCATCATTAAACGAAAAATACATCAAAGATGACCACAAACTCTTCAGCAGCTGGAAACCTATATCAGGCAAGAATGGGACCAAATTCCAACACCAAAACTCCAGAAACTCATAACCTCGATGCCCAGACGTCTTCAAACTGTTTTGAAAAGAAGAGGAAATGCTACACCTTGGTAAAAATGCCCCGTCCCAACTATTTTGAGACCTGTAGCAGGCATCAAATTTGAAATGACCAAATTTTGTGCATAAAATATTAAAATTTCTTATTTTAAACATTTGTTATGTTATGTATATTCTATTTTGAATAAAATATTGGCTCATGGGATTTGAAATTCTTTTAGTTTTCATTTTATTCAAATTTAAAAAATGTCCCAACATTTCCAGAATTCAGGTTGCACAGTAATACCCATTTCACAAACACCAAAAATCTGACAAATTAAAAAGAGCCTGAAATCTTAAAATAACACATATAGAGAGCTTAAAGCATTACAATTCAACAGTAGATGCTCCAGCTCTCAAAATCAAAGTTTTAGTCGGAATGAGACACAATTTTTGCTATAGATTGTATTCCTTGCATAAATACTTTGACAGATATATGTACAATTATAATGCCACAAAATGGCCAAATCTGCACAAAAGAGGAAAAAGGACAGCTAATGACAATGAAACTAAGATTATTCACAACAAGTATAATGCTTGGTTCTCAACTAACTGTTCCATTTTTAACTAATAAATTTACATGACTTTTCTGGTCTGTTATGATTTACTAGATTTATTATTTATTTATACTTGACAAAAATGTTTAGAGCTTGGCATAAACCAAGAAAAATACAATAAAAGGTTGTTACCACACTTTTTTTCAGGTGCTGAGGTAAAACATGTTTCAAAAGAATAAAAAAAAAAAAAAAAAGTCTGTACTCTAAAAATATTTATTTCAAAGAACAATGAAAAATACAAAAGCTTCCCAGGTTTGCTTAGACGAACCTGGATGATCCTCTCAAACTCTGGAAAAATGATGAATCAAAAGGAATAGAATGGAATCTTTTGGTATAGGCATGTGCCCTGTTTGTCAGAAAGTCCTTAATTTCATAGAAAAACTTTGTAACAACAAACAGTGGTGGTAGTGTGATGGTTTGGTGATGTTTTAACACAATCTCAGAGCAAAGTCCAGATGTAACCTCACTGACACACTTTGGCAAGACCTGGAAGGCACATACATGCATTTGAGTATATTTTTAAATTGTAGATGACTTTGTACCTTGGTTCCTGCGATGTCTGTTAAGAGCTAAAAGCTCTCTGCCCTTTTTCAAAAGCTCTTGCCTGGTTTGTTCAAGCTCCTTCCTTTGCTCTTTGAGTAGCTTGATTTCCTTTGTCAGTTGATTTTCTGAAAGCATGAAATGTTGAGTATTGTATACAAGAGCAAGAATGACAAAGGCATTAGTTAGTAACTGATAATTAGTAACTGTCTTACTAGTGGTTTGCTGTGTATAAAGTTCATGGGAATAGACAGACAGTGGAGAACTTCTCTCTGCTGGGAGTGGAGAGGTTGGTCTACTCATAAGAATCTGTGAAAACACATAAAATCTTCACTAAATGCTTCACACAACAATGTCCAGAAAACTGTTCAAACTCCCGCTGCAAGAGCTATTTTACTCGGCTAATAAACCTCATGTTGTCTTTATGAGGGTGAGCCATTTACAGGAACGGTACTTCCTGTTTTGTCTGGAAAATCTCTACTAAACCTTCAGAAACGCTCCACAGGAATGTGGGTCTGGGTGAAAGGTTGAGACTACAACACTGCAATTCTGTACAAAACCAGAATGGCTTATTAAAAGATCCACCGGATGTATCAAATGTAATTTGAGACCAATAAGTTTATCTCTTACCATATCATCAGTTTTTTCTTCACTTGATTTCAGTGTCAGAGAACTGTTGAATTTCCTAAATGTATAATATAGGGTATTAAAATGCAATTAAATATTCCATTACAGATGTAATATAAAAAAAATGTATTACCAATGAATGAATATCTGATAATTAAAAGTCCTTGCATAATTACAAAAGCAAAAAGAATTAATTACCTCACCAGAAAATCCTCAAATGACTCCGTAGCTCCAGATTTTCTGTTGTTTCTTTTAAAACAATGTTTCTTTTTTGCAGCTGTATTCATTTCTACTTGAGAAAAATCTCCCTGTTTAGCAAGGTGTCTGTCTGCATTGAACAAAAATGAATAAACCCAACAATGTTAAAGTATTTAAGTAAAAACGTAAAACTGTATATTACATAAAATATTTTGTCAGGTAACTAGCATTTGGCATGAATGAACATTACAATTAGACTAACTGCACTGTATCCCTCAAATATTTCATATATTTTTCTTTTGGATGTCTCGCCTACTGGACACACCACTGAGTTAATTCAGCTGGCTTAAACATGGAAGATTGGGAAGGGTCTAGGAAAAGTTTGAAAACTTCAGGGTAGATTTGCACCAGCTGTTCCTAGAGGCTTAGTAAGTACTAGTTAGTTTGTAACTAGTTGAACTTGCCTTGCCTCAATGATCCAATGCAGCCTTTAAATGTATGAGCCGAAGTTGTTGAATTTTAAAATGTAAAATACGTTTCCATTGTAATACGATATTACTTAATCATGAATAACAATAGGTAATTTTATATTTAAATAGCATTCAATTTGAAAGTAATAATGACCTATAAGAGGTGCACTGTTTAAGCCAGGGTTGTGTTGAAGAGCTACTAACAAAGTCATTTATTCACACAATGTTCGTAAATGCCAACATTATCATATACGTCTAAAAGATTGAAGTCTTATCAGGTAAAATGAGCTTCCTGATGCAATTCAATCAATCGACTATTTTATTCTAACCATTACTCCTATTTTAAAGCTTCCATATAATGCAAAAATCATTAGCAGTATGTAAGGTGTAATTTAGTGCCCCTTTACGTGAAAGCTAAGTTGTAACTTGCGCACAGCTGGACCCACTGGCCCTGGGTGTAGTTGAGTGCTTATGTTCTTAGCATTTCATACCGAACTGTTTGTATATGGGCTCCATCTGATCTTGCGAACTGTATATTAGATGAGGAGTGTCAGTGGATCCCGTGTCTTCATCACTCTCAATCTCCTCTGCATCCTGCATTAGAACAGACTGCTGAGGTCCTTTATTGATTGAGGGGAATTTAATGGGCTCTATTATCTTGCCAGGTGCACATGTTGGTCTGGGAAAACCGTGACTGTGATGGTCAGTGTTGGTAATTAACGTATCAGGGGTCAGAGAGCTAGAGCAAAGGCCACTGTCATTCTCTCCCACGGGTAAAAGGTACAGCTCAGGAAAAGGTGCCTAATGGGGTCAAGGAAACAAGGCATAAGCAATAAATCATAAGAAGCTTAAATCAGCTGACTAAAGCAAATAAAACTAAACTTAGATTGCCTTTATTTCACAAGCACTTACAAATGGTGGAGTGAAGGATTTTACTGTCAGTTCACCCTCTTGTCTGAATTTAACCTGGGATCAAATGGAAAAAGTGTTCTTTACATTTTTCTGTGCTACTCAAGGGTAATTATCTCATATTTTGCCTTTGTAGATTGTCTGTATCGAAAATGAATCACTGTATTTATGTCTTGTGTCTAATCAAACTTTTAATTATAATACTCATCATCACCATCACACTATGTGCTTGGTTTAGTTTAATGCAAACAACTCTAACCTTTGGTTGTACACTTATAGTCATTTAGGTTACTAAATTGCTTATTATTCGGGAATGATAGCTACTCACAAGAGCCAAACTTCTGCCAACACATTTTAAAAAAAGATATCTATCTGCGATCCTGTCCAGCCCAAGAAGCGTTCCAAGATCAGATCTGAGATCAGACAGACTCACATCTGAATCGACTCTGAAACAAAAAGCAATTACATCAGACAGACTCACATATGAACAATCTGAATAAGGCTATGGAGGTAGAATAATAAGTATCTCTTTATATTTATTTATGGATTCAAATTTTCTGGAAATATGTTTCATATTTATGAAACTAAGCGAAATTACACAAATTCTAGTTTTTTGTTTTTTTCCAGCAGTATTTTTTGTTTCTTTCAAACACCAAGCTAATGTAGGCCATTGCTATGTGAATTCTATGTAATTTGTTATGTGAATAAAAATGTCATTATCATCATATAATATCTGTTAGATAAATAAAACCACACGGGCATACAGTCCAGATTCTAGAATCAAATATTTGATGATAGATTTTAAACAAGTTGAACTGTGTTCAAGAGAATCATAAATACCAGTTGGTTTGCATTATTTTTCTCACAATATTCTGGTTAAAACAATGATTTGGCAATCCTTTTTACATGATTACGGTTTAATAAGAAGTTTATTTGTGGTCAAGACCAAATAACTTTCATAAATATTCACAAGTGTAAACCATAACTAGCTCCAGACTAACAGTAGACGAGCAACTAACCTGATAAATCCAGCTGAGATGAAAGTGTCCACAGCTTCAGCTGATACTTTATTCAACCTCCGATCAAACCGATCATCGGGTACATAAAAAACATGCAGCTCCACACGCTTCATTAAAAATAAATCAAAAGAACACATGCACGTAGAATTAGCTGTTGAAATTATGGTTATTTATCCATTTAAACATTATTTATTAAACATACCTCTGTAATTTCAGTCCGCTTGCCAGTAAACCCGCTCATGGTCACATTAACCTAAGAATGATTTCACACAGTGTGCCCGTGGGTGTGTGAAGTGCTAAGGAACAGTATCTTGAGTAATTAAACAGCACCAGGGTGAACGGAGTGCTCATAAACCCCCAGAGCTTCAGTGAACAGGACACTGTGTGAACGAGCCCCTATACATATGAACTTGTATACTACCCACCATATATCCATCCAAAAAATAAAAATATTGACAGCAAATTAAAACATTCTATATTAAAAACTGTTTATATTATACAGCACTTTTCATTGATTTACTCTGCCCAGACAGACTTCATTGTTACACAAGTAGGTAGCGATGAGTGACACCCAGTAGCCTACTTAGATGATATATTGCTTGAATGGTCTGTTTGCTTAACACACACGAGGTTTCTAAGTGTGCAGCCCTCACTCAAAATGTTTTTTATTGTACATTCACAAGTTCACCTGCCCATCCAGTCCTGATGGTTAATGGTAAACAAACTTGGCTTGCTGTCTTTAATGGAGGCTCAAACCCAAGGCTTGGCTTGAGGGCAGAGTTCAACCCCCCAACTGCGGTAATAGTGGGAGAATGACAGATATACAGGAGGAGATGGGGAGGTGGAGGGATGCCAGAAGAATTGTTGCTGGGTTCGTACAATGACTGCTGCTTACAGTGGGAAATTTTTTTATTTGATCCCCTGCTGATTTTGTACATTTTGTAAGAAATGTTCAGTCTATAATTTTAACGGTAGGTTTATTTGAACAGTGAGAGACAGAATAACAACAACAACAAAAAAACACGCATTTAAAAAAAAGTAATAAATTGATTTGCATTTTAATGAGTCAAATAAGTATTTAACCCCTTCACAAATCATGATTTAGTACTTGGTGGCAAAACCCTTGTTGGGAATCACAGTGTTCAGATGTTTCTTGTAGTTGGCCACCAGGTTTGCACACATCTCAAGAGGGATTTTGTCCCACTCCTCTTTGCAGATCCTCTCCAAGTCATTAAGGTTTTGAAGCTGACGTTTGGCAACTCAAACCTTCAGCTCCCTCCACAGATTTTCTATGGGATTAAAGTCTGGAGACTGACTAGGCCACTCCAGGACCTTAATGTGCTGCTTCTTGAGCCACTCCTTTGTTGCCTTGGCCATGTGTTTTGCAACACTATCAATCAGTTCTCCTCTGAATCATTGGCAAACTTCAGACGGGCCTGTACATGTGCTTTCTTGAGCAGGGGGACCTTGTGGGCGCTGCAGGATTTCAGTCCTTCACGGTGTAGTGTTACCAACTGTTTTCTTGGTGACTATGGTCCCAGCTGCCTTGAGATCATTGACAAGATCCTCCCGTGTAGTTCTGAGCTGATTCCTCACCGTTCTCATCATCATTGATACTCCACAAGGTGAGATCTTGCATGGAGCCCCAGTCCGAGGGAGATTGAGTTATTTTGTGTTTCTTCCATTTTCGAATAATCACACCAACTGTTGTCACCTTCTCATCAAGCTGCTTGGCGATGGTCTTGTACCCCATTCCAGCCTTGTGTAGGTCTACAATCTTGTCTCTGACATCCTTGGACAGCTCTTTGATCTTGGCCATGGTGGAGAGTTTGGAATCTGATTGATTGATTGCTTCTGTGGACAGGTGTCTTTTATACAGGCAACAAACTGAGATTAGCAGCAGTCCCTTTAAGAGAGTGCTCCTAATCTCAGCTCCTTACCTGTATAAAAGACACCTGGGAGGCAGAAATCTTGCTGATTGATAGGGGATCAAATACTTATTTCACTCATTAAAATGCAAATAAATTTATAACTGTTTTGAAATGCGTTTTTCTGGATTTTTGTTTGTATTCTGTCTCTCGCCGTTAAAATAAAACTACCATTAAATTCATAGACTGATCATTTATTTGCCGGTGGGCAAACATACAAAATCAGCAGGGGATCAAATAATAAAAGCAGGGGATCACAGTACAGAACGAGACGCACATGGTCGGGATTTTAAAGGTTCACGAGTTTACAGGGAGCTACACCCAAAACTACGTTTGGGACTTTATACAATTTTATAACTAACACATAATCACTCAATAACCCACCCTGTCTCCTTTACATATATATTTGAAAAGAAAGAAAAAACTTTCATATCTTTACAAGGACGTGTAGTTTGTAAAGCATAATAAGCATAAGTCCCTCCATCTACATGATGATTTAAACAAGTTCAGTTCACAACTACTTTTTAAATGAAAAAACTAAATCGGAGAACACTGTTTAAAAAAACAACAACGAAAAAGTGTTAGTTTTAAGTTTTTCCAAGGGTTTGTATTTGCATATCTGAAAGTACTGTGTATGTGTCCTAACTTCAGTACTGTAAGATTAAAACAGAAGACATCAGTCTTTTTAATCTGAAATTTCACAAACCGGCCTCTTCCACCCATGTCTTTACCCAAACATTTAGAGGAAAAAAATATATATTGTATTTACTTGATTTATTGGTCATGACTTGAGACACACCAAGTCTTTATGTCCAGCCTGGTTATAATATTCTTATGAACAAATGCTTATGCAGAAAATATAATACAGTAAAGACAAAGCATGTGATTCTACAACACTTTTCCATAATATAAAAGAGATTTTTAGATAATTCATTAAACGTCATCATGGATATCCTGTGTTTGAAGTCTGTCCCTTAAAGATGGAATTTTCTTCTGCTGGAGTCCATCTCATGGCGCTGAAACATTTAAAGGAGCAGTTAATCATGTATAACTGACACATCAATTACTGATAAATAACAGCACATTCAAATAACCAATGTTCCTCACGAATGAGATTTTAGATTTAGAACGTACCTTGTGAACCCACTCATATTCCCCAAACTTTGAGTCAAAGGTTCCTTTCTGTAAAGAGCGAAGTTTAAGAGTGAAGCGAGGTCCTAGTTCCTGTATGCCCGCTTTCTTTTCATTCTTGAAGATGTACCTGTATGACATACATAAGTTTATTCAGTCATGTAGAAACAGAAGTTGCATAAAATTTTATCCAGTTAAAATGTAACAATGCAAAATATAAGGACTCTAAAGCAGTGTCAGACTTTTGGACTCTTACTTGATATTCTAAATAATAGCTGGGTTTCCATCCAAAGTTGCGAATTTAACTTACGCGCAAAATTGGAATATCACACAAAATATTTACGAACGAGCACCAAACGAGTCAAAGAGAACAAAATCGTCACTTCCTGGTAAACTGGCAATAAATAGCCTATAGAAAACTAGGATAAGCTACTGAATATAATAATTTTCATATATGAAAAATTAATTGTGCCTCAGAGCAAGCAGACGAAACACAATAAATGCTGTCATTGCTTTCGGAGGTGAATGCTGCTGTTTGGGAACACAGTCGTGTAAGACAATTATACAGAAATACTTTGATGACAGACTTTGCTCAGGCATTTCAGAACGACCATAACAACATTTCAGATGCTGTGGAACGAGATCAGTCCGCTGCTAGTTGTTATCCAGTCTCATAGCGCAAAGTCACATGACTTTTTTGATGCGCTTGGGAGGAAGTTATTCGCAAAATGCATTTCCATCTCCCTTTATTCAATGCCACCCTTTTTCTCACGAGTCAGAAACCACCAAGCGAGCGTAAAAACGTTTTTCCGAATTAAGGGATTTTTATTTGAAATTTGGCATTTCCATCACTCGTTTCTCAAGCGATACTTCAAAATGCGCATTAAAACAGGGTGATTATGTCTTAATGACTTGTGTCTCTATTTTTACTACAATACACTCATGCATCTGTTTTTAGAATCTACAGTGATCTGTATATGAAAACAAATTTGATCACAACAGGTATTATAAATTTACCTCTCCTTGAGACAATCACTAGACTAACAAATCTTACATATGTCAGCTTTCACAATTACACAGCCCTTTCAAACGAGAGAATATTTACCTGTGAAACCTGAAAAAAATGAAGTCTCTCTGATTGTGAAATGTGGCGACCTGACGGCCCACAAACTGTGGATCATGAGGAAACAGAGCAGCAAACAATCTGCCGATGGAGTGACCGAGTCTAGTAGTGAAGTTGTTAAGGATGACTTCTGGGACGTGTTCCGTTGGGTCCTTACCTCTTCTCTAGAGAGTAAAAATAGGAGTTAGGGTTAAGCATTTTTGAACTTCTGAGTTCCATTGTCCCAAGTATTTAATTTTTATATATTTTTTAATGGGTTTTGGTAAAATGCCTGAAATAAGTTTTGTGGTTAACACAAGCTCACAATATTTTTATTCTACAACAGGAAATGCATCAGCAATGGCCTCTTTTTTTTTTTTTTTGCACATCTTGAAAAAGGCAGTTGCTAATAAGTGGCTAAATAGTAGGGCTGGGACAATAAATTGATGCATCGCGAATCGAGTAATTATTCTGAGATTTTCCAAATGTGTCACGATTCTCTCTTGAATGGATTCTGAGCTTAGTTTTTAAGGGCAGACGGCACTGCGTGCTTTAGAAACAGCCATACTCTGCTTGCTTCCAGCTCCTAACACGCACCACTTGAACATACAATAATCATTCAGTTCGAAGAAGTTGAAGCGAATTACAAGGTGGGCTGTTTACATTAATCTCGTGTCATAAAAGCCAAGATGCAAGTACATTTAATCACTTACATGAACGAACAAGGGCTCTTCATCGTGAGCCTTTGAGTGCAGTGGTTCTCAACCACATTTCCTGCACATTTTGTCTCCTCTGTCTGACACACCCATTTCAAGTCTGTGAGTCTCTACTAATGTGCAGGTGACCTGAATCAGGTGTGTTTGATTAAGGAGACATGCAGAATGTGCAGTGTTAGGGGTCCTCCAGGAATGTGGTTGAGAATCACTGGCCTAGAGCACCATCTACTGTTAAAAACTAAGCTCAGAATCGATTCCAGAGAGAAACGCAATGCATTACGATAATCTCAGAAACGATCCACGATTTATTGTCCCAGCACTACTATAAATAGTATTAGAGGCTGTTGGGGACTTTAGATATCATCATACTTAGCAGAAAAACTCATCTGCTCACTAGTTTGCTTTATAGCCCTAATGTATTTAGTGAAGTGACATACTTCACTTCACATACTGCCTTGCTCAAGGGCACCTTAGTCGTGGTATTGAGGGTGGAGAGAGCGCTGGACATTCACTCTCCCCACCAACAATCCCTGCCGGCCCGAGACTCGAACCCACAACCTTTGGATTACGAGTCCGACTCTCTAACCATTAGGCCATGACTTCCCCTTATGCTTGTGTTCTCACAAGTTTTGTCTAAAGCTTGGCAGTAGTGCCGATTTTGAATTCAAGTGGCCATGGTTCTTTATATCCTAACTTTTGACAGCATTTAGGCTTCATTCTCATGATAAACAACAAGGCTTATTTTCTGCTATTATCCAAAAATCCTATTGGTTTTATTATCAAGAGAAGCAGGGTGATGCTAACTTCTGGTTTGAACTACAGAAATGTCATCCCTGCCGAACTCTGATATAATGAGTCAAAATGATTTTGTTGTTTTATCGCACAACATGGACCAACAAAATTCACAGCATGACTAATTTAATTAAAATAAAAAATAAAAAACACAGTAATTCACTAACCTTCATTTCCTTGCGAAGGCGAACGTTACTAACTTTGAAATGTGCAGTTGGCCCGTCAGGAAGGTGACAGAGAACCAAACCATCTGTGATACTTTAAGTGAGGGAAAATCCTTCATGTAACATTCAGTGACTGCTTCTCATGACCTCATAAAAACGACGATTCAACAAAATCTCACAGATCTAAAAACGTGATTACATACTGACGTATGAACAAAGGATACTTGGCACTTTTCTGTCCTCATTGATCACCAACAGATAAGTGAAACCTCTAGATACACACTGTGGAATGACTCTCTTCAAAGCCAGACCTCTTCTGTAGTACACATGAGCTTGTGGGATCACTGTTGCCAGCTGCTCACAAAACCTCACGGTCCTCTGAAAACAGGCAGACATGAACCCATAAAAACAATTGAAGGACACACATATTCTAAAATTCTAATTTACAATGAGAGTGAATTAGAAAACAGAACAGTAAACTGAACCCACTCCTCTGGGCCTGTCCGAAGTGGTGATGAGAACTTTAGGATTTGTCAGACGATTGAAGTAAGCAGAGAACTCATCGGTTCCTTCGTCAAAAGCCACCTGGATTTCAAACAAATTAGTTCCAGGTTAGGTTCATAATTGTAAATGAGGTCTACTGAAACAGTCAGCAGGTGGAATAAGGTTCACAAATCTCACATCACCTCCTCATCCTCTGGGTTGACTGTAGTTTCATCGTATATTCTCTGGTTTTCTATTGTCTTGGGAACTTCTTTTGGTGGAGCCTGAAAGAGAGAATAAGTTATTACATATAGCCATGACCCTCACATCTGCCAAAACAGAGTTAATTGTTTATATTTGATATAGAATAATACAGTTCTGCAAACAATATGGACTTAAATATTTTACACCAAAATTCAACAGCAATCATCCAGCATTCATTTACTTAGACTTCCCTTCTCAAACTGCACTTCTGCTTTTGCATGCAATGTAATCGTACTGCATGATCACGAGAGAATCACTTTGAACAATAAAATGACAAAACTGAAGCAAGCACACATACAGCATAGTTAATCATGTTTTAGTTTTCTTTTCATTTCAGAGCTAGTCACCCCTGGTCAACCCAACATCTTTAAATCCCCGAAACTCAAAACAGGAAATCTGATGACTTTCAAAGTGTATTTTCTATATATAATCAGCTTTATTTTTAACTGAATTAGAAATTATTGCTCCCCATTCACTATGAATGATGAATGGTTTCATACATACCACAACTAAATTCTTAATTATCATAATTTAATACTAAAATATATTAGCTTTTCACCAAATGGAAGAGAATCTGAAGCGACAAGTACGTACTTGTAAATATACTTCACAAGGCTGTTTACACCTGGTCACTTCATGCGTTTTTTCTGATCGGATAGCTATCCGAATGTGAAAAGACCAGGTGTATGCCCTCCGATACGGATTTAAATCCGATCGCTCAAACCACATCAGGAGGTGGTCTGGGCCGCATTCCAGACGAAACTGGACAAGTGTAAATGCATCTGGTTGTTGAAATCACAAATGCTAATTTTACTCCTCCCAAAATATTAAAATAATAGACGTGTGAGAGCGTTTTTTAGGCTACATGGCATGTTATAGTCAGATATGACAGCGCTAATGGAACATGCATCACTGGGGATAAGTAGATGAACAAGGTGCAAACTGCTGCGAATGAAACAAAGTCGCAGACGCTCAACACACAATCACCTTCATTAAAAGTAGTGAGACTAACCTATCAGATAATGAATAAAACGCAATGCTTCACTGACGTGAACGCCATTAAATTTGCATATAGTGCAGGAATTGAAGAACGGATTTATATCCGTTTTGCGAAGACACATTTATGTGGCCAAGTGTAAATGGAAACACTTTAACAAATCAGATAGATATCCGATCTGAGAAAACGCATGAAGTGACCAGGTGTAAAGGCCCTTAATGCACAGTGGCAGAATAAAT
The DNA here is from genome assembly GCF_936440315.1 of Barbus barbus. Taxonomy (NCBI): domain Eukaryota; kingdom Metazoa; phylum Chordata; class Actinopteri; order Cypriniformes; family Cyprinidae; genus Barbus; species Barbus barbus. The sequence goes on along the minus strand of NC_136763.1, from coordinate 23,873,411 downwards.
GTACTTACACATGCATTGCAATCTCCAGAAACTGAACGCTTTATTACGGTGCATGCTACCTAAATAGTGTGCTTTATGTGGTAACATTTATAATTACTAGTTGTGTACAAGTCAATAAAGTCAATTAATTTGACTACACCACCCTGACAAACTACACCAACTGCAGTCATTTTTATGGGTTACATCTAAATACAAACAACAAAAGCAGGTTACCCCCCCTTTTCTCTCAGTGACTATGATTGTGTTCATCCTAGGATATTTACTGCTCCTCTGGACACACCACTAAATATTTTCTGGAGATGCCATGTTATCATATATAGACCATGAAGAGGACTCAGGCAAAGAAAACATTCTTCTAAAAATAGAAAAGCCTCACTGCATGTGTTAAAAAGTAATGTCAAGCAGATGTAATAGACAAACTCAACTTAATAATTAATCGTGCAATTAAATTATTTTTCGGAATCACTTTACTATTAAAAAACTGTTAGATTAATTTGATTACAATGCAAGATTTTACTTTAATTACCCAAACCTAACTGCAAAGAAATTGATATATAGATGACAATTTAATTTTGGGTGAACTATCCCCTCAATACGGTTTACTGATGTGATTATAGCTTGTGAGAAACCAAACATACCTCATCTCCAAGAGCTTTTCTCTCTTTTTTCCTTTTCTTTTTCAGTTCCAGCTTTTGCTGAAAGACATAAACGACAGCTTTAACAACTTGGAAAATATAATGTTGCAGAGTTAAACGATTAAAGACTGTGTCTCAACCCTTAGCGAGCTACAGTACATTTCTAAAAGAGGTGTTTTAAGGGAATTAATTCAGTTTGTTGGGCCCCAAATGCGCGTTTGGTCTTGTGATGCCCGTGGTGCTGTCTATCCTGGCAGTTCGCTAGGTTTTGAAACACAGCCACATTATGTGCTGCGGTAAGTGTGTATATGTTAGTGAGATGTCACCTTTCTTTTCTCCTCCTTGAGTTTAAGGAACATCGCATGTCTGCGCTGCTTGTTTTTGATCTCAGACACGCTGAAAGTGGGAGGAAAACACGCTTCAGACACGGATTTCTTTTCTGTTTCTTCAGCCTCCGCCTGGTCCATCTCTCGCACCGGAGCTTCATCGGGTTTTACCTTTTGCTTTAGTTTCTTAGTTTTCCCCTTTCTCTTAGAAACACTTTCTGAAGTCGTTGCCTCGTTAGAATCCATGTTCTGCTGCTTCACGTGTTTGTGATACACTACTTCCGGTCGCATCGGAAGTTCCTGCTGCCACGTGAGTTGGTGTTATGTTTAGCGTCCTCTAGCGAAGAGGCAGGCGACTGAGAGATGGTATTTAAATAACATATATTTTGTTAATCGGTTGACAGATGACAATGGTCAGATATTCCTTTTCAGAATTTTCCAGGAAATTAGATTTTGGGGCTTCATTAAAAGAATATAACACTGTATTTAATGCCATTCCTAAAGGAGAGCAAACCTTTAATCCTGTTTCTATATATAGGCCTCAGTTGAAGGGATTTTGATTGTTGAGGACAAATTCAATAACCGCTTTTTTAGAAATCATATTAACAGATAATCTATTCCGGCGTCTACTTTTAAATGGATGGCATTGTACATTGTTAATTGGTCTCTTCCACACAAATATTTAAAATAAAATAAGTCACATTTAAAATATTACATACTGTAGATGCTACCCTTGTTATAGTGTACTGAATAAGTATATGCAATATATATATATATATATATATAAGTACTTTCTGTGATTTAGAAGAGATCTTTTTTGTGAATGTGTTTGTGTTCATTTTTTTAGGAATGCGTTATGTACCTATCTCTCACATAAAACAAATGTTAGAATTTGTATCAACACTTTTGATATGATTTTCTTTTATTATAACTTATATTATAACTTTTCGATTCAATGTATTGTTAATCTTTCTATTATTCTTGGTAAATGTTTTATTCATTAGTGTACATTTTTGGGTAAGAACCCAGTACTGTCAAATTTTCTGGTTGACTACAATTCTTACGTTTTATCTTTGATGGGCATAAAAAAATAAAAATCATTCAAAAGTCAAAAATTGCTTTCAATGTTTAACCTTGTATAATTTTACCCCTCTGGTCTATGCTATTTTTTTGTTTGTTTTTATTTTATTTTTATTTATTTGTTTATTTATTTATAAACTTTCTATCTTGTATTATTGTTTTGTATTGTGTCCTCTATTGTTTTTGAGGTTGTTGTGGTTATATGATTGTTATTAAGTGTTTTGGCATTAATAAATAATAACAATAAAAAATAATAAAATTTTAAGGTTTTTAATTTTTTTATTTAACTAATTTCACAAGTAACTACAAAGAAATGGCAAACAACACATTGAATTAAACATTTTTGCAGTAGAATAAATGTCCCGTTTAACATATTCCAGTGATCTTTGTTTTATTTACAACTTCAAAAAAAAAAATTACTTTACAGTGTAGCCTACAATGGAAGTCAATGGTCATCAAAATATCTGTTTGGTTACCAACATTATTCAAAGTATTTTCTTTTGTGTTTTGCAGAACATATTGACACATACAGGTTTGGAATGACATGTCTCAAAGGTTCAAAACTAAATAAAACAATGTTAAAACTTGGTTTAAAAAAATTAACTGTTTTTCTTTTTTTGACAGTTTGGATGACCACAACACAAATATAACAGAAAAAAAAAATACTCACATAATGGTAAATTTAACTAGGCTGATGATTATCAACTTTTATATTTGCATTTGGGCTTAGGCTAAAACTGGTATAAACAGGTTTTCAACAGGGGTTAATGCATGCTCCAAAGTCTGGAGCTAGTGTACTGAAGGTATTTTTCAGCAGTGTTTATACCCAGCCATAGCCTGACTGAAAGCTTTATAAATTACTGAGCTTTGAGAACATATCAGCCCACCACCTCTGCCAGCCTGGCCACTATCTCTGTTCAAGTCCCCCAGACATGCCCACTTGTCTTTGAATGCATAAGACATTTACATTTACATTTAGTCATTTGGCGGACGCTTTTATCCAAAGCGACTTACAATTGGGGAATACAAAAAGCGATTAATCTTGAAGAGGCAATCAGACAGAGGAAGTGCTCGTAACACCAAGTCTCAGTCATTGTTCAAATAAGTACAAGCTAGTAAGCGGAGAGAAAGATAGAGGGAAAGAGTTTTTTTTTTTTTGAGTTTAGGATGAAGTCAAGTACTGCCGAAAGAGATGAGTTTTCAGTTGTTGCTTGAAGGTTGCCAGGGATCCGGCGTTCCGGATAGGGGTGGGAAGATTATTCCACCAGCCAGGAATGGTGAACGAGAATGTTCTGGAGAGTGATTTTGAGCCTCTCTGTGATGGTACTACAAGGCGTCGCTCACTAGCAGATCTCAAACTTCTGGAGGGGATGTAGGTTCGTAATAGTGAGTGGAAGTAGGATGGGGCTGAGCCTGTGGTAGTTCTGTATGCAAGCATCAGTGTCTTGAACTTGATGCGAGCTGCCACTGGTAGCCAGTGCAAGGAGATGAAGAGAGGTGTAACATGCGCTCTTTTGGGCTCGTTGAAGATCAGTCGTGCCGCTGCATTCTGAATCAGTTGTAGAGGTTTGATTGTGTTTGATGGCAGACCAGCCAGAAGAGCATTGCAGTAGTCCAGTCTAGAAACAACAAGGGCCTGGACAAGAAGTTGTGCAGCATGCTGTGTCAGAAAGGATCTTTCTGATGTTGTGTAGAGCAAACCTGCAGGATCGAGCAGTCTTTGCAATGTGCTCTTTGAAGGAAAGCTGGTCATCAAAGATTACACCAAGATTTCTGACCGAAGTTGATGGGGTAATCATTGATGAGCCTAACTGAATCGTGAAGTCATGCTGTAGAGTCGGAGTGGCAGGGAAGACAAGAAGCTCCGTCTTTGCCAGGTTGAGCTGTAGGTGATGTTCTTTCATCCATGCCAAGATGTCCGCCAGGCAGCCTGAGATCCGTGCAGCTAAGACACACACCACTTTGAATGATCCTCATAGCTTCTGAACATCTGCGGTCCAGGGAGACAAACTCTGTCGATGTTCATCACGTGCTGGGGAAGTGAGCAGTTCAAGGGGAGCCGATGTGCCTGGTGCAGCCATGATTCCACCAGCAGATCTGTCCCCAACGCTTGAGCCACCCAAACGGTGTAAATATCTGTAGAGGAGTTATACCTATATTAACCTATAACTCTGTTTCATGTTAAAGGAATTATTAGTACACCTGAAACTGTTTAACAAAACATAAAAGTGAGTAAATGATGAGAGGATTTTGGAACTGTTTAGGATCTAGGAGCTGTTTCTTTCTTATTCCGAGGTCACCGTAGTCACCCAGATCCAGACTGTATCCAGACCCTGTCTCCAAGACGGCCATCGGGACAAGACCACAGGAACCAGATGAGTCCTTTGCACAATCTGATTCTGCTTTAGCCTAGATTTAAACTGCTGATTTTGTCTGACCAGAGAAGAATGACACTATTTTGACAAATTATTTCCCCGTCTAAATACTGTAAAGCTGATTTAAAGCCACCCAGCTTTATATCAAGCCGATGTAAAGTTGCTTTGACACAATTTGCATTATTAAAAGCACTATACAAATAATATTGACTTGACTAGTGTTACAGATCGACCAGGCTCTCACCTCCACCAATCACAGCGAGCACCTTCACCAGAGTACTAATGGGCACACCTGCACTTCATCATCACCTCATTAAACCCCACTATAAAACCACACACCTCACCACAGTCAGACGTCCGGTCTCGTTTATTTGAAGTGGACTCCTACATGTTATCTCAGCGTCCTACCTGCTACTTACCGTCCTGTGTACTAACCTCTTGTGTTTCCTCCAAGTGTTGTCCATCCGTGTCCTGGATCCCTGTTCGTCATTCCTGGAACTTTCCACAAAGCAAAGAGGTGTGTGGTCTCCCTGTCCATCCACGAGCTCCTGCCAAGGAACAACACGGTTCAGTAACCCACTCTATTCATCCGTCAACGTCTCTACATCTACATCACCGCTGCTATATCCTGCCATTGCTCATCTGTCGAAATAAACCTTACCTCTTTTATATCTCCTGTGTGTCCGAGTCCATCTTGTAACAACTTGACTTGACTAAATACTCCAAATTTTGAAGATTGTCTATTCTCCTTTGCAATTACAATGAATAAGGATTGACACATACAACTTGTTTGCTGTTTTCCAAGCCTCCTGAAGAAGATACAGCTTTGGAAAAATATCTTCTTTCTTTCTTTCTTTCCTTCTTTCAAAGCAACTGGTGATTGTTTGAGGAAAAAAACTTGCAGTCCTCATTTATTGCTTTTGCATAGAAAAATAATCTCATGATTTCTAGTTTCACAGAAGGAAAATCAAATGGGATTGATCATTTGGGGAATGATGGGAATTAAATTATGACGGAACAATGACAAAATCACATTATAGATCACTAGCTTTTAGCCTACTGTATCATAATGGGAATAGTAAGAAATAATAAAATAACATACTATGTAACATTGTAATAATATATTGTCTAGTGTTGTGTCTTGAAAAAGACATTTCATATTATATAATAGTCATACAAAGGTAAAACATGTAGGGACTGAATTTGAGTCTTGCACGCTTGCATGGTTACATAACCAAGGTAAATAGTACTTTGGCATAATGCAATGTCAATAATCTGCTGTAGGACCATCAGTCTGAATATATAGAAGAGTTTTTGAACCTGAGAGCTCTCACCATCCACATAGTTGTGTGATTTTGCAAAACTGGAAAAAGTTTGTGCTAAAACTGATTTCAGCTTCTGCAGACTCCTTCTGTTTTTAATGGCAGGTGTCTCACCATCACAAATTTGTGCCACGACTGCAATGTCTGGATGAAATGCCATAGGGACAGAGCAGTTATACACACGTGGATTAAGATATGCTAACTGCCATGCTGTTAAAAGAGAGGAATACTTGTTTCAGACAGAGAGCAATAAATTATACCATACTTTAAATCAAATATGTCCTATATAATAAGATTTGCATGTGCTCACATATTTGAGGGAACTGTGTATAGTTGTATGTAATACAGAGCAGAGTCTGGCCGTAGTATTTTCCTGTAGATGGGTAACTGTAATTTATGTCTGGAAATGGAGGGAAATGAGGAACACTGTGTGTGAGCCAAAATCCCTGAGAGTGGTCAAACATCAGCACGCCTGCAAAAAAATCATATACATGACAATCCAGTTACCCCATACAGTTGGATACAGTATTTACAAGTTTCAAATCTTGTTTATTTAATGTATCAGTTGGTTTTGAGGGTATGTGAAGAGCAAGAATAGGCCAATTCATTTACTGCAATAATGCCCACTTGCTTCACAGCCAAGTTACAGGGGACTGAAGAGAAGAGAAACTTGTCCTAAACAAGTTATGACATTTATCCACAAACACGATTTATTAGGCATCACCTTTGTGCTATAACTTTGAATACTACACTAAACAAAATTATAAACGCAACACTTTTGTTTTTGCCCCCATTTTTCATGAGCTGAACTCAAAGATTTAAGACTTTTTCTATGTACACAAAAGGCCTATTTCTCTCAAATATTGTTCACAAATCTGTCTAAATCTGTGTTAGTGAGCACTTCTCCTTTGCTGATATAATCCATCCACCTCACAGGTGTGGCATATCAAGATGCTGATTAGACAGCATGATTATTGCACAGGTATGCCTTAGGCTGGCCACAATAAAAGGCCACTCTAAAATGTGCAGTTTTATCACACAGCACAATACCACAGATGTCGCAAGTTTTGAGGGAGCGTGCAATTGGCATGCTGACTGCAGGAATGTCCACCAGAGCTGTTGCCCGTGAATTGAATGTTCATTTCTCTACCATAAGCCGTCTCCAAAGGCGTTTCAGAGAATTTGGCAGTACATCCAACTGGCCTCACAACCACAGACCACGTGTAACCACACCAGTCCAGGACCTCCACATCCAGCATCTTCACCTCCAAGATCGTCTGAGACCAGCCACCCGGACAGCTGCTGCAACAATTGGTTTGCATAACCAAAGAATTTCTGCATAAACTGTCAGAAACCATCTCAGGGAAGCTCATCTGCATGCTCGTCGTCCTCATCAGGGTCTCGACCTGACTGCAGTTCGTCGTCGTAACCGACTTGAGTGGGCAAATGCTCACATTCGATGGCGTCTGGCACTTTGGAGAGGTGTTCTCTTCACGGATGAATCCTGGTTTTCACTGTACAGGGCAGATGGCAGACAGCATGTATGGCGTCGTGTGGGTGAACGGTTTGCTGATGTCAACGTTGTGGATCGAGTGGCCCATGGTGGCGGTGGGGTTATGGTATGGGCAGGCATATGTTATGGACAACGAACACATGTGCATTTTATTGATGGCATTTTGAATGTACAGAGATACCGTGATGAGATCCTGAGGCCCATTGTTGTGCCATTCATCCACGACCATCACCTCATGTTGCAGCATGATAATGCACGGCCCCATGTTGCAAGGATCTGTACACAATTCCTGGAAGCTGTAAACATCCCAGTTCTTGCATGGCCAGCATAATCTCAGGACATGTCACCCAATGAGCATGTTTGGGATGCTCTGGATCGGCGTATACGACAGCGTGTTCCAGTTCCTGCCAATATTCAGCAACTTCGCACAGCCATTGAAGAGGAGTGGACAACCCGATCAACTCTATGCGAAGGAGATGTGTTGCACTGCGTGAGGAAAATGGTGGTCACACCAGATACTGACTGGTTTTCGGACCCCCCCAATACAGTAAAACTGCACATTTTAGAGTGGCCTTTTATTGTGGCCAGCCTAAGGCACACCTGCGCAATAATCATGCTGTCTAATCAGCATCTTGATATGCCACACTTGTGAGGTGAATGGATAATCTCGGCAAAGGAGAAGTGCTCACTAACACAGATTTAGACAGATTTGTGAACAATATTTGAGAGAAACAGGCCTTTTGTGTACATAGAAAAAGTCTTAGATCTTTGAGTTCAGCTCATGAAAAATGGGGGCAAAAACAAAAGTGTTGACAGGACAGTATTAAGTGAACAACAAAATCAAATCAAAATCTAAAATTGTTGTTGGAATCTGTAAACCTGTGTATACGTTGTATATACATTGTCACATATAAATGTACCTTTTGTATGTCCATACTTGCTTGGGTACTTCAGTTCTGGTGGAGCGTCATTGTAAAGCATATAGACTGAGCCGTTGGACGGAAAAATGAAAGTACAGTCATCTACAGTACACAGTGTTATTGATGCACACTACAGTAAAACATCTGTAAAAAAAATGGAAAGATTTGAAGTGTCTTTTAATGAACTTTTGTAACAGTCCTAAACATTGTGGGAACTGTTACCAGTAATATATTAATATATATTAGTATTCAAAGAGCATCTTACTGTATATCTGGAGTAAAGCTGTGTCAGTGTTCTGCCTAAAGCTCCTTTACTGCTGTTGACTGTATGTTTACTCAACTGAAAATCCATGACGGATGGATCCAGATACATGTAATCCACTCCACTTCCCTTAACTTCCATCTTGTAAATGGGAAGTTTGTAAATAATTAACCTTTTAAAAGAATATATGAGAGTTACAATACTATAAAACATTGAATAATACGATGCACATAACAGTTCACAGTGGATACAGTGGCTATAAGATTGATTTCAACAACAACTGTGTTCATAACACAACATGTTTTCATCAACTAATCCTAATCCTAAACCCGAGAGCAAAGATTTCATCCTACCAGTCAACCGGCTGACCATCCTCATTTAAACAGGATATCGCTGCCTCTGAGAAACTGAGAAACAACAACAACATACACACACAGAGTCGAAACAACATTAACATTTCAGTCTGTGATTCAAAGTGACTAAAACATCTGAATTTCCTGCTTCAATGAAAACAGAGAGAGACGCTTTCTCTCGTATGCCAAGCTGTGAATTCAAAATAGCTGCTCTAATGTCAAAAAAAAGGAAGCTTGTCTTTGTCTTATGACCGACATCATGCAGCTGTAATCTAGTGACAGAGAAGCGGACCGAATATAGCAGGGACTGGGGAAATGATGGTTGTTTAAAAATCTAACATTTTTCCCTAAAACCTGTAAATTAAAGTCTGTAAATTAAGTAATCTAAGTGATGTTGTTACAACCAGCGTAAATTCATTACTTATGAATAAACTCTGCAAAGTCTAACATATGAAATAGTGTATGTAATTTTTTTAAATGGAACTTCTTTTTTTTTTTACTTTTGATAAAGTGTAATATATTTATATTAAATATAATATAAAAATTAATATAAAATCTATATATTTTGCTTGGCTCTTCAGTTCTGATAGAACATCACTGTAAAGCAGCAGCTGGACCGAAAAGTGAAAGTACGCTAATCTGCATCTGTAATGTGCATATATAGCTAAACTCATATTCGAGGAGGAAATATTATTTTTGGTGCAGTTGTCATATGGCCAAAGAAGAAATTCTGATAGTTTATAATGTAAATCAGGATCTTTATAACAGTACAGCAGACTGCTTACATAAAATGCATAGAAATATTAGTTGTCACTCTATATATGCCAATAATATGTCTAAGATGATATTTAAATGCTTAGTTTTATGATCAACGTAGTTTTGCAGTACAAGAAAATGATAATTTAGAGGTAAACGAATGTTTCAAAAATAACTTCATGTATCAAATTTTCTACAATTAATCGTGTTTTTTCTTTAAAAAAGTATTAATTATGAAGTATAAATTTCATCCCAGTAAGTGTTTGTAAACAGTAAACATTATTCTTATGTTTACACATTATCCCGGTGAATGTTTGCTCTTTGAATGAATAATATAATAGGCCTATGCGCAAGATACCTAAACTGACAGTCTTCAAAACCTTTCTGTGGCAGACATTAGCTTATATATATCACACCTCTGTCATAAGCATTATCAGGTTCTTTTTATTTGGTGCTGCAGAGTAAAATGTATTTAAGTTGTTGGCACAAGACAACACAACATATACAGGCTCTCTATGCTGTATATCATCTTTCACCTCCATCTTTCTCCCAACCAACGTATCCAACCCTGATAATTTTCCTAAGCATGCAGAAATCAAGCTTGTGAGAAGATTATAAATCAAATCAAACAAGATAATCTGCTAATCTAGATCTCACTTGTTTGTCATTTAATGTTAATTAACAAGGCAGAGAAATCTGTTAATTTGAAGATCAATCAATTGCTGGAATACTGAAGAAACACCCTTTGAAATGTACAGACAGAACCTTAGAGATTTCCAGACGCAGATATTACCAGCTAAGGCCTGACTTTCTCTTGTCCTTCGAAAAAAAAATCTGTTGAACTTTGGTTGATGTACAGTTGAGGGGTGGTGTAAATGGAACAGGACAGAGGTAGAGAGGAGAGGTGGCTTGTTTTGGAGGGCTTTCAGCAAATCAGAGTCTCTGTAGAGATTTATGGAGGTGGGACAGATCATTGATCATTTGGACCCAAAACATCAAAACTGGTACGTGACACCACCTCCTAAGCAAAACCCTTTGCTCCCTCCAAAACCTCCTCCGACCACTGGTGCAGTCAGCAACTCCAGTTACAGTCATGGCCACTACCTTAAATCAGGTAAATAAATTTGCATTTCATTCATACCGTATGTGTGTGGATGCATGCCAGCTTCTTTAAAAAAAAAATGCATTTAAACTGCAATATTATTTAATAAAATGTCTCATGTAGAATGTGGAGTTTGTGAGAACAGGCTATGGGAAGAATGCGGTTAAAGTTCTTCACATTCGACGTGAAGGGATTCATCACCATATTACTGAGCTGATTGCAGACGTTCAGTTAACCCTGAAGACGCGCAAAGACTACTTGACAGGAGACAACTCTGATATCATCCCCACTGACACCATCAAGAACACCGTCCACGCTCTCGCCAAACTAAAAGGAGTAGGTCCTTTTATTCATTTAGTTTAGCCCCTGCACCTAACTTTTACCTACATTCATAATTTTTTTCCCCAAATAACAAAAATGACATTGTAAACATAATTTTTGTTACATAATATGGTAACATTACGTTATAAATTAGCCCAGTTGTCAAATATTCAATATAACTACCACAGCTAAAGTAGAAACAGCTACATATGCATTTTTAGAGTGATTGCCAACCAGCATTCCTTTAGATAATCAACAAGAATGCCTAATGTATTCTATGAAATGATTATTAAATCAAGTAAAGTCATCTTGCAATCAAACAGCTAATGTTTTGTTATATTAAGCCATGACAGTGTGACTTAAAGCACAGAATATTTCTTGTCTTGCAGATTAAGACCATTGAGGTCTTTGCCTTGGATATCTGCGAACATTTTCTCACAGCGTTCAATCATGTCACAAGAGTGAGGGTCAACATTGATGAAGTTCCCTGGAAAAGGCTGGAAAAGGTGTTGTGTTGCCACTAAAGCAGAATATATACAGTGACTTTCAAAAAAATATGTAGACCTTTGTATTAATATTTAGTCATTTAGTAAAACGACTAGGAATGAGGAACATCACAAGTAATTTATTATACAAATGCCAACAATACTCACCGTACTGTAAGAGATCCAAAGCTAGGGAAGTTCAGAAAAGTTTATAAAATGTATTATTTATTATTATTTTAAAAGTGCCTTTAAAAAGAAATGTCTAGCTGGGCTGACCAGGAGTTCTGTGTTTGCAAAGTTAAGCTGAAGTTGGCATCCGTTCACCCAGGCCAAAATGCCTGAATCGCAAGCAGAACTACAATCTGAGATAGTGCCAGATAGTGTAGCACTGATGGGAAAAGCTGTTTACTTTTATTATTGAGCTGAGTGAGATGGTCAATATCAAGAAGAGTAGGGGACCAATAATTGAACCCTGAGGCACCCCAGGGAATAGCTGATATAACTTTGGAAACTTACTGGGTTTATTTGATGAATTAAACCTGTAGTAACTCTGGTGTTAGGACTAGCCAGTTTAGGGGGAAGTGGTGTGTGTGGCCAAGTATGGTGACCCATACTCAGAATTTAACCCATCCAAGTGTACACACAGTAGTGAACATACACCCGGAGCAGTGGGCAGCCAATGCTGCGGCGCCCGGGGAGCAGTTGGGGATTCGGTGCCTTGCTCAAGGGTCTCACCTCAGTCGTGGTATTGAGGGTGGAGAGAGTGTTGGTTATTCACTCCCCCACCTACAATCCCTGCCAGACCTGAGACACGAACCCACGACCTTCGGGTTACAAGTCCGACTCTCTATCCATTAGGCCACGACTGCCCCATACATGCCTAAATGTATCTGACTTCAAACATCCACTAAAAATTACTTTGACACCCCTCACTGAAAGATAACTGGAAGAAAAAAACAAAAAAACAAAAAAAAAAACAGAAAAGCATGAATTAGATGCCATTTTGTTTGGTAAATGTTTAAATCATATAATTGATTTTATACATTACATCTTATTAAATACATTGTAATACTTATTGACTAGCATCATATAGCTGATTAACACGTTTTTAATACCCAAAATATTATTAATGTGTTTAATAGAATGGAGTCGAGCACACACATGCTTTCATCCATTGTCCTGAGACCTGGCACTTCTGTGAGGTCGAACAGCATTTGAGTAGTGAGTAAAAATGAGATTCTGAACTAATGATGGTGGTCTGAAAGTATTAAGGGGAAAGTGTATTCTTGCTTTATTTCAGCAAATATATATCTTTCTCAGTGACTCCAGTGGTTCACAGCGGTATTAGAGATATGAAGGTACTGAAGACTACTCAGTCTGGATTTGAAGGCTTCCTACGAGACTGTTTCACCACACTGACAGATGCAAAGGACAGATTCTTCTGCACTTCTGTTTATGCAAGATGGCGCTACAACACTCATGTGAACGTGGCATTTGATGCTGCATGGTAAATGCTAAACATTTTGACATCCTGTAGCACATAATATGTCATATGTTCTATTACATGCTGTACTGTGCATTATAGCTTACTGTAATGACAACTTCCTTGTAGGAAAATTGTTAAGGACACCATCATTCAGAAGTTTGCAGGACCCTATGATCGTGGGGAATACTCTCCTTCTGTTCAGAAAACTCTGTATGAAACACAAGTTCTGGTACTTGACAGAATTCCGCAGGTAAATCAAACTGATTTCAGTTTTGTGTGACTTTAGTTATAGTGTTTGCTAAGGTAAGCATTACTATTGCTCATACTTAAGTTACTCATTTAGAAGTAAACTTGGAAGTAAATGTAAAAAACATAAGTCTCGTCATCACTTTGATCCCATAGGTTGAAGAAATTGAGATAATTATGCCAAATCAGCATTATTTTGTCATTGACATGACAAAAATTGGACTCTCAAACAAGGACGAGGTGAGTGACAGAAATCCATTGGAAAAATGAGTCAGTCAAACAGAAGTTATCAGTTCAAATCAGTCTGAATATACTTCTCTATTGACAAAGGACAAAGTCTAGAGTTTTCAGGCTCTGTGACAAAATCAAGACTTGTGAGACTGCTACTCTTAAAATGACTTTATTGCCAAACTTTTACAAACCACACACACAGGAGCAGGAGAAGGATGTTTTGCTATCCCAACTTAGAGATGATAAAGTAATGATGTTGCTTTGTTTGTATTTATATTTTAAATTCACATGTCATAATATGTTGTTGTGCTTTCATTTCAGGTTTATCTTCCCGTTGATAATCCATCAGGAATCATCACAGGCACTGTACGCAGAAAACCACGAGCCAAAATGTAAAGAAAAACAACATTCACAAACCAGACATCAAATACAAATAAACGCTATAAAAGCAATCTCATGTTAGGCTCTAGCATGAGTATCTGTCTAAACATTTAAAATTAGAAACATGTATTTTGTTGTGTTATCACACAAGTAAAATAGAAAACTATGTTGAAATGAAAACATCATTCTCATCTCGGATAAATATATTAATAAATATAGTCCAAAAAAATGTGTGTGTTCATCTTTATGACTAAACACAAAAATAAAGGTGGTTCAAAAGATTCTTCAGGTGATGTCATAGAAGAACCATATTCGGTTCCACAAAGAACCATTCAGTCAGAGGTTCTTTAAAGAACCATATCTTCATAACCTTCTTTCACCACAAAGAACCTTATTGTGAAACAGAAAGGTTCGTCAGATGTCAAAGGTTATGGAACCATTTAGACAAAAAGGTTATTCTATGGCATCGTGAAGCACCTTTATTTTTAAGAGTGTACTTCGTTTGAATCCATTTATAATAGATTATATAATAGAATTTAAAACCAAAATTGTCACATTTGAGTTGAAAGGCGTTTACAGCAGTGTTTTTGCAGTAAACACAACACAATTAAAATCATCATTAACATTAAAGAACAATTAGCTTCTCACATTACTATAACAAGGAGTCAAGTTTAGAAAAAAGAAAGAAAGAAAACTGAATCAGATAAACATGCAGGTAACATATCTGGGATTTCACTGTTAAAGGAGATTGGTTTTAAATGGAAAACTGATTATTACATTTAATAATCCATTTTTTGAGATATTAATCAAATACCACATACGCACAAAAGGAAAAAGCACCATTTATTGCAGTCTACACTCACTTTTGTTTAATCTTTTAAAACACCCTGTATCACAAACCGCTGTAGATTTACAGTGTTGTGCTGGCTTTCAAAAAAACAATTCACCAATTCATCAGGAATCACATTGTAAGTTTAAGAATGAAATAAACTGAATTCATAGCAGCACAAAGCACTGTCATTCTGACAGGTTTCCTGCAAACAAAGCCCTAATGTGTTGAGCCTTTATCGCTGTAAACCACAGCAAATACATCATTTTCAGACATTTGATCATTTGTGCTGTTTCTTTATCTCAACACACTTTTTATCTCTTCAGAACCAGAAAAACAAAAAGGAAAAATAAACACCAACAAACCGATAAAAATCGCAACTGCGGCGGCAACCTCTCTCTCATTTCCGTTCAAAAGTACTTAATGCGTTACACAGAAACATCTTCAAGAATAGCGTTTCAATTTTAGTTCAAGCCATTTTTCAGTTTACATCACAGATCACTTTATTCAACGGAGGATTTAAAAGCAAGAATTATTTATCTGAACGAAAAATCTGAATGAACATGTTAAACGTAGGTAAACTAACAAATATGCCTGTACAGCAGAATGAGACCTTAAAAGCAATACATTCACCATGTTTATTTATTAAGATGCATAAAATGTATTAGTTCTGCCTGCAGTTCCCCTACGTCCCTGCTGTGATTGTCTTCCATGCGTCCATGTGGCTGCAGCAGCTATGACACGTTGCTTTTTAAGTGTTGGGTTTGGAGAGGCTTGACATGATACTCATAGATCTTCAGTGCAGGACCCAGTTTTATCGACAGTCCGGTCAGAACGTCATTTCGAGTCATTAATAAAAGGGATTTGCCATCGATTTCCTGTAGGGGAAAGTTGAGCAAAGAAGACACAGGAGATAAATAATAAAATTATATTATCTATTGATAACATGATTGTTTTATAAAATGATGAAGCGCTGCTCCGCTGATCTAAGAAACTGCACAATTACTGTCAAATTCCCATATTTATATACAGCTGACTGTGACTGAGAAATAAACATGAAAAAGCCATTTAGTTATGTAAAAAAAAAAAAAAAAAAAAAAAAGCATGCTAAAATAAATTGAGGGAAAATGAGTTTAATAATCCAGATCTAAAGTATATCATACATAATAAAGATCAGCTCAAAAAATAAATTAATTGCCTCAAATATATAAATACAAACCATGCACATTCGTTTTGTTGAGAACTGGGTGTCAGACCTTTCGAGAAATGTTTGGGAGAAATGCAAGGATAAAACGTCACTGTATTTCTGACTTATTTCGTTCAGTCAAGAATGTTTTGTAAATTGTCTATTGCTTTTTCTGTCATCAACGTTTTCTCCAAAGTGACTCAAAAATATTTGAATTATTTAATAAGTAAAAAAAATAAGATAGAAATAGTATGGATGTGTATATATATATATATATATATATACAGTGCCCTCCATAAGTATTGGATCAGTAAAGACAAAATTGCTCTGTTGGCTGTGGAGTCAAGACATTTACAAATATGATTAAAAGATGAATATGAGACAAAACTACAGAATGTCACATTTTATTATTGGGTGACTCAACACATATGTTTTACCAAATAAAAAGAACAGCACTTTTAGAGTTTCATCCCTCTATCTGATGTGAGCATAAGTATTGGAGCAGTTGCCTCACAGGTCTTTCTAAGTGATCAGCTGTGTCCTGCTGCATTAATTCTTCAGATATTAAAAGCAGGGAATGTGTCGTATCAGTTATATCCATTACTTCTGTATTCTGAATCTTGCATTCGATGATGACACACACAAACCAGGATGAAGATGAGGGAGCTGACTTTGAGAGAAAAGCAAGCAATTTGGATGCTAAAAGAAAAGAGGAAGTCAATTAGAGCTCTAGCAAAAACAAAGGGCATGGAGAATTCAAGAGTTTGGAAACCACCAGCGACACCAACAACCACCTGATCGGCTGAGAAAACAACAGTAGTTGATGACAGACAAATCATAAAAGCTGTGAAAATGAATCCTAAAAGACGTGTCTGTAAAATCACCAACAAATTCCAGAAAGCTGGGGTGATGCTCTGACAATTACTGTCCTCAGGAGACTTTAACACAGAATTACAGATGCTACACAGCAAGATGCAAACCTCTGACCAGCACCAAAAATAGAAAGGCAAGATTAGGGTTTGCAAAAAAGCTAGGTGTGCCAGAAGAGTTTTGGAATTGTGTTTATGGACCGATGAGACAAAGATGAACCTTTATCTAAGTGATGGGAAAGCAAAAATGTGGAGAAAAAAAGGGAACTGCAATGATCCCAAGCATACAGCCTCATCTGTAAAGCATGGTGGAGGTGGTGTCATGGCATGGGCGTGCATGGCTGTCTCTGGAAAAGGCCCTTTAAACTTTACTGATGACTTAATCTATGATGACAGTAGCAGAATGAATTTGGAAGGGTACAAAACCATCTTGCCTACCAATATTCAAGAAAATGCCACCAGATTCATTGGGAAGTGCTTCATATTGCATCAAGACAATGACCCAAAAGACCCTGCCAGTTCAGTCAAGGAATTTATAAGGGCAAAGAAATGGAAAGTCTTAGATTGCCCAAGTCAATCTCCAGATTTAAATCCGATTGAACATGAATGTCACCAGCTGAAGAGGAGAGTAAAGGCAGAAACTCCCAAAACAAGCAACAATTGGAATTGGCTGCATTAAAGGCTGGGAGAAGTAATTCAAAGGATGAGACCAAGAGTCTGGTGATGTCTATGGGTCACAGACTCACTGCTGTGATTGTGCGCAAGGGATCTGCAACTAAATAATAGCTTTTAATCTTTTATATCTGCCTTGTGTTCAACTGTCCCAATACTTATGCTCACATCAATGAGTGGGATGGACTCTAAAAGTGCTGTTCTTTTTATTTGGTAAAACATGTATGTGTTGAATCACCCAATAATAAAATGTAACATTCTGTAGTAGGGATGCACGATATTGGAATTCTGCCGATATTTTTCCAACTCATTTTGGCCGATATCGATGCCGATATATTTCCTTTTGTTTGGAAACAACACCAAGTCTCTCCTGTGCAGAAATTATAAGCAAAATATTATTAATTTTGGTTAGTTTTTAACAAGAACTTATTTATTAGAATTAAATAAAAAAATAATAAAAGGTTTTTTAACAGTACATTGAAGCTTTGAAAATAAATATAAATCAACTATATCAATCGCTGCATTTTTTCCCCCAGAAAGATGCAGTGTTAACCCTAATATTTTATTTTAAGATTTAACATTTGTAGATGGTCTAAAACAAACAAACAAAAAAAAAAGTTGTAAAAATTCTGAAAATCTTTTAGAGCTCATGATTTGTTTAAAAAATAAAACGTTACACATTAATGAATAAATCAGTATATATAAAATTATTTAATTTACAAGTGTCATGTTTGTGATTTTTTTTTTTCATGTAAGCTATAGCTTCTGACCATTAAATCAAAACATACTTATTTTATTACATCAATTACTGCTTTATTTAATCAGAAACACAGTCTAAATGTTATTTGTGTAGGCTATTTTACTTTTAATTTAATTAGAAGTAGGCCAACAGCGCCCCTACTATTAAAACTACTTACCGTACGGGCATTAGGACCTGGGGGAGGCTGTCACTGCTGCCCCTGCTTGTGCTATAACTGTTTACTCTATCCCACACCGAACGCGTCATTCTGTACATGCCTTCACACATTAAATGCAGCGATCCAAAACAGTCAATCTATTCATCATTCAGACAAAACTTTGCTTCAAGAATGAGCCACATTGCTGACGTGATCTAATCGCTAGCACACCCTGAGCACATGCGAGTTAACCCCTTCCCCTTATCGGCAAGACATATCTGCATAATTTTGCATGTCAGGCCGATGCCGATATTTACATTTAAAGTCATTATCTGCCGATTTCGATATCAGTCCGATAATATCGTGCATCCCTATTCTGTAGTTTTGTCTCATATTCATCTTTTAATCATATTTGCAAATGTCTTGACTCCACAGCCAACAGAGCAATTTGGTCTTTACTGTTTATACTTATGGAGGGCACTATATATATTAGGGCTTGCATAGTCGAGTGATCGACTACTTCAACCACTAGTAAGCGCTGTCGGAACAATCGACTACTCGAGCATGCATTAACCATAATGCATGCACACAGTTTGCAAGTACGATGTGAATTTTAAGATTACAATATTGTGTGTAGCTGTTACATTCTATAACTTTATCTATGTTGCATTTAAAATTAAAATATGTAATGTAATAATTAGGGGTGTGCCTGAAGCCGAATACCTTATTCGGAATGGCACGGATAATGGCTTTAAAAACGATTAACGGATAAGGAATAATTCTGCCTGAATATTTGGCTGAGGCTGGCACAGTCTGGTGTTTGCTGGATAACAGGTGAGCCAGGGAATCAACCCAATATTCTATAGTCTTTGATATTATACACAGACCTCTAAATTCACGCAATAATGTTTGTGTGAAGTGAATGAATGTAAACTTTATGAATGAAAAGAGCGAAAATCAAACACCCCATTGCTGTTGTCTCTCAGTGCATCTCTCAGAAATCAGAGCTTGGCAAAAGTAATATCACCTATCATACACGTTCTATTGTTTGTGTATATTTAAAAGGCAATGATTTAAACCTTAGGCTACAATATGATACACAAATGAATGGAATAAGTACAGTGCGCTCACCAATCAAACAGCCGTGTTGCGCATCTCAGTCTCTCAAAAACCAAACCAGCTCTCTCTCAAGAGTAGGCTAATAATCAACTTAGATACAGATACATTTTCTACTAGGCCTACATGTTTGCTACTTTATCTTTTGCTGGTTTGCGTGGCACACACACATTTGTTTAGTGAAGTTTAAAAAAAGACTCGCTTAAAGAGTTCTGCGTAATGAAAATGTGCGCATTGAATTAATTCAGTCGTGTTCAAATGATCACTAAACGTTTGTCATGACATCTCTCTGCTTGTATGATACATTTATTTTTAGAAATGAATAATTATTTTAGTTAACAGGGCATATTTGTTCAGTGATAACCACGAAAAAAAAAAAAGATAGTCATAACGGTCTTATCAAGTAACTGTACGAAGTTCCACCTGGTTTTATCCGAATACAGCTACAAATAATTTTGTGATTGTTACAGATACAAATACTGGCTGTTACATGAAAATTTAAATATGTAATGTCATAATTATAAAGTTTTGATAATTTACGTAGGTAATTGTTGCATTAGGCTATGAATAAATAAACGTTTATTGATTTAACTATTTCATGTCTTTTCATTTACAGCAGCATAAACCACGAGTAGTCGAGTATTTTTAAAATAAGAAATCAGTAGTCGTGCAACCCCTAATATATATATATATATATATATATATTTTCATAATATTATAACAAATTCCTACCTGATCCTGGAAAGCATTGGCTTGCTCCTCAAACCCTGTAGCTTTAAAATAATTAACCACATCTGCTACGGCCCAGTGGGCTGGATCAGAAAGCTGCCCATTCTCCACAGAACTGTTAGCGAGAGAAAAAGATTTCACTGATGCATTAGCATAATTTAACCAAATACTGTAAATCTTCAAGATATGTGACATCACTTTATTGGGCTTAAAGGGTTAGTCCACCCAAAAAAAGAAAATTGTGCATTAATTTACTCACTCATGTTGTTCCAAACCTATAAGACTAATAATCTCCGGAAAACAATTGAAGATATTTTTAATGAAATATGAGAGATTTCTTCTCCCTCCATTAGAACTCTGACACTTCAAATCGTGCATAAAATAAATCCATATAAATCTTCAAGAATCGGCTAAAAACACATCTCTTCCATCTTTATTTGACCCTCGAACTCTAGCATTCTAATTCTATTCTTAAAAAAATTGAAATAAATAAAACTCGCCCCTTTTAGACTTGCACTCTATTCATGTACTAACTGCTTGTTCTCTTAAAAACAACAACAACAACACTAGCTTTTCTGAGTCAGAGCCATTGATGAATATGATATTTCCGGTCTTGTGATGAAATGGGCCGACTAGTTTTGACCGAGTACAGTCGAAATCACTTCATGTGTACCATGAAAGTTTAAAAAGTACAGCAACAACATTGACATTACTAAATGTTTCTCACTCAAACTCAATTGTTAAACACTCGGACACAACTCAAACCCAACATTACTTTATACACCTACATTTTGGTGTCCAATGAACCATTTTCCTTGGTTTCCATGACTGCTGGATGAAAAAAAAAGAGAAAAGTTTAATACATGCAATTATAGTCTATCATCACTGTTGTAGCTTTGTAAGAAATACTACAGCAAAATTCAAAATTCAATAAACTGTTTCATGTTTAAGCAAATTCGAAATGATTTCTTGAGGTGCATAACAGATGCTGTTTTTATATGAACAATAATAAGATAAAAAATTAATCTGATTTATTGCTGACCTGTTTGTCAGAGGCTCTATTCCATTAGATGTGTTGAGTTGTTTCCTCATGTCCTCCTCATCAGTCTCCTGCTGTGCAAAACTGCCCCATCTTCCAGAAATTCACAGAAGTTTCTGAATAAACTCAGAGAATTGATTCTGTAAAATAATAAAAGATCTGAGCAATCAAAAAGACGATAAACCAAAACGTTTAGGACCACAAAACAGACAAGAGAGAAATGTTAAACATGCAAAACGGTAAAATACATCGTGAACACTAAGGTTATCTGTAAAAAAACAAACAAACAAAAACATTTTATTAACAAATAAAATATATTAATATTACTGCCATTTTTATAAAACGCCTATCATCGCTATTTTGAAATAAACACCTATTAAATTAGCAAAACACATATATCACAGTTATGAGGGAAATTAAATTAGCATTTTCTTTCATATCTGAGGTTTGGTGTCTATGAAGAGAAACACGACGAACAAAATGACAGCCATCGTTTTTAAAGCAGAAAATAGATTTTTAATTGACAATGTATTATAATTGAAATATCCTTGATTTCTAATAACTGAAAAATGCCGTTTGAAATATAGTTATAGCAAGACTAAATGTATCTGTCACTGAAGCTGTATTCTGTCGGGCTAAACAGAAGTATTGGATCATCAAAATATCCACTTAATATTTTACAAGTGTTTTCATGATGAATTTCGACAGTGTGATGATTAATAAAGCAGATGATAAACTCATTAGCTAGCTAGCTTCCATTAACTCAGCATGTATGCCATTTGCAGTCTTAGTGAGAAAATAAAACGACAATTTCCAATTATTTGCAAGAAAAGCCTTAATCTTACCAATTTAACAGATGTTTTATGTAGACGGTTTGAATGTTATTGATTCTCGATCATTGGAACAATATTACGCTTTTTTTTCCCAGCACGATCCGACAGGCGCGGGGGGTTATGGGTAATGTAGTCTCAAACGGCGGGAAATGTAGTTGTTCACAATCTTGTAGTTGCAACCTCTTCAACAATGAATATGCAATTATAGGAAATTATCAGTTACATCAAGAACAATAAATAAAGCAAAAATGTAAATCAGCATCTTGACAAACTATTACATGCAGACTTAAAACGGACAGTAATTCACAAAGCTGCTTTTATTTTATTTATTTATTATTATTATTTTTTTTTGCTTTGTTATATCTTTTTTCTTCTTCTGTTAAATGTGTGAAGGTAGTGACCTAGCCTATTTCTTCTGATGAGTAAAAGTTTTTTTTTCAATGTCCATTTACATTTCCCATATATAATAAGTAAATTCAAAACTAACCATATTTTAAACCCAACATAATTATCTTTAAAAGCTTTTAAGCTTTTTTTTTTCTTTGAGTTGCAATGTAATGTTTCTATTCTTTGTAACAAAAATCACACCAAAACAATATTGTATTTATAGTCTTTACAAAACATTGCAGTCACCTAATAAATCCAATCTTGAATCATACTTCCCTAAGTCTGGTGATTTTAAAGATGATTTTAAGAAACATTATTTGACAAAAATAGACTGAAAAAAAGTTATTTATTATATTTTAAAAAGTGTTATTTTCTCTCTTCCACTATAAATGACTGAAATGTCATTTCTGCACATGATAAATTAATACTTTTGATACATAGCTTTTTTTTTCACAATGTGTAGGATGCATTGAATGAGTTTGTGTCAAATGAATAAATGCACATTTAAAAAAAATGTAAAAATGCACAAAAAAAACATATTAGCATCTTTCACAATTATACTCGCAACAGTACTCACAGACAAACAGAACTGACAAAAGGCATTGGA
This sequence comes from Barbus barbus, assembly GCF_936440315.1. NCBI lineage: Eukaryota > Metazoa > Chordata > Actinopteri > Cypriniformes > Cyprinidae > Barbus > Barbus barbus. The sequence continues at coordinate 23,850,454 of NC_136763.1, read as the reverse complement.
CATTATAAAGCAATGTAAATCATTTTATTTTATTCAGTGTCAAAATAAATTGTCCCAAAATTGGACATCATAATCTCTACAGCAGATATACCATTTCTCTTCAAAATAAAAGTATTCGCATGGTTCATATAAGAAGACAGATGACTGTAAAAGGTGCACAAATCATAGGCATCTCTTCATTATACAGTGGTGGACAGAATTATTGACACCCTTGATAAAAGTAACCTTTCACTGAACTAAAACAATTAAAAATGGGAGGAAATCTCATTATGAAAGAACTGTTTGTCTCAAATACATGTTGGACACAATTATTGACACCCCTAGAAATGGTTGTGAGTTAAATATCTCTGAAGTATATTCCCATTCATATTTACAATTTTGAGCACTCCAGGGGGATTATGAAATTACCCAGCCATGGCTTCCTGTTTCACAGAAAAAACTAAGTCCAAATTCCCTCAATCATCCATCACAATGAGAAAAACCAAAGAATATATTTCTGATAATTGAGCTTCACAAATTAGTGAAGTGGCTTTAAGAAAAAAGCTAGAGCAGTGAAAATTCCCATTTCCACCATCAGGGCAATAATTAAGAATTTCCAATCAACATAAAATGTTACGAAACTGCCTGGAAGAGGATGTGTGTCTAAATCGTCCTAATTCACGGTGAGAAGGAGAGTTTGAGTGGCCAAAGACTCTCCAAGGACCACAGCTGGAGAATTGCAGAAAATAGTTGCATCTCGGGGTCAGAAAACCTTTTTAAAAAAATATGGTCAAAAAGCCCCTACATCACCACATGTTGTTCGGGAGGGTTTCAAGAAAAATTCTCCTAGCTCATCCAAAAACAAACTCCAGCATATTCAGTTATCAGACACGACTGGAACTTCAAATGGGACTGGCTTCTATGGTCAGATGAAACTAAAAAAATGAGCTTTTTAGCAGCAAACACTCAAGATGGGTTTGGTGAACACAGGGATGAAAAGTACCCCATGTGTACAATGAAATATACTGCTGTATTTTTGATGTTGTGGGCCTAAATTTCTGCTGGAGGTTCTGGACATCTTGTTTAGACACATGGCATCATGGATTCTATCAAATACCAACAGATAAAAAATCAACAAGTGACTGACTCTGTTAGAAATCTTATGATGGGCCAAGTTTGGATCTTCCAACCATGCAATAATCCAAACACAAACCTCAAAAACAACACAAAAATGGGTCACTGAGCACAAAAGCAAGCTTCTGCTATGGCCATTACAGACCTCTCACCTGAACCCTGTAGAAAATGAATGAGGTGAACTGAAGAGAAGAAGCACCGTCATGGAGCTGTGAATCTGAAGGATCTGGAGAGATTCTGGATGAAGGAATGGTCTCTGATCTCTTGTCAGGTGTTCTCTATCCTCATCAGGCATTATAGGAGAACATTTAGAGCTGTTAAACTGGCAAATGGAGGTTTCAAAAAGTATTGAATTGCAGTATTGGTACAGTTTTTTGTGGCCAATGTGTATGAGAGAAAAACATTTATTTCGATGATATTTCCTCCTATTTTAAATTCTTATTCTCCAATGAAAGGTTCGATTTCTGTGAATTGTTTAAATAAAAGATCAAATGGATTAACAATGCAGATTAATTTTCACAGCCTTCTTTGATCATATTTACCAAGGGTGCCAATAATTCTGACCACCACTGTAATTTCAGTGCCATTCAAGACTTTCAATGAAATAACAGGATCATATAGGATTAATCGGTATTACCATTGCTTAAGGAGATATTTTACTTGATTTTAAACACTTTCTTTATCTTTTGATATTTCTGAACATCCAAAAGCTTTCTTCGGCACACATATTCCACAGACAGATATTGTGCACACACACTTAAACATAATGTAGAATTGAGTTTTTCTCATGTATTAATACTGAGAATATAGGCTACTTTTCCTTCATGTGTAGCACGAATGAAAAAATAATCGTATAACGCAGGAAAAATAGGCTTTATTCATTGTATAAATTAATTAACATATAATGTTTCCAAACAGAAGACTATACTTTTTTTTAATGCTGTAGATTACACTTCACTGCTTAAGGCACCTGTGAATGTCCAAATCTCCCAAAGTCTCTGAATGAAGCAACGTGGAAGGAATTGTGATGTTCTTGGATTCAACTTTAAAGGTGCATAACAAGACAAAATAACCAAGTAAAAGCCTTTACAGAAACCCTAAAACTCCAAGAACTCTTTTGTACATTTCTCTGTGACAGATACCCGGACGTCTTCCTCGTCGTACTCATCAAAGTTACTTGTGTCTCCAGGCCCTCTGCACTTTGGTATGATGGGAGCAACAATCTGCAAAATCATTAAAAAAATTCACCAGCTTACAAAAGAGCAGTTCTCAAGAACCAGTTAATAAGTTGAAACCTGAATGTAAAAACAAAAGGCCAAACCTTTTTCTCATAGATTGCAATCCAGTCTGTTGTAGCGAACCATCTGTGGTTTTTGATGTCGCTGACTCCGTTTTTCAAATTGCCAAAGCGTTTTGTGAGGTCCACCTGCAGCAGATTGTGCAGAAGATCCTTCAGGTCTGAACTAAAGTGTGAAGGATATCGTACCTGTGGAAATGAAATAGTCACATCGGAAATGTCTAGAACATTCGGAGGATTTGATTACTTCATTGCCATTTATTAGTTTAATTGGTCTGTTTTTTTCTTGTTCCCTGATTGTCAGTAATTTTTAAGGGTTGGTATAGTATACACAGAACAAAATAAACTTTTAGACCAGGGGTCGGCAACCTACGGCACGCACAGAGGGATAACAGTGAAAAAAGGTTCTGTTCTTCACACCAAGAAAAAAATGGTTCTTTTAAGAACTGTTCACTGAAAGGTTCTTTGGGGAACCAAAACTGGTTTTTCTATGGCAATCGCTGTGAAAACCCCCTTTTGGAGCCTTTATTTTTAAGAGAGTAGAGTGTAGATGTATTCAGTAAGGCCAAGACCAAGAGGGAATTTTTACTGGCAATTACAGTACTGTCATAAATAAAATAAATCATAGTACAAATGACTGAAATTCTTCTGACCTTGCCAGATACAATCTTCTCATAGATCTGAATAGGTTGATCAGCGAAGAAAGGGGGATATCCAGCAGCCATTTCGTAGATCAGAACGCCCAATGCCCACCAGTCAACAGCTTTGTTGTAGCCCTAACAAAGAAAAAGAGAACACATTAAGGATTTGTTTAGTTTCTAGAGGAGTAAGAACTACTGCCGTGTTTTCTTACCTTGCTGAGAATGATCTCTGGTGCCAGGTACTCTGGTGTACCGCACAACGTCCAAGTTCTGCCTTTGACTCGTTTGGCAAAGCCAAAGTCTGTGACCTAAATCACATTCAAATATAAGAGTTAGAAATAAAAGCTCATTCAAATATCAATTACACAACCAAAGTGCAGGTGCCATTTAAGTGACTGGCACACCTGGATGTATCCCTGATGATCGATGAGCAAGTTTTCAGGTTTAAGGTCTCTGTAGATGAGGTCTAGGCCATGAAGATACTCGAATGTCAGAACAATCTGAGCAGCATAGAACCGTGCGTTCTGCTCACTATGAGGAAAAAAAAAAACATGGTTATTTCATTTATAAGAGAGACAGGTAAAGGCACATAATAAAGAAATTTTATTACCTGAATCTTCCAATCCGTCTCAGATGTGAGAACATCTCACCTCCTTGGATATACTCCATGACCATGTATAAATTTGAATGATCCTGTTAAGGAAATTTAAATGAAATCATCACAATGCTATGTAATACAATTAGTTTCTGCTTTATGTAAAAAACACTGACTTTTTTTCAGTAGCTTTAGCTACATCCTACAACCACACACCCTCTGCTCTGACATTGTATTTCTTTTCAATATAAATTGCATGTGTACCTTAAAAGCGGACTCCATCTGCACAAGGAAAGGAAAGGACACTGCTTGTAATATTTTCTTCTCGTTTAATGTGTGTTCTATTTGTTTAAGCTTCACCACCTGAAAAATGATCAAAAGCAGGAGGAAATACTGAATTTAAAGAAGAAACAAAAACAAACAGATTCTACGAATTTCAAATACTCAACAAAATATATTCTTTTTAACATGCCAAAAGCATATCTTACGTAGAGCAGTGTAAATAAGGTAAAGTGGGGCTAGATGGTCCCTTTATTTATTAATTTCATTTAATTCAAAAATTCTAATTTGTGAAAAAAGATTAAACTATAGTGATATAGTGTAGATATAAGACCAATATCATAAGGGATTTTTATTGGCAATTACTAAAAAACAAAAACAAAAAAAGGAATAATAGGATTAAATCCTCTTTAATGAAACTGAATATCTTTCGTTTCAAAAGAAATGTGATCATTTTAGGCATTCTCATTACATGCATTTCCAGTATTTTGGTCAAATAAAACAACATTAACCTTTTTGTGCCCTATTTCTAAGAACACCATCAGGCAAGATTTGTGGTTTACATAGTTTACAAGATAAGTAATAATTGTGGTTTTAAAATGGCGCTGATGACACAATTTCAATTCATGAAGAGGTAGGATCCAGACAGAAAGACTTTAGTATTACCCAAAGTATTGAGAGACAACACATTTAGCTTTTTCTTCTTATTTGTTAGATCACATCAAATGTGCTTCATTTTGACTCCTTTTTCCAACATAGCTAACATTTTAATGCATGATCCTCTCAGTAAATTGTTATAACAATAATATGTTTTGGTTTCATAAGTTACATGACACTTTAGCAGTCTTGACTACGTGACAGTCAACAGTGGAAACATCATTAGGCTGCTCGCCGCGGTTTGATGTCAGCAGAGGAAGTTTCAGTTTCCTCCCTGCTCTGTAAATATATTTCTACTATTTCACATTATGTTGTGGCACATGAAACAAGGCCCAGACCAATTAACCTGCTTTTGAATTTCCTAAAATTCCAAAATAATAATCAGTTTCAGTGTTCGAAAATTTAAGAAACTATTTGCTGTAAATTTGATTTGAAATAATTAAAGTGAATAACCAAGTTTAGAGCATACTAAACAAACAAATGCATTTAGCTTTATTATATTGTTCTCTATAGGGAACATCGGGATTCAGTTATATAGAAACTTAATATAAATAGACGTATATGCATACAGAAACCATGCTCATTTTTTATTCGCAAATCAGTTTTTACATTTTTCTGCAAAAATGTATTCTGTAACCCAGATAGAAAAGATTAGATAAAAATCTAAACAAATGATGTTTATCTGTACAGTATTAGTGTTTTGATTAAGGTGTTTAATCCAAATAAGTGCAACTTTATATACAGTGGTAGCCAAAATTAGTAGAACACTAGTATTTTGACTAGCTAAAAAATGGTTTCAAGTCAGTTATTTGTTTCTTTTGCTGTAGTGTGTCAGTGGGAAATATCAGTTTACATTTCCAAATGTAATTAATTTTGCCATTACTGTAATAATCCAGTGAGTTTTTATTTTTTTTGCACAAGGAGTCTGACAACAGCCAGTGCTCCACTGATGATCTGATCTGATCATCATCCAGTCTGTCTGGAATGACATGAAGAAACAGAACAAACCGAGAATCAAGAAAGCTACCTGCAAAGCTACCTGAAAAACTCTGCTCAAGTGCATCGAGGGCAAAATCTGCTTTAAACTCAAACGATGCTTCAACCAAATGTTGATTTAATTTAGTTAATAGAAGTTTGATAAAGAAAATCTATTTATGACATTATTTTTGACAGCATACTTATTTTACAGCATTTTTACACAAGTGCCTAAAACGTTTAACAGTAGCTTTGCAGGTAGGTTTCTTGAAGCATCTTGGATTGAGTCTGTCTCAGTTTGTTCTGTTTCTTCATGTCATTCCAGACAGACTGATGATGATCAGATCAGATCTCTGTGAGAAGCACTGGCTGTTGTCAGACAAAAATTATGATAATTAATGGCAAAATGAATGTTTGGAAATGTAAACCGATATTTCCTACTGACCCACTACAGCAAAAGATAGAAATAACTGACTTGAACCAATTTTTAGCTGGTGAAAATACTACATAGTATTATAATAATTCGGTCCACCACTGTAATCTGCATAGCAAATTTATTTGTTCAAAACATACAGTAAATAAAACGTTGACATTACATAAAAATGAAGTTAGGTGATTTAGTTTGAGCAACTTAAAATATTACACAGGAAGAACTTACAATGTCAAATATGGTGCTGAGCATGCAAGTCACTGATAATCGCTAATCACCCATAACAAACTTAAATAATTTGTGTAATTTGGACTTACATATATGAGCCCTTTTTGGGTTATTCAGAATTTATATATGTTTTAGCTCTATTTACGGTTATTATTTTTAATATGTTTTGTTTTAAGTCACCATTAGGGTGATTAATGTTCCCGTTGGTGAAGTTTCTTCAATTTTAATGATTAAATTCTTTATACATTCTTTAAAAATAAACCTATGATTTTTGTTGAAGTTTGTCACTAACTGATACACAAATTAAGCAAACTTAGTTTAGTGGAAAGGTCTAGTTAGTAGCATTTGTATCAGTAATGCACAAAACTGTTACTCAGTATAACTTCAAAATACAAGCTTATTGAACTTTATTGAGCTTAATGATAACTATAAAGTTTAAATATACGAAGCATTAATAATTGTTCTAATTCTATGATAATAGGGAAGTCCACACCCCAGTTATAACATTGATGACACAGAGGAATGGTATTTTTCCCCGCTGATGAAAGCTAAAAACAATGACATCTAATCAGAATCCACAGACGAAAGAGCTGAGTCTTTAAATCAGCAGACAACATAAAAGCAGTGCATAATAAACTCACTCATAATAAACAGAACGTGAACAGGCCTTAAATCATTTACTTTTGAGTTTATGGAATTTATTATGCTTATTATGTTCTATAAAATAACAGAGCATCCTTAATTGTTATGGTGATACAAGCATTTTTTCCATATATTTATAGTAAAGTCATACTCTGCTTGGAAAACTCTCTCTCTCTCTTGGCATCTCTAAAAGACACAGTATGTACTCATTAAGAATGTTATGTCTCATAGAAGTTCACAAACACAAATGTCTTGCACAGAGGACAAAAATCAATTGCTGGGTCCTGCAGGAGGATAAACAGTACAGAATGCATACTCACTTTTTCTTTGTCCAGAATCTTCATAGCATAGTATCGTCCCGACTGTCTGTGCTTGACTAGCATTACTCTTCCAAAAGAGCCAGTGCCAAGAGTTTTCAGTCTGTCAAAGTCATCTAGACACGCTGTGCTCTGCAGAACCCAAGTCAGAAGTCAACTATTTATTCTGCTATAAAATAACTGTCTCTGACTTTCATGTTTGTTGTAATAAAGCTCCTATACCTGTGGCTGACAGTCCCATTTTCTCAAGAAGTCCTCTTTGGCTTTTTCCAATAATTCTTTCACTAAATAAACAGATAACAGAAATAACATTATACATTGAAAAAGGATAGCTCAATGCATGATTTTAACATTGAAACATTGTTTTCATAAAACCAGCTACAACAAACATTGTAATAATGTAACTTGATCAGTCTTAATAAGGTTTAGCGCGCCATCTGCACATGAGATTTGAATTGCATATGTTTGTCAGTGGATGTATTATCAGTAACAATAGTGTATTTGTTTACATTTTTACATTTACATTTTAGCCTAGCAGGTCACCCTACAGTATTATCAGCTCTGCCATTAACTAGAAGAAAAGTTAATACTTCATGCATATGAAACTTGACTAACAAGTTTAGTGTGCTTTAAATGTTCCTGGCTGTGAGAACTAAACTGATCTCTTCCTGTTAAAACCACAAAACGTCTGACAACAATCAAACTCTATAGAAATATACTGTATGCACTTAGACAAGACTAACACATTTTACTCTGCACTCTTCAGTTAATTACAATAAAAGACCTACATCATATGCTTCAATCTAGAGGTTGTGAGGTCCATCAGAAACTCTCTAAAATATATGCAATGACTTCAAAAGTCTGCTATCAAAAGTCAATCATTTTAAGAAAACAGTCCTTTTGTGCATTTAATAGAAATAATGATTTCAAAATATTTCACTTTGACTTACTTGTTGCATCCCAAAGGACAGTATACTCTGACACATGTGGCCCCTCATTCTCTAGTCCTTTCTCCTGGTGCCCTTTTCGATATTTGCAAAAAAATCGGCTAGCTAACGTGTCCAGCTTCTGAAGGGCAGAGTTAGTGCCTGATGACTGCCCAAAGTTAGGATCTTTTGTCTGGGCCATCACATGCACCCTGAAGGAAACTCTCAACTGGTTAATAACCACAAATGCTCTTCAACTGAAATCTCTATAGCACAGAAGTCATAGTCATTTCCTGTTTGAGAGGCTTAGATTAACAAGCAAGTTTTTGCTGTACCACCAGCTGAGCTAGTTATACTTCCTGTTGGAGTATTCTGTGTTAATGAAGAAGTAAATACATCAGGCCTTTTGCTCAACACCCAACACAGTGGAGAAAAACAAAAAGACACTCTAAAGTTCAAAAGGCCATCACAGGGAGAATGTATTGATCCTCACTGAGAGATATCTTGTGAATACTACTACCCTGTAGAAATGTTTGACTTATTCTTGAAAACACAGAGCTATCTATTACTGAAATAACATGTCAAGATAAAACCATTTCACATTAATGAAATGAACAAATAGGCTAGTCTTTACTCAGTCCTGATTAGGCTACTAATGTAACTAGGCCTACTTTTTTTTTTTTTTTAAGCAGGAAAACAAAAATACCCGGGTGTCAGTTAAACAAATACCCGGGTGGTCATTGCTTTCCTTAGCATATGAATTTACTATAAATTACTCCAGAGATCAAACTGTAACCTAAAAAAACACTGGTGTTAGCAGTTCCCAACAGATTCCCTCAGAAAGACAAACAACGAAGCAAACGAAACCAAGAAAATAATAGCCAAGGTCGTAGCGCCATCAAGCGGAGAAAAGACGAAATTAACAAGTGATGAAAGAAATTCTTAGTAGCCTACTGTATTTTAGTAAAACATCCATCTAATATGTTTAATATTAAAGTTTAAATATATCAAAAAAGTGTGAAGAATGAAGTAACATATGAAGTAAAGAGCGACTGTAGTTTATGTAGACCAGCTGTGATTGTTATTCATCTTTTAGTTGTGATCTACACACATAGTCAGCAACGCTTAACATGCTTGAAATTTGGCTTATATTCATAAAATAACATAGAAAAAGATGAAAATAGGATTATTTATTACTTAAGAAATAGGAAATACAGGTGCATCTCAAAAAATTTGAATATCATGAAAAAGGTCAATATTTTTTGTCACATTTCAGAAAGTGAAACCCATATATTATATAGATTCGTTATACATAGACTGAAATATTTCAAGCCTTTATTTCTTGAAATTTTGATGATTATGGCTTACAGATAATGAAAACCCAAAATTCAGTGTCTCAGAAAATTATAATATTACATAAGATCAATAAAAAAAGGATATTTTAAACAGAAATGCCAGGCTTCTGAAAAGTATGTTCATTTCTATGCACTCAATACTTGGTTGTGCCTCCTTTTGCATGAATTACTGCATCAATGCGGCGTGGCATGGAGGCAATCAGCCTGTGGCACTGCTGAGGTGGTATGGAAGCCCAGGTTGCTTTGATAGCGGCCTTCAGGTCATCTGCATTGTTGGGTCTGTTGTCTCTCATCTTCCTCTTGACAATACCCCATAGATTCTCTATGGGGTTCAGGTCAGGCGAGTTTGCTGGCCAATCAAGCACAGTAACACCATGGTCATTGAACCAGCTTTTGGTACCTTTGACAGTGTGGGCAGGTGCCAAGTCCTGCTGGAAAAGGAAATCAGCATCTCCATAAAGCTTGTCAGCAGAAGGAAGCATGAAGTGCTCTAAAATTTCCTGGTAGATGGCTGCGTTGACTGTGGACTTCAGAAAACACAGTGGACCAACACCAGCAGATGACACGGCTGCCCAAATCATCACTGACTGTGGAAACTTCACACTGGACTTCAAGCAACATGGATTCTGTGCCTCTCCACGCTTCCTCCAGAATCTGGGACCTTGATTTCCAAATGAAATGCAAAATTTACTTTCATCTGAAAAGAGGACTTTGGACCACTGAGCAACAGTCCAGTTCTTTTTCTCTACAGCCCAGGTAAGATGCTTCTGACGTTGTCTCTGGTTCAGAAGTGGCTTGGTAGCCCTTTTCCTGAAGACGTCTGAGCGTGGTGACTCTTGATGCACTGACTCCAGCTTCAGTCCACTCCTTGTGAAGCTCTCCCAAGTGTTTGAATCAGCTTTGCTTATAGTATTCTCAAGCTTGCGGTCATCCCTGTTGCTTGTGCACATTTTCCTACACAAATTCTTCCTTCCAGTCAACTTTGCATTTAATATGCTTTGATACAGCACTCTGTAAACAGCCACCCCTTTCAGTAATGACCCTCTATGACTGTGACCCTCTTTGTGGATGTTCATCTTCTGGATCATTGCCAAGTCTGCAGTCTTCTCCATTATTGTGGTTTCAAAGAACAGGAGATACTCGGAATTTATACTGTAAGGATGGTCATTAATTAATTAATTATTAAATTACTAATTAATTGAAACTCAAATGTAAATATTCTAATATTTTGAGATATGAACTGTAAGCTCTAATCATCAAAACTTTTGAAATGTGTTACTTTACATGTAATGAATCTAAAATATATGAAACTTTCACTTTTTGAAATAAGTTACGAGAAAAAAAGAACTTTTTCACGATATTCAAATTTTTTGAGATGTACCTGTATATGTTATATTTATTATTAGCCTTTTATTATTAGTCATCTGGAATAAGAACCCGGATGGAAACATTGGTTTGTTGCTAAGAGTCCGTGCGCTCCGGAAGAGTCCATTTATTTCAGAGTGGGTAATTATGGTCTCTCACTATTTTATGGTAATTATGGTCACTCACCACATGCCTCTTAATCTACTGTTTAGAAATAGACAGTAAATTTTATAGATTCTATATGAAATTCAAACTGACAAATTGTGGTTAAAGTATATTGTGTTATTAGTACTATGTGAACAATATGCAGTCCACGCGCCCCTATTTGAGCAATGGATCGGTCCATCTTCATCTTACACTTGCGGTAACTGGACAACATACAAAGCAGAGATAGAGAGATTTCATTTAACACCAAACCTTTAAATGACAAGCTAAAAAGAAATAATATGCATTACGGCCAAAAATAAGACTTATACACAAAGAGACAGAAAAGAAAGAACAACAGCGACAGCATCGCAGACAGAGTCTGGAGCCTGTGTAAAGGTAATTCACACAAAACCTTCTCATTCTTGTCATCATTGATCTGATCACTGCTGTTACATAGTTTATGCAAAATAATAACAATGTTACTGACAAATAATTATTCAATGGCTTGAGTTCTTCACGATGTCTTGTGTGTCAGGATGCGGCGCATCTCTCATCGCATCCGCATCTGCCTTTTATAATTAATGAGTATTTTTCACTTTAATAACATGCACCATAACATAAGCATTATTTATACGTTATTAATTTTCGATGTGTAGTTTAGTTGAAGAGCTTCATAAATCCCGGCAATGCAGCACCGGTGTTTTATTATCATCTGGGCCTCCTGGCATCAGGGGATCTTGCAGGGAATTCAGTGGCAAATGAATAACATGACAGCTCAAAGTAACCTGTTTTTAACTGTGCGTTATTATGAAGACGGGAAAAGGAGAATTAAAGGAGAAAAGCAGGTGTTTGGATGCATCCTCATTAAATACGGCCTACTACACAAAGGCCAGCACTTCCATCACATACAGTAGTGATCATGAATTAACTGGTGCACATGAGCCAGATCAGCAAAAACCAGGAGCATGATGCATCTACAGTATGAATCTGTACATTTATCCACCCCATGCCACAGGATCTATCCTTCTTAGCAGTACGCCTCATATGATATTTGGGTGCCATGAGTTTTGTGCCGTAACAGACCAGTGATTTAAGAAGATTACATCTCTGAATTCCTCTGTTGATGGGAGAGAATGGTTTCTGGGATGGATTGATGTTGTTTGCGCATTGGTTCATCGCTTCAATCGTTTTTTTTTGTTATGGATTGTGTTGAGTAGGAGCTTTGGAGATTTCAGGTGCTGTTTTTTCCGCATGCTGTTAGTAAAACTGGTTATTATGTTGCCAAGGAGACATATAGGCCTATGTCTAAGCGCTGTTCCTAATTTAGAAACTTACACAAAACTTAACACCCCACGCTGAGTGTGACTTCACACATATGCACATTTGTTGTGCAATTGGCATACAGGTTTGGAACAACGTCAGGGTGAGTAAATTATACAAACATTTTTGGGTCACTATCCCTTTATGGGTAACTTAAGATACTAATTTACACCCTTTAGGGGTAGAAGGAGCACAAAGGGTGCTGCCCAAGTGACAAGCTACAATTTTTGCAAATAGGCAGTTTTCAAGCAGTCATTATTGGTTATTTTGGTAATTGATGAATTATTTGGATGATTAATTAAGTTACTTTTTTTTAAGCATCAATAGTAAATCATTAAGGGTTTTATTGAACAATTTGTTCTTCTGTGTTTTCAAACTGTTGAAATACATAATGTAATATTATATAGGTGCATATCATCCACAACTGGAAGATATGCAGAAAAAATACATTAACATCACCCAAATTAGTCGAGCCATAAATTTAATTGTGACTTAAAAATATTATTCACACATTTGAATTAATTTCTAATTTTATGAACTGTTTAATAAAAATAATAATGATTTTATTTTATAGTACAACTGTAAAAATGCTATATTTATGTCTTCTCTGTTGGTAACAGGTTTGTAAACGCTTCGCATTACAATTGTGGTGAAATTAATGCTGCACATATACAGGTTATAAGCATCTCAAACTCACAGCTCATGCAGAAATTAAGTTCATAATAAGCAGGATTTTCTATGAACTGAGCTGCTCTGAGATCTATGCAGCAAATATATTTAATTACATTGCAGTCTTTGTTATTTGATTATCACACTAAGCCATATCATAATTCCAAATTGTTTGTTTATGCAAGTCAAGACCGGGTGTGTCTCACTCGTCCCTAAAAGTGAAGCTGCGGGCTCTTTGATCGCCCCCTGGTGGTTGGCTGCAGTACGGGTCATAAACCCCGCCCTCTCCATGTAAACGAATGGGACTTCAGTCAAAATAAAAAAATAAATTACACTTCCAATACAGTTTTGCAAAATATGGTTTTGGTCATTTAAGGTAGTTGTTATCACGCTGATATATGTTCAATTGTTCGTTTTTGTGATAAGTTTTATTTTAGCTAGTAATTTGATGCTATAAAAACGGGGTGTGTCGTTATAGTTGATTTGGTCTGCGGGAGTTTGATTCCGCGGCTCCACCTCATGACTCTACTGCGCAGACTCTGGCTCCAAACCAATCTCTACTGCACAGACTTGGCCTCCAAATGACGTCATTTACTCAAGATGGCTTCACTTTTCTATAGTGGAAGGAAGCGGAGACGTGTCGTCCATCTTTTTTTACAGTCTATGGTCAAGACCATATGCAAAAAAACCCCCAAAAAAACAAGACCACACAAACAAAAAGGCTGTACTCTTTTTCCCTTCCAGTTTAAGAATGAGCTTGTTATTGGAGTATTGAGACGTTGTCTCAGATGCATACAGAATCTTGATTTGTGAGGTACTTGATTTTTAATGAATGATTAACAGAAATGTAAATTCCTTTTTCTTTAACTGACATGCCATGGTTTTTGATTTCCTGTCAAAAGTTCTCAGTGTTTGTGTAGGCAGAAAGTGTTGCTGTGTTTGAGAGGAGTTTTCAAATTTAAGGGCCAAGCTTGGTTGATATGCTGTCTGAATGGAGGCACAAATGGCTCCAACGAACTCACGGAAGTCTGTATAAATAGTATACCAAATAAAAACAAAAACTTGTGATATTGATATGATGGTATTGATAATAAACAAAAAAATAAATAAATGTATGTGAAAACTGGGTATCAAATGCACGCCAACAAATTTCGTATCATATGCTCGCGAAAACTGTGTGTTATATGTACGCCAAACACGTGCATATCATATGCATGCCAAAGTTAATTTTTGCGTATCAATACCGCAAGTTTTAGTTTTTATTTGGCGTACTATTTATACACATTTTCATAAGACCGGGCTCCAATTAGTTGTCACATTGGTCATACAGTATGGCATGAGGCTTTGAGAGTCACGTTTTGCTCTCTATCACCAATATTTTAACCTCTCCCTTCGTCAACCTCTCTCAGACCAAATGGTAGAAAATAGTATCCCAAAATGCTGAAGAGAGGGGCGGTGTCAGCAGAGCTCATTAACATTTAAAAGAAAATGCTACAAAACGGCTTGCTCTGACAAACTTTGTTTAACAGAATCGTTCATCTGATGTCATCATCTTTAGCGTAAATGCTAAATACAATGTATTTCACTTTAGTTTTTCAGGTGATTGTATGTAAGGACATAGGATCAGTAGATCTAAGACAGATTCTTAAATTTGTAATCCCACACTCCCCCCTTTAAGAGTTCTAAAGACTCTCACATAACACAAATTTAAACCTCCAAAAGTCCATTCTATAGCCTATGTTTATTAACATAAGCCCCATCTTGCAGTCATGTAACTTGAAAAAAATAAGGCACATATAACTTATTTTGTGTCTTCACTAAGATTTACTTCGGTGTAAAAGTTATTTTCAGAGCCATACCTGTTGACTTATCTTTACGACAAGGAAAAAAAGTCGTGACGTATTGTCAAGCATGGTGACCCATACTCGAAATTGGTGCTCTGCGTTTAACCCATCCAAGTGCACACACACAGCAGTGAGTAGTGAACAAATGCACACACACACACACACACACACACACACACACACACACACCGTGAACACACACCCGGAGCAGTGGGCAGCCATGCTGCGGCGCCCGGGGAGCAATTGGGGGTTCGGTGCCTTGCTCAAGGGCACCTCAGTCGTGGTATTGAGGGTGGAGAGAGCGCTGTACATTCACTCCCCCCACCTACAATCCCTGCCGGCCGGGGACTCGAACCCGCAATCTTTCGATTACGAGTCCGACTCTCTAACCATTAGGCCACGACTTCCCCAAGCGCCTGTTCAGAAGCCCATGGCGCCTGAATAGCTGTGATGTTCTGTAGTCCATTTCCCACGTAGATTCACTCAGATGACACTTTGTCCTCATGAAGCTTGTTCATGGATGTCTGAGGTGATGCTTTACACCAGGATGCCACTTATGAGGCTGACATGGCATATATACATACCTGCAACACAAGAAAACAAAGAAACAGCAGTATTCATGCATAGACTTTTTTTAGACTTCTGTTGATTGTATAGTGGTTTTAAGTCTGGTGATCGTATAGTGGTTGTGTTGATCTAGTCTTAAGTCATTTGACACCTATGGACCAGTGAGGTGGGGATAAACTACTGACATTGGGAACCTATGAGGAAGTCTTCACCACAGGGTTGGCCCCCAAGGCCTGTTGCACTTCGTTTCTTCCTTGGGCTTCTCACTGGTCTGTGTGTCCTAGTCTGTCCTTGTAGTTGGTGTGTGAACTTTACTGTGCGACATCTCCATCCTCTAATGGAACATCAGTCATAACAAACATCATAACCCAGAGAGGATAGGTGAGTGACTGGAGTGTGCTGTAGTATAGCTTTGAAGGCTGTGAGTGTACTTAACTAGCGTTCTCTCAATGGAAGGAAGTGACAGTCACCTTCCTGTAGTTTAATTTACAAAGGCTGTACATCTTTGCTGTACATTACTGGTGAAGTGAAGCACTCACAACCTTAACTGTTAACACCTGAGCAAGCTTCTCCAACAGTTCGGTGAAGTGGGGAGGGGCTGCTTCAGAGTAGTAAGTAGACTGAGTAGGAGTTCATTGAAGCTGTCAATTTCTCCTAATACCTTTTTGCTTTTCCTACACTCTTTCATCCAGTGTCCAGGTTTACCACAATAATAACAACTGCCCTCTGTGTTGACCTTAAAGGATGCTGCTGCAATCTTTACTCTGGCTTTAACATCAGAGTCTCTTTCCCAAGTAGCTAACCTGTCCAAGTTGTTTTGCAGGCTTCCAGTGGACCATGTGAGATCGAAGAATGGCAAAGCAGATCTGGACTCTGATAAAAGGCCATCAAACCATGTTCGAACTAGTGGTCCTTTATGATCCAGTACCTTCTCTGGAGCGTCAGCTATTCCACTGTACTCACTTCAGTGTACTCACTTACAGTTTCAACTTTCTTCTGCATACAACTAGTAACTTTTGACCAGTCTACCCTCGGACCAATAATGTTCTGTAACAATCTCAGAACTCCCTCTCACAATTCATTTTTACTAGCTTGTTGAAACTCAGAATTATTTACAGCACTTTCAAAATCATTGAATTCTGATTCTGTCAAGATCTGTGACATTAGCTGGGCGACTTCAGCTAGAATATCATAGAGCCGCATCTTTCTGGACAACTCTCTCCTAAAATCAGAAAAATTTCCATGTACCAATGGCAAACTCTCAGCAAGTCTTTCTATGGCCTCAGGAACAAGAGCTGTATGGACTGCTTGTAACTGGAGTATGGGGGTTGCAGATGGAACAGTTTCAACCCTTTCTACCCTACTCTGAGACCCTTGTCTCGCTCCACATACTTCAACTGCATTTACATCTTTCTCCATCCTTCCAATATTGCAATTGTCCTCTTGTCCACACAAAGATTGTAAGTCAGAATAAATTTTATCTGACTGTTGGTTGAGTAAATCACTTTTGGTTGAGGCCTTGTTATGGCCCACCTTTTTAGTGAGACAAGGCAGTCGACTGTTTGTTTTGTTCTTTTAACTTAGCGATACACTGAGCTTGTTCTTGTGCTATCGCTAAACTAAACTCTCTGTGGCAGCAGATAATGCCTTTTATATTTTTCTTCCGAATACATGCACCTAACACATTCTTGCATTCTTCAATTGTCCGTACATTTTCTGGATGAATACCAAATTTCTTTGTTAAATCCAGTCTAACTGACTCCGTCACAACTGAGTCCATGTGATCTCCTAACAATGATTTAAACTCGCTGTCTGTCCATGAAGGGGTAGCTAGTCCACCTTTCTCAGTTGTTGGAATCAGCCTAGAATTCTTTCTAAACATGTTGTAATTTCTTTCTGACACAACAGGACACTTCTAACACCTCCCTGGCAAGCAGAGGGTAACACATAAAAACTATTAACTTTCCCTGGCAAAGCAGAGGATACACCAATAACCTCTCTGACAAAGCAGAGGATAAGCTAGTTAATACACATCATAATGTGTTCGACCTTCCCTGGCAAAGCAGAGGATAAGCAATATGTTAACACACACTGTAACTGCTGTTAACCTTCCCTGACTGAACAGAGGATGAACATTCGTCCCTGGCAAAGCAGAGGATAACACAAATTACTAGCACTGTACGCTAATCTTCCCTGCCAAAACAGAGGGTAACCAATTGTTCTCTGCCAAAACAGAGGGTAACCAATTCTTCTCTGCCGAAACAGAGGGTAACAAATATTAACACGTAATGCTAATCTTCCCTGCCTGAACAGAGGATAACCTTCATCTCGAAAAAGAAATTTTTAGAGCATAACTTAGTTAACCAAACAGTACAGCTGTCTGTTAACTCTTCTCTGACGGCGCAGAGGATAACAAATTTGTACTGGTCTTAAAGGTTCTTTTGGATAGAGTGACACTCACCAACCCTTGGTTGTATAGAAAGATTCAGTCTGGAACGAAGTCAGATCTTTGTTGAGCTTGAAGTTTCAATCTGGATTCAGGTGAGGAGCTCTATCCGGGTCACGGCACCAAAACTGTTGGAAACTCAGAAGCATCTCTTGTTCTTTGAAACCACAATAATGGGGAACACTGCTGACTTGGCAATGGTCCAGAAGACAAACATTGACACCCTCCACAAAGAGGGTAAGTCACAGAGGGTCATTACTGAAAGGGGTGGCTGTTCAAGGAGTGCTGTATCAAAGCATATTAAATGCAAAGTTGACTGGAAAGAAGAAATTGGGTAGGAAAATGTGCACAAGCAACAGGGATGACCCCAAGCTTGAGAATACTGTCAAGCAAAGCAGATTCAAACACTTGGGAGCGTTTCACAAGGAGTGGACTGAAGCTGGAGTCAGTGCATCAAGAGTCACCACGCTCTGACATCTTCAGGAAAAGGGCTACCAAGCCACTTCTGAAACAGAAACATCGTCAGAAGCATCTTATCTGGGCTAAGGAGCTGGACTGTTGCTCAGTGGTCCAAAGTCCTCTTTTCAGATAAAAGTCAATTTTGCTTTTCATTTGGAAATCAAGGTCTGGAGTCTGGAGGAAGACTGGAGAGGCACAGAATCCAAGCTGCTTGAAGTCCAGTGTGACGTTTCCGAAGTCAGTGATGATTTGGGGTGCCGTGACATCTGCTGGTGTTGGTCCATTGTGTTTTATCAAGTCCGAAAGTCAATGCAGCCATCTACCAGGAGATTTTAGAGCACTTTATGTTTCCATCTGCTGACAAGTTTTATGGAGATGCTGATTTCCTTTTCCAGCAGGACCTTAGCACCTGCCCACAGTGCCACACCTCACTGATGCTGGAATTTGTGCTAAAGGAGCCCCGACCAAGTATTGAGTGCATAAATGAACTTACTTTAAAGAACTTGAACTTTTCTGTTTTGCAAATTCTTTTTTTGATTGATCTTAGGAAATATTCTAATATTTTGAGATACTGATTTTTGACTTTCATGAGCTATAAGCTCTAATCATCAAAATTAAAACAAAAAAACTTTTTTTTAATTTATTTTTTTTATTATGCAAGTAAAGAATGTGAAAATGTTTACATGTACCAAATACAGAACCCCATAGATCAAACATATAAGAGAAGAAAAAACAAAACAAAACACTAAGTAAAGAAGGTGACAATATTTACATGTGCCAAAATGCAGAAACACAGACAAATAAACATATATACTGATGGCCAACATGACAAGTCCGTTCTGATTAACTCCTGGGGCCTGTTCCATAAAACAAGTTTACCAAATAAGCCAGGCTTATTTCAGTAATTCTGACTTATTTTCACTTGATTTGGTTTCTGAAAGCAAAATTACCATAGCTCAAGCTCAGTCACTGTGGTAACTTATGCTGGCAAACTAACCTGGTCAAAAGTATACAGAAAATACACCTTAAATAATCAAATAAATAAAAAATAGGCTACAACCAACTGTATTTAATGTATTGTGCCCAAAATGTAGGCGAATTACATTTTAACATTGTGGCTACTCGTGCATGCAGTTTCTAGCCATGCAGCCTTTCTCTCTGAATTTATGACAGCTGTACCTTTTATGGTTATTAGAACATTAAAACATTACAATCTAAAATGGCTCTTTAAAGCATTAAAGCATAAAAACACAATCAAAAGTTAAAATCACTGAATTAAAAATGTAAATTTATAATAGAAATCAGAGTACATTTTAACTGATAAGAGGAACACACATTTAACTCATTTGAGCTAGTGATTAACAGTTGCTGCTATCATAAAAATACACTTATATGTAGGAAAATTCTATGTGTCACATTTAATGTCCAACAACAAATATTTTAGCAGAATGTATATTTTATTCAGAATTCTTGCGCTAGTATTCTATTCTGCTCTGTCTGTGTAGCGCGCATGCGCACCGCAGCGCTCGTTCTCTCGCATAAGCCTCGCCCACTCCTGACAGCTAAATGGATATATTTGCATGACTTTCTGACATTTACAGAGGAAACATAAACGTGTCAGTTATGCTCTGAGGAAAACACAATGTTTCAAATGCGTTAAACAGCACAAATATTCGCTGTTTGCTACGGTGGATCGATTTGATCCATGATCGACATTAAGGGCTGCTTCAGAATAAGCGTGTACGTCACATTATCCTGACTCACTGAACCTGGATAGCATTAGTCAGATTGCGTGAACTTGAATTGTCGTTTATGGAACCGCTTTAGTCCCGATTGATTTGTTAGGTTATTTCAAGTCAGGTTTTGGACTTTAATCCCCGCTTTTCTTAGCGTCTTTTATGGAACAGGCCCCTGTATTTGCATTAATTTGCATGTGAGCATACGTGTGTGTGTGTGTGTGTGTGTGTGTGTGCGCATGTGTCTGTCATTGTGTCTAGGGTTGGGGAAGGAAGCATACAACCGAAATAGCATCATAATAGATTGATAACAGATATAAGTAGTGTAAAAAATAAATAAATAAAATAAAAATAAATAAAGACGAATAATAATAATAATAATAGTAGGTATAAAGACAACAAATGTTATTAGCAACAATAATAACCATAATAATATTAATCATAATAATAATAATAATAGTAATGATTTCATCAAAACTGGGAGAGGGTGGAGGACAATGAAGAGGGCAAGTAAAAATAATAATATTAATAATATTAGTTGTGAATTATAAATAGATTTTTAATAATTGGGGGTGGGGTGCCTCCGATCCCCCCGTGGCTATGACATATCAGAAGTTAACGCCCCAGCCCATGTCACGGGCCAGGGAAGGATGCTGCTGGGCAACAGGGCTCAAAGCAACCCCCCCTCTCCCCCCATCTCCTATCTCCCCTCTCCCTAAACATCAGCCATCCCCGGCCACTACCTACATGCCACACTTATATATTTATTTATTTATGTTTTTAATGTGTATATGTCTCAGCTACTTTGTGATGCATTACAACAGTGAGACATATGGTGCAGCCCAGGTCAGGGACCCAGGTCACCCACACGGCACACTTACCCTGTATATTATATATATGTGTGTGTGTGTGTATTTTTTTTAATTTTTTTTTATAATTTTCCCATCGCCTCATATACACATGCACAGGTTCATAACAGGTGTGCATGTATTTCAGCTGATATGTGATGCATTAAAAAAAAAGTGAGGCATGCAAGTCAGAACCAGCCTGGGCAAGTGGCAGTGGAAGCGATAGCTCAGGGAGACACAAGCCCCACCTCACAGCCACCCACCCGTATTGCAACTCCACCACACCAGATACAGACCTGGATGTCATAGCCTACTGGGGGCCGGAGGCAAAACAAAAAAGATGATGAAGAAGAAGAAGAGGAGAAAAAAAATTTAATCTTATCGATGTTGTCCTCCACCCCTTCCCAAAACTCAAAGATTAATATTCAAATTAAGTTCAAATAGTATTTTAGGTGGGGATGTGTTGTTGTGATTGGTCTCAGTCAAAGAAGGTCAACAGATTTATGACTGCTGGAGGGTAATAAGAGCTGACCAGAAGGGGTGTAATTCTACTGTATTATGAGATGAACTGGATAGATTTTCCATTGAGGTTTTTCCAGGATGCAATATGTATGGATTTTCTTGATTTCCAGTTCATGAGGATAGTTTTGTTGGCGATAGCTGGCGCTACCAGGAGTAACTGACTGTTTGTATTGTCTAAATTGATTATAGATATATCACCTAGTAAACAAACTGATGGAGAATTTGGGATGTGACACCCCATAGTGACAGATAATGATTCAGTGACTTTTTCCCAAAAATGTATAATTGGGGTACAATACCAAAAAGCGTGAACAAGTAAGTATCTGTTTCATTTTGGGTGCAATGTGAACATGTTTCTGAAGTGAATCCCATTTTAAACAATTTCTGTCCGGTTAAGTGAATTCTGTGAAGTACCTTATACTGTATAAATTGATATTTTTGCAGATTTGTGTCCAGAAAACAGCATCCGGAGCAATAGATAGGTCTGATTCCCATTTAGCATGTGGTAAACTTTTTATTTTAATATTATTCTGTATATTTTGGAGAGAGTTTTTTTGAGGGCGATATATTAATTAACTCTGAGATTAAAGGTGAAAGTTCTAGATTAACGGTTCGAGTGTTGATTTTTGATCGGATAGATGATTTGATTTGTAGATATTCCAAAAAACTATTATTCCCGATGCCGTATTCCTGGACCAAATAAGAAAATGAGGCCAGATTATTTCTATGAAAGATGTGCTGGAGTTGTGTTATGCCCTTTTCTGCCCATGTGTGTAAATGAAGTGTCTTTTTATTAACTGTATAATCTGGATTATTCCAAATGGAGGTGTATGTAGATGGTACAAGAGGAGTGTTTGTGATTTGGTGAAATCTCCACCAGGCTGTCAGAGCTGCTGCTATAGTTGGCGCTTTAAAACAGAAGTGTTTTTTGATTGTCTGACAGTAAATCTGAAATTAGAATATCCTTACAAATTGTTTGCTCAATATCTAGCCATATGTTTTCTGATGAGTTTGGGTGAATGCATTTGTATATCTGTTGAAGCTGATTAGCCAGAGAGTAGTGGTAGAAATGTGGTGCTTCCAATCCTCCTTGTGTTTTTGGTTTCTGTAAAGTAGCTAGTTTCTTATTTTTCCAGTAAAATTTGATAATTGAGTCTTAAACCAGGTGAGGGTGGGTTGTGTTGGGATCATTGAGAATAAATAGTTTAGTTTAGGGAGTATAGTCATTTTGATTACTGATATTCTGCCCATAATGGATAATGGTAAATTCATCCAGCGTTGAAGATCATCAGTTATTGTTTTTGAGTAATGGGGTGAAATTAAGACTAACCAGCTCTGACAGCCTGGGGGAAATATTAATGCCTAAATATGTGATGTGATTGGTGCATAGAGGGATAGGTGATGTCTGGGATGTCACGTCCAAGCTATTGTGATTTAATGAAAGAATGGAAGATTTACTCCAGCTGACTGAGTATTCAGAAATTTTCGAAAATGAATCAATAAATTTAATTGTTTCTTGTATTGATGATGAGGGATCTTGTAAATACAATGATGAGTAGCTTGATGGTAATTTTGGATCTTTATTGGGTTTGAGAAGAAGTGAAATTGTGGCAGTATTCATATTAGCTGGGAGTTTTCATTTTTATTGTGATTCGGAAATGCTATGATATGACAGAATTATTGATGAGAAAGAAATCAATGCGGGAATATGAGTGATGGACTGGTGAGAAAAAGGAGTATTCTTTAGCGTTTGGGTGTTGTAATCGCCAGCCATCGCCAAGACCAAAATCACTCATGAACTGTTTTATGGTTTCTGCAGATTGCCAAATGTGTTTATTTCTTAAACTAGATCTATCTATTGCTGGGTTGAGAACTGTGTTAAAATCACCTGCTATTATGCTACCCGAAAAAAAGACGACCCGTCTGTGTTTGGGCCGTATAGATTACCAATTGTAACTGGGCTATTATCGATTGAAATATTTATAATAATAAAACGTCCCTCGGGGTCTATAACAGTGGTATTATGAATAAATGAGATTTTTTTGCTTATTAAAATGCAAACTCCTCTTTGTTTTGAATTATATTGAGCTGAGAATAAATGACTGTACTTTGATTTAATTTGATCTTGATATCTGATAGATGTGTTTCTTGAAAAAGGCCGCTTGTAGTTTATTTAAATGGTTCAAGACTTTGACCTTCTTTGCATGAGAACCAATTCCACCAACATTCCAGGTTAGAAAATTGATAGAAGACTTGTTATGGAAAGGAAATGAATATTACTGTATGAATGTATGAGTCCCGTGCATGTATAGGTGTGAGTGTATATATTTATGGAGTTATGACTGTATGTACATGTGTGTGCATAACATGTTAATGTTGTTGGCAGACGAACAAAACTGAAGAAACACAAATGACAGTGTGTATGAAGCAAAACAACAATAACAGTAATACAAGGAACATTAAATACTGACATAGTGTGACCAAGATGCAACATAAGAGCTAATTTCATGACTTACAATGTGGTAAAGAGAGAGAGAGAGAGAGAGAGAGAGAGAGAGAGAGAGAGGCAATGGGAAGCAAGGTAAAGGTGATCTATTTTTAAATTCATGAACAACAGTTACGTATTCTGATTTGAGAGAAGAGTTCAGAAGAGCCAGGGGGTAATGTCTTTATCACGGTATAACTGTCCATTTATGTAAAGTTTATCCACAGAGATAGTTGCCTTTTTTCCTTCATTCATCATTTTTTTTCGGATTGGGAAGAGATGTTTTCGACGCTCGAGAATGTCCTTTAGATATTGATCGTTGAGTCCGTAGTTTGTGCTTTGAGTTGTCTGCCTTGCCTCTGAACCAGTTCTTTTTGTTTATAATGTTTGAATTTTGCGATGATTGGACGTGGATTGCTGTTGTTTTGGGATCTGATCCGATGCACGCGGTGGAAAGTGATATCCTGTACAGTTTCAGATGGTAATTTCAGCTGTTTTATCATGAAGTCTTTAACTGATTTTTCGGGGCGTCTGGGGTTTGTTCCGGAGTGCCTGTGAAGACTAGATTGTCCCTCATGCTTCGCGATTGTAAGTCCAGAATGCTCTTTCATGGTTTTGTTTTGTGTGACAACGGAGGTGAGTTGAGCGGTAAGAGAGTGAACGGAGTCCTTTAAATTATTTTCTTTGGTGAGAGTGTCTATCTGTTCTTGACTGAATTCTAAGCTGTGCCGTAGTTCTTGAATGTCCTTGTGTATTACTTCTATTTGTTTTTCAATGAAAAAACTTTATCATGTTCCTCTGTCCGTAAACAAGGCGCAGCAACTTGCAACTGCACGAGATCACAGATTGCAGCCCCCCCCCACCCCCCACCCCCCCGACACACACACACACACACACACACACACACACACTCACACACACACACACTCTGATAAAGCATTCGACATTTGTTACATTTTTGTTGAATTTTGATGTTTTGTGTAATAAAATGACTTTCTCTGTGTTCAGGTTTGACTGTAGTAAAATGAATGCAAAACTAACATTTCAGGGCCCGTATTCACAAAACATTTTATCTTACCACTAAGAGTTCTCCTAAATAGCAGTAAAAGTCTTTAGCTAAGAGTTTTCTCTTAAAACCTATTCACAAAGCTGTTGAGACAAACTTTTACTAAGGAATAGGGAGAAGTCTTAAGCTAAGAGTAAGGGCGGGGTTGACCTTGTTGCTATGGATGACATCAGCATGCTTACTAACTATGCACACAGTGATTGGCTAATAGGGGTCTCTGACAGAGATTTATTCATAGAAGTATTGTAGAGCACGATATTAAGTTGCCATATCAAAATAAAGGTTTAAAAAATAATGTTAATTGCCACATTCAAATAAAGATTTTAACATGCAGGCTAAGTGTCACTAATTAAACAAATATATGTTCAGCTAATTTGCAGGGACGGTTCTAGGATTTCATCTTTAGGGGGGCTTAGCCCTCAGAGATACAAATTACCTAAATAAACAGTATTTTACTGTGCTTATGAAAACAATTACAATTACCTATTAAAGTTACAGAAGTTACTTAGTCCTCTTCAGTACTCCTAACGTTTCACAGATTTAGATTTCGCTTTGCGAAATACTCTTAGAGGAAAAAATTAGGAGTCCTAAATTTAGGACTGACACAATCACTATTTTTAAGATTTTCTCCTAAATCAGCGACTTAGGAGCTACTTTTAGCCTTAAGATGTTTTATGAATATGGGCCCAGACCAAAATAAAAAAATGTAATAAAATAAAAAAAATCTAAACCTTTACAAAAAGTTGTCTTTGAGAATAAAAATAGGTCTTTATGCCTAAAAACCACTAGCGAGTTTATAAGCCATTTATATAGAGCTATATAGGAATCTAGTGGCTAAACCATAGAATTGCAGATATTTTTCTTTTTTTAGTCTGACCAGATGGCACTAATCTGACTTTGAAAATTAGATTTTAAAGGCATTGTCTCCATTTTAACTAAGGGTCGACTGATTATCGGCCTGGCCGATTATCAGCGTCGATATTAAGCATTTTTATGATTATCGTATCGGTCATTTTCATAACCGATGTGCCGATAAAATTATTTAATTTTTGAAATGTGCTATTTGGTGCAGCCTGTCGGAACTCACAACTCTGTGACTGTGGCCGAGAGCAGTCTCCGCCCACCGCGCATCTGATTTGTTGGGAGTCATGAGTCCGACCAATCAATGTGGAAGACTAGAGGCACTCTCACACCGAAAGCGCGTGCTAACTGGTGCTGCTTCATCACGCATCAGTTGTCTCTCAAAGGCAGCAGCAGATGTTGCTCAAGTGGCAATAAATCACAATCCACTACACTGAAGTTGCAAAACACCTCAATATTATCCATTTATGGTTTCCGCGATGGGGAAAACGTGGACGGAATCGCGTAATCCAGTCATATAAATGGAATTTACTGTATAACGCAGAGTCACGGAATTTGTCAAAGTTTGGATGAAGTAATCAAAAGTAGGTCAGTACACAGTATCGACTCGCGATATGGACTATCTGCAAACATTAAGCCGCAAAAAGACTATTTAAATATGAATTCTGCATGTCTCTGTATATGTTAATTGCACAGGTTTTGAATACCACACACACACACACACACACACTGAAGTGCGTGACACTTGTTGTGTTTTCAGCATCTGCCGTCTTACTAAATGAGGACATAAATACATGAACAACATCCCCAGAACTACTCTTGAGAGTTATTTCATGAGCCTTTGACCGTTTCATTTGAGTAAAACGATCGTCATATCATACATAGGCTACAGAAACTTAAGAGGTCTTCATGGCAACCCGTCAAAATAAAAGTTTGGTTTATACTACAACAATTATTACAACTTTTGTTTAAAAGAATAATCACACGATAGGCTATTTCTTCCATGTTTTAATTTTAATAGTAAACCCATTTGTTTGGGTTTTTGTAAACCCAAAAAACAGAGTTTAACTCTCATTTGATTAAAAGATAAATTAAATTAATGTTTTATGCTTTCATTTGCACTGCACTGTAAATTAAAACTAATGGAAATTACTGTCACATAGGCCAAGATTAAGTTACTGTCACATAGGCCAAGATTAGGATGACGGAAATTGGGACATTTCAATAGGCTATTGAACCAAGTGTGCCTATAACAGGCTATTAGTGTTATAGTTTCATTAAAATAGTTGTGGTCTTCTTCGCAACTTCTACAATGGAGCTATGAAGACAATTCAATTATTTACACATATTATATACATTGTGCTTTTTAAATTAATCAATTGATGTGCATTAGATGATGAATTGAATAGTCACCTCTTGTAGGTTATGATTTAGTCATCAGAAAATAATTAATGAAGAATTATGAGAGGTTATGCTATTACACATACATTTCTAACATGTAAATTATTGAAGCCAAATACTTACATTTCCCCAAGCTGTTTAGCTGTAGTATTTAGTATTCATAGGCTTAATCATGAAGCATGCAGTGGCCCCACTTTTAACTCTCTCTTTATATTACCCTTATTGTAGATGGATGCATGGAGGAAGACAAGAGTAAGAAGTGCAACCAACACTAAGGAAGGCAGTTTTTGTCAGAGCCCTTTTGACATTAATTTTCATTTTTACTCAAGACATACTGTATATATCGTTTCAAAATATAGGTTATCGGTCTACTTGGTCTGTAATAATCGGTATCAGGCCCGAAAAACACATATCGGTTGACCCCTAATTTTAACATGAAATACTGCCATAATTAAAAAGTAATATCAAAATCTTAGAAAATATATTTCTTTGTATTATTTTCACTGGGAAATTTTTTTATCATAATTATTGCATAAATATTAATTAGTACCATGAAATTCTCTCAAAATACAAAAATATTATGGAACAAAAATATATTACATTGATTTTACTGAAAATAAAGTCAGTTTTGACCATGAACAACACAAGTGTGACCCCCAAATGAACAATACTAGAGGGGTAAACGGGTGATTCACTCAGGAACAAAACACCATCATGGTGCTCAGAGATGAAAAACAGCTTTGTGACTGTGCTTGGAATTATTTTTGTTGTCGAAATAGAGCAAAAACTCTTAATTAACTTCTTGTTTTTGGAATTGTTGTAAAAAAATCAATATTACGTTTGTAGTCATGGCATTTTTTGGAGAAAAAAACAGCACTCTTTGTGTGATATTGATTAACTATATGAAATTATATAAATATATACATTTTCTGTCCCAATATCTTGAATTTTGTGCTCATTCTAAATGCATTCAGACTGAATCTTGCAGTGAAAGAACGCACTCTAAATGCGCACGCGTGACTATTCGAGGTGTTTTGAATGGATTTGCAAAATACAATTACGGTATTATCGCAGACGATAGATATCGCACACCCATACTTATAAATATAAAATGTTTGAGCAAATTATGGACTGGGCACACCATCTCACATCACAAGCACTCTGTCAGCACTTGACACTGCAACTGACTCACATAAAACTCATTATTATCTTCTTTATAGTGTTTAATGTGAAGCATGCTTTGAGTATATTGGGTGTGCAATATTCTCACTGTAAGAATATCAACTCAACTGCATAGTTGCATATATTATTCACAATTAGATTCACAATTATTCACAATTCAAGTAAAAAAGTAAAATGTTAAAAGAGCACATCAAAATTCATTGATGAAAAAAAGATTTTATTTTACAGCATTTTTAGAAGAAAATACATTTAAACGATATTGTAAATGGGATAATATCAAATACACAATATATTAGATACAGTTGCACCACCTTACATCATACAAAACTGCATACTACCTGGTGTTTTGGTAGTTTTAGTGCATTTTGAATGTGAAATTCACAGCTGTGCAAATGTTGAAAAAGCTGAAAATCGGTAAGGATAATTGTGAAGAGTTTTGAAAAAGTGACCTAAGTATTTAAAAGCGAAAGAGAAGTTTGATAATAATAGCATTAGTCCAAAGACCATACTGTATGTTCAGGAGCATTTGGACTTGGACTTGAATAAGCTGGTCTTGATGAGTCATAGAAAATTTGTTCTTGGTCCGGTCTTGTCTGGACTCGTGCACCTGTACTGTAATGCCACTTGCTTATAAAAATGGTATTAAAGAAATAATATTTTTTAAAAAAAGTAAATGTAATCTGAGTCTTTCTTTCCCCCTGATTTATATTTTAAGTTAGTATGCCATGAAGTTATGAAGTGAAATATCCACTGAGTGGTGCTAAAGTGAACAAAATGTTCTCTAAATCAGATGAACGTGAAGCAGCATTATGCAATCTTGCACATATTGCAGCAGTTCAGAAACAAAACGTACACTAAACCCGACCGATAAACCTAACCGATATGTTTAAAATAGAAAAGCAAAAGCAGATGTGAGATAGAAAAAGAAATAGTGTGTGCTCTCTGACTCCCTCTACAGCTGAGAGAGGTGTTAGCAGGAAGTGATGCGACGTCTCAGAGGAAATAAATAGTGAGTGGATTGTGGGTGGTGGAGCTGTCAGGGTGATGCATGATAGCAGGAGATTACTCAAGCACTCATTCATCAAACACACGCCTGCCTGTCATTGTGTCGCTGTAACAGATTGACTGTAGCTTCATAAATTGCCCGAATGTCTCTTTTAGCGACTGTTCTAATTGCATTAGTATTTCATAATTTGGAAATTGTATTGATAAAGCAGATGCTTTTTATGCAAATATTTAATTGCAGTGTTTTGCACTGAACTAATTTCAAGAACGCAATGGTGACAGGATTTTCTTGTAGGTTTGCAGTTTATGGGTCGTCCCTTTGTGGAGACCAAACTTTTGAAGGGTGAGTCAGAGCCCAGAGACTTGACCTTTCTGAATGAAGCACTGAAGCAAATAAACGAACAACTTGGACATATGACATGTCATACGAGGTGTATTTACTTTCCCTTCTGTCAGTAAAGGGACTTTAGGGAGATAAAACAATGTTGAAGATTTTTTTAATCTGAAGAAAAGTCTTCAGCATCCAGTCACAACCAACTAATTAGTTAAAAAACACTCCCAGAACCCTAAAATGAAACATTAATAATCAGTCTGATCAGTGTTGGGAAGATACTTTGAAATTGTAGCTTATCAAACTACAGGCTACTCATAATTTAAGGTTAAAGTCAAGTTTGAAACAGGCGCTTTTGTTACTTAACAAAAGTTACTTAAGAGGGAAAAATCTGTATATATAACTGTGCAATGATATAATTAATAATTAAACAATTGAACTAAATTGAAAACATAGTAATGAACAGAAGCATTTAATTGAATCCATACTATAAAACCGATTGTGACTCGTCACGAATGAATCAGATGCTACAGTACTTATAAGTATGAGAAACACTGTACATCATATCAGATTTAGACTTTGATATTCATAGAGATGCTGAATCAAACATTCCATAATTCCATAACTAGCTTTCTTGTTTTTGGGAACTTCATCGAATCAAAGCAAAACTTAAAATTATTCAAATTATAAATGAATAACAAGCCTGGTATCAGTAGAAAATAGCTTTATAGAAGAGAATAAAGTTTAAAATAAAAGACTCAATATTACATTATAAATACGACTGGATGAGTCGCGTTTGAAGCTGTTGTAAATCAACGTAAGTGTAAATGGGATCAAAATCATGTGATCTTATGTCAAGGACAACATCAGAGGACCACCTAATGAAGGGCACAACCTATCAATCTAGCAGTGACTCGGATCATGAAGTTTACTTTATACAGATTCTTGAATAAAACACTTAAATCGCATGTTTGAAGAGATATTAGAATTTGGAAGCATATCTTGTGTATTTGAATAAACAACTACAGCAAAGCACTGAACTATACATGATGTTTGTAGTCACAAAATCAGAGACCCTCCTCTCAAAATGTATTCACAGGAGATGCATGTGAGACACTGGTAATACAGTACCTGGTGTAAACATGGTGAGAGAGAGACCAAATAGTTTCCCTTAAAATCTCTATTTGTAGTTGGAATCTATAAATCAACCATTTTGTTTTGGTTCCTTGTTTTATTGTTAAACTGTGATCTTTTATATGTCCACTTGTGTGGAATCAGTATGTGCAATGCACTTTACAAACACACCACCAGAAGTCAGTGTTGTATTATATTTTACGCCATCTGGGTTTCCATAACACTGAAAATAGCTGAACATTTAATTCAAATCAGGAACATTTAAAAAAAATAAAAAATAAAATTATATATATATACCTGACCTGAGACTCGAAAACATGACCTTCGGGCTACAAGTCCAACTCTCTATCCATTAGGCCACAACTGCCCCATATTAGAATGAATGTTAATTTATTGTCATTTAAGTTAAGTTATGAAAGATATTTGTAGCAGGTCACCATCATTGCTTTGGTTATGTGTAGGCAGGGGCAGATTAAGGTGGTCAGGGGCCCCTAGGCTGCTCTTTGTGTTAGGCCCCCCTTTAATCATTATGCTTTCCTGGAGACATTTATTACTGCCATAAATGGTCCACACGCAAATAGTAAGGTGAACTGGCATGCACACACACATTGAGACAGCCAATCCTACAGTGTTTCCTCTACATTCAGTGTCCCCACAGGATTTTGTGAGACTGTGGTTGGTGCTCATTGGTTCCCCTAGGGGGTTCCAGGGGTGTGCCCCCCGTAAGAATTTTATTCATTTTAAATTTAAATGCATAAATCTGGTGCATTTTGAGAGCAGAATCAAGTGACTAGATCAATGACGAAATATGTGCTCTTGTAAACAATTTCTGCTAATGGTAATTTATTTATTGGTTGCATAGATGTGAATGTGATGGAAGGGCTCAATTTTCACCATATCAATTCTTATAAAAGCTACAAATGCTATTCTGTCAAGAGCAGGAAGTGATTTTCTCCTCGTCTTTTGTTGTTTGTTTATCATTAATGCCGGTGTCCTGACATTTTATCCTACCTGTCAGATTTTCCTACTAGGGCTTATTGTGCATGCGCACATCAATATTGCGTCCTTTTTCTCATGCCGAACAACAATATTTAATGTATCTGCATTACTGTATAGGTAGGTTTAGGGTTGGGGTAGGTGTAGACGTTAATAAAACAATCTAATAGGTAGAAACAATTATTTATTGTTGGTTTCCGGTAGTTGTATCCCTTCTACCCACAACCTCGAATATAACACATAATAACTGTATTTGCATTACTGTAAGGGTAGGTTTAAGGTTGGGGTAGGTGTAGACATTAATAAATCATAATTTGACAGGTAGCATTTTTCGTTGTCAAATTGTACTACCTACTGTTTTAACGGGAGGAAGCAAAATCTGACAGGGTAGCACAAATCAACAGAACACTGGCACTTAACTCAAGAGACGAGACACGAGATTGGGTTCACGAGAACAAGACAAGGCGAGATTTTTACACATTTTAAAAAATTTCTCAGTGACCAAATACGTGACTTGAAAAATAGTCTGCAGGTGCATTTTGAATTGTTTTAACGAATCATCTGACAACACAACCTATTATAGCCTACATACTAATAACTGCCTAAATATGTTATGTTGCCTAATTTGCGCGCATCAGAGAGTCAGTTTCAAAACGTGGGGTATTAAAAGCGCTTTTGAATTTGGGTGCATGTTTTACTTTTGATTTAACGATTGTGCGAACTCTCGGCGGTCAGTACACAAACTGAATAAAATTACTTTATCTAATTTTATATTTATCTATCTTTTTTTCTAATCTATTATGTCTATTTTAAGTATGCCTATAACTATATTTCATATGCAAAGTTCATTTGGGCTTCATATAAAATTATGAAATTGTTGTAGAGTAAGGAAAGCTGTGCTGGAACGCACTCCTTTTGAACCAGATGCTTAAGCACTCACATGTTTTTTAGGTGAATACAGCTTTGGACGTCATAGATCACTTGCCTTTTGGCAAAAACGATACAGTGCTTTAATGTGAAATGTGCTTTTTTTTGGTTTTTGTTTACATAACCTTTGGAACTTTTGTTGAATGTAACTAGTGCACAATTCTTATTAAAATGTTTTTTTTTTTTTTTACTTAAATTGAGGAATTATACCTTTCTAGTATTGGTATATCATAGAACACTAGCTGTTAGACGTGTGCTTTGCTGCATGACAGATTACAGACACGTAAAGCAAACATTAGAATGTTAAACATGGAGAAATCTCACAGTCTGATGATGCAGCGACGCTAATGTTGCGTTTGCTTGACAAGCAGCAGACAGACCCTCATCTGCCGAAGCCCCCGTCAGGCGGTAAGAGCTGATCAGTGAGGTGAAACCTGCTGTCAGCGGCGCTGATAGGTTTGAGTGACACAGCAACCGTTTGGCCAGACTGTGCAGTTCCCTCCAGCGCTTCTTCTTTGTCTGACATTACCAATCTTGCTGTTTCTCTTTCTCTCTTCCTCAGACACCTTGTCTATCTGCCCATCTGTGGTTCCGTGGAGAAGCCCTGACCTCTTTCCTTCAGGGTATACGGTCTACAACCGACCTTCGCCCCGTCCTCTGCCACGTGATCTAAGTGGACAGATGATAGTGCCACCTCGTAAAACTGTTGCCACAAAGACAGTGAGGAGGAAGTAGACTGGTGCCAAACCGTGCCTCATAAGTCTCTGAGACTGGGTAGTGAAAGGTCAGCTGTTTGAGATATGCCCTCACCCCCCAATGATGGAGGTAAGTTTGATAAAACAGTGACCCCAAAAGTCCATCCAGAAAACCAGAGCCCACTCTATATGCCCTTTAGGGGTGTTCACAAATAGTCGAATATTCTTTGTCCAATCATGACTGCAGGTATAAGCAAAGCTGTACTCTGAGTGAGCCGAGAAGAGAGCTTATCTGATAGCAGTACAATACAGTATGCTTCCTTTAAGTTTCCTCGAGGGAGAGTGATTTAAGAACAGAAAACACAAAGCTCTGTAAGAAACTCTGCTTAGCACACTGTTATCTTTGTGTCTCTGGTGGCGAAACGTTCTTATTGTTATAAGAACATCCTTAATACCCACCCTCTTTGTTGAAGTAGACATTCTAGTAGGTGTTGAAGAGTGTTTCTTAATACTAAAGTGTAAAATATATCAAAAACAGTGGTAGCACTTTAGTATAGGGACGAATTCTAACTATTAACTAGTTGCTTATTAGCATACCTATTATTAATATATGGACTGTTTATTAGTGCTTATAAAGCACATATTCTGCATGACCATATTCTACATCCCTAATCTTACCAATACCTAAACTTAACAACTACCGTACTGACTATTAATATACAGCAAATGAAGAGTTTATTGAGCCAAAAGTCATAGTTAATGGTTTTTTAATAGTGGGAATTGGACCTTAAATAAAGTGTGACTACAACGGTGACAATAACCTTAGTAACCTCAGTTGCTAAATATTCCACAGACGATCATGGAACGTCCCCCATGAACATGCAACCAACACGGTCCAATCAGAATGGAGTAAAAAGGAAGGTCCACACCAAGAAGAAGAAGAAGGGTTTCATCACAGCCAACGTTGCTGGAACAAAATATGAGATTGGTAGGAAAAACATTCTATTATTTATGTAAAATTTGCTGATGCAAGGGGACATTCATACAGAACACAGACAATTGTTTATCCAGAGACTCAATGGAAATACATTCTCTCTTGAAAAAGAAGACAGAAGATGTAAGGAAGAAACAAAACACACACACACACACACACACACACATGTTGGGTTTCCATGTTGTTTGGGGACTCTTCGTAGATGTAATGGTTTTTATAATGTAAAAATGGTTTCCTACCCCTCACACAAAACTTTCAAAATTTTTAGATTTTCAAAAAACTTAATTTTGTATGATTTATAAGCTGGTTTCCTCATGGGGACCAAAAATGCCCCCTCAAGGACAAAATTTACTAGTATTACTATCTTTGTGGGGACATTTGGTCTCCAGAACATATACCAGTACACACACACACACACACACACACAGACAGCTCAGCCTTGCAAACACAAGTACATTTCAAGTACATTCCTTCCAAGTACAACCCGAATTCCGGAAATGTTGGGACATTTTTTAAAATTTGAATAAAATGAAAACTAAAAGACTTTCAAATCACATGAGCCAATATTTTATTCACAATAGAACATAGATAACATAAATGTTTAAACTGAGAAATTTTACAATTTTATGCACAAAATGAGCTCATTTCAAATTTGATGCCTGCTACAGAAGCCATGCTGTTGTAATAGCGGCAGTATGTGGTTTTGCATTGTCCTGCTGAAATACACAAGGCCTTCCCTGAAATAGACGTCCTCTGGAGGGGAGCATATGTTGCTCTAAAACCTTAATATACCGTATACATATATATATATATATATATATATATATATATATATATACATATATATGTATACCCATACCGTATACACTTATGCACCCCCATACCATCAGAATTGCTGGCTTTTGAACTGAACGCTGAACACGTTCATGATTTCCAACAAGAATGTCAAATTTGGACTTGTCTGACCATAGAACACTTTTCCACTTTGAAACAGTCCATTTTAAATGAGCCTTGGCCCACAGAACATGACGGCGCTTCTGGACCTTGTTCACATATGGCTTCCTTTTTGCATGATAGAGCTTTAGTTGCAGATGGCATGGCGCATTGTGTTTACTGACAGTGGTTTCTGGAAGTATTCCTGGGCCAATTTAGTAATGTCAATGACAGAATCATGCCAATGAGTGATGCAGTGTCGTCTGACAACAAAGGTCTTCTGTCTTGTCCCTTATGCACAGAGCTTTCTCCAGTTTCTCTGAATCTTTTCATGATGTTATGCACTGTAGATGATGAGATTTGCAAAGCCTTGACATTGAGGAACATTGTTTTGAACAAAGTATTCCACAATCTTTTTACACACTTTTTCACAGATTGGAGAGCCTCTGCCCATCTTTACTTCTGAGAGACTCTATCTCTCTAAGACGTCCCTTTTATAGCTAATCATGTTACAGACCTGATGTCAATTAACTTTAATTAGTTGTTAGATGTTCTTCCAGTTTTTTGAGACCTGTAGCAGGCATCAAATTTGAAATGAGCTCATTTAGTGGATAAAAGTGTAAAATTTCTCCGTTTAAATGAATCAGCACGCTGATTCGCTAAAATGGACTTCCCGACTTCTGTTCAAAAACAACAAGGGCGATTGTCGGTTTCTGCAGTAAAACGTGAACTTGCGATGCCTTGGAAGTGAACAATACCGGCTTTTTTGACAAATCGTGCTTAGTGTTCAGATCACGCTATATGTTGAGAAGAATGCATGGCAATCAGCTCATTTTTTTTAAAAGTGGCATTTATCGGTTTCTCATATACATAGATTTTTTTTAAATCTCCACTGTCTCTTGGCTTCTGAAGCTAAGAAAGAAAGTTTACTTTTTAAATGTAAATAATTTAGTATTCCAAATAAATAGTAGAAAAATACAATTAACTTTTTATTTTTATTTTATGTGTTTGGGATGCTTCTAATTGAGGAAAATTTTGAAACCCTACCGTACTTGAATTTAGTGTAAGTGTAATGCTTTAGAGTAATTCTCTTAATTAACAATCATATAGATATTTAACAGGCATGGGACGTTTTAAGCTTTGGTTTAACTGGATTTCAGTATAAGCCACACGGATTTAGTTTTATCCAGTAATGCTGATGTTTATGAAAAAAACAACATCATGATCATAACATTACCAGTTGCTACACTGTGTAACGTTTCTTGGAAAGATAATGTAATGCAGACATAATTTTCTTAAAGCATTTGGGTTGAAGCAAAAGCATAAGTCAAGCATAATTATTGTTGAAGCATGAGTTTTTATTTCAAGAAAAGAATGAGGATTTCTGTTGTTAAATTCTACTAATGAAGTCAGTTGTTTGTGTCCATTCAGTCATGGAAACAGAAATATGATCCAGTATTGTCAATGCATATTAAAGAAAACTAATTTGATTTATTTGCAGTTCGTGTTGTCATTGAGGAGATGATCTTTCATAAAGCCAGAGATGATGATGAGATGGCCAATCTCATCTGGAACGACTCTGCCGTGCAACATGAGAAAATCGCTGAGCTCAGGAACTATCAGGTATTGTGATTTTCTTTTCAGTTCAAAGAAAGAAAGAAAGAACGAAAAAAGTTTAAAACAAACATGTTGCTAAAGTCTCCTTTTATTTTCCATGGCTTTAAGAGATGTGACCTTTACCGTGGCTTATAATAATTTTCCTAAAACCCTTCACAGGGATTTGTGGTTTAATCAACAGAAGTCACGTAATGTGCTGTATATACCCTTCATGGCTAAAGTACAGTACAGTAGTAAACCATCAACTGAGGTCACTTGAGATCAGCAAATTTGTCAGGAAGAGATTTGAAATAAAGTCCTGTTAAGGGAAGTCAGTTCAGTCACCTTTTTAAGTCACCTTTAACGATCTACAACAAAAATAGAGAGATTGTTTGCAATAATTAAGCAAATATTTATACAACAATAATTTCTTGCTAAAAATGAAATCAGTTGTTCAAAAACATATACAGTATGTACACACAATCTGAATACCAAATGCAGCTTTCAGATGAATGTTTTAGCTCAACTGTCATAGAATTGAATGCACAGGATAGTGCGATCATAGGTAGGGAAGAATACATTTATGCTGGCTTTAAAAAATTATCAGATATAGATATCTCAGTAGACAGGATGTGTCATGATCAATAGATTCAGACGTGCATTGTTGGCTTCTTACCTCCATATGCTGCCTGCAGAGACAAGATTTTTCAGCTTTTGAATAAAGCTTTTTTTTTAAAATAAGTTATGCCAAACCAGCAATAAAAACTTCAATTTTGCTTAAACTAGGCGAAAAACTGTATTTTACAAGCTCATCTTATGCACGAGTGCTCTATCCAAAAGCATTTTTTTGATACAGGCATTGTCTCCCATTCATTTGTGACAAGTTGTCCACCTACTCCTACGCACATAAATTTGTGTCCGGTTTGTTTAGCTATCCATGCCACAAAAGCATCCCACCCCTGGCAGAAAGTCTGTAGATGCCAAACTCTCTGTTTATGTACTTACTAACATCAGATTCAAAGCAGTCTGATGTTAGTATATTTGCTAAGCTAACAGCACATTACTCAAATATGTCTTCTTATGCACATCAAACAAAAATATTGGGTAATTGTTTTTAATTACACTGAATATTTTTTTAATGATTTCATTGCAGAAATGAAATGACACGTAAGTTTTTTATTCTCTCACATTGTCTCTCACATAGTCCGCTATCTTTGCCTTTTTTTGTGAAGGATATACACCATGCTGTCTTAAAATTGCTCTAAAACAATGTATCTCAGGAGGCAGCTTAGTGTTTGAACTGACACAAATACAAAATAATAAAACCCATTCAAACAAACAACCTAACATACATGCCAAATACTTAATTAAGGCTACCTTTCGAAAACTGCAATAATTTACTTGCCCTCAATAAATCATGTTTAAGCAATGTTATCAATATCAGATATTTCAGCATCAGAACCAGTCTGTGGTATCTGCAGCAGCATTCATGTTTTCTCCATTTATTTTCAGAATTTTAATAGGGAATGACATGAGGATGAGAAAAAGATTAAAGTAAACTCTAAATTCGCATTTGCAAAAAAAAAACTTTCTTTCATAAAGCAACTCTGCATGTCTGATTAATATTTCCTGTCACGTATCAAAAGAGTACAGTTGCAAAGAAAAATGCCATAAATAATTGGCTTAGATGCCTTGCTTCATATAACACTTTTCATAAAGTTGTGTTTTGTTACTTTTATTTTTGGAAAAGCATGCTGTGCATTCACACCTACTAAAATGTTTGTTCTACAGTTTGTTTTTTTTCTTGTGATTGGCCCGGCTGCCAAGCTACAGGTCATATGAGTCAAATTAATGGCCCTGTTCAGCCTCATTTGCTCAAAGAATACAGAAAAACTCTCCACCCCCTCCCTTCCTCTTTGCATTCAAAGCAATTCATTCATCTGTCAGTACCTACAACTACATGGGCTCTGATGCAGAACCAATTACCTTGGCCCTTATAGTCAAAATTGATCGTCGTCTTTTTTAGTTTTAAATTAAAAACAATGTGGGGAACTAAATAGGGGTTAAGAAAGGTCTGACAACCACCTTTTGTTTTGAGCCTGTAATTGGACATAAATTTCAAAATATTATAGTCTCAGTTCAAGACTTGGGCTCTAATGTTGTGTTTTTCCTCTCAAAGGTGAATAACCGAGTGCCCTCTAACAGTGTGATTATTTTCTTCAGAGGATAAACCATTTCCCAGGAATGGGTGAGATCTGTCGGAAAGACTGCTTGGCAAGGAACATGGCCAAGTGAGTTTGAAAACATGATACCATATAAGAGACATGACTGATTACAGCTGCCCTCCAGACAAGGAAAGTTGACTTAAGCTCTTTGTTTTTGTTAATTTTAATATCCTCTTTCTTAGAATGATTAAAAGTCAGCCTCAGGAATATAGCTTCATCCCCAAAACCTGGATCTTCCCAGCCGAGTGCACGCAGTTCCAGAATTATGTAAAGGAGTTGAAACGAAAACGCAAGCAGAAAACGTTCATCGTTAAGCCTGCGAATGGAGCCATGGGCCATGGGTAAGTTACAGCAGACTGGAAATTGTGCATCCTGTTTTGCTGTGTTGTTCTGGAATATTTTCCCATGGGCAGCATACTGCTACAAAAGTGGCAAAGATTTCCCTGTAAAATTTTGCTATTTCAAAATTTTCTATGTCTGACAGACCAGGGCCCATATTCACAAAACAGTTTATCTTACCACTAAGAGTTCTCCTTAATAGCACTAAAAGTTTTTAGCTAAGAGTTTTCTCTTAAAACCAATTCACAAAGCTGCTGAGACAAACTTTTACTAAGAAATAGGGAGAAGTCTTGAGCTAAGAGTAAGGGGGCGAGGCTGACCTCGTTGCTATGGATGATGTCAGCATGCACACAGTGATTTGCTGATGGGGACAGGCTCTGTCAGAGATTTATACATAGAAATATTGTATAGTGCGATTTTATGTTGCCATATTCAAATAAAGGTTTAAAAAAAAAAGATAATTTGCCACATTCAAATAAACATTTTAAAATGCAGGCTAAGAGTCACTAATTAAACAAGTATATATTCAGCTAATTGTCAGCCTCTTACATGTATACTTCTCGTAAACAATTAGTGAATATGCATATAAACAGCCTTTTAATTAACAGAGTGGAATAATCAAGGCTGATAGTAAGACATGCAAACGTAAAAGAAAACCAAACTGGATGCAAGAAGAGCTGTTACTTCTTGCCCAACTGGTTAATGAAAGCAAGGATGTAGGGTAATCAAAGGAAAATTGCGATATAAGCGATATACTTTTTTAAAAGCACATTATCGGTAAATGTTTCTAAAACGTTTACATTCCAAGGCAGATTGCCGGCAAAAGCCAGTTTTAGGATAGTTTGTGGTTAGGTTTAGGGTTGCTTTGTGAAATACTCTTAGAGCAAAAATGTAGGAGTCCTAAATTTAGGACTGACATTTAGGACCATTATTTTTAAGATTTTCTCCTAAATCTGCGAGTTATGAGTTTTTCCACTAAAACTAAAAAAGTTAAATGTTCGGTTATGAATAATTATATCTGACTCTGAAATAATTGTTTATAATCGAATAAGTAGAGGGTAATGGCAAAGTCGGTTAAGGCAAGTCATTTCTCTTGGCGGCCATCTTTGAAACCCCTCTCTAGATCCGGTTTGTTGAATTAGCGCTGGGGCTGAGATTGGTTGAGTATCGTTCTACTGTGTCCTACTCATGTAAATAATATTGTGCCACCGCAAGCACTAGTTCTGATTGTAAATTTGAAACTAAAGAAATAACCCCAACACCAACGCTTTATCTTAATGCTTAAAACTTATAACTA
This sequence comes from Barbus barbus, assembly GCF_936440315.1. Classification (NCBI taxonomy): domain Eukaryota; kingdom Metazoa; phylum Chordata; class Actinopteri; order Cypriniformes; family Cyprinidae; genus Barbus; species Barbus barbus. The sequence continues at coordinate 23,809,609 of NC_136763.1, read as the reverse complement.
AGCTGAACGTGTACAGCAGCAGATGGGACACTAGATTTATTTATGACTGCCTTTTATCTGTTCATAAATTAATATTTCTATGGTCATACGCTACAGCAAGCCGGTGCTTATTAAAATGAGAAGTCATCAAAGGTTGAGTTATTGTGGCGCATTTAACAAGTGAAAGAAGATCGTCTGCTAGGCTGGAGATTAAATTTGAAAAAGCATAGCGTGACGCAGGAAATTATGTTATATCTTCCAACGTAATTTATTTTTCAGGCCGAAAACTAAATGAATATTGTTTGTGTCTAAGCAGAGGCTTGTTAAAAACTGTGGAGGGCTAAAAGACGAGATCCCCACTGGTGCCAAATTAAACAGTCAGCCAAAGTGGGTTTTGATTACCTGCCATCAGCCCTCATCAATCATGTCATGCAATTCAAACAACCCCATTATACTGTACAACATAACACAACACAAGCTACTGGACGCTAAACAGTCACCTGAGCCAGCGGACGCCAAGCGCAGGACTATAGACTGTGTGCCAATACGGTGGAGATAAGGAAGATTGGCTAGTGTGCTGCTTTTGGCTGAGCACCAAATTCACACACTCTGAACTCCCTTCACAATAGCAGAAGCAATTAATATTTATTTTTTAATTATAACCTAAATGTTTATATATTAAGCAAAACACTTTTTAGCGATAGATGTGACATTTCTTATTGAAAATAGAATGCATTTGAAGTGTAAATCCTGGAAACCCCTCAAGAGCCACTTAGTAGAAATGAGACTCAATGGTGGTAAATCATTTTTAATTGTTTTAATTGAGCAAATGGAGCAACTCAGTGTTGCGTTGGTCTTCTTGTGGCCCTTGTTCTTGTTTGGCCATTTTTTGCAATTTTGTTCTCGTACTAAACAAACAACCATAAATGAGTCAAATGTATCACGAGTCACAGGAGAATCTTTTGCAACAACGCAATTCTAGAGAACATTCAGCTGTGTTTTAATAGTGCTGAACCTCTGCATCTAATTGCAGCAAGAGAAAGCAAATTTTTTTGCAATATTTATCAGCTGACATAGCTAACAAATGAACTGTGATTATCAAGCTCTCCTTCAGCAGCTTGTGGTCTTTGGAAAGTTGACGTCTCAGGTAAACGCTGAGGTCACATGGAAACCGGACGAAAAGAAACATGCAACCAATTAGGTTAATGCAGACCAATGGCCGTATATTTTACTGTCAAAGCTGGTTTTTCTAAGGCCCCTTTGTTTGTTAAACATCCAAACTTCACTTATTCATGTGTTTTGTACTGGTAAACGCATCGTCGTCTGTATACTATAACCGCCAAGAGCTGGAGATCTGTTCAAGCTCAGAACCAAAGGAAATAAATGATGGCAGGGCTTGAAACAGACCAAGACGTCTGGTCCTATTAACCTGGGCCTAGTCAGGGTCCAGGGACCAGCGATAGAGACTGTACCTTAATAAACTCGCTCTCTCTGACACACTTCAGAGCTTTGGATTTTTAACCAACAATAAAATATGCAGCACATTTTTGGGATGTGCACTGAATCTTATCCACTTTCTCTCAGGATATCTCTGATTCGGAATAGTGAAAAGCTCCCGGTCCAGGATCACTTCATTGTGCAGGAATACTTAGACAAGCCCTTCCTCATGGAGGGCTACAAGTTTGACCTGAGATTCTACATTCTTGTTACTTCCTGTGATCCGCTACGTGTCTTCCTCTACAACGACGGCCTGGTGCGAATGGGTACAGAGAAATACCACACGCCAAACGAGTCCAACTTGGTGAGTTTGCATATAATAACATGTAAGTGACGTGAAAATTGTAATTCTATGTAGTAAATGGACAGTCAACACAACATCAAAATAAACTGGGCAGAATCCTCCACTCTATAAGACTGTCATATAGACACTTTTCACAGTCCAGTCAATTCACGATGGATACAAGCAATTGCAAATGCTGTTTCATATTGAGATAATAGACATTAGTAAGAGTAAATACCATATGTAATTGTAATTGTAATTGTAATTGTGATAAATATGAGTGCATTGCTGCAGTTGTTACATAATACATTTTAGCATGTTGTCAAGTTGTCACATTATGAAGTATGCATGAATCTTCGTAAAACCATTGTTGTGTAAAATGCCGCATTACATATATTCATAGTAGGGCTGCACAATAAATCGCATGCGATTGTCATGCGTATCTCGTCAGTAAAGCCGGTTCTCTGATTAGTAGTAAATCTCCATCACGTGCTTTCAGATGGAGCGGCATTTACTACACAGAGCCGTAGTTCACTGACAAGCTATGCAATATCGCGTTCGGAATCACAGTTGAATCACATTCGATTATGAGCGCGATATTGCGTAGATTGCAGTGTTTCCCCTATAAATGTTTTCAGCAGCGGTGCTGTTACGTGCCGGAGGTTGTTATCAAGCCGCTCGCGGGGGGTCCGAGGGCGTGCACCCCCGGAAAATTTTTATTTTTTTTAATAACCCCTTAAACCATGACCTCTGGCAAGTTTTGTGGATAGAAATGCACATTTTGAGACATACAAACTTGACATACCATCAACAGAAGGCATGATTATTGCAGCACGTACCTTGAACTGGTCACAAACAAGATTAGGACAGGATTATTCATGTTTTTCTTTTGTGTTAATTTTCAGCTGTAAGGTAGAAATAGATAGTGGAAAAATGAAACGGCACAACCCAGAAAAAGATTATTTACAATTTATTGAAAATTTTATCCTAATGGCAAGGGCCACACCCAATCTGTGAGCACTTAATTTTTCTGGGCTTTTCATAGAAGATTCATATCATGTAGGGTGTCATATCAGATGAGTTTTTATTGATCGGATGTTGGGTTATTTTTTTGTGAAAAAAGGTATGTACCAGGTATCTGCATGAAGAGATTTCATTGTGCCCGGAGCTGTAGGTATACAGAAATCACGTCAATATGTCTTAATGAATGAATAATGGATCTGATTAAAATCACCCTATTCAGTGTGGAAAAGTCACGCTCACAGTTCACACTGGAGATTGGTATGCCACAGGATTTCACCCATCTGAAAAATTTATGGTATTTTCAATACCAGTGAAAATTCACGGTTTTCGGTACCAATTTCGCAGTTCGCTTTCTCCTTTCCATAAGCGCTTGCTCGCTCTCCCGTGGCGTCTGTCGTTGCTATGCAACCATGAACAGAGGAGCGCAAAACGAGAGTGCCGCGTCGCTTTCCGCGCGCCCACATTTGAAATATTTGCATATGAACGTGAATGTGAACGGCCCCTTATGGCAACGTGACATTAGCCTAATCAAAAATAATTTCCATTTGTGGCTCTTTCCTCCTTTCTTGTCAACAAGTGGATTCAGAGCCATTGCATTAGCAGCGCCGCCGGTCGCCATGTTTGTGTTTTTAGGTATGTAAGTGAATGACGTGAATGTCGTGATATTACTGATCATGTGAAGATTTTTCAGCGGCGCTGAAAATCCAGCGGCGGCGCTGCGCCGCTGCTTAATACATTGTAGGGGAAACACTGGATTGAAAGTGATCTACGGCTCTGTGTATTAAAGGCCACTCCATCTGAAAGCATGTAAAGAAGATTTACTAATCACAAAACCAGCTTTACTGACGAGATGCGCATGACAATCACATGCGACTTATCGTGCACCCCTAATTCATATAATATTCTTATGTAAATGTTTTCATTGTAAACTATAAATTATTTAGACCATAAATGTGACAATTCGTATAATAATGGTTGTACGCTCTTATGGATCTTAATTTTTCTTCCTCAGAACCAGCTCTACATGCACTTGACCAACTACTCTGTAAACAAACACAACGAGAACTTTGAGCGAGATGAAACCGTGGACAAAGGCAGCAAGCGCTCTATTGGTTGGTTCACAGAGTTCCTTCGAACCAACGATTACGACGTGGCCAAATTCTGGGGCGATGTTTCAGTGAGTTGTTTTTATTTCTTTTGCTTCTTCAATAACTTTCAATCTAGGGCTGCATGATACAATGTTCGATAATGAGACACAATGAAAGATTATGTAATTGGAATTTTTAGCTTCCTGTGCCATGAGCAATGTGTGAAGTTAATAGAGTTCTACAAAAATGTAAAAACTTCTAAAAACTTTTTCATGCTTGTCTTTATGCACATGATGTCATCGGTTCACACACGTATCAAAAGACATTGCACACCCAGTCTTTTCTCCACATTTCCATTAACTACAGATTAATGGCTTTAATTTCATATCGCAATGCATATCACGACCCTGATGATAAACTTATCGAGATTTGCCGTATTTTTCAGAATTCGATAGATCACGCAGCCCTACATTAATCCCTGGCTCCAGTTTCTCAATTGTATCAAATGTTCCTTTAAAAAACTAATCTGTTTCCTGTCAATGCTACCAGTGTGACAGCTCTGCCCTTATCTTTCCTCTGTTGCTGTTTGCCGTCTCTTCCTCCTTGCTGTCCACTTCTCTCTTTTGATCTAATTGTAATTCTTTCATCTTTTCAAATGGAGAGCTCAACTACTCATTGCACAACTGTATTTATTGACTCCTTTGCCAAGCATTCACAAGTGTTACATTTTACCGAGTGTGCACCTTCTCTGTAATCCAGTGCCTCTTTATTGGCCCATAAGCTGTCCTTTTTTATTGAAGTAATTTCTCAGAATCAGACTCTACTGATAACGTCCCAGGTTGCGCATGTAACCATGGTTCCCCGAAGGGAACGAGACGCTGCGTCAGATACGCTTTGGGAACGCCTTCAGCGTGACCGTGCTCTGAATCATCTGTACAATCAGTCCAATGGAAGGGCGAGGCGTCACGGGCGGGTGATGTCACGACCAGGAAGCTTTAAAAGCACGTGAGGTGGAGCCGGCTTCAGCTTCTAAGAATGAAGCAAGCGCTGGCAGGGATGCCGGAGGAATGGCCTCGAGACGCAGCGTCTCGTTCCCTTCGGGGAACCATGGTTACATGCGTAACCTGGGACGTTCCCCTTCATGAACTCGAGCTGCATCAGATACGCTTTGGGAACGAGATACCCACGCCGCCAAACTGACAAGTCCCTGCCTAGTGTGTACTAGGACGAGAGGACAGAAGAGCCCGGAGCGGCTCGAATGTTGAGGTCATAAAACCTTACAAAAGTGAGGGGCGTGGACCACCCAGCAGCGTTGCAGATGTCCTGCATAGACACACCTGCTAGGAGGCCTTGGAGGCCGCCACACCTCGGTTTGAGTGAGCTCTGACTCCCATCGGCGAGGGGAGCTGAGAGGATTCATAGGCAATATTAATAGCATCCACTATCCAAGCTTCTGCTGGTCGGGCTTCCCGAAGGGAGGAGGACAGAAAGCCTGAAGTACGACGAGCTGTGGCATCACAGAGGGAACTTTAGGTACATACCCCGCTCGGGGGTAGAGAAAAAACTTTGGCCATACTGGACGGAAAGGCAAGATAGGCAGGGGCCACTGAAAGGGCCTGCTTGCAAAGAGCCTCTAGTACCACAGCCAGGTCCCACATGGGGACACGTGAACGTACCGGCGGCCTCAGTGCACCGCGGAGGAAACGTGTGTCTAGGGGGTGTCTACCCACTGACTGACCACTGACAGGAACGTGGTAGGCCGCAATGGCCGCCACGTACACCTTAATGGTGGAGTGGGTTAACCCTGCTGAGAGATGGGCCTGCACGAACTCCAGAACTGTACCAATCGGGCAGTTAGCTGGGTCGAGCTGGCAACCTCCAGAGCTCTGGATTGGAGGATGGTCTCAGCAACCTCGGACCGGAAGCTATGAGCTGTGCCCCCTCAGTGGCCACGCCCACAGCTTCCACAGCTCCGGGTGAGGGTGGACGATTGTGCCCCCCGCCTGTGAGAGGAGATCTCCCCTGACGGGAATCTCCCATGGAGTGCCGTCGAGGAGAGAAATCAGGTCCGAGAACCATACTCGGCCCGGCCAGAACGGCATTACCAGAAGTAGACTGACCTCGTCCCGGCGCACTCTCGCCAGAACTCCCGGGAGCAGGGCGTTTCCGGGCGGAAGTAACTGAGAGAAGCACTCGCTAGAGACCGCTGTGCCCTGGAACACTGGCAGGGTTGGCAGACCGATCTCCCGAGGGCACTGAGGAATGACGGGCACCCGTGTACCGCGGTGTACGCCGAACTTCCCCAGAGGTGCCTGCCCTCATGAGTCCTGGACCATAGCATCAGGACTGCCTCAGCTGAAGTCTCCTATTGAGTCTCCTATAAACTCATAATTTATAGGAAGGCTCCCTCGAGAGCCGACTCTGCATGCTTCGCGCCCAGGCAGACCACGCACAAACTGTGTGTATCCCCGCTCGTGATTGTAGCGAGAGCAGGGAGGAACACACAGCCTGAAGCGTTGGACATAGTGCTTTATCTTGACAAATAACACCAAATAAGACTCACAAAACAAATATCGGACTGACAGACACACAGAGCGCTTGCTGAATGACAGAAAGCTGAAGCCGGCTACACCTCACGTGCTTTTAAAGCTTCCTGGTCGTGACGTCACCCGCCCGTGACGCCTCGCCCTTCCATTGGACTGATTGTACACATAATTCAGAGCACGGTCACACTGAAGGCGTTCCCAAAGTGTATCTGACGCAGCTCGAGTTCCTGAAGGGGAACTAATGTTAAATTCTCATTTATGTGTCAGAACAGATATGCATGAACATTTTCAGTTCAGCTGAGGACAAACACACACACACACACATACTTCTTTCTCTTCTCTGTGGAGGATGCATGCTGGGATCTAACCTGCTTCTCCGGAACTGCACGTTTGGGGTCCACGGGACGCTCAACAAACGTCCCGCCGGTTATCTGCCCCTCATACTTCAACACAGCCTCTGTTTAATCATGCAGGGAGACCGCCGGCCTGCCAGACCTCTGATAAGAGAGTACAGCAGCTGATACAGGCCGTCTGTTCCTGTCTTCCTACGATCTGCCCCTGTCTTCCCGTAGCGTGCTGTCAGTCTTTGACCTATCATGTCTCTTCAGGGAGCTGGGATGTTAATGAGTCCCTCATACGGGCTGTTTGCACATGCAATGAGATTTCACGAGCATGTCCTCACTGAGAGTTAACACAATGTCATGCATTTCTTCTGATTGGAGCAATTCAATTCACAACGTTCAATTGTGAATGCACTGATTTGAGTTGTTTAAATATGTTGTATGGTCTTATATAACAAATGTGTGTTTTGTGCGTGTGTTCGCAGGAGCTGGTGGTGAAGACCCTGATAGTGGCCGAACCACATGTGCTCCACGCCTACCGCATGTGCCGCCCGGGCCAGCCACCAGGGAGCGCCAGCGTCTGCTTTGAAGTTCTGGGATTTGACATAATCCTCGACCGCAAGCTCAAGCCCTGGCTGCTAGAGGTCTGTTTTCACCTTCTGTCCTCAAACAGTTCACACTTGATATACAGTATGCCGTTCCCATTTGAGTGTCCTCACTTGTAGAAAGTAGAAAAGCCATTTGTATATGCTATATACTATGTACTTTTATCTTGTCATATTTTGTTCAATGGTATGTTGTAATTCAAATTTTTGTTGACAAAAAAAAACAAAAAACATCTCAATTACTGATAGACCTTTGACACGAATGAAAATGAGGTTGTAAGGAATATAATAACAGTGTGTTCAATGCACTGTAATGTTGTTTAACAACATACTGATCGTTAAACTGATGAAGTATCTTTCCCTTGTGAAAAATCCAGCATATGCTGGTTAGGTTTGAAGCATGGCTGCTGGTTTGAGCTGGTCCTTAGCTGGTCATGTGCTGGTCCTAAACTGGTCCTGAGCAGGAGCTAGTTGCTTAGGACCAGCTTAAACCAGCTCATGACCAGCAGCCATGCTTCAAAACATACCTAACCAGCATATGCTGTTTTTTTTTCAACAGGCCTCTCAGCAAAGCCACTAGAAGGCAAGCCTGCAACCATTAGCCGAAAAAGCACAATGGCTAATGCTAACGCTTCTGTAACGCTTCTCCCTTAAAACAGGTCGTTTTAGAAAGAGGATCAGAATGAGGGTTGAAAATATAAATTTTTACAAATTTTTATTTGTTTGTTTGTGAAAAAACTTTATTAAAGGTGGGGTAAGTGATTTCTGGTAGCCATTGTTGATATTTCAAATCACCAAAACAAACACGCCCCTACCCCAAAACGGTCTCATCCCTATTTTGATATCTCTGCCCCACACATACGCAACCCAGACAATGAATAGTTCTGTTATACAAAGTAAAACCAGTGTTACTCACCTTTCGTGAAGAAACAAAGCAACATCGGCGTTTGATCGCAGGCCTTCCCGCTCCTTGAATTCTCTCCAGTGCTGGAAAGCTGATCCGATATTTACACGGCTCCTACTTCTTGCCTTATCGTAACACTGTGTCTACACCAGACGCGAGCGGCTATATATAATATAGAACTCATTATAATCAGTAATGCTGTCTACTGAATGCCGCGACACGACAAATTCCCGACAGTAGACGTTCTACTTATGACATATTGACACAAATTTCAAATGATTTTCAACGGTCGCTTTGTCGTGTCCGGTGTAGACCGACTTTAGCTGTTGCGGCACATTGTGCCGTCCGTAGTACACACTGTGTAAGCCTTCTTTTGTTCCACAGACGTTTTCCTCTTTTGTTTTTTATCCGCCATCTCTATCATTCTGTCGTCGCTCAGCTAATGTCCGTCATGTGCAGTTGTGCACTGAGCGCTCTCTCCTGCAACATGAGTACACACGCCCCTTACTGTTGATTTGCTACAAGTTTGTTTTGGTACTGGGCCCAACTCAGTTTTCTAAAGCGTTTTTGAAAAAATTGCATACCCCACCTTTAACACTATAAAGTAAACCTCAGGGAACATTTAAAAATAATTAAAAAATCCATGTCATGATCCCTTTAAAATGATTGAATTGCTTGAATTTTATTAATAAAAGCAAAAATTGATAATTCACCTAAGATCTAGAATTGTGTTGTATTGCGTCTGATTAGGACGCAATGTAACGCTGTATTGTAGGAACATCTGGTTTGTTAGCAGTAGTTTTCTTCTAAGGCATTTTTGTAAAAGTTGCTAAAACTAAGGCCTAGTCCTGGCTTAAGCTAAAGTTCATGAAACCGGGCTATGTTTTAACAAAACAATTTTTTAGCATTGTTTTTCGCTACTGAATGAATGTTATCTACCATCTTGAAATACATTTTTGAGGGATTCAGGGATTGTTTAATTTATAAAGGATACATGCAGTACTCCTGTAGAATTGTTATCTTATATATCTTAGAAGTACAGTATTTCTGTTTATCTTTCAGAGCTGCCCTCACATCAGCTGCATGCCTGTGAGGCCTTAAAGTGCTGTCTAGATAGGCAGCTCAGCAGGTTTTGTAGCAACGATACAGAATGAAATGATTTCTGGACATCCCTGATTTACCCAGTTTAATTTTGTGGAAATGGGAATAGGATGCGTTTGCCTTGGTCATGCTCAAGATGTCTTGGGTTCTGCATCCTTTTGTTCAACTTTTCACCATTAAAGGCAAAACATTCCATGTAATTCAGCTAAATGAGGGACTCCCACTGAAAGATGATCTAAAGAGGCAGTTGTTTGTATGTTTGAAAACAGTTGGTTCCTCTGGAGTCTGGAGTTTGGCATTTTTTTGTTCTGTTTCTCATTTTCATTTCCTTTTGCTGTGGTGTTCTGTAATGTTGGATGACAGTCATCTAAACAACATTTTCCAGCCGTTCCCAGCATGTACATCTTTTAACTCAACCAACATAAAGTGATTGTGCTGACTATGTTTGTCATGGTTATTGCTTAATTAAAAACATTTTAAAAGTGTATAGCAACTATTAATTTTGGTGAATTGTAAAGACATCAAACATTTATAACTCATCCAGCATTTAAACCTTTATTCACGGGTGAGTCATTATCATGGATCAAGGTTAAATCTGTTTCTATGAATTAATTAGCTTTTGAAAGAAGTGTCTTCACCAAAGTTGTATGTATTTGAGTTAAAACAGTATATCATTGTGATATAAAGTATTGAAACTATTTTATTTGAATATATTTTAAAATGTCATTCATTTCTGTTATGCAAAGCTGAATTACTCCTTCAGAATCTTTCTGATATGTTGATTTGCTGCTCAAGAAACATTGTTTTATTATTATTACTGTTATTATTATAAATATTGAAAACCGTTTTTGCTGGTTAATGTTTTTGTGGAACCTGTGATACACTACCTTTCATATTTTTTGTTCAACAAGGATGCATTACATTGATCAAAAGTGACAATTATAGTGCTAAAAAAGATTTCGGTAACACTTCATTTTACGTTTACACCTATTAGTTGCTTATTAGCATGCATATTACTAGAATATTAGCCATGTATTAGTGCTAATTAAGCACATATTAATGCATTATTCTACATCCCTAATCCTACCCAATACTTAAACTTAACAACTACCTTACTAACTATTCATAAGCAGCAAATTAAGAATTTATTGAGGGAAAAGTCATAGTTAATAGTGAATAAGTGTTCCCTATTCTAAACTGTTACCAAGATTTCTATTTCAAATAACTGCTGTTCTTTTGAACTTTCTATTCATTGAAGAATCCTGAAAAATGTATTACCATTTATAAAAAAAAAGCAGCAAAAACAGTTTTCAACATTGATAATAATAATAATTATATTTAATATAAGAACCCTAATATTTTGCAATATTACTGCTTTTACTGTATATTTAATCAAATAAATGTGCACTTCTTTAAAAACCACTGAAAAAAAAATCATAATTATTCCTATCTTTTTTACTATAATTATGTGCTTATTTTATTAACCCTTTTTTCATATTTAGAATTAGACATAGAGCCTGTTTGCATATTTTTGTGTTTTGTCTGCAGTATTTTCCCATAATATCTTTTAGGATGGTGTGCCAGGTGAAAAGTGTTTTCTTCTGCACTCTGTTTTGAGTACATGGATGTGGCTTGTGTGAACAGTTCTCTTTTGCTCTTTTTTGCTAAAAGTGATTTTGATGAAGCATTATGGAATTTATAGACTGGCCAAGGGACATGATTAAATACATGCTTTATAAAAGCCTTGCAACATTTTTGGCTTGAGGAAATGGCCACCTTGTGTGTGTTTTAACATCTGAAGTGGGGTTCCTGCACAACAGCAAGGATAAATGCTTAAATAGCAGCGTATTCACGACTGACGTTCAGCATAAACACAGGGCTGAGTTTGCTTACACCAGAGCAAGAGCAGACTCTCTCCCCTCTTTCCTCTGTTTGACAGACACGCTGCAGAAATGTAGGTCAGGACTGTGAGTTAAGACGGTTAGGATGCAGGAATGCTGGCGCGCGTACATGTGGGGTAACGTGCCGTTTGCTAGCTTAGAAAGTTCCATGTCAGGTTTTCTGGATCACCCACACTTCTGTGGCAGTTAAAGCATGACCTAAATCTTTTAACCCAAACTTCTGGCTGCAGCTTCCATCTTACTAACACATTCTAGAATATAAAATGCCTTGGGATTATTATTATTATTTAATTGATTTATTTTTTGGTTAAATCCTCAGAATAATTTGATCTTTTATTAGAAACTGGACATTTTTCACATTTTATTTTTGGGCTTTTTGACACTGGTGCTTTTTTGATAGACACATTTATGAAGGGAATGAAAAACTCCCATGTGAGCACCACAAGACTATGGCGCATATGTGGTTACCGCTAAGCCATTGCTCTGAAAGAAAAGTAAAACTAAGTCTTTTATTATTATTTGAAGTCAAATCATTGGGGAGGTTTGTTTCATGGTTCAGATTTTCTTTTCTCTCTCTCTTAAACCACTTTTATAATTGAGACACTTTAGCGAGGATATATATTTTTAAGGTATTTGGAGTAGGTTTTAGGCTGGGTTTATTATTATTTGTTTGAGGGGTAAAGAAAAGATTGTGAATTTTCATTTTGTTTAGAGGTGGGTCACTGAAGAATTTGTTATCTGGGATTGTCTTTTTATTTGAACTTTTGCAGCTTTTTATTGAGGAGTCATTAGGGAAGTTTCTTTCATGGTAAATTTTTTTTTTTACTTTATTTTTGGGGATTTTTGCCACTTTTTAAGTGAGACACTAAACTATTTAATTGGGCTCAGGAGATATTATATTAAGATAATAGATTCAGGTTTCAGGCTGGATTTTAATCCAAAAAAGTGCATGTTTTTTATTTTGTTTTAAGGTGAATAATTTAGGAATTTCTTACAGTATGTGGCATTTTTCTTCTTATTTTCTGAATTTTGTGGAATTATAAGGTTGCAGGCTATATTTGAACTTCTATGTCCCACATAAGCACCATAGCTCAATGCATGTGGATAAAAGTGGATTTTTTCCCCCCGTTGTTTCAAGTCATTGTGAAAGTTTGTTGCAGGTTTTAGGAACGTCTAGCGTTGAGTGACGGACGTTCGCCGGTAGTGCTCCGGCACTGTTCGTGTCTCTTTGCAGGTTTTGGGAGGAGAACACAAACTGTGGCGGTAGATGCAGTCGTTCAGCCCCAGTGATAATGATCCCTCAGTGCTACTAGCAGCCGCCACAAACTCCCATCAATTAACATCCCACAAGCTCCTCACTGAGGGGGAAAAAAAGCTGTTTCTTTTTCACGCTACATTTACTGAGCGAACATTTATTTCCGATTTCAAGTGATCAGTCAAGACACATATCCACACTGCAGCGTCTGACGCAGAGAGGCAGGAGGTGTGATTTTCTTCTGTCTGTTCTCTTATGAAAGTTTCAAAGCTGACTGTCGTAATCTTAGTGGATAAATATTGGGAACTGTCCGCTACGGTATTCTTTCAAATTCCTCTATCATCCTCTATTTAATTTCAGTTTTGATGGCTCACCCTTATCAGATATTCTATAAAAATTTATTTCTTTGAAGCCGAAATTGTTATGATTGATCTACAATTATAATTTATTTCTCTTTTCAGAGCATCCTCAGGTCTTCTGACTCTTTTATCAAGACGCTTTAGTGTCTGCCGCAGTGGCAACAAAAAAGTCAAATGTAACCTCTTACTCTGACAGAGAAATGTCATATTCTCCTTTTTTGTCACCGCTTATCAAATGTTTT